>NC_134397.1:149259708-149904973 GCF_050003625.1 Haematobia irritans | reverse complement strand
GGAGCTATATCTAAATCTGAACCGATTTCGATGATTTTTTGCACATATAGTTAGTGCTATAGAAGACTACAGTTAGCCAAAATTGAGTAAGATCGGTTGATAAATAAGGGTTTTATGGCCAAATTTAGAAAAATCGGGCGGTACATATATATGGGAGCTATAGCTAAATCTGAACCGATTTCGATGATTTTTTGCACATATAGTTAGTGCTATAGAAGACTACATTTAGCTAAATTTGAGTGAGATCGGTTGATAAATAAGGGTTTTTACGGCCAAATTTAGAAAAATCGGGCGATACATATATATGAGAGCTATATCTAAATCTGAACCGATTTGGATGAAATTTTGCAGACTTGAAGTGCGATGGAAAAGATTACCTCTAGCCAAATTTGGTGACGATCCGTTTGAAAATAAGCGCAACGTGACCCCATTTGTCGAAATCGGGCGATACATATATATGGGAGCTATATCTAAATTTGATCCGATTTCTTCCAAATTCAATAGCGTTCGTTCTAGTGCCCAAAAAACTCCCTGTACCAAATTTCATCAAAATCGGTTAATAATTGCGACCGAATCCTGTGAACAACAAATACATGGACAGACGGACGGACGGACGGACACCAAGCGCTAGATCGACTCAGGAGGTGACTCTGAGTCGATCGGTATGTATTTTATGGGGTCTAACATCAATATTTCTGGTAGTGGTTTAGGGTATAAAAAAACAAGTATATACGACCGTAAGTTCGGCCAGGCCGAATCTTATGTACCCTCCACCATGGATTGCGTAGAAACTTCTACGAAAGACTGTCATCCATAAGCGAATTAATTGGGTTGTGGTATCTTAAAACTTCTTAACATCGTTTTCTAAATTGTTAGTGCATACGTGGTATATATTAGACAAAAAAGGTATGTATAGGTAAGTCTACAAATAATTACGAATCGATATGGACTTTTGCACGGTACGTAGAGAGCCAGAATTAAAATAAGGGGGTCGCTTATATGTGGGCTATATACAATTATGAACTTGGTATGGACCAATTTTTGTGTGATTGGGGATCGATTTATCTGAGGGCTATATATAACTATAGACCGATATGGACCTAGTTAGGCATGGTTGTTAACAGCCATATACTAGCACAATGTACCAAATTTCAACTGACTCGGATGAAATTTGCTCCTCCAAGTGGCTCCAAAACCAAATCTCGGGATCGGTTTATATGGGGGCTATATATGATTATGGACTGATATGGACCACTTTTGGCATGGTTGTTAAATATCATATACTACCACCACGTACCAAATTTCAACCAGATCGGATGAATTTTGCTTCTCCGAAAGGCACCCGGGTCAAACCAATTCCTGCATGGTTGTTGGATACCATATACTAATATCACGTACCAAATTTCAACCGAATCAGATGAATTTTCCTCTTCCAAGGGGCTCCGGAGGTCAAATTTGGGGATCGGTTTATATGGGGGCTATATATAACAGGTTGGCTTATAAGTCCCCGGTCTGACACATAGATGGCGACGCTAGTATTAAATGCATATTATTTTAATATAGTACCAACCTTCAAATGATTTGTGTCGAAATTTGACGTTTGTAAGTCAATTAGTTTGTGAGATAGAGCGTCTTTTGTGAAGCAACTTTTGTTATTGTGAAAAAAATGGAAAAAAGGAATTTCGTGTTTTGATAAAATACTGTTTTCTGAAGGGAAAAAATATGGTGGAAGCAAAAACGTGGCTAGATAATGAGTTTCCGAACTCTGCCCCAGGGAAATCAACAATAATTGATTGGTATGCAAAATTCAAGCGTGGTGAAATGAGCACAGAGGACGGTGAACGTAGCGGACGCCCGAAAGAGGTGGTTACCGACGAAAACATCAAAAAAATCCACAAAATGATTTTGAATGACCGTAAAATGAAGTTGATCGAGATAGCAGAGGCCTTAAAGATACCAAAGGAACGTGTTGGTAATATCAGTCATCAATATTTGGAGATGCGGAAGCTCTGTGCAAAATGGGTGCCGCGCGAGCTCACATTTGACAAAAAAAAAAAAAACAACGAGTTAATGATTCTGAGTGGTGTTTGCAGCTGTTAACTCGTAATACACCCTTGTTTTTCCGTCGTTATGAGACAATGGATGAAACATGGCTCCATCACTACACTCCTGAGTCCAATCGACAGTCGGCTGAGTGGACAGCGACCAGTGAACCGTCTCCGAAGCGCAGAAAGGCTCAAAAGTCCGCTGGCAAAGTAATGGTCTCCGTTTTTTCGGATGCGCATGGAATAATTTTTATCGATTATCTTGAGAAGGGAAAAACCATCAACAGTGAGTATTATATGGTGTTATTGGAGCGTTTGAAGGTCGAAATCGCGGCAAAACGGCCCCATATGAAGAAGAAAAAAGTGTTGTTCCACCAAGACAACGCACTGTGCCACAAGTCATTGAGAACGATGACAAAAATTCATGAATTGGGCTTCGAATTGCTTCCCCACCCACCGTATTCTCCAGATCTGGCCCCCAGCGACTTTTCCTTATTATCAGACCTCAAAAGGATGCTCGCAGGGAAAAAATTTGGCTGCAATGAAGAGGTGATCGCCGAAACTGAGGCTTATTTTGAGGCAAAACCGAAGGAGTACTACCAAAATGGTATCAAAAAATTGGAAGGTCTTTATAATCGTTGTATCGCTCTTGAAGGGAAGTATGTTGAATAATAAAAACGAATTTTGAAAAAAAAAAAAAATATGTTTTTCTTTGTTAGACCGGGGACTTATCAGCCAACCTGTTAATTATGGTCCGATTTCGACCAATTTTTGCATTGGTGTTTGAGGCCACGTACCAAATTTTAACTGAATCAGATGAATTTAGGTCTTCCAAGAGACTCCGAAGATCAAATCTGGTGATTGGTTTATATGGGGGCTATATATAATTATGGACCGATGGGGACCAATTTTTGCGTGGTTGTTGGAGACCATATACCAACACCATGTACCAAATTTCAGCCGGATCGGATGAAATTAGCTTCTCTTAGAGGCTCCGCCAGCCAAAACGGGGGATAAGTTTATATGGGGGCTATATATAATTATTTTTTTTTGCATGGTTGTTAGATACCATATACTAACACCATGTACAAAATTTCAGCCGGATCGGATGAAATTTGCTTCTCTTAGGGTATCGGCAAGCCAAATCAGGGGATCGGTTTATATTGGGGCTATATATAATTATGGACCGATGACGACCAATTTTTGCTTGGTTGTTAGAGACGATGTACTAACACTATGGGAGCCACCGTGGTGCAATGGTTGGCATGCCCGCCTTGCATACACAAGGTCGTGGGTTCGATTCCTTCTTCGACCGAACACCAACAAGTTTTTCAGCGGTAGATTATCCCACCTCAGTAATGCTGGTGACATTTCTGAGGGTTTCAAAGCTTCTCTAAGTGGTTCCACTGCAATGTGGAACGCCGTTCGGACTCGGCTATAAAAAGGAGGTCCCTTGTCATTGAGCTTAACATGGAATCGGGCAGCACTCAGTGATAAGAGAGAAGTTCACCAATGTGGTATCACAATGGACTGAATAGTCTAAGTGAGCCTGATACATCGGGCTACCACCTAACCTAACCTAACACCATATACAAAATTTCAGATCGACTCAGAATTTCACCACAACCCAGAATATATATACTTTATTCGGTCTTAGAGAATATTTCGATGTGTTACAAACGGAATGACAAAGTTAATATACCCCATCCGAATGGTTGAGGGTATAAAAAGTCGGGGTCTCGTAGATAGAAACAGGGAGTACCCCAAGATTAAACTTCTACTTATCTTCTATTACATCCCTTACTGACGGCGTTGAGATTGTATAATATTTATTTCCCCAAAATTCTCGCCGTCATTTTCTACAGACTTTTTCATCAGTCCACGTCACTGCAATTTGTGATAAGCTCTGCGATAGAAGCAAAGTGCTCAACTCGCTTGCCGTTAGAACAAGGACACTTTACCTATACAAACACACAAAAAACAATTTTTCTGATTCAATCACGAAATTAATTGATCCAATTAATTTTTTAGTTGAAATGTCTTCAATCAAGAAATGATAGTATCAATTAAAAAATGAATTGACAGTCAATTAAAAAATAAATTGATACTTGTTATGTATAGATTTGGTGTTCAACCCATTTATAAATAACATAACATATAAATGATATAATTTTCACAATATTTACCATTGCTTTTATTTCTAGCTATCACTTTTGACCATTTAATATGTTTTCAATTTATCTAAAATACATTCATGTAATATAATATCATTTTATTCCTTTTTATTTAAATAAAACTAAATTAGTTTTGTGTGGGTTTTTCAGCCCAAATGAAATTTTAACACAAAAACCACCATGTTAGTATGTTTTATTGCCATGATGTATGCATGTAAAAATAATACAATATGGCCTTCCAGATAAATAGGTCATAGATCACTTTATTTGAAACACATGAGAATGTATTTGTCAAAAATACAATATATCCAAAATTCTTCGAATTTTACCAATATGTGGGTGAGATAAAAATATACTGCTGGGCACGTTTTCTAAATATTTGCAAATGACTTAATTTAAATGTAATTCGAAGAAGAAACCAAACCCCCATATATCAATTTAGCTCTCACCACAACACTATTAGTTGGTCATCACTGTTACCCCCATTGCTTGGTACTCTGTTCGTCTTTTCATGTAATACGAAGACATTAAGGACATACTTTAACAAATTAGAAACATATGTGTGTGTGCTGGCAAAGGACTCAGATGGACAAAGTTTGACCATCACTTACGATGGAGACCATAAAAACTAACCACAAGTACTGATAATATTACCACAAGTTAAAGGTTTTGTTGTTCTTCAAGAAAGTGGCATAAAGTGTAATGGGTAAAAATGCAAACCCACACACACACACATACGCAAATATTTCCTTACACACACGCACATACAAACTAATTAATGACTCTGAAAGTTCTCGAATGAAGGGAAAAATGTATGCAGGAGACCACAAACAAGGGCAGCAAGCGTAATGGTTCGATAAGGATCACATTGATGTTAGTGACCATAGCCCGTCCACAAGCAATTCTATTGTGGGTCACTGCGAATGGGCTAACACATTATCAAAACTTTCACACATGACCAACAAATTTAACCAAAAAACTAAAATTACCAGTTTGAAGTTTTGCCAAAGATGCATATTCATGAGGCATGAAGTCGCCATTCTAAGGCCTTTTGTAATGAGAACCATATGGTAATTAAAGCCATTGGCAATGGCAAATGAACTATCCTGCTATTCGATAGTTTTATGAGAGAGATGAAAAAGCCGAATTTCGAATAAAGATTTTTTTGGTCCGTCCATCTGCCAATCTATTCGTTGTGCACAAAATATTGATTGCAATTTATATTCGATCGTGAAGGACGAAGGATAACAACGAAGACAAACATTGAATGTGAAAAATCGAACGTATTTTAAACACGAGGGTTACCCTTTATTTGGCAGTAGTGGGTAACCCTACACTGAAAAAAATATTGTCGTGAGGCCAAAGATTTCATGTCCCTAAAATACGAATGCAAATTTTGCTTAGCATAGAAGACGCATTTCTCTAATATAAAGTTTTTTACTTGTTCAAAAGTCGATCAACTTTTCAATGAAGTCGTATTGTCCTTATAATTAAGTGGTTTGTCTTAAAAATAGGTATCATAACATGAAAGTAAATTTGTTTGGGTTACATCATCAACACGTTGTTGTTTTTGGTCAAATGTGAGCTCGCGCGGCACCCATTTTGCACAGAGCTTCCGCTTATCCAAATATTGATGAATGATATGACCAACACGTTCCTTTGATATCTTTAAGGCCTCTTCTATCTCGATCACCTTCATTTTACGGTCACTCAAAATCATTTTGTGGATTTTTTTGAAGTTTTCGTCGGTAACCACCTCTTTCGGGCGTCCACTGCGTTCACGGTCCTCCGTGCTCATTTCACCACGCTTGAATTTTGCATACCAATCAATTTTTGTTGATTTCCCTGGGGCAGAGTCCGGAAACTCATTTCCAAGCCAAGTTTTTGCTTCCACCGTACACTGAAAAAAAAGCATACCCGGTTCCAAAGATTTTGTCTTTACTTTATAAAATTTGGTATTGATTCCGAGCCAAAGAAGTGGAGAATACAAGTAAGGATACTTTTAAGACACAATTCTCTTTTAAAATCGGGTTTTGTGTACTTGCTTCTAGGAAGCAAATTTTAATTTTTCGTTTTTCAGCTTTTTTTCTTCATATGCTATCAAAGTGCTTTAAAACAAGTTAACGCCGACTTTATTTTCCAAATTAAGACTCGACTTCTAGTATAAATTATGCTGTTTTTCAAGTAAAAAACGTCTTTAAAATAAAGTGTTGAAAAACATGTCCTATATTTGAACGATTTTTTGCTTTGTAGTCAAGATGCAAAAAGACAACAAATTTAAAGACAATTTCATTAAATTTAAAGATTTTTTCTAAATTATTAAAGCCAAGTTGACCTTAGCCCAAACATTTTTTCTTTCGTGTTATGATATTCATTTTTAAATCAAATCACTTAATTATAATGACAATACGACTTCATTGAAAAGTTTACCGACCTTTGGCCAAGGAAAGAAACTTTATACTAGAGAAATGCGTCTTCTATGCGTTCCACATTGTAATGAAACCACTCACCATTTTTAGCACACCTCTTTACGGTCCTAAAAAACCTCTAGATTTAAAATTTCAGGCAAACTGGATAAAAACTACTGACTCTAGAAGCCCAAGAAGAACAATCGGGAGATCGGTCTATATGGGGGCTATACCAAAACATCAACCTATAGTCACCATTTTTGGCACACCTCTTTATGGTGCTAAAATACCTCTAGATTTCCATTGTATAGAAACTACGGTTTCTATGAGTCCAAGACCCCAAATCGGGAGGCCTGTTTATATGAGGACTATATCAAAACCTGGACCGATATAGCCCATCTTCGAACTTGACTGCAGGCAAAAGACGAGTTTTTGCAAAATTTCAGCACAAATGCTTCATTATTGAAGACTGTAGCGTGATTACAACAGACAGACAACCAGACGGACAGACGGAGCCTCTTGGAGGAGAAAAATTCATCCGATCCGGTTGAAATTTGCTATAATATGTAAGTATATGGTCTCTAACAACCATGCAAAAATTGGTCCAAATCGGTCCATAATTATATATAGCACCCATATACACCGATCCCCAGATTTGACTTGCGGAGTCTCTAAGAGAAGCAAATTTCATCCGATCCGGCTGAAATTTGGTATATGGTGTTAGTATGTGGTCTTTAACAACCATGCAAAAATTGGTTCACATCGGTCCATAATTATATATAGCCCCCATATAAACCGATCAACAGATTTGACCTCCGGAGCCTCATGGATGAGCAAAATTCATACGATTCGGTTAAAATTTGGTACGTGGTGTTAGTATATGGTATCTGACAACCATGGAGGAATTGGTCCATATCGGTCCATAATTATATGGAGCCCTCATATAAACCTATCCCCAGATTTGACCTCCGGAGCCCCAAGGAAAAGCAAAATTCACCCGATCCCGTTGAAATTTGGTATGTGATGTTAGTAAATGGTCTCTAATAACCATGCAAAAATTGGTCAATATCGGTCTATAGTTGTATATAGCCGATCCCCAAAAATAATCTACTAAAATTTTATTTTATTTTGCATGTTAGCCTGGTACCGAAACAGGCAATTGACGTCCAAATGCATTATATCTAATTAACAATTATTTTTCGAGCTTTATGGACAGACATAGATTAAGGAACATGGTTAATAGAGCCATTGAAAAGAAAACGCCAGATACAAATCTATACACGCCTGGACTGTACATGTTTCGGTTCGGGCGAATGAACCTTTCCACAGCCTTTAGTATAGATCTGGCTGGGAGAGATAACTCAATTTTGGGCGCTTTATGCTAACTCCTTATGGAGAAAACATTTGGGAAATTTCCTCTTACATGTCTGTCCATAAAGCTCGAAAAATAATTGTTAATTAGATAAAATTTTATTTCTATAGAAAATTTTGTCAAAATTTCATTTCTATAGAAAATTTTGCCAAAATTTTATTTCTATAAAACATTTTGTCAAAATTTTATTTCTATAGAAAATTGTGTCAACATTTTATTTCTATAGAAAATTTTGTAAAAATTTTATTTCTATAGAAAATTTTTTTCAAAATTTCATTTCTATAGAAAATTTTGTCAAAATTTTATTTCTATTAAACATTTTGTCAAAATTTTATTTCTATAGAAAATTGTGTCAAAATTTTATTTCTATAGAAAATTTAGCCAAAATTTTATTTCTATAAAACATTTTGTCAAAATTTTATTTCTATAGAAAATTGTGTCAAAATTTTATTTCTATAGAAAATTTTGTCAAAATTTTATTTCTATAGAAAATTTTGTCAAACTGAATTATTTACGTATTTCATCGGCCTTTTTTTTAAATATATACCCCGTATGGACTAACTTACAATTGAGAAAACGGGGTTAAGAAGTTTTAAGATACCTTGCCATCGGCAAGTGTTACCGCAACCCAAGTAATTCGATTGTGAATGACAGTCTTTAGTACAAGGGAGCCACCGTGGTGCAATGGTTAGCATGCCCGCCTTGCATACACAAGGTCGTGGGTTCGATTCCTTCTACGACCGAACACCAAAAAGTTTTTCAGCGGTGGTTTATCCCACCTCAGTAATGCTGGTGACATTTCTGAAGGTTTCAAAGCTTCTCTAAGTGGTTTCACTGGAATGTGGAACGCCGTTCGGACTCGGCTATAAAAAGGAGGTCCCTTGTCATTGAGCTTAACATGAAATCGGACAGCACTCAGTGATTAGAGAGAAGTTCACCAATGTGGTATCACAATGGACTGAATAGTCTAAGTGAGCCTGATACATCGGGCTGCTACCTAACCTAACCTAGTACAAGTTTCTATGCAATCCATGGTGGAGGAATTCGGCCTGGCCGAACTTACGGCCTTATATACTTGTTTTGTTTGAAATTGAAAAATAAATATGGTATGTATCGGTCTGTGTTTTGGTATGGCCCCAATATAGATCGATCTGCCGAACTGACTTCTTGGCAATTTTTAGCATATTTGCCAGAAATTCAAAATCTGGAAATAGAATATGTTCATACATCCACTCAACAAAAAAAAAAAAAAAAAAAAAAAAAGACGGCCAGAGGTACATGCTTATATCGACTTACAATTTCTTCTTGACCAAGAATATTTATACTTTATGCAGTCGGACATCGATAATTCGATGTGTTACAAACGGAATGACAAACTTATTATACCCCCATCGCCATTTCGTGGTGGTGGGTATACAAATAGTGCCGCCACTATATCTAACTGCTTATGTTGACACTTTAATTGCGACAATTTTTTCTCTTTTTCAAAATATCTCTCCATTTAACATAAAATCCTAAAAAAAAATATTTCATTTCATAAATATTGGCCTTGCAAAAATATTCTTATCAATTTAAAATCTAAATACCAAGTATTGCAATGAAACATCTGTGCATTTAAGGCTATAGTGCTTTGGATATTACCCAACAAGATAACATAAATATTGGGGAGAATCAATGTCATTTGTAAATAAACTTCAATGTCCACAATGACACTTAGTAAATATGTGAATATATGCAATATTCACATACCATCGTATACACCAATGCTATGGTTGTCAGTGTAAGCTATGTAAACTTTCTACAAGTGGCAAGAAAATAGGGGAATCTGTGGATACTTTTGTGATAATATCAGATTAATGCTGATGCAACTAACGAAGCATAACAAAAGTGCGTACCAATAAATGGACCACAAAACTATCCACTTTAGTTAAACACCACACACACACTTGCATACACAAACAAGCAACAAGCACATGGTCATTATCAAATGTCCTTCAAAGTAAACAGTGTGTGTCGTCATGGTAAATACTATTCTCTATTGGAAAGGACATTGGACATTTGTATATACGTAAATGGTTTAACTAACTAAACCTAACTGACCATATTCTTTGTGTGTTAGTATTCTTTGAGTGGAAATTTTGAACAGTTCAGCCCTTCACTACCAAAAATTTTACAAGGATTTGTTACAAATTCCTAAATTAGTTTCAAAAAATTTCTTCCGATAATGGGATAAGGCATAACCCTTTGGAAATTAAAAATCAATGTGTTTTTGCAGAAATCGCCTATTTGTTAATAATTTTCTATATCCTGTACCATATTCTGGGTACAAGAACTTTTATCTATCTGAACACAAATCAGTATATAAGGCCGTAGGTTCGCTCTGGCTGAATCTTAAATACTCACTCCTATACAGAATTATAGGTGAATTTGATGAAATATTCTTCCTTAAAATTAAATTTCAATTTGTTATATATGGAGAAATTTATATTTACAAATTAATAGAAACAATTTTTGTACGAGTGTGAAAAAAATTCGATACATAACCACAAACAAACAAATCTTCTACAGAAAAATTTCTCAAAAGTTTATTTCTATAGAAAATTTTGTCAAAATTTTATTCTTATGGAAAATTTTGTTAAAGTTTTAATTCTATAGAAAATTTTGTCAAAATTTTATTTCTATAGAAAATTTTGTCAAAATTTTATTTCTGTAGAAAATTTTGTCAAGATTTTATTTCTATAAAAAATTTTGTCAAAATTTGTTTCTATAGAAAATTTTGTCAAAATTTTATTTCTTTAGCAAATTCTGTTAAAATTTTATTTCTCTAGAAAATTTTGTCAAGATTTTATTTCTATAGAAAATTTTGTCAAAATTTTATTTCTATAGAAAATTTTGTCACGATTTTATTTCTATAGATAATTTTGTCAAAATTTAATTCTATAGAAAATTTTGTCAAAATTTTATTTCTATAGAAAATTTTGTTAAAATTTTATTTCCGTAGGAAATTTTGTCAAAAATTTATTTGTATAGAAAATATTGTCAAAATTTTATTTTTATAGGAAATTTTGTCAAAGTTTTATTTCTATAGAGAATTTTATCAAAATTTTATTTCTATAGAAAATTCTGTTAAAATTTTATTTCTATAGAAAATTTTGTCAAAATTTTATTTCTATAGAAAATTTTGTAAAAATTTTATTTTTATATGAATTTTTGTCAAAGTTTTATTTTTATAGAAAATTTTATCAAAAACTTATTTCTATAGAAAATTCTATTAAAATTTTATTTCTATAGAAAATTTTGTCAAAATTTTATTTCTGCAGAAAATTTTGTCAAGATTTTATTTCTATAGAACAATTTTGTCAAAATTTTATTTCTATAGAAAATTTTGTCAACATTTTATTTCTATAGACAATTTTGGCAAAATTTTATTTCTATAGACAATTTTGTCAAAATTTTATTTCTATATAAAATTTTGCCAAATTTTCTTTCTATAGAAAATTTTGTCAAAATTTTATTTCTATAGAAAATTTTGTCAAAGTTTTATTTCTATAGAAAATTTTGTCAAGATTTTATTTCTATAGAAAATTTTGTCAAAATTTGATTCCTATAGAAAATGTTGTCAAGATTTTATTTCTATAGAAAATTTTGTCAAAATTTGATTCCTATAGAAAATGTTGTCAAGATTTTATTTCTATGGAAAATTTTGTCAAGATTTTAGTTCTATAGAAAATTTTGTCAAAATTTTGTTTCTATAGAAAATTTTGTCACGATTTTATTTCTATAGATAATTTTGTCAAAATTTAATTCTATAGGAAATTTTGTCAAAATTTTATTTGTATAGGAAATTTTGTCAAAATTTTATTTGTATAGAAAATTTTGTAAAAAAGGTTGTAAATTTTTTTCTATAGAAAATTTTGTCAAGATTTTATTTCTAAAGAAAATTTTGTCACAATTTGATTTCTATAGAAAATTTTGTCAAAATTTAATTTCTATAGAAAATTTTGTCAAGATTTTATTTCTATAGAAAATGTTGTTAAAATGTATTTCTATAAAAATTTTGTCAAAATTTTATTTCTATAGGAAATTTTGTCAAAATTTATTTCTATAAGAAATTTTGTCAAAATTTTATTTCTTTTTGTAAAAAAGTTTGTAATTTTTTTTCTATAGAAGATTTTGTCAAAATTTTATTGCTATAGAAAATTTTATTTTTGTATGAAATTTTGTAAAGAATTTTATTTCTGTAGGAAATTTTGTCAAAATTTTATTTCTATAGAAAATTTTGTCCCAATTTTATTTTAACAGAAAATTTTGCCAACATTTTATTTTTATAGAAAATTTTGTCAAAATTTTATTTCTATAGAAAATTCTGTTAAAATTTAATTTCTATAAAAAATTTTCTCACGATTTTATTTCTATAGATAATTTTGTCAAAATTTAATTCTATAGAAAATTTTGTCAAAATTTTATTTCTATATAAAATTTTGTCAAAATTTTATTTCCATAGGAAATTTTGTCAAAATTTTATTTCCATAGGAAATTTTGTCAAAATTTTATTTGTATAGAAAATTTTGTAATTTTTTTCTATAGAAGATTTTGTCAAAATTTTATTGCTATAGAAAATTTTATTTTTGTATGAAATTTTATAAAGAATTTTATTTCTATTAAAAATTTTGTCAAAATTTTATTTCTATAGAAAATTTTGTCCCAATTTTATTTTTACAGAAAATTTTGCCAACATTTTATTTTTATAGAAAATTTTGTTAAAATTTTTTTCTATAGAAAATTTTGTAAGCAATTTTATTGCTATAAACAATTTTGTAAAAATTTTATTTCTATAGAAAATTCTGTTAAAATTTTATTTCTATAGAAAAATTTGTCAAAAATTTATTTATATAGAAAATGTTGTCAACATTTTATTTATATAGAGCATTTTTGGAGAATATTTTGCAAAATCTACCAAAAAAATCAAGAATTCTGACAATATAGTAAACAGTAAAAAATCTACCATTTTTGGTTGAATTCTACCTACTGTGGCAACCGTGTAAATAACGCCTTTTATAGGATCTGAGGGCGTTTAGGAAAATGGAGAAAACTGAAAGAGATCGCTGGGTTTATAAGGAACTACACCAAACTATATTCGGGACAACTATTTTTGAATGTCAAAGACCTCAAGATTTCTAATTTCAAGCAAATTGGATAAAACTTAAATGCCTGAAAGCCCAAGACGACAAATGGGGAGATCAGGCCTCCACCAATACATGGACCGTGAAAAAATTGTGAATATTTGAAAATATTTGAGGTCAAACGTTTCCGACAGGCGTTAGAATCCATTAAAAATTATAAAAATTATTTATTTGACAAAATAACACAGAATTTTTTAATTTACATCCAAAACGTTGAATTCGGATCACACCTAAAGAAGTGATGCAAATTCAGTGCAACGGCTGTTGAAATGGAGGACTTCCGTCCTATGACAAGCACATGTTAAATACATCGCTTCTGCGTCAATTTTGCACCACTTCCGGATCCAAAAAGAACATTTTCATTACTTTTTTGGCGACGCTGTTTTTGCTGGGATATCCAGGAAATCAAATCGGAGATCGGCTTATATGAGGGCTATAGCACAACCTTGGACCAATATAAACTATAATTGCCACAGGTCTTTGTGAACCTAAAATACTTCTAAAAGCCCACGAAGACAAGTGGGGAGATCGGTTTATATGCAGTCTTTAGGAAAACATGGACCATATTCAGCACATCTATCTATAGACCTAAAACACCTCTAGATTTTCAATTTAAAGCAAATCTTATAAAAATTGTGGTGTACAGTATAACAACTATATATATCAAAATTTTTGGTACCAACCTAACTCCTACAAATTTGTTGGGAGCTATGGGAGTATAGGTAAATTTGAATCATTTTTACGAGTTTTCGACTAAGCAGTGGCGATTTAACAAAGAAGATGTGGATACTTTGGCCATATTTTTCCAAATCGGAAGAACATATATATCTGGGCTTTGTCCTAATCTGAACCGATTTTGATAAAATTTAACATACGTTACTAAAATTTTAATTGCACTCCCTGTGCAAAATTTCACGTAACTTTGACCTATGGGGTCATAGGGGTGTAAATCGAGCGAAGGCTATATATGGGAGGCATATCTAAATCTTAACCGATTTCAGTCAAATTCGGTATGCATATTTATAATATTAATTCTACGCCCTCTGCAAAATTTCACGTAACTCGGAATAAAAGTATGAGCGTAAATCGGACGAAAATATTGGGGCTATATCTAAATCTGAAACGACTTGGCTGATATTCTACAAAATTTACGAGACTCACAAAACATTTTAGTATACGAAATTTGAAGAAGATCTGTTGATAAATACGTCCTTTGTGACCAGATCGGTTATAAATATATATGACAGCTATATCTAAATCTGAACAGATTTGTTCAATAGGTAGGTATTTGAGCCGAAATAAGACCCTAGGCCAAATTTGATAACGATACGATCTGGGATCCAAACTACTTTTTTGGAAGCTCTTTTTTTGCTGGGCATTTGTTACAATAAGAATATAGGTTTCCCAAATCCAAGATGTAGCGTACTAATGATATTACCTACTAATAGATAACAATATGTAGAAGGTTTTATTGTGTGTTGTGACATTCCATAGTAAAAATATTTATCCCCAATGGAATGAATTCGAACGAATTGTAATATAGGAGCCAGAAGTGTTAATAATGGATTTTTATTGGTGGGTTTGTTGGCATCTTTCTCATTACACAGAGTGCTTGGCAATTTGTTATGGATGATTACATTAAGAATTCCCAAGACCATAAGAGGATGTCATACATTTTGTCGGGTTTCCAGTATCTGTGACAACAACAATTGTTTAGTTTAGAATTTTCGATATGGAAGAAATCCTTGATACTTCAATAGCTAATTGGTTGCAATGTAGTAAGTAAATGTGAATTTATATATAAAGTCCATTGCCATACAATCTAACCCATATTTGCCATATTTGTGGTTGAACAGTTTAAAAATAAGTTCAGAATATATTGGAATTTGCTTTTCTTTGGCAGATAATGCTAGATGACCCATTTTTTTTAAATAGACCCCATAAGGAACAAATAGAGGATTTTTGTTAAGTTGAAATAAACGATCTTGCAAGGTATTCAAAATACCGTACTTATATGTCAGCATATGAATTTGCTTGCTGATTCAATATTATTGCAACAGTGTACTACATGCTGGTAAACTGATTCAGCCATCTCGAAATCGCATTTTTTCGCATGTAACTTTATTTAGTGATAGAGAGTGGCCGCCAATTTGGAAAAAAACACAATATACAGTGTGGCTAATTTGTATTGCAAACAACTTCAGGTTGATAACATCTCTGAAACCATTGTCTGGCAGCGAACACATTTATTCCAGATACAGTTCATTTCATTGTTTACAAGCTTACAAAAGGATTGTGCGTTTTTATACCCTTCACTACTACTATGGTATAGGGTATAATAAGTTTGTGAAGGAGCCGTCATAGAACCATCTTTTAGTATACCGATCGTCTTAGAGTTAAATTCTGAGTCGATATAGCGATGTATTTCCGTCTGTCTGTTCATGTATTTTTGGGTGCAAAGTCCAGCTCGCAATTTAAGTCCGATCGCCCTTAACTTTAACATAGGATCTTTTTTTCGGCTCAGAGACGATCCCTATTAATTAATAAGGGGAAAAAGTCAGTTCAGATCTAGATATAGCTGCCATATATATTTATAACCGATCTGACGTATTTATCAACCGATCTTCTTCCAATTTCGTCAAATGCACGATGTTTTGTTCAGATTCGGATTTGGCTCCCATATACTCGTATAGCCTTCGCCAGATTTACACTCCTATGGCCCCAGAGGCCAATGTTTTATTCCGTTTTACGTGAAATTTTGCACAGAAAGTAGAATTAGCATTATAAATAATGTTAATCGAAATTGATTAAAATAGGTTCAGATAGCTCCCACATATATCTTTCGTCCGATTTATCCTCATATGACCACCGTATATAGCTCCCATTTATGTCTATCGTCTGATTTATGGTCATATGACCACCGTAGTCAAAACTACACTCCAATTTACTTGAAATTGTGCACATGGAATGGAAGTAACATGTTTACTATGCATTCCAAATTTAATTGAGATTGTTTCAGATTTAGATATAGCTGCCATATATATCTTTCGTCCGATACGCACTTATATCGCAACAGAGGTCAAAATTTCACTCCAATTTACTTGAATTTTTGCACAGAAAGTAGGACGAACATTCTACCTACACCCAGAGAAGGAATATGATCACCTCAACCATGTTCGAGAGCAAAATGTTATTTTTGAACGGAGAACATGTAACATGTTTGCGGCAACCATGTTATTTTCTCACAAAGCATATGTCTGACTTCGGCAATCATGTATATGTTTGCCGAGAAAACAACATTTTTGCGACAAAAATGTTCCATGGTCACCGTCCAAAAATAACATTTTGCTCTCGAAACATGGTTGAGGTGATCATATTCCTTCTCTGTGTGTAGGTATGCCAAATTTGGTCAAAATCGGTTCAGATTTAGATATAAATCTCATATATATCTTTTAGATATATATATTCATATGACCACGGAGGCAAAAGTTTCATTTCGAAAATGTTGAAGTTTGCACAAAGAGTGCTGTGGTCCACACCATTACCGTTGGTGGCGTTTGAGTTCTGGTTGCCAATCGAAGGTGTAAATAAATCCCTACTCTAAATCTGAGCCGATTTTGACTCAATTTGGCACATTTTGCTAAAATTTGATTTATTTGGCATATTTTGCTAAAATTTTATTTAGCAAAATGTGCCAAATTTAGTCAAAATCGGCTTAGATTTAGAGTAGGGAGTAGGTCAAAATACAACAGAGCCACTTTACTTCCCGCTACGTGTGACAGCTTTGCTGGACGGTTGAAGGCCATAAATCGTGGTTCAGAGGTCAGCTGAATATTTACACCTTCGATTGGCAACCAGAACTCAAACGCCACCAACGGTAATGGTGTGGACCAAGGTAACCTCATCGACTGTTGTGTCAATATAATACCGCATATTAACAGGAAAATGTCCTGAAGACAGTGTGGAAGCTTTAGGCAGACATATTTGTTTCGACCCAGACCAGGCGTATTCCAATCAGCACTCACGCAATCAGCACGCGTCAATGAAAAATGGTTTTAAAAGGAGGTTCCTCGCATCACATCTACCGCACAATTTCAAGCCGTTGAACTTTGGCATCTGGTGCATTTAGGAGAGTAAGGTTGCCAATAAAAAATACCAAATTGCAGATCATCTCAAGACGGCCGTTCGCTGAGGCTGGGCCAAAATACTGCAAAACCAATTTCGTGCAACGTGTACACTTTGTGAGACATTTGAAGGCCATAAATCGTACCAAAAGAGGTAAGCTGAACATTTCTATTGGTAACCAGAGTTCTAACGCCACTGACGGTAATATAAATGTCGACTATTAAGGGGGAAATGTCCTATTGAAACCCCGCCCAGTTTGCATTTCGGCCGAAGACCATGGGCATTCCAACAGGTCCAACAGGCCTCGCTTTATTTCTTCCTCGCTATGGCCACCAAAATTTCCCGAACTTAATCCGTTGGACTTTAACGCCTGAGAAGTTTTGGAGCGAAAGGTTGGCACTAAAAAACAAGTAAGGAAGTCTAAAGTCGGGCGGGGCCGACTATATTATACCCTGCACCACTTTCTAGATCTAAATTTTCGATACCATATCACATCCTTCAAATGTGTTGGGGGCTATATATAAAAGTTTGTCCCAAATATATACATTTAAATATCACTCGATTTGGACAGAATTTGATAGACTTTTACAAAATCTATAGACTCAAAATTTAAGTTGGCTAATGCACTAAGGGGAACACAATTTTAGTAAAGAAATATCGGAAACATTTAAATCTGAAGCAATTTTAAGGAAACTTCGCAAAAGTTTATTTATGATTTATCGCTCGATATATATGTATTAGAAGTTTAGGAAAGTTAGAGTCATTTTTACAACTTTTCGACTAAGCAGTGGCGATATAACAAGGAACATTTTGGTATTTTGAACATTTTTGTCGAAATCAGAAAAACATATATATGGGAGCTATATCTATATCTGAACCGATTTCAACCAAATTTGGCACGCATAACTACAATGCTAATTCTACTCCCTTTGCAAAATTTCAACTAAATCGTAGTAAAAAATTGGCCTCTGTGGTCATATGAGTGTAAATCGGGCGAAAGCTCTATATGGGAGCTATATATAAATCTGAACCGATTCTAATCAAATTTGGCAAGCATAGCTACAATGCTAAATCTACTCCCTGTACAAAATTTCAACCAAATTGGACCAAAACTCTGGCTTCTAGGACCATTTTAGCCCATATCGGGCGAAAGATATAATATGGGAGCTATATCTAAATATGAACCGATTTCAGTCAAATTTTGCACACTTAACTATACTACTAATTGTACTCCTAGTGCAAAATTTCAACCAAATTCGGCCAAAAATCTGGCTTCTGGGGCCATATAAGTCCATATCGGGCGAAAGCTATATATGGAAGCTATATCTAAATCTGAACCGATTTCAATCAAATTTTGCACAATTGACTATACGACTAATTGTTATGTTTGTACAAAATTTCAAGCAAATCGGTATAAAACTCTGGCAGCTGGGTCCATATTAGTGCATATCGAGCGAAAAATATATATGGGAGCTATATCTAAATCTGAACCGATTTCTTCCAAAATCAATAGCGTTATATTCTGACCCAATTTAGGAACATGTGCCAAATTTGAAGGCGATTGGACTTAAATTGCGACCTAGACTTTGATCACAAAAATGTGTTCACAGACAGACGGACGGACAGACGGACATGGTTATATCGACTCAGGGACCCACCCTGAGCATTATTGCCAAAGACACGATGTGTCTATCTCGTCTCCTTCTGGGTGTTACAAACATATGCACTAACTTATAATACCCTGTTCCACAGTGTGGCGCAGGGTATAATAACAAAGTGTCGATCATTTAAAGATTGCTATCA
The DNA here is from genome assembly GCF_050003625.1 of Haematobia irritans. Classification (NCBI taxonomy): domain Eukaryota; kingdom Metazoa; phylum Arthropoda; class Insecta; order Diptera; family Muscidae; genus Haematobia; species Haematobia irritans. Next base: position 149,885,863 of record NC_134397.1, on the reverse strand, counting down.
AAGGCCTGCACAAGCCTATTCGAAGTAATCGATGTTCTAGTGAAGACAATACACTCCACGAATACTTCGAAAATTTCGAATACTTCGATTAATGAATAAAACAAAACCACTGTAAAGCAATTACAGTGTCAAGCATTGCAGAGCCATCACATCAGTGCTGCCGCTACTACTTCAATCGAAGTATTTTGCTTCATTTTCAAAAAATTTACTTCGTCACTCCTTCTTCCAAAAATCTGCTTCACTTTTTGTTCTGCTTCAAGTTTTTAAATATTTCCCCATATTACCTAATTGTTTTTCCTATTCCTTTAATTACGATGAACATAGAGTTTTAATCATTGATTTATTAACCCATGTGGACCAGTTTTTGCATAGTTGTTAGAGACCATATACTTACACCATGTACCAAATTTCAGCCAGATCGGATGAAATTTGGTTCTCTTAGAGGCTCCGCAAGCCAAATCGGGGGATCAGTTAATATGGGGGCTATATATAATTATGGACCGATGGTGACCAATTTTTGCATGGTTGTTAGAGATCATATGCTGAAGCCATGTACCAAATTTCAGTTGGATCGGATGAAATTTGCTTCTCTTAGAGTCCCCGCAAGCCAAATTTGGGGGTCCGTTTGGGGGCTATACGTAAAAGTGGACCGATATGGCCCATTTGCAATACCATCCGACCTAAATCAATAACAACTACTTGTGCCAAGTTTCAAGTCGATAGCTTCTTTCGTTCGGAAGTTAGCGTTTTTCAACAGACAGACGGACGGACGGACATGCTCAGATCGACTCAGAATTTCACCACGACCCAGAATATATATACTTTATGGGGTCTTAGAGCAATATTTCGATGTGTTACAAACGGAATGACAAAGTTAATATACCCCCCATCCTATGGTGGAAGGAATAAAAAATATGGGAAACATTTAAATCTGAAGCAATTTTAAGGAAACTTCGCAAAAGTTTATTTATGATTTATCGCTCGATATATATGTATTAGAAGTTTAGGAAAATTAGAGTCATTTTTACAACTTTTCGAGTGGCGATTTTACAAGGAAAATGTTGGTATTTTGACAATTTTTGTCGAAATCAGAAAAACATATATATGGGAGCTATATCTAAATCTGAATCGATTTCAACCAAATTTGGCACGCATAGCTATAATGCTAATTCTACTCCCTGTGCAAAATTTCAACTAAATCGGAGTTAAAAATTGGCCTCTGTGGTCATATGAGTGTAAATCGGGCGAAAGCTATATATGGGAGCTATATCTAAATCTGAACCGATTTCAACCAAATTTGGCACACATAGCTACAATGCTAATTCTACCCCCTGTGCAAAATATCAATTTAATCACAGTAAAATATTGGCCACTGTGGTCATATGAGTGTAAATCGGTCGAACGATATATATGGGAGCTATATCTAAATCTGAACCGATTTCAATAAAATTTGGCACACTTGACTACACTACTAATTGTACTCCTTGTGGAAAATTTCAACCAAATTGGGGTAAAACTCTGGCTTCTGGGACCGTATTAGTCCATATCGAGCGAAAGATATATATGGGAGCTATATCTAAATCTGAACCGATTTCAATAAAATTTGGCACACTTGACTATAGTACTAATTGTGCAAAATTTTAAGCAAATTAGCGTAAAACTCTGGCTTCTGGGTCCATATCGGGCGAAAGATATATATGGGAGCTATATCTAAATTTGAACCAATTTCTTCCAAAATCAATAGGGTTCTATTCTGAGCCAAAACAGGAACTTGTGCCAAATTTGAAGTCGAATGGACTAAAACTGCGACCTAGACTTTGATTACAAAAATGTGTTCACGGACAAACGGACATGGCTAGATCGACTCAGGAGCCCACCCTCGTCTATCTATGTCTATCTCGTCTCCTTCTGGGTGTTGCAAACATATGCACTAACTTAAAATACCGTGTTCCACAGTGTGGCGCAGGGTATACAAATTGCGGGTGCGTCTTTTTTGAACACCTGTTTCTATATGAAGGCGTTGCCAGATGGAAACAAAATTTAACATGTGCTCATAACAAAGATAGAAGTTTCCAAAACACTTAACTTTTTCCTGTTTATATCGCGCTTTTTGTACTAGGCTAAGAAGTTTCCGAACTACCCTCGTACATATAATTTTTTTTGCGGAGGAACAACATTAACAACCACTTTTGCCTAGATTCAAGTGCATACCTCGTATCGTTCGGAATTTAGAATTTCACCACAACCCAGAATATTTACTTTATGTGTTCTGAGACCAATATTTCGATGTGCTACGAATGGGATAACAAACCTAGTATATCCCCCATCATAATGGTGGATAGTAGTCCAATGATTCAAAATCCCAGATATTTTAAATACTAATTCTTTAAAGATTGTTTGTTGTTTATATCAAATACTTCGTGTATTAAATTTCATGAAACATTTTTCTAATGCAAAGATAATGAATCTTCTTTCAACTACAATTTCTGTAATTTAAAGGAATTTGTCCTTAATATTGTGTACGTTGCCTTTCCCAAAATATGTTTCATATCAGCACAATATTTTTTTCAGTGTACCAAGTACTCATGGGGACATTTGCTAAAGTTTTTATAGATCAATTAGTCAATGTTCTTAAATTCTGTTTTTCCAAGTTTATATTGTATTGCTCCATATAAGTTGATGGAACTTTAACAACTCCTTCTCTGGTCGTACAAATTCTTTAATAACTTGTTGAAATCTTTCACAAACAATGAGATAGACGCCCTAACACTAGTGAATTGTTTATGGTCCCCCTGTCTAAACAAAGAAGATCCTGCAATTTCTTACAAAAACAAAATAAAAATGTTGTTACAAGTAAAACATTATTTATAGACTCTTGGTAGCTTCCTTCTCGTTTCCACGAGAACAAGCAGATTGAGTCACGAAGTACTGCCTAATGGAAAAAATGACCGATGAGAAACTGCAGTAGGAAATATGAAAAATGCATAACGAAAATGTTAGGAGAAAATGGCAAAACGATAAAAGGTCATGACTGAATTTTTCCAATTTTTCCATTCTTCTTCCTACAATCCTTGCAGTTTTGTTGTTTTGTGTGCGCTCTGGCAAGGAAGCCAATCAAACATACACATACCCTCAATTTCAATAGAGGAAATTGTAGTAAATGGAAGTCTTAGTGTTTGTATAAATTGTGATAGTTGTAGTTGTAAGGAAAGGATGAAAGGATGCATATACCGATAATAGAAACTCTTAGTTCAAGCTAAATTAACTTTGCACTAAAAATAACACTTTAAAATGTTTTCCCCTTTTTCGCCTCGCTTCGTTTCTATGGCTTTTGCCAAGTTTCTCTGCGAGACTTGGTGTTTGTTTTGTTTTTTTTTTTTTTTTTGGCCCACTACATATTCATGTTTAGTAATCTAGGCCAAACACTGATGAAATAAAATGGTGGGGAGGCGTTTTGGCTATAAGTCTTTACAGAAACTTTGTGTATAACCACTTGACACTCTGGATAATAAATCATGTATTTTACTTTTACCATAACTGCATAGCACTGGCATAGATTCACTGAAATGGAAGATTCGGTTTCGATGCAGTTAAGTACTTTCATGGTTGATATTAAATGGGTCTTCGTTTAAATTGTAATAGAGGGCGGAGATAGGCAGAGAGGTTAAGAAAACTGAATGTATGTTGTTTAGTGTGTCTTTTTGTTTGGCTGAGAAAACGGATGTTATAGCCATCTGCCAGTATGCATAGGATGTTATAAATAGTTTCGTTTTTAGCCTCCTTACCAAAATTATTGTTTTTATGATAAATAGAAAATAAGGTTTATATCAATTAAGCATGACGAGTAATTAGGTTGTTCGTATAATGAAACAAGTAAGGATAGCCTATAGTCGAACGGAGCCAACAATATTATACCCTAAACACTTTTATACCCTCCACCATATGACGGGGGGTATATTAACGTTGGTATACCGTTTGTAACACATCGAAATATTGCTCTAAGACCCCATAAAGTATATAAAGGATAGTTCAATTGTAAGGGCCGATGTTGAATGTGAACCACACTTAAACGCCAAGTTTTTTTTCTGAATTCTATTTGACATTACTCAATTTTAACCATGGAGAGATACACAATCCAACAACGTGTTAAATGGTTCCAAGAAATGCAACAATGGATGATCAATTTTCGAAGAAAATCATATTCAGTGATGAGGCACATTTTCACCTCAGTGGATTCGTCAATAAACAGAATTGCGCATTTGAGCGAATGAAAATCCAAGAGTGATTGTCGAAAAACCAATGCACCCACAAACAGTGACTGTTTGGTGCGTTTTATGGGCTGGCGGAATCATCGGGCCGTATTTTTCCCAAATGAGGCCGGTCAGGCAGTTACTGTGAATGGTGTTCGCTATCGTGAGATGATAACGAACTTTTTATGGCCCAAATTGGAAGATATGAATGTGGACGATATGAGGTTTCAGCAGGACGGTGCCACTTGCCACACAGCTAACGAAACAATGGCTCTTTTGCGCAACAAATTCAATGGCCGTGTTATCTCACGTAATGGCGATGTCAATTGGCCGCCAAGATCATGTGATTTGACACCGTTGGACTTTTTTCTTTGGGGTTATTTGAAAGAAAAGATGTACGTCGATAAGCCAGCAACAATTCAAAAGCTAAAGGATGAGATAATTCGGCACATTAACGGCATAGAACCTCTATTATGCCTCAGCGTCATCGAAAATTTGGACCATCGAATGAAGGTCCGTCTGTTGAAATCACGCTAACTTCCGAACGAAACAAGCTATTGACTTGAAACTTTGCACAAATAGTTGTTATTGTTGTAGGTCGGACGGTATTGCAAATGGGCCATGTGGGTTCACTTTTACGTATAGCCCCCATATAAACGACACCCAGAATTGGCTTGCGTAGCCTCTAAGAGAAGCAAATTTCATCCGATCCGACTGAAATTTGGTACAAGGTGTAAGTACATGGTCTCTAACAACAATGCAAAAATTGGTCGACATCGGTCCATAATTATATATAGCCCCCATATAAACCGATCCCCCGATTTGGCTTGCGGAGCCTTTAAGAGAACCAAATTTCATCCGATCCGGCTGAAATTTGGTACATGGTGTTAGTATATGGTCCCTAACAACAATGAAAAAATTGGTCCACATCGGTTCATAATTATATATAGCCCCCATATAAACCGATCCCCCGATTTGGCTTGCGGAGCCTCTAAGAGAAGCAAATTTCATCCGATCCGGCTGAAATTTGGTACATGGTATTGGTATATGTTCTCTAATGACCATACAAAAATTGGTCCACATCGGCCCATAATTATATATAGCCCCCATATAAACCGATCCCCCGATTTGGCTTGCGGAGCCTCTAAGAGAAGCAAATTTCATCCGATCCGGCTGAAATTTGGTACATGGTGTTGGTATATGTTCTCTAATGACCATGCAAAAATTGGTCCATATCGGTCCATAATTATATATAGCCCCCATATAAATCGATTCCCAGATTTGCCCTCCGGAGCCTCTTGGAGGAGGAAAACATGGTGTTAGAATGTGGTCTCTAACAAACACGCAAGAATTGGTCCATATCGGTCCATAATTATATTTAGCCCCCATATAAACCGTTCCCCAGATTTGATCTCCGGAACCTCTAGGAGGAGCAAAATTCAACCGATCCGGTTGAAATTTTCAAAGTGGTGTTAGTATAAGACCGCTAATATCCATGCCAAAATTGGTCCATATCGGTCTATAGTTATATATAGCCGATCCCCAGTCACACAAAAATTGGTCCATATCGGTTCATATTCATGGTTGCCACTCGAGCCAAAAAAAAATCTACCAAAATTTTATTTTTATGGAAAACATTGTCAAAATGTTATATCTATACAAAAATTTGTAAAAATTGTATTTCTATAGAAAATTTTGTCAAAATTTTATTTATATTCTGGGTCGTGGTGAAATTCTAAGTCGATCAGTCCGTCCGTCTGTTGAAATCACGCTAACTTCCGAACGAAACAAGCTATTGACTTGAAACTGTGCACAAATAATTGTTATTGTTGTAGGTCGGACGGTATTGCAAATGGGCCGTGTGGGTTCACTTTTACGTATAGCCCCCATATAAACGGACACCCAGAATTGGCTTGCGCAGCCTGTAAGACAAGCAAATTTCATCCGATCCGGCTGAAATTTGGTACATGGTGTTGGTATATGGTTTCTAACAACCATGCAAAAATTGGTCCACATCGGTCCATAATTATATATAGCCCATATAAACGGTATATTTGGTTTGCGGAGCTTCTAAGAGAAGCATATTTCATCCGATCCGGCTGAAATTTGGTACATGATGTTGATATATAGTCTCAAATAAGCATGCAAAAATTGGTCCACATCGGTCTATAATTATATATAGCCCCCATATAAACGGACCCCCAGATTTGGCTTGCGGAGCCTCTAAGAGAAGCAAATTTCTTCCGATCCGATTGAAATTTGTTACGTGATGTTTGTATATGGTATCTAACAACCATGCCAGAATTGGTCCATATCGGTTCATAGTTATATATAGCCTCCATATAAACCGATCCCCAGATTTGACCTCTGGAGCTTCTTGAAGGAGCAAAATTCATCCGATCCGATTGAAATTTGGTACTTTTCGCTAGTGTATGGCCGATAACAAACATGCCAAAATTGGTCCGTATCGATCTATATTATATATAGCCCCCAAATAAACCGATCCTCTATAACAGAAAAATCACGATTGTCACTCGAGCCAAAAATAATCTACCAAAATTTTATTGCCATACAAAATTTTGTCAAAATTTTATTCTTCTATGAAAAATTTTGTCAACATTTTATGTATTTAAGAAATTTTGTCAAAATACAGAAAATTTTGTCAAAATTTTATTTCTATAGAAATATTTTGAAGCATTTCATAGTTGGAGAGGAATATATTGCAAAATCTTCCAAGACACCAAGAATTCTACCAATCTACCAAACAATAAAAAAATCTGCCATTTTTGATAGACTCGTGTTCATAATTGTATATAGCTCCCATATAAAGCGACCACCATATTTCAATTCTGGCTCTATAATTACCGCACAAAAATTCATATCGGTTCGTAAATATTTCTTCCCTATATATACCGGTCAAGAACTGAATATATACGTAACATATTTAATAGACCTTTTAATGTGTCTACTATATATCCCGCATGGACTAACTTACAAGTTAGAAGATGATGATAAGAAGTTTTAAGAGCCATCGGCCGCAACCCAAGTAATTTAATTATGGATGACCGTCTGTACGGTGCACGGCCGTAAACTCAGAGCGAGTTATTTTTAACTAACCAGTGTTAATATTGACCTTCGTATGTCGCTAAAGTAGCATGTACCCATAGTAAGTTCAACATTTTTCTATAGGTTAGTAATTTGTTTTAACTTTTGTCAAGTTCAAATTTAATTGTTCAGAAGTAAAAAATTAACTAAATAATACATTTTTTGAAAACGAAAAAAATAATGTTCCGGATTTCCTAGACCACCTGGTGACTTGGAGCAAGGAGACCTTAAGGGGAAGGATCCCAATTTCTACATGTCATATTATATTAGTACAAATCACTTACTCTTCTGTGGTGGTACAAATCCTTTAGAATCATATATTAGATTTTATTTTTATCATTTTATAAAATTTTACCTTTTGTCCGGATGGAGGATCGAACCGCGTACCATCATTTTTCTAACTAAACACACTATCCACTGGGCCACTTAGCTCTTACACTCATCAACAACTAAATGTGACTTTGATTATTCTTTTCTTGCTTGGCTGCATGTATTCATTAACACATACAGTCAAGGGTGTCTATTTTTAGAAACACCACACGAGCATATGTTTCGGAGACGAACCTTTGTCTAGAAGTAGATTCACTTAACGGTAGTTAGAATTGACATTCATCGTTAGTTTATTTATATTAAAAATGGAAATTTCGTGTCCAACTGGACTTCGTAGTATTGCACAGTAAAAGTTCAGTAACGCTGAGAAACTTCTTCGAGAAATATCGTATTCCCTGTTATTATATTTGCTTCAGCACATTTACGAACTCATTGGGAGTTCTTAACCGTAAGTTCAATATACTTCCACTGAGTTAACTTTGTTCATCAATAGTTAAATTTAACTAACTGTGAGTAAAATTTTGAACTACTCAATATTATGGAATTTACTTGCAGTTACGACGTTAAATTTTCTGAGTGTATATACTTGTTTTGTTTCAAAGAGATTAAAAACGGAATAAGAATAAATAAAACGGTACAAATTATATATATTTTTTTGGAAGCCCTGTTTAATATATTCTAGAAAAATTTCTGAATTTATGAATATATTCAGACAGGCGTTAGAATGCATTAAAAATGTATATAAATTATTTATTTATCAAAATATAACAAAATTTTTTAATTCAAATACAAAATGTTATAAAGAAAAATCCCTATGAATTCCCGCAGTTTTTCTCCATGAATAATGGGAGCGAATATACACAAAAAATCCAGGGAATTCCCGGGATCCCTGAGAAGAACCCTACTTACAATGCTAAAACAAAATTTGTTTTGCATTGCATCCTACGAAGGATGATATGTATATGAAAACAGCCTCCATCACTGCAAGCTCCTTCCAATCGTGGAGGTTTCTTTCTACCATGGCATTTAAGATAGCAGGCAAACATGCACTGAATTTGCATAGCTCCACAATTTTTCGCTGTTATTCAAAATGAAAACTTTTGCTTGTTAGTTTTGCTCCGATTTCACTTTTCAGGTAAATATGTTTTAATGACAACCAGATGAAAAAAAAAAAACAATTATGCAATGTTCCCGGTATTATGACAACATGAATTCCTCTTTTCATATTTTCATCCATGCATTCGATGTTGCCATGCGCCAGTCATATGGCGTACGATTGTTTTAATTTTGTTCTACAAAGTGTTTTCCTGATACAGAGGCTTGCTTACAAGCTTCTTGTTTTTTATGCAAAAATGGAATTTATGAAAAATAGCCTTAAGTCTTCGAGACGAAGTCATATGAAAGCCCTAGCAGTTGAGGGATATCAATGTGGAAATGTGTTCTTAATATTAGAGAGATCTACAGTATTGTGAAAAATATCATCGGAGCACTGTTGAAACAAGATTTTGTGTTCGGCGAAACGTTGTTGATGAACCACGGCAAGGGGCTTCGAAAGCGCCTACCTCGAAGGATAAAGCCATAAAAATCACGACTGTTTTTAAGAGAAGAGTAGGCATTTCCACACTCAAATAGAAGTGAACTCTATTTGAGTAAAGTCGATTTAATTCTATTTTGTTAATGGTATTATTACTTTTTATGAAATGGAATAACTTTGTCATTCCGTTTGTAACACATCGAAATATTGCTCTAAGACCCCATAAAGTCTATATTTTCTGGGTCGAGGTGAAATGCTGAGTCGATCTGAGCATGTCCGTCCGTCTGTTGAAATCACGCTAACTTCCGACTTGCAACTTGGCATAAGTAGTTGTTATTGATGTAGGTCGGATGGTATTGCAAATGGGCCATATTGGACCACTTTTACGTATAGCCCCCATATAAACCGACCCCCATATTTTGCTTGCGTAGCCTCTTAGAGAAGCAAATTTCATCCGATAGGGTTGAAATTTGGCACGTGGTCGGTAATTATATATAGTCCCCATATAAACCGATCCCCACATGTTAACTCCGGAGACTCTTGGAAGAGCAAAATTTATCCGATCCGGTTGAAATTTGGTACGTGGTGTTCGTATATGGTCTTTAACAACCATGCACAAAATGGTCAATATCGGTCCATAATTAAATATAGCCCCCAATATAAATCGATCCCCAGATTTGACCTCCAAAGCATCTTAGAGGAGCAAGATTCACACGATCCGGTTGAAATTTGGTACGTGGTGTTCGTATATGGTCTTTAACAACCATGCAAAAATTGGTGCATATCGGTCCATAATTATATATAGCCCCATATATATCGATCCCCAGATTTGACCTCCGAAGCCTATGGGAGGAGCAAAATTCGTCCGATTCGTTTGAAACTTGGTACATTGCGCTAGTATATGACCGCTAATAACTATGCCAAAATTTGTCCATATCGATCCATAATTATATATAGCATATCCCCAATCGCAAAAAAATTGGTCCATATCGCCAAAAATAATCTACCAAAATTTTACTTCTATAGAAAATTTTTTCAAAATTTTATTACTATAGAAAATTTTATCAAAATTTTATTTCTATAGAAAATTTTGTCAAAATTTAATTTCTATAGGAAATTTTGTCAAAATGTTATTTCTATAGCAAATTTTGTCAAAATTTTATTTCAATACAAAATTTTATTTCTATGCAAAATTTTGTCAAAATCTTATTTCAATACAAAAATTTTTCAAAATTTTATTTCTATGGCAAATTTTGTCAAAATTTTATTTCTATAGCAAAGATTGTAAATTTTTTTTTCTATAGCAAATTTTGTCAAAATGTTATTTATATAGAAAATTTTGTCAAAATTTTATTTCTATAAAATTTTTTTTTTCAAAATTTTACTTTCTTTCTACAGAAAATTTCGTCAAAATTTTGTTGCTATAGAAAATTTTGTCAAAATTTTATTTCTATCGAAAATTTTGTAAAACTGAATTATATACGTATTTAATTGGTCTTTTTTGTTTAATGTATACCCGGTATGGACTAACTTATAATTTGAAAGACGATGTTAAGAAGTTTTAAGATACCTTGTCATCGGCAAGTATTACCGCAACCCATGTAATTCGCTTGTGGATAACAGTCTTCAGTAGAAGTTTCTACGGCCCTATATTCATACTTGTTTTCCATCAAACTACGAAATTTTTTTTTAATAAGTGAAAAGTAATAATTTTGCCTAATAAATTTTCTTGAATTTGTTGAAAATGATTTATTCACTTTTGTGAAATCCGCGTGACATCTGTGTTTGTAATATAGTTTAGTTAAAATTTTCTAAAATTCATCCAAGTTTTCTAAAATTAACAAAAAACTTTCTTTCCTGGTGGGTTCACTGTTGCATGTAAAATTTTTTGTTTAGAAATAAAATTTTGAGAAAAAGTTTTCTACAGAAATATAATTTTGACAAAATTTTCTATAGAAATAAAATTTTGGCAAAATTTTCTATAGAAATAAAATGTTGACAAAATCTACTATAAAAACAAGTATATACAGCACTAAGTTCGGCCGGGCCGAATCTTAAATACCCACCACCATGAACCAAATATTAGGGTTTCCTTTGAAATTTCAGGAGGGCTTGAGGACTTGAGGACACTTCCCGAAGATAAATTAAAGATTTCATCTATGAGGACTATATCAGATTCTGGATGTATAAGAACCATTTTAGTTTGAATTTTAGAGGAATCATTAACATCTCTTGTAAGTGTGCAAGAATCAGGAGGTCGTTTTATATGGGGACCATACCAAAACATGGACCGATACTCACAATTTTTGGCACACGTATTTTTGGTCCTACAATACCTCTAGATTTCCAATTTCAGGTAAATTGAATAAAAACTGCGGTTTCTATAAGCCCAAGAAGTAAAATCGGGAGATCGGTCTATATGGGGGCTATACCAAAACATGGACCGATACTCACCATTTTTGGCACACCTCTTTATGGTCATAAAATACCTCTAGATTTCAAATTTCAGGCAAATTGGATAAAAACTTCGATTTCTATAAGCCCAAGACCCCAAATAGGGAGGTCGGTTTATATGGGGACTATATCAAAACCTGGACCGATATAGCCCATCTTCGAACTTGATCTGCCTGCAGACAAAAGACGAGTTTGTGCAAAATTTCAGCACGATTACTTCATTATTGAAGACTGTAGCGTGATTACAACAGACAGACAGCCAGACAGACAGACGGACATCGTTATATCGCCTTAGAATTTCTCCCTGATCAAGAATATATATACTTTATATAGTCGGAAATCGATATTTCGATGTGTTACAAACGGAATGACGAACTTATTATACCCCCGTCACCATTGTATGGTAGTGGGTATAATAAAATTTTGACATAATTTGCTATAGAAGTAAAATGTTGACAAAATTTTCTCAAGAAATAAAATATTGACAAAATTTTCTATAGAAATAAAATGTTGACAAAATTTTCCCAAGAAATAAAATATTGACAAAATTTTCTATAGAAATAAAATGTTGACAAAATTTACTGTAGTAATAAAATTTTGACAAAATTTTCTATAGAAATAAAATTTTGAAAAAATTTTCTATAGAAATAAAATTTTGACAAAAATGTCTGTAGAAATAAAATTTTCTATAGAGTAAAATTTTGACAAGTCTTTCTACTGAAATAAAATTTTGACAACATTTTCTATAGAAATAAAATTTCGCGAAATTTTGAAAAAAGTCCGATGGAAAAAAATTGACAAAATGTTGTATTGAAATACAATTTTGACAAAATTTTCTATTGAAATAAAATTGTGACAACATTTTTTATAGAAATAAAATTGTGACAAAATTTTCTATTGAAATAAAATTGTGACGAAATTTTCTATAGAAATAAAATTTTGGTATTGACCCTATACATGGCCAATTGTGAGTAAGTTCTCCCTTTATAGAGAAATATTAACTTTCATTTGTTGGTGCAAGCAAAATTGTTAAAACATTCAAAATCCACACATTTACAACTCAAGGGATATTGATACACCAAAAAAAAAATTCAGTAATGGTATACTAACCCCAAAAATTTGGTTATAAGAACCAAACTGAGATTTTTTATATTTGGTAGATTTTTGGTAAAATTTTCTTCACAGTTTGGTAGATTTTTTTTTTTTGGCACGAGTAGCAACCGTGTTCCAGCTCCGACTCCAGGAAAATCTTCAGACTCCGAGTACACAGCCCAGATCTGTACCAAGAGCTTTACGACTCAAGGTAATCGGAAGCATTGGATTGGATCGCATTTTGTCATTTGTTTGTAGCGAATCGAAATACTTTTGTGAGATGGGAAAACATTTATGAATAAGACCATCTTCATTCCGTTAGACATCCCTAAAGTATGCTGGATTTGAATATATATATTTTTTGCTGTCCCACCGGTTGATTTTAAACTAAAGCGAAAAATTGCACAACACATTACAATAGCAACAAGTATAATACATTGTTAGTTCGCCTAAAGTACTTGAGCCTGTTGGTGTTCCGACGCCAAAGGAGAAAGCAAAGTTTGCCATTACAAGAAGGGGTTGTTGGGTTTCGCTGCCCTTCTTTTATAGGGTTACTAGAGATATTTTCAAACAATAACAACAACTGTGGATATTTCTTTTAAAGAACATTTAGCTGGTGCCATGCCATACCAACAGCTTAGTTTTCAAAGAGTTAGTAACGTTTATTGAATACTTAATTGAACATGGTGAAATGTCAGAAACTTTTATCTTAAGGTGTAACATGATTAGTTATTTACGTACATCCTTGTACTTAACTTGGGGTAGCGTTGGAAGTGCTTCTATTTGATGGCAGATTTATAACTCTATCGGAAGGCACAACAAGGACTACTTAGTGTTCGTTAGTGTTTAATTAAGAAAAGCTATTAGAAGGTTAGGTTAAATTGGTAGTCTGTTTTTGAAGTTTCGTTTATCGTTTATTATTTCTCGCGTTTATTACTTCTTCCTCAGTGAAACGACAATTTTTATACTCGACACTGAAAGAAGAGATTCGGGAAATATATTTTAGACAAAAGAAGTTATTGTTGTTATGGCCTTCACCATAGAATGGAGGACATACTAACTTTGTCATTTCGTTTGTAACACATCGAAATATTTTTCTCGAACACCATAGAGTATATATATCCTAGGTTGTAGTGAAATTTTGAGTCGACCATGCTATGTCCGTCCGTCCGCATATAAACCTATGCCCATATTTGATTTCCATAGCTTCCAGAAAGAACAAACTCCATCCGAACCGGTTGAAATTTGGTACGTAATGTTGGCATAAATCCTCCAACAACCACGCAAAAATTGGTTCATACAGGTCTATAATTAGATTAGACTTAACAGAAATTTTAGGACTAAAAGGAACTGTCGTGATTTACTCATCTGCGAAGTTACTTATTGCGGTAACACAATGGACTGATTAGTCTAAGGGAGTTTGAAATTGTGGTTCGCCACTATACCTAACGTAATTTAACATTCTCACCCGCAACGTGTGACGTGATTTTTGACGCGTTTTAAGCTTAATCCTTGTGAATTACCGGGCCGTTTCGTGACCTTCAACATTTACAAGAATTTCCGCAACTTACTAGAACAGCCTTAAATTCCTCACTTGCAATGTAGCATTAATTCATTATAGATTTTGTATTTAAACAAAAAATCTTGGGACATCAACGCCGAATATTTTATCAATAATATTTGATAGTACATTTTGATAAAAAAAGTTGAGATATCAACAAATGTTTTATTAATAACATTTGTAAATATTTCAAAAAAAAAAAAAAACAAGTAAGGAAAGTCTAAAGTCGGGCGGGGCCGACTATATTATACCCTGCACCACTTTGCAGATCTAAATTTTCGATACCATATCACATCCGTCAAATGTGTTGGCTGCTATATATAAAGGTTTGTCCCAAATACATACATTTAAATATCACTTGATTTGGACAGAATTTGATAGACTTTTACAAAATCTATAGACTCAAAATTTAAATTGGCTAATGCACTAGGGTGGAACACAATTTCTGTAAAAAATATGGGAAACATTTAGATCTGAAGCAATTTTAACGAAACTTCGCAAAAGTTTATTTATGATTTATCGCTCGATATATATGTATTAGAAGTTTTGGGAAAATTAGAGTCATTTTTACAACTTTTCGACTAAGCATTGGCGATTTTACAAGGAAAATGTTGGTATTTTGAAAAACATATATATGGGAGCTATATCTAAATCTAAACCGATTTCAACCAAATTTGGCATGCATAGCAACAATGCTTATTATACTCCCTGTGCAAATTTTCAACTAAATTGGAACAAAAAATTGGCCTCTGTGGTCATATATGTGTAAATCGGCCGAAAGCTATATATGGGAGCTATATATAAATCTGCACCGATTTCAACCAAATTTTGCATGCATAGCTACAATGCTAATTCTACTCCCTGTGCAAAATTTCAATTAAATCGGAGTAAAAGATTGGCCACTGTGGTCATATTAGTGTAAATCGGGCGAACGATATATATGGGAGCTATATCTAAATCTGAACCGATTTCAATAAAATTTGGCACACTTGACTACACTACTAATTGTACTCCTAGTGCAAAATTTCAACAAATTGGGGTAAAACTCTGGCTTCTGGGACCGTATTAGTCCATATCGGGCGATAGATATATATGGGAGCTATATCTAAATCTGAACCGATTTCAATAAAATTTGGCACACTAGAACTCTAGAACCAATTTTTCTTCTTGTGCAAAATTTTAAGCAAATTAGGGTAAAACTCTGGCTTCTGGGGCCATATAAGCCCATATCGGGCGAAGCTATATCTGAATCTGAACCGATTTCTTCCAAAATCAATAGGGATCTATTCTGAGCCAAAACACATACATGTGCCAAATTTGAAGTCGATTGGACTAAAACTGCGACCTAGACTTTGATTACAAAAATGTGTTCACGGACAGACGGACGTGGCTATATCGACTCAGGAGCCCACCCTGAGCATTTTTGCCAAAGACACCATGTGTCTATCTCGTATCCTTCTGGGTGTTGCAAACAAATGCACTAACTTATACAGGGTATTATAAGTGTGGCGCAGGGTATAACAAGTATATATGTACCCTATACCATGGATTGCGTAGAAACTTCTACGAAAGACTGTCATCCACAATCGAATTACTTGGGTTGTGGTATCTTAAAACTTCTTAACATCGTTTTCTAAATTGTGAGTTAGTCCATTCGTGGTTTATATTAGACAAAAAAGTTATGTATAGGTAAGTGTACAAATAATTACGAATCGACAATGAAATTGAAATATGGGGGTCGCTAATATGGGGGCTATATAGAATTATGAACTCGATATGTACCAATTTTTGTGTGATTGGGGATCGATTTATCTGAGGTCTATATATAACTATAGACCGATATGGACTTAGTTAGGCATGGTTGTTAACGGCCATATACCAGCACAATGTACCAAATTTCAACTCGGATGAAATTTGCTCCTCCAAGAGGCTTCAAAACCAAATCTCGGGATCGGTTTATATGGGGGATATATATGATTATGGACTGATATGAACTACTTTTGGCATGGTTGTTATAAATCATATACTACCACCACGCCCCCAATTTCTACCAGATCGGATGAATTTTGCCTTTTCAAAAGGCACCGGAGGTCAAATCTGGGGAACGGTTTATATGGGAGCTATATATAATTATGGACTGATATGAACCAATTCATCCATGGTTGTTGGATACCATATACTAACATCACGTACCAAATTTCGACCGAATCGGATGAATTTTGCTCTTCCATGGGGCTCCGGAGATCAAATCTGGGGATCGGTTTATATGGGGCCTATATATAATTATGGACCGATTTCGACCAATTTTCGCATGGGTGTTTGAGGCCATATATTAACACCACGTAGCGATGTGAACCAATTTTTGTATGGTCATTATAGACCATGGACCAAATTTCAGCCGGATCGGATGAAATTTGCTTCTCTTAGAGGATTCGCAAGACAAATTTGCGGGTCCGTTTATATGGGGGCTATACGTAAAAGCGGACCGATATGGCCCATTTGCAATACCATCCGACCTACATCAATAACAATTACTTGTGCCAAGTTGCAAGTCGATAGCTTGTTTCGTTCGGAAGTAAGCGTGATTTCAACAGACGGACGGACATGCTGAGATCGACTCAGAATTTCACCACGACCCAGAATATATATGCTTTATGGGGTCTTAGAGCAATATTTCGATGTGTTACAAACGGAATAACGAAGTTAATATACCCCAATCCTATGGTGGAGGGTATAAAAAAAACAATCTCTTTTGGGTCGTGGTGAAATTCTGTGTCGATCTGAGCATGTCCGTCCGTCCCTCTGTTGAAATCACGCTAACTTCCGAACGAAAGAAGCTATCGACTTGAAACTTGGCACAAGTAGTTGTTATTGATGTAGGTGGAATGGTATTGCAAATGGGCCATATCGGTCCACTTTTACGTATAGCCCTCATATAAACGGACCCCTAAATTTAGCTTGCGGATCCTCTAAGAGAAACAAATTTTATCCGATCCATCTGAAATTTGGTAAATGGTGTTGGTATATGGTCTCTAACAACCATGCAAAAATTGGTCCACATCGGTCTATAATTATATATAGCCATCATATAAACCGATCCCCCGATTTGGCTTGCGGAGCCTCTAAGATAGACAAATTTCATCCGGTCCGGCTAAAATTTGGTACATGGTGTTAGTATATGGTCTTTAATGACCATGCAAAAAGTGGTCGAAATCGGTCCATAATTATATATAGCCCCCATATAAACCGATCCACCGATGTGGCTTGCGGATCCTCTAAGAGAGACAAATTCCATCCGGTCCGGCTGAAATTTGGTACATGGTGTTGGTATGTGGTCTCTAACAACCATGCAAAAATTGGTCCACATCGGTCTATAATTATATATAGCCATCATATAAACCGATCC
This sequence comes from Haematobia irritans, assembly GCF_050003625.1. Lineage (NCBI taxonomy): Eukaryota > Metazoa > Arthropoda > Insecta > Diptera > Muscidae > Haematobia > Haematobia irritans. Next base: position 149,868,131 of record NC_134397.1, on the reverse strand, counting down.
CCCGATTTGACCTCCGGTGCCTTTTGGAGAAGCAAAATTCATCCGATCTGGTTGAAATTTGGTACGTGGTGGTAGTATATGATATTTAGCAACCATGCCAAAAGTGGTTCATATCAGTTTATAATCATATATAGCCCCCATATAAACCGATCCCGAGGTTTGGTTTTGGAGCCTCTTGGAGGAGCAATTGGACCAATTTTTGCATGATTGTTAGAGACCGAATACAAACACCATGTACCAAATTTCAGCTAGATCGGATGAAATATGCTTCTCTTAGAGGTTCCGCAAGCCAAATCTGGAGATCCGTTTATATTGGTGCTATACGTAAAAGTGGACCGATATGGCCCATTTGAAATATCATCTGACTTATATCAATAACAACTACTTGTGCCAAGTTTCAAACCGATAGCCTGTTTCGTTCGGAAGTTAGCGAGATTTCAACAGACGGAGGGACACGCTTAGATGGACCCACCATGACCCAGAATATATATACTTTATGGGGTCTTAGAGCAATATTTCGATGTGTTACCAATGGAATGACAAAGTTAACACTTTCACTACCGAAATAAACCTAGTGATAAAAACTTTTATTTTTCTTCTTTTTTACTTGTACTAACAGCATGTAGAACAAAAATTGTCATTTTGAAGACCTACCTCAATTACTGCAAGAGCTATATGAGCTTGTTCTGAAAACTTGATTCTTGAATTGTGATCAAATGACCTTACGAAAATAAGCACTATTTGGTCTATAATATCTTTCAAAGTATGAGAAAAAATACAAAAACACACCCGTAAAAATATCAGCTATAGTTCTTGTATAAATGTCCATTTACTAGAAACATACTGTACAAAAATTGTCTCAAATTTTCGTATTTTTCGTTTATTGTTAAAGAAATTTATAAAAATGTATTTTAGACCTTACCAATATGGACAATATATATAGCTTATTTAGATGAAAGCCTCTACTTTAAAAAAAACATCGAGAAATATATCGAAACTAAGTGGGAAAATAGAATTTTGTGTCTTTTTCGAATGTCCTTCTAAGTGGACATAAGTAGTGGAAGGGTTAATATACCCCACATCCTATGGTGGAGGGTATAAAAAGGCTATTGAAATATCAGTTACTTAAATGTGGCTTGAACTTTGATTACAATACCATCGTCAACTAGTTACAAACAGCTGCAGGTCACTCATTTTCTGTTTCTTTTCATAGCTTATTTGGTACACATTGTAATACCCTGGCCACAAAGAGGCTTAAAGCATAACAAAATAGATCACTGTCGTTTTCATTTGTATCAATATACTTAGCATAAAATTGGTTTGATAAAATGTTTTTGTTTTTAATTTTATGGTGTAAATTTTTTCTTTTAACTCATTGCCATCACTTTTTGCCCTTTTCTTGACATTTTAATAACTTTACGTTTGACAGCACTAAGCCCTCAAATCCAGGTCAAAGGCAAGCAGCCTTTTTTTAAGACTTTATTGTATCGTTTCTTTTCGTTGTCTTCATACACTTAACTTTCTAAGACTATTATTGAAATGTCAGGGCCTTTAACTAGAAGTAACAAGAAAAAACAATGCATCTTTAGACCTTTTGAGAGATTAAAATTTCCAAAAAATTCTAGTTACTTTCATATGCATAAACGTGACTGCTTCCAAAAAAGTTGAGAAAAAGTAAAAGTTATTTACTTTCTTGTCGTCTGAGCAAAGGCGCCTTTTTTATAATTCACCAACCATATTCTATGCATATTTAAGTCCTTGTTTCGTTACTTGCTGATATTTATGCAAGCTATGCACATTCGCGAGAAGAAAGGACAAAGTTTTGCTTTTAAATTCCTCCTTAACCTCTTTTTTTCGCAAACGTTGTAATTCTCTGAAAAAGATTTACTATTTACGGTGATAAAAACGCAAGATTTTTCTTACCACATAATTGTTTCATCGTTATGGAGGAAATCCATATGAATATGGATAAGAATAAAGAATATCTTAATTCACATAAAGTGTTCAAAAGCACTGTGAGAAAAGGGTGAATAGCCTACACCAGTGATGGAAAATGCAGTACTATAGTACTTTTTATACCCTCCACCATAGGATGGGGGTATATTAACTTTGTCATTCCGTTTGTAACACATCGAAATATTGCTCTAAGACCCCATAAAGTATATATATTCTGGGTCGTGGTGAAATTCTGAGTCGATCTGACCATGTCCGTCCGTCTATTGAAATCACGCTCACTTCCGAACGAAACAAGCTATCGACTTGAAACTTGGCAAAGTAGTTGTTATTGATGTAGGTATTGCAAATGGGCCATATCGGTTTACTTTTACGTATAGCCCCCATATAAAGGGACCCCTAAATTTGGCTTGCCGATCCTCTAAGAGAAGGAAATTTCATCCGATCCGGCTGAAATTTGGTACATGGTGTTGGTAAAGGGTGATTCTTTTGAGGTTAGGATTTTCATGCATTAGTATTTGACAGATCACGTGGGATTTCAGACATGGTGTCAAAGAGAAAGATGCTCAGTATGCTTTGACATTTCATCATGAATAGACTAACTAACGAGCCACAACGTCGAATTTTCAGTGAATGGTCCCTAGAAAAGTTGGCAGAAAATCCCCTTTTTTCTCGACAAATTTTGTTCAGCGATGAGGCTCATTTCTGGTTGAATGGCTACGTAAATAAGCAAAATTGCCGCATTTGGAGTGAAGAGCAACCAGAAGCCGTTCAAGAACTGCCCATGCATCCCGAAAAATGCACTGTTTGGTGTGGTTTGTACGCTGGTGGAATCATTGGACCGTATTTTTTCAAAGATGCTGTTGGACGCAACGTTACGGTGAATGGCGATCGCTATCGTTCGATGCTAACAAACTTTTTGTTGCCAAAAATGGAAGAACTGAACTTGGTTGACATGTGGTTTCAACAAGATGGCGCTACATGCCACACAGCTCGCGATTCTATGGCCATTTTGAGGGAAAACTTCGGAGAACAATTCATCTCAAGAAATGGACCGGTAAGTTGGCCACCAAGATCATGCGATTTGACGCCTTTAGACTATTTTTTGTGGGGCTACGTCAAGTCTAAAGTCTACAGAAATAAGCCAGCAACTATTCCAGCTTTGGAAGACAACATTTCCGAAGAAATTCGGGCTATTCCGGCCGAAATGCTCGAAAAAGTTGCCCAAAATTGGACTTTCCGAATGGACCACCTAAGACGCAGCCGCGGTCAACATTTAAATGAAATTATCTTCAAAAAGTAAATGTCATGGACCAATCTAACGTTTCAAATAAAGAACCGATGAGATTTTGCAAATTTTATGCGTTTTTTTTTTTAAAAAAGTTATCAAGCTCTTAACAAATCACCCTTTATATGGTCTATAACAAACATGCATAAATTGGTCCATATCGGTCCATAATTACATATAGCCCCCATATAAACCGATCCCCCGATTTGGCTTGCGGAGCCTCTAAGAGAAGCAATTTACATCCGATCAGGCTGAAATTTGGTACGTGGTGTTGGTATATGGTCTCTATCAAAAATGCCAAAATTAGTCCAAATCGGTCCATAATTATACATAGCCCCCATATAAACCGATCCCCAGATTTGGCTTGCGGAGCCTCAAAGAGCAGTTGAAATTTGGTACGTTATGTTAATATATGGCCTCAAACACCAATGCAAAAATTGGTTGAAATCTGTCCATAATTATATATAACCCCCAGATTTGACCTTCGGAGTCCCTTGGAAGTGCAAAATTCATCCGATTCGGTTAAAATTTGATACGTCATGCTAGTATATGGTATCCAACAACCATGCAGGAATTGGTGCATATCAGTCCATAATTATATATAGTCCCCATATAAACCGATCGCCAGATTTGACCTCCGGTGCTTTTTGGAGAAGCAAAATTCATCCGATCTGGTTGAAATTTGGTACGTGGTGGTAGTATATGATATTTAACAACCATGCCAAAAGTGGTCCACATCAGTCCATAATCATATATAGCCCCCATATAAACCGATCCCGAGATTTGGTTTTGGAGCCTCTGGGAGCAGCAAATTTCATCCGAGTCAGTTGAAATTTGGCACATTGTGCTAGTATATGGCCGTTAACAACCATGCCTAACTAGGTCCACATCGGTCTATAGTTATATATAGCCCTCAGATAAATCGATCCTCAATCACACAAAAATTGGTCCATATCAAGTTCATAATTGTATATAGCCCCCATATAAGCGACCCCCATATTTCAATTCTGGCGTACCGTGCAAAAAGTCCATATCGATTCGTAATTATTTTTAGACTTACCTATACATACCTTTTTTGTCTAATATATAACACGTATGGACTAACTCACAATTTAGAAAACGATGTTAAGAAGTTTTAAGGTACTGCAACCCAATTAATTCGATTGTGGATGACAGTCTTTCGTAGAAGTTTCTATGCAATTCATGGTGGGGGGTACATAAGATTCGGCCTGGCCGAACTTACGGCCGTATATACTTGTTTTTTAATATTTTTTCAACCGCAGTGGGTACCGCAGTACCCCCACGAATGATTTAGTAATTTTTGTGGACAGAGTTTTGAACCGATATCAGTTTTCATGGTGCAATAATTTTGACAAAATATTTAAAAAAGTCTTTAACACACTTTTTTGTTATAAGTTCTTTGCAGTATGCTGAACTGAAATTTGGTATAACAAACTGTTCATGTGGGAAGAAAATTTTGATTTTGGTAAAGACAAAGTCAAAAACACGATTTTCTTGAATTTCAAGAATATTTAGGTCCAAAAACGTATTTGATTCTATATCACGAAGTCATCGACCGGTAATCTTTGTAAGTGTAAAAAAATAATTTAAAATTGATGAGATGATAAACAAAATTTGAATTTTGGAGTTTTTTTGGGATACTGAAATATTTGTGAAATAAGAGATTGTGGAAAAATCCTTGAAACCAAATAAGATGATTTTTCAATAGAAACTATAATATCAGAAAAGTTAAACAACGTAATTCCTCTTTCACATAAATTATTTCCCTGTGAGAGAAAAACATTTTAATGTGTAAATCCAATAACACATGATGCCGTTAGTAATTTTTACAGAATGCCACCCTCATTAAATATTAATTTGACGAACCCATGGCCCTAGTATGTTTTTGTTGAATAAAAACCGAAATTTAGTTAAAATTACTTTTTCGCTCAAAAACATTGTTGTATTTTCTTAAAAAATGTGTTTTCCATCCCTGGCCTACACCACTAAACTGAATAGCCTAGCCTACACTAATGATTTTGGTATTGATTCCGAGACAAAGAAGCAGGGAATTGAAGTAAGGATACATTTAAGACACGATTCCCTTTGGAATTTGAATTTTGCATACTCGATTCTAGGAAACAAATTTTAATTTAATCGTTTTTCTTTGCTGACTTCAGTAGTGCTATCATCCGACTCATTTTCCAGACATCGGGTATATTGAGCGATAAATATTTGGTCAAGTACTCAACTCCCACGGAAATTCCGTCGAGGCACAGCGCCTTGGATGGTTATGAGCTGCTGATGACATTGGTAATTTTGGATGTGGTAAATTGTGATGAATCGCTGGCTCGGAGAACACAAATGCGACGAATGACTCTATTTTTCGCTCTATCACTCATGGGATGATCGAATTTTGTTTGGAAAATTTTGCGCATCTCTTCGGACCATTCATGTTCGACATTCAGAGGAATTATGGGGGAAAGCATTGAAATGTTTTGTTGCCAGGACATGTCAGTAATCAGATCAGGCGAAGCTAAAGTAATGTCTGGCGAACTGCTCAAATCACCAATAATCTTCGTGAGGACCTCTTCGTTCACGCTGCGAAATGTGGAGTTATTGAAGTGCTCTGCCAAAGCTATGCCTTTCTGGTTTTCAAAGTTCATGTTGGACTGCTAGCACCAATCAGTTATATCCACACAACAGCCACTTAATGTGTGGACTATAACCTGTCCGGCATTCAGAGGAATTATGGAAGAGATGGTCTGATCTCAGTGAAATTCTGGGTCAGGCGAAGATGAGGTAATGTCTGGCAAACTACTCAAATTACCCATAATCCTCTACGTTCAAGGTGCAAAATGTGCAGTCATTGATCTGCTCTGGCCAAGCTTTGCCCCTCTGGTTACCAAAGTCCATGGTGTGATCATATCAGTCGAAGCTAAGGTAATGTCTGGCGAACTTCTCAAATCACCCATAGACATCGTGGAGCCTCTACGTTCACGGTGCAAAATGTGGATTCATTGATCTGCTCTGCCAAAGCTGTGCCCCTCTGGTTGCCAAAATTCATGGTGGGCTCCTAGTACCAATCAAGTATGTCCACACAGCAGCTAGCTACCAACTGGCAGTATGTACATATTGTATATATCCATCACGGTTGTCGAGATCGGTCAATACTGTGCGGAACGGTGTGATATGAAAGGCGAGGCCATCACCTCCAATTCTTGTGCGGTCCTTAAGTAGCACATTGTATACATCATTATAGTAGAAGCTACAGGTGGCATTCAGCTCCGTCTTTTGGATGGCGCGATCCTGATTCCGATTCATAAAGTATACAATCTCACTAATCTTATCTCGGAGTTCGTTGTTCCGATTGCAAACACGATGCACTTTCGGAACTAGTACAACAATATTGGGTGTCAAATGTTGTTGCGCGATTGGTGGTGAATCTGGTTTCGACAGACTGAGGGAGTTTCCTCTAGCCCGGCTCGAACCAAAAGCAAACGAAGGAAGCTCCCCTGGATGCACCTCGGCCAGCACAAAAAGATGGACGAAACAACATGTACAATGATGCGACAGCTGCTAGTCGATGAGTAAGACCCAACGGATCAATCGGGTCTGGTCGGAACTGAGAACCCACCGCCGTCGGATTTGGAAATGGGCTATATATAATTATGAAATGTTATTGATAAATTTTAGCATAATTGTAGAGGGAATATTTTGATATTTCTACCCCAAGATCTTCATGATGTCAAACCTGTTGATCAGTTTATATGGAAGCTAACATATAAATAATAACGAACCGATATTGTACAATTTTTGAAAAACATGGACGAAACAATATTTACACTGATGTGACAGCCGCTGACATAACGTGATCACTTTCAAGTGGATCACATGAATAATATTCTGTGAATTTTATTATAATTATTTTCCATTTATTAAGTTAGGCCATTTGACATTTTTCGTAAGGTTAGGTTGGGTATAGTGCAGGCATTCGGAGCGGTCCATTTTTTGCGCTCCGCTCCGGCGAAAAAAAATCGCTCCGAGAAAAAATTCGCTCCGCTCCACGCTCCGCTCCTTTTTAGAGAAATCTTTTTATTTAGTTACTTATTTATAATCATAAAAAAATTGTGAAAATAAACGAAAGTAGAGGTGCTAACATATGTTTTCGACCTGTTGCAGTAAGTAACAAGTAAGGAAAGTCTAAAGTCGGGCGGGGCCGACTATATTATACCCTTCACCACTTTGTAAGTCCACATTTTCGATACCATATCAAATCCGTCCAATCTGTTGGATGCTATATGAATCCATACACATATATTCTGTATATCTGAGCAGATCTGTACAGAGTTCTGCAATACTTATAGATTTTACATTTAAGTCGGCTAATGCGATGAGGTGGAACACAATGTTAGTAAAAAAAAATATAGGAAACATTTAAATATGAACCAATTTTGAGGCAACTTCGCACAAGTGTATTTATGATTTATCGGTCGATAGATGTGTAATAGAGTAATAGGAAAATTTGAGTCATTTTGATAAGTTTTCGACTTAGCAGTGGCGATTTGATAAGGAAAATGTAGGCATTTCGGCCAGTTTTCCCTAAATAGGAAAAACATATATATGGAATCTATATCGAAATCTGAATCGATTGTAATCAAATTTCACACGCATGTTGAATCTACACCCTGTGCAAAATTTCACGTAAATCGGATAACAACTTTGACCTCTGTGGTCATATGACGGAAACACAGGCGAAAGATATATATGGGAGCTATATCCAAATCTGAACCGATTTCAACCAAAATAAACACGCATATGCAGAACCTTAATTCTACTGCCTGTTCAATTCTACTCCCTCTGCAAAATTTCACGTAAATCAGTGTATCACTTTTGCCTCTGTGGGCATATTAGACCAAATCGGGCGAATGATATATATGGGAGCTATATCTAAATCTGAACCGACTTCAACTAAATTTTGCACAATTAACGATACTATAAAACGTAGTCCTTGTGCAAAATTTCAAGCAACTCAGGGCAAAACTCTGGTTTTTGAGGCCATATAAATCCAAATCGGACGAAAGATATATATGGGAGCTATATCTAAATCGGAACCGATTTTAACCAAATTAAGCACACTTAACGATACTATTAAACGTACTTGTTGTGCAAAATTTGAAGCAACTCAGGGCAAAACTCTGGCTTTTGGGCCATATAAGTCCAAATCGGTCGAAAGATATAAATTTGGCACAATTAACGATTAACGATACTATTAAACATACTCCTTGTACAAAATTTTAATCAAATCAGGGCAAAACTCTGGCTTTTGAAGCCATATAAGTCAAAATCGGACGAAAGATATATAGGGGAGCTATATCTAAATCTGAACCGATTTCAACTAAATTTGGCACAATTAACGATACCATTAAACGTACTCGTTGTGCAAAATTTGAAGCAAATCAGGGCAACACTCTCGCTTTTGGGGCCATATAAGTCCAAATCGGACGAAAGATATATATGGGAGCTATATATAAATCTGAACCGATTTAGCTGATATTTGGCAGTTTTTACGGGACTGACAAAACATTCAGATGTACAAAATTTGAAGAACGTCGGTTCATAAATATGTGAATTATGATCAAATCGGTAATAACTATATATGGCAGCTATATCTAAATCTGAACCGATTTTTTCCAAAATCAATAGCGATTGTCTACCTGAAGAAAAACGTTATGTCAAATTTGAGGACGATCGGACTTAAACTGCGACGTGTACTTTGTGCACAAAATTACATATACAGACAGACGGACGGACAGACAGACAGACATCGCTAAATCGACTCAGAATTTAATTCTAAGCCGATCGGTATACTAAAAGATGGGTCTATGACAATTATTTCTTGGCGTTACATACAAATGCACAAACTTATTATACCCTGTACCACAGTAGTGGTGAAGGGTATAAAAAGTACACACGCAAAAAAATAATTCTTTCCTCCCAAACGAAATTTTAGACAAACAAAGTTCGTTTCTCATTTGCTTTTCGCTGTAAGGAAGTGTATTTGGAAGAAAAGTATATACTTTTTGTGATAAACGTTTATTCTTTTCCAGGATGTAAAAACAATTTCATAAAGACTAGCTCAAAAACAAAAACATTATTTTCTTGCTAATTGCATTGTCCCTCACATCTTTCTCACATCCACGAGGATTTTTAGTTCTTAACACCTTTTCCTGTAATACCAACAATGTAGAAGAAATTATACGATTTTATAAATTTTTAAAATTTTTTTACCTTTCGCCTGGACGGAGAATCGAACCGCGGACCATGCACATTGTAAGCCAACACACTATCCACTGAGCTATGTACCTGTTATGGTCATCAATAGATAAAAATCCATATAAGTTATATTTATATAGCATAGCTTGCGGCGCCCACGAACCGAATAAACAAAGTTTATTTAACAGAAACAAACATTTAGTTTGGCACCGTGGAGCAGTGGTAGCTACGTCCGACTCTCATGCCAAGGGTCGTGGGTTCGATCCCTGCTTCGGCCAAAGTTTTTTTTTTGCTTTTGTTTTTTTTTTTTTACATATATTCCAGATATATTCGGAAGATTCCGAAAAAATGTTCAACATTACATTGTACTATATTAAATTTTGAACTGTAAAATGTGTCTTATTAAAGACCTAAAGTCAGAAAAGAACAGTGTTTGATATAAACGAAATGGACTGTGTTGTTATTTCAAAAATAACTTTTTTTATTGAAAAAATAAAAATTTTGTAACAAACGAATTTTTTTGGTGATAAAAGTTTAAAATTTTCGAAGCAATTCAAAAAAACTCTAACAAAAGAACAACGTTTTCGGTACACGTTTTCCAAACGTTTTTTTTTCTTTGCGTGCACATACGGAAAAAACTATATTTTTCGCCCCGCTCCGCTCCGGTTTTTAAAAATATCGCTCCCGCTCCGCTCCCGCTCCGCTCCCGCTCCGCTCCCACTCCGCTCCGCTCCGGCCAAAAAAGGGTTGGCTCAGCTCCGCTCCTCGCTTCACACCGCTCCGAATCCCTGGTATAGTGGCAGCCGTGATTTCATGCTTTTTCTCAATAAAAAGACTACCAATTAGAGGTGTGCGCGTGACTGCAATTTCAATCACATTCACGAAACAAAAGGTTTATTCTCGCACGATACGTGTTGTAGCCAATTCCACTCACGCACATTCACGAAATAAAAACCAATACTCACGCACGAACTACTTTTAAAGACTCACATTCACGCACGATTCACGACAATTCTCGTGATTCACGACAAATTCACGAACCTCACGACATTTTCCACACGGAAATCAGTAAAGGTAACAAACTTCAAAAATAGAGAGCTAAATTAATTTCAGTTAAAATACGAGTATGAATTAAATCTTGATTTTTTTCGTGAGCGTGATTTTGCAGACATTTTATTCACGCACGTTCACGAACCAATTTTATTCCTCACGCACGCTCACGCACGACATATTTATTTTAGTCCCATTCACGCACATTCACGAGACTTGCTTTGGATGTTATTCACGACTCACGTGTTTCACGTGTGAATACGCGTGTCACGAGAATTTCATGTCACGCGTACACCTCTACTACCAATTTTAAGCCGAGTCCGAACGGCGTATCATATTACGGTGAGAATCAACTTAGACAAGCTTTGAAACACTCAGTAAAGTCACCAGTATTACTGAGAGGGAATAATCCACCGCTGAAAAACTTTTTGGTGTCCGGTCAAAACTGGGATTGAACTCGCGACCCCTTATACGCAAGACGGGTATGGCAACCGTTACAAAAACGTGTCCAACATCTCATTGAGAGTGTTGTGTTCTCAATCTCATAACTAATTTTCTGAATGTCATATTTATATCTTTCCACAATTCTCTAGTATTGTACATCCTATGGATGAAGAAGGTATAATGTATTTCTACGCAATCAATTTCAATGTAGTTTCCCCCTTCTGCCACATAACAAAAGTTTCATAAAATTTTCAAAGACACCCAGTAATTGAAGTTTAGCTAACTCAACACAAAACTATTGTGATGTGGTTAGGGAATCCTAGGGGAAGATGCTCAGCATCTTATTCTGCTTCTTTATACCATATTGACAATTGTTCAATATTTAACTATAAATGTTTCAAAGAACTAAACTTCAATGACCAAGTTTTTCCGTCCAAGAGAAAATGGTGATGTTTATGAGACAACATAAAATTTTTCTTGTGATTACGAGTAGTTCGGTTGTAAATCAAATTCCAAGATAGTTAATTTAATTGTTTCCATTTCCAAGTTTTTCTATTTCCTTCTTGAGAGTGTTTTATGACTTTCCTTATGAAGAAGATATAATCACACGTATCAAACTCAAATAATCTTCTAGCATTGATTATTTCTATGATTGTGGTCATGGGAGAAAGTTTTCCAAAAGAACATATTTAAGTGATCGATTATCACAACATACATATGTGGGTGAAGTTTTCTTTATCATAAATATGTGCGTATAGTTCCATTGTAAATATATACATTTCATAGATAGTAAATATTGTTTAACTTGAATATAATTAGGACTTACCATTGGATTGGGTCCCATTTTAACATTCTTGGCCATATCCATCATGTCCAAGGCTAATCGTGCAATACATTTTGCATGATTTTCACAGTGATCTGGTAAACCAGAAACTGCCATGTATTTATCACCCACTGTCTCCACCTGAAAATTTAAAGAAATTTAAAATTTAATTTTTTATTTGAAAACAATAAATATATAGACTAAAATTCCGCGGGCCGAATAAAACATACCCAACACCATGAATGACATATGATAGTTTCTGAAAATCCATAGTCATTGCAGTTTACTTGAAAAATAACATATATTGAATATTAGGTGGACCTTAAGAAGCATTTCTTAAAATTGTACGTTTCCCGAAGTTACACATAAAGTTCGTACATATGAGGATTACATCAGATTCTGAATTTATGAGAACAAGAGAAATTTTACTTTTTGTTTCGAGTTGTTGTTGTTGTTGTAACAGTTTTTAATGTAGTTTCATCCATTTTGTTCTATGCTTGTGTAGTTCAGCTGGTAACCAAATCAAGGAACTCTGCGACAAGGATGGCGTGTGTCCAGAGTAATATGGTAGTGAGACGGGTAGGCTTAGCTGGGCAACCAAAAAGGGGTGGGGTGTGTCCAGAGTGATCTGGTAGTGAGACGGGTAGGCTTAGCTGGGCAAGCAAAAAGGTGACGAGTGTCATGTGGCCCTTGATTACAGATTGTACACACGTCAGCTACGCTGCTATCAATCATTGATAAGTATGAATTGAGGCGGCTGCACTTGCCTGATCTTAGTTGGGCCAAAACTACCTTGGTCTGCCGTGGGAGGTCTCTCTCCTCCGATGCTATGGGCGGCGGTCGGACTCCGAGAACTGGATTAACCTTGTAGCTTCTCGCCGCTTCAGCTATAGTATCCTCATGAATCCTCTTCAGACCTGTCTGGTATGCTGCCTGATCTAGAGGCTCTCTTTTGTAACGCTGGATCTCGGGCTCTAGAAGGTGAAGATCAACCCTTACATTCCTGGGTGGAGGTTGTCTATCCACAAGATGGTGATTCGGATGAAAACTTCGATGGCAACCCAAGAGGTACTGCTTTGACAACATGTAGTTGTGTCGACGCACTGGGATGATCTTGGTCTCCGCATAAAGGTGATCCAGGGGTGTACTGCGGAGACATACTGTTGCGGTTCTAAGGGCAGCGTTCTGATAGGTCTGTATGTTATTCCACTGGGTATCGCTCGTTTGAGGTGTCCACACTGGCGCTGCATAGTTTACCACTGACCGGCCAATTGCCTTATATGTAGTTAACAAGGTTTCCTTGTCCGCACCCCAAGTGTTGCCGGCAAGCGACTTGAGGGCCTTGTTTCTACCGCGGAGCTTCTCACAAATTGCAGTGGCATGGGCGGACGACTTATAAAGGCTGTCGAATGTGACCGCGAGAATCTTGGGGTAATTTGTTGTCGGAATTGTTTCGCCATCGACTCTGACATTCAACTGCCTGCGTAGTTCCGCCGCCCATATAGTGAATAGTGTGGCTGAGGATTTGGTGGGAGATATCCTCAAATTTCTTGCAGTGAAATAACTGGTAAGATCAGCGAGATAGACATTCAATCGATCGCAAATGTCATAAACAATGGGCCTGGATGCCATGAATGTGCAATCGTCCGCATAAGACACAATCTCGACGCCGTCAGGAGGGGGTGGAGTCGAGGACAGGTAGAAGTTAAACAGTGCCGGAGATATCACCCCGCCCTGGGGAACTCCCTGTTTAAATCTACGGGGTTTTGACTTCTTGTCCCTGAATTCCACGTACGACTGGCGTCCACACATATAATTCAGAACCCAACGCTTCCTTCCTGCCGGTAGGTAGGCTTAGCTGGGCAAGCAAAAAGGTGACGAGTGTCATGTGGCACTTGATTACAGATTGTACACACGTCAGCTACGCTGCTATCAATCATTGATAAGTATGAATTGAGGCGGCTGCACTTGCCTGATCTTAGTTGGGCCAAAACTACCTTGGTCTGCCGTGGGAGGTCTCTCTCCTCCGATGCTATGGGCGGCGGTCGGACTCCGAGAACTGGATTAACCTTGTAGCTTCTCACCGCTTCAGCTACAGTATCCTCATGAATCCTCTTCAGACCTGTCTGGTATGCTGCCTGATCTAGAGGCTCTCTTTTGTAACGCTGGATCTCGGGCTCTAGAAGGTGAAGATCAACACTTACATTCCTGGGTGGAGGTTGTCTATCCACAAGATGGTGATTCGGATGACAACTTCGATGTCGACGAACTGGGATGATCTTGGTCTCCGCGTAAAGGTGATCCAGGGGTGTACTGCGGAGACATCCTGTTGCGGTTCTAAGGGCAGCGTTCTGATAGGTCTGTATGTTATTCCACTGCGTATCGCTCTTTTGAGGTGTGCATACTGGCGCTGCATAGTTTACCAATGACCGGCCAATTGCCTTATATGCAGAGATGGTCTGTATCAAACTTTTTTAGGTTTGCGACTGTCGCAAAGTTGTAAACGTCGTAAACGTCACATACGCGTCGTAAATGTAGAAAAAGTAACAAAAGTCGCAAACTGAAAATACTTTAGTCGCGTCAGCTAGGCAGCGAATTCGATGATATCCAAGACGATGTTATGTACGAAGAAGTTTCAATTCTTAGGAATGTTCACAATTTTCGGTTTTAGTCCCCACATTTTCCCTATTGCCTTTTGCACGAGTACAGGGTAACCGTGGATTTTCTCGTCCTTTCTTAGCTTTAAGTTCAGTCTCCTGTCCAATATAACCCCAAGGTATTTTGCACACTCACCAAGGGGAATTTCGATACCACCTAAGAAAATAGGCTTGACCATGGGAAAACTTTCACAAATTTCTGCAGAAACTCACAGCGAATGCTGTCAAACTAAATTAAAAATGTTCAGGATTTCTTCTATTCAAAATTTGATTTTCTACAGTAGGTTTACGACTTTTACGACATACGTATTATACCGTCGCAAATGTATGTCGCAAAAGCCACAGTTTGTGACAGGCTTATATGTAGTTAACAAGGTTTCCTTGTGCGCACCCCAAGTGCTGCCGGCAAGCGACTTGAGAACCTTGTTTCTACAGCGGAGCTTATCACAAATTGCAGTGGCATGGGCGGACGACTTAATAAGGCTGTCGAATGTGACCCCGAGAATCTTGGGGTAATTTGTTGTCGGAATTGTTTCGCCATCGACTCTGACATTCAACTGCCTGCGTACTTCCGCCGTCCATGTAGTGAATAGTGTGGCTGAGGATTTGGTGAGAGATATCCTCAAATTTCTTGCAGTAAAATAACTGGTAAGATCAGAAAGGTAGACATTCAATCGATCGCAAATGTCATCAACAATGGGCACGGATATCATGATTGTGCTTTTCAATAGGTCAAGCGCTACGAGGACCGTCCTATGACACGGCTTGGGCTGATTAAGTCCACTATTGATATGTGTCGAAATGGCATGTAAGGCTGTCGTCGTACTGTGTACCTTACGGAATCCATGTTGATGGTTTGCAGCTGGAGTAGTGCCTCAAGTGTCTTGGCTACTGGCGAGAGAAGGGATATCGGTCTGTACGATTCACCTTTACTCGAATCTTTGCCTGGCTTCAGTAGTGGAATCACTCTTCCCATCTTCCGGACATCGGGTATACTGAGTGATTCCAAGGACAAATTGAGGAGTCTGGTCAGGTACTCAACTCCCAGTATTCCCAGATGCTTCAGAATTAGCATTGAAATTCCGTCTGGCCCAGCGCCTTGGATGGTTTCGTGCTGTTGATGGCATTGGTAACTTCGGCTGCGGTAAATTGTGGTGTGGCGTCGGCTCGGAGACCACGTATGCGACGAGTGGCTCTCCTTTTCGCTCTATCACTCTCGGGATGCTCGACAAACTGTTGGTTGAAGTATTTGGCGCATCTCTTCGGATCAGTCACAATCACGTCGCCAATGGCGACTGAAATCCCATCATCCCTTGTAGCGGGATTCGAGAGGGCTCTCGCTGTTGACCACAATTTACCAGTTCCTGTGCCTAGGTTACATTGCTTCAGGTGCTCTAACCAAGTGTTCCGCTTGTGCTCGTCGACTATCTTACCAATCTCTAGATTCAGTTCTCTGATTCTAGGAACAGCAGGGTTAGCACGACGGCGTTCATCACGCTCGTCTGCGAGTCCGCCGCTTCGGCTGGGAAGTTGGGCCTCACTTGGGCAATTCGACCAGCGGGTATGAAGCGAGCGGCTGCTGCGTTGATGATGTCCCGGAACGCCCTCTGGGCAACATGAACATGAGAGGGGGACGGGAGCTCACTGAAGCGGCGATCGGTGTATTCTCTAAAGCCTTCCCAGTTGATTGATAAATGTCCGGCGTTCAGAGGTTATGAAATCGGAGGGTCGGTTAATGGTGAGAATTATGGGGAGGTGGTCCGATCCCAATGAAATGACGGGTTGCCAGGAAACGTCATTTATCAGACCAGGCGACGCTAAAGATAAATCTGGCGAACTGCTGCAGTCACCCATAATTCTCGTGGGGGCCACTTCGTTCACCGTGCAAAATGTGGAGTCATCTATCTACTCTGCCAATGCTATGTCTCTCTGGTCATTACCTAGGAGTGAATGCCAAAGTTCATGGTGGGCATTAAAGTCTCCTAGAACCAATCGGTTATGCCCGCACAACAGCCACTTAATGTTTGGGATATAACCTGGAGCACAGCTACCAACCGGCGGTATATACACATTGTATAGCCCTATCTCGGCAGGCCCAGACTGCTACCCCCATACATTCCATATACGGGTCACTAGTGTCTGGCACAAGCGGGATAGGTCTATACTGCACGGAACAGTGTATTATGAAAGCCAGGTCACCACATCCACTTCTTGTGCGATCCTTTCGAAGCACATTGTATCCATCACAATGGCGTAGGCTGCAGGTGGAATTCAGCTTAGTCTCCTGGATCGCCGCGACCTTTATCCTTTTCCGATTCATAAAGTCCACGATTTCGCTAATCTTACCTCCGAGCCCGTTGCAATTAAATTGCGAAAACGATGCACTATCCGGAACTGGAACAACAATATTGGGTGTAAGATGCTGCGGAGCAGAATATTGTTGTACGGGAGATGTCGGGGGGGTCGCATAGTCAGATGACCCACTGCTGCTATCGCTGGCACAGCATCCTGCCGCGTAGCCAGTAAGACTATACTCCCGCAGCGATATTAAGCCGGAGCAGTTCCGGTAATGCACCCACTCCAAGCACCGGTTACACCTGACCGAAACCGAACGGTGGTGGATCAGGTTTCGGCAGACTGAACAATACCATGTTCCGGGGTTCTCTTCTATCCCGGCTCGGACCAACAGCAAACGGAGAAGGCTCTCCGGGATGCACCTTCTCCAACACAAAAAGACGGACGAAACAACACGTACACTGATGTGGCAGCCGCTGGCCAATGGATGGGGTCCATCGGGTCAATCCGGTACACAGAACCTGCCGTGGGATTGTTTCGAGTAATTTGAATGGTCGGTGTGCCTTATATCCCCCCGAAGAAGTGAAAAACTAAATTCAAAATACTTCTGAATTCATGCAAATTAAGTGAATTACTGAAGTCAGTACCTTGATTACAACAGACAGACGGACATCATTAAGAAAAATCAAGTATATACAGCAGTAAGTTCGGCCGGACCGAATCTTAAGCACCCACCATCATGAATCAAATATAATAGATTCCTTTGAAAACTCTTCATCGTAGCGGGAGACTTGATAATATATAGAATTTCAGGGGGGTATGGTCACATTTATTCTCCAAAGCAGATCAGTTCAACCAATACGCTTCACTAAGATACATTTAAAGATTCAACCCATGAAGACTAGATCAGATTCTGGATTTATAACAAACCTGTTTTTTTGAGTTTTAGAAGAATCATAAACATCTCGTGTATGTGTGCAAGGAAATGATGAAATAACGCCTTGATTTGAAATCTAAAATCTTTAGATTTTTTTACCCCATTATTCCAATGATTAGAAGAAGTAAAATCTGGAAATTTTATTTTCAGTTTCCAGCAATTTTCATGATCAATGCGCCTTCTATACCCTCACAAAGTAAATCGGTCTAAATGGAGGCCTTACCAAAAGGACCGATAAAAACTCAGTCCGTTACAATTTCAGATAAATTGGATAAAAACTACGGTTTAGATCCCAAGCAGTTAAATCGGGAGATCAGTCGTATGGGTGCTATGCCAAAAACATACACATACGTAATTGTGGTTCTAAAAAACCTACAGAATCTAGTTCCCAAATCGGAGGGCGGGTTTATAAGGGGGATATATCAAAATCTGCACAGATACACAATATATTCAGAACACATATTTATGGTCCGAAAATATCTCTAGATTTCAAATTTCAGGCAAATTGGATAAAACCTAGGGTTTCTAGAAGATCAAGACATGAACTCGGGAGTTCGTCCAATATTGGGCTATATCAAACCATAGACCGATATACACCATTTTCGGCACATCGGTCCGAAAATACCTATAGATTTCCCTTTTTAAGGAAATTGGATAGAAATTGTGGTTCCTAGTAGTCCAAGAAGTAAAATCGAGAGATCGGTCTATATTGGTGCTACACCAAAACAAGGACCGTTACACTTCATTATCGGTTTATTCGTGGTCATAAAATACCTCTAGATTTCCAATTTCAGGCATATTGGATTGAAAAACAGTTGCTAGACGTCCAAGAAGTAAAATCGGGAAATCTGTCTATATAAGGGCTATATCAAAGCATGGACCAACAGGCACCGATAGGTCCTAAAATACCACTAGATTTCCTATTTGAGACAAATCGGTTAGAAAATACAGTTTCTAGAAGCCAAAGGCCTCAAAACGAGGGGGGGGGGTCGATTTATATGGGGGCTATATCAAAACTTGGACCGATATAGCCCATCTTCGAACTATTTATACCCCCATCACCATTCTATGGTGGTGGGTATAATCAGTAGGTTGTACAAGGTACACTTAGCGATTACATTGGCAATATTCAGGATTAAATTATAAATTATAAATACCAAACTGAATATGTTTGACCGTGAAACCAGTGTTGGCAAAAAGATAAAGGCTAAAAAAATATCCTTTATAAATCACACAAATAACTTTATTTCTGAATACAATAGATAACAATGCTGTTGTAAGATTAAAAACAAGTATATACGGCCGTAAGTTCGGCCAGGCCCAAGGTTATGTACCCTCCACCATAGATTGCGTAGAAACTTCTACGAAAGACTGTCATCCACAATCGAATTACTTGGGTTGTGGTATATTAAAACTTCTTAACATCGTTTTCTAAATTATGAGTTAGTCCATATATATAATTATGGACCGATTTCGACCAATTTTTGAATGGTTGTTTGAGGCCATATATTAACACCACGTATCAAATTTCAACTGAATCAGATGAATTTTGGTCTTCCAAGAGGCTCCGGAGGTCAAATCTGGTGATCGGTTTATATGGGGGATATATATAATTATAGACCGATGTGGACCAATTTTTGCATGGTCATTAGAGACCATATACTTACACCATGTACCAAATTTAACCCCAAACGGATGAAATTTGCTTCTCTTAGAGGCTCCGCAAGCCAAATCGGGGGATCGGTTTATATGAGGGTTATATATAATTATTGACCGATTTGGACCAATTTTTGCATGGTTGTTAAAGATCATGTGCTGACACCATGTACCAAATATCAACTGGATCGGATGAAATTTGCTTTTCTTAGAGTCTCCGCAACCAAATATGGGGATCGGTTTATATATATATATTAAGAATGGATCGATGTGGGCTATATATATTATAGATCGATGTGGACGAATTTTTGCATGGTTGTTAGATATCATATGCTGACACGATGTACCAAATTTCAGCCGGATCGGATAAAATTTACTTCTCTTAGAGGCTCTGTGAGCCAAATCTGGGGATCGGTTTATATAGGAGCTATATATAATTATGGACCGATGTGGACCAATTTTGGCATGGTGGTTAGAGACCATATACTAACACCATGTACCAAAATTCAGCCGGATCGCATGAAATTTGCTTCTCTTAGAGGCTCCGCAAGCCAAATTTGGGGGTCCGTTTATATGGGGACTATACGTAAAAGTGAACCGATATGGCCCATTTGCAATACCATCCAACCTACATCAATAACAACTACTTATGCCAGGTTTCAAGTCGATATCTTGTTTCGTTCGGAAGTTAGCGTGATTTCAACAGACGGACATGCTCAGATCGACTCAGAATTTCACCACGACCCAGAATATATATACTTAATCAATATTTCGATGTGTTACAAACGGAATGACAATCCTATGGTGGAGGGTATAATAATGTTCCCCCATCCTATGGTGGATGGTATAAAAATTAAATGAAATGTCACTGGAACAAATTTGTCAGCTGTCAGACGAGCGATATGAAATGATAGCAACCTGAAGTTGGTGGTTATAACATATCAATCGCCCTCTATAGACGGAAATCGAAATTCGCCATTTACAAGCGGAATGACAAACATATTACACACCCATCACCATCCTATATTAGCGGGTATAAAAACGTCGAATAGTTTGCTCAAAATTCCATATGGTTGGCCTCGACCCACTTCATATCTTTTTTATATATTTTTCATTATACCAGCTTATGATGGAAACTAAAGACATTAAATTTACTGAAAAGGTTTGGAAAACTATTAAATATCTTTTCAATAAAACATGACAACGTGATTTACGTTTTAAAATTTTTATATTGTTGTATCCAATTTCGTATTCTGTTTCCTAAGTGACGCATTTCTATTGAATGACCAATGGTCCAACTGCTTTAAATTGATTTTATGGGAACAATAAAGCTGAAAGGTTAGCACACAAAGACCATGAATGCAAATTGGCAAAAAGGGTTTCACAATGAAACTTAAGATCCTACAATCCTTGTACATTCAATTAAAAGCTTTTATTGGACTCGAAATTGAAGTGCAAATAAATTGACTTTTTCACACTATAAAATGGGACCGATAGGCTTCGTTTTAATCTGAAATGTAATATGATTATTTTTGGGTCTATGACCTAATCGCATTAGCACTGCATAATGCAAGGCAACACACTCAAATGTTGTTCTTTAGTTTATAGGTTGAAAATTATCTCAAAAATAGGTTAGTTTCAGGTCAAGCTAAAATCATTTCTCATCATATTCGATAAATGCACGCAAGAAAATGGAAATCGTTTGGAAATTTCACTACGTCTTCCCTATATCTATCATACACCACTTACACATGATTTATTTACCTCTTACCACCTTCTCCTCAAATATTAGATTTCCTGAACTACTATTAAATTTGCTATATTGCTCGAACAAAGAATTTAACCACGGGCTATTTGTTTTGTAAGCCAACATAATATCCCGAATGGTAGAATTATACCAAAACTAACTGATTTTTTACTATTTAGAAGAACAATTTTGGCAATATTTTCTATAGAAATAAAATTTTTCATAAAATTTACTACAGAAATAAAATTTTGATAAAATTTTCTATAGAAATAAAATGTTGACAAAATTTTCTATAGCAATAAAATTTTGACAAAATATTCTATAGAATTAATATTTTGACAAAATTTTCTATAAAAATAAAATTGCACAAAATTTTCTATTGAAATAAAATTTTGACAAAAATTTTCTTTAGAAATAAAATTTTTACAAATTTTTCCGTAGAAATAACGTTTTTACCAAATTTCCTATAGAAATAAAATTTTGACAAAATTTCCTATAGAACTAAAATTTTGAGAAAATTTTCTACAGAAATAAAATTTTAAGAAAATTTTCTATAGAAATAAAATTTCTGGAATAATTTCTATATATTATATATTTTGAGAAATTTTTATATAGAAATTAAATTTTGAGAAAATTTTCTATAGAAATAAAATTTTAAGAAATTTTTCTAAAGAAATAAAATTTCCAGAATAATTTCTATATATTATATATTTTGAGAAATATTTCTATAGAAATAAAATCTGTAGAATATTTTTTTTACAAATAAAATTTTGACAAAATTTTCTAAAGAAATAAAATTTTGACAAAATTTTCTGTAGAAATACTATTTTGAAAAAAATTTCTGTAGAAATAAAATTTTGACAAAATTTTCTATAGAAATAAAATTTTGACAAAATTTTCTGTAGAAATAAAATTTTGACAAAATTTTCTGTAGAAACAAAATTTTGACAAAATTTTTGGTAGAAATAAAATTTTGACAAAATTTTCTGTAGAAATAAAATTTTCACAAATTTTTCTAAAGAAATAAATGATAAGACTTTCTGTAGAAATAAAATTTTGACAAAATATTTTGTAGAAATAAAATTTTGACAAAATTTTCTGTAGAAATACAATTTTGACAAGATTTTCTGTAGAATTAAAATTTTGACAAAATTTTTTGTAGAAATAAAATTTTGACAAAATTTTCAATAGAAATACATTTTTGACCACGTTTTCTAGAAATAAATGTTCACAAAATTTTCTATAGAAATAAAGTTTTGACAAAACTTTGTATAGAACTAAAATTTTTACACAATTTTCTATAGAAATAAAATTTCGACAAAATTTTCTATAGAAATAAATTTTGACAAAATTTTTTATAAAAATCAAATTTTAGAAAATTTTCTATAGAAATAAATCTTTGACAACATTTTCTATAGAAATACATTTTGACAAAATTTTCTATAGAAGTAAAATTTTGACAAAATTTTCTATAGAAATAAAATTTTGACAAAATTTTCTATAGAAATAACATTTTTAAAAAATTGGCTCTAGAAATAAAATTTTGAGAAAATTTTCTATAGAAATAAAATTTTCACAAAATTTTCAATAGAAATAAAATTTTGACAAAAGTTTGTATAGAACTAAAATTTTTACACAATTTTCTATAGAAATAAAATTTTGACAAAATTTTCTTCAGAAATAAATTTTGACAAAATTTTTTATAAAAATCAAATTTTAGAAAATTTTCTATAGAAATAACTCTTTGACATCATTTTCTATAGAAATAACTTTTGACAAAATTTTCTATTGAAATAAAATTTTGACAAAATTTTCAATAGAAAGAAAATTTTGACAAAATTTTCTATAGGAAGAAAATTTTGACAAAATCTTCAATAGAAATAAATTTTTGACAAAATTTTCTATAGAAGTAAAATTTTTGACAAAATTTTCTATAGAAATAAAATTTTGACAAAATTTTCTATAGAAATAACATTTTTAAAAAATTTGCTCTAGAAATAAAATTTTCTATAGAAATAAAAATTTGAAAAAAAATTCAATAGAAATATATTTTTGACCACGTTTTCTATAGAAATAAAATTTTCACAAAATTTTCTCTAGAAATAAAATTTTGACAAAACTTTGTATAGAACTAAAATTTTTACACAATTTTCTATAGAAATAAAATTTCGACAAAATTTTCTATAGAAATAAATTTTGACAAAATTTTTTATAAAAATCAAATTTTAGAAAATTTTCTATGGAAATAACTCTTTGACATCATTTTCTATAGAAATAAATTTTGACAAAATTTTCTATTGAAATAAAATTTTGACAAAATTTTCAATAGAAAGAAAATTTTGACAAAATTTTCTATAGGAAGAAAATTTTGACCAAATTTTCAATAGAAATAAATTTTTGACAAAATTTTCTATAGAAGTAAAATTTTGACAAAATTTTCTATAGAAATAAAATTTTGACAACATTTTCTCTAGAAATAAAATTTTGAGAAAATTTTCTATAGAAATTAAGTTTTGACAAAATTTTCTCTACAAGTAAAATTTTGAGAAAATTTTCTATAGAAATAAAATTTTGAGAAAATTTTCTATAGAAATAAAATTTTGACAAAATTTTCTCTAGAAATAACATTTTGACAAAATTTTCTATATAAGTAAAATTTTGACAAAATTTTTCTATAGAAATAAAATTTTGACAAAATTTTATATAGAAATAAAATTTTGAAAAAATTTTCTATAGAAATAAAATTTTGACAAAATTTTCTATAGAAATAAAATTTTGACAAAATTTTATATAGAAATAAAATTTTGACAAAATTTTATATAGAAATAAAATTTTGACAAAATTTTATATAGAAATAAAATTTTGAGAAAATTTTCTATAAAAAAAATTTTGAAAAAATTTCCTACAGAAATAAAATTTTAAGAAAATTTTCTAAGAAATTAAATTTCCAGAAAAATTTCTATATATTATATATTGTGAGAAATTTTTCTAAGAAATTAAATTTCCGGAAAAATTTCTATATATTATATATTTTGAGAAATTTTTCTATAAAATTGAAATTTTGAGAAAAATTTCTATAGAAATAAAATTTCCAGAATAATTTCTATATATTATATATTTAGAGATATATTTCTATAGAAATAAAATCTGTAGAAAAATTTTTATAGAAGTAAAATTTTCTATAGAAATACAATTTTTACAAAATGTTCTATACACATAAAATTTCGGCAATACTTTGTATAGAAATAAAATTTTGACAAAATTTTCTATAGAAATAAAATTTTGACAAAATTTTCTATAGAAGTAAAATTTTGATAAAATTTTCTATAGAAATAAAATTTTCACAAAATTTTTTATAGAAATAAAATTTTGACAAAATTTTTTATAGAAATAAAATGTTGACAAAATTTTCTATAGAAATAAATTTTTAACAAATTTTTCTATAGAAATAAAATTTGGACAAAATTTTATATAAATTCAGTATCATTAAAATTTTTAATTTTGGTGTTATTTCATACTATCAAAGGCCATTGTGAGTAAGATCCCCCATTTCGCAGGAGTAGCATCGTTAGAACATATAAGATTCGACACATTTACAATTCAAGGAATATTTAAACATCCAAAAGACCGATATTTACAATTTTTTCCATGGTAGTTTGAGGGCATTCAATTAATGTACCAAATTTCAAAAAATCAAATCGCGTGAAATTTTCACCTACAAGAGACTCTGGAATCAAATTTAGGGATCGGACCGATACGAACTAATTGTTGCATGGTTGTTAGAGAGCATATACTAACATCACGTACCAAATCTCAACTTGATCGAAGGGCTCCGGATGTCAAATCTTGGGATCGCATTATATGGGGACTATACCTCAAAGTGGTCGACAATGGCCCATTTTCAAAACCATCAATAACAGCTCCTTGGCCTAAGTTTTAAGTCGACAGCTTGTTTCGTTCGGAACTAAGCGTTATTTCTACAGCCGGACGGAGCGACATCGCTAGATCGACTCAATATTTCACCTCAGGGAGTCCGTCAGGATTCCAACCCGTACCTCAACATGTGATTATGATGGCTGATATTAATAAACGGAATCACTTTTGGTCAGGTAAGTTATTATTTTTAAATCCCCGGTAATATTACAAGCAGTAAGTTTTTGATTACCGGTAATGCTTGGTAAGTTTGAGAGCATAATGCATAAATCTGTTCATGGCATATATAAAGGATTGGTACCCTTGTACGTTTGTTGTTTCATAAATATCTTAATCTTAACTAAAACATTGATGCAAGAAAGTGTAAATATTTGTAGTTTCACAAGTCTTGGTGGAGACAAATTTACATTGCAATTTCATTAGATGTTGGACATAAAAGCACTCTTGGACTGATAATTCAATTAAAAAAATTTACTCTTATAATTGTATGCCTTTTTGTGAACAAACACTAAAGTTTTCATATGATGTTAGTGTTTTCTGTTTTCTTTGTGTATATGCCAACTAGAATCTAGTAGAATATGCAAAAGTTTGCAAAAATTTAATTTCACTTTCTATTTCTTGTTCTACTTCAATTCTGAGAATGATTTCACTTGAGCAGTAACTTTTTCTGCAAAAAAAAAACTTGTTTTACGTACCTTGTAAATATTTGGATTGCGTTTCGAGTCAGTCAGGGCATCAAAGACTGTATAGAGTTCGTTTAACATTTTTACAATTTTCATAGCTCCCTCTGGATCAGTGTTCTCAGCACAATACTGGCCAAAACCCACAATGCCAGAGAACATCAACGTAACTGAATCATAACTGAAATCGAATTTGAAAAAAAAGAAAGATGAATGGATGAGTGAGTGAATGAATGAAAGATATGTCTTCAACTCGTAAAGAAAGCAAAAGATGAAAACTTTCACATTAAGGTTTGATTTTTAGTTTTTGCCTCAAAAAGTTTTAGTTTTCTTCAAATTCTAAGAGTCCAGACAAAGTATACTTACCGTTTTGGTGCCACCGGTCTTTGATGTCTCAGTTCATTAGCCACAGATTTTGGTAAAACCGAATATAAAAGCCTTTATCATGAAGCAGGACAAAATGAAGGAGGAGAAGAGAACAAATTTTGATATGAGACCAGGTATGTGTTGTGGGTCGTCCTTGTTTTGTCCATCTTACCTGTCAGTTTTTTGTTTTTCACTTTCCAAATCCCTAAAGGTCTGTTGCAATTTGTCCGTTAGCATTTCTAGATTTTTAGTTAATTTATATTCGGCTTCGAATTTTTCAGACAACAATACCAAATCTCTGGTGGCATCGTGCAATGGGACATCGGAAATGTGTAATCCTTTTCTGTAATGGAAGAGGTTTTTAATTGTTTAGAATTTATTGCAAGTTTTTTCAATTATATGATTTTTTCAATTTATATGATTAGTTTTAGCATTTGAACATTTGGAATATATTAAAGAAAGATTTTTTTGTGAATGCGTTTGTTATATCGATGCCCTCATTCCAGAGTACGCCAAGTCGACTTAGCGTTTTTAAGGAGTTCCGTGTTTTTTTATTCGGATTGATGTGAATTACATCCTGTCAAAAGTTCGAATTTATTGGACACTTCTATCAAAAGTTATGGTTAATATTGTACGTAGCCTGTGATTAAAGTTTTACAAATTTCCAATCTAAAAAAGAAAAAATCCAATCTTAGCTCGGTCTAAAGTGGTCTAAGTCATTTTTAGCCATGTTCTATTATAACTATTTTGAATTAGCAAATACTAGAAAAAAACTAAAATAAACATGATTTGAAGAACGAAAACTTTTATATCTTATACCGTCTTTGAGAAATTAAAAAAAAAAAAAAGTTTGAACTTGTTTCCTGTAAAAATCACTTTTTAGACTTAACGTACTTTGGAATGGAGACATCGATATATCCATGAAAGATAAAAACTAAAATGTTGACAAAATTTTATATAGAAATAAAATTTTGACAAAATTTTCTATAGTGATAAAATATTGACAAAATTTTCTATAGAAATAAAATTTTGACAAAATTTTCAATAGAAACAAAATTTTCAATAGAAATAAAATTTTGACAAGTTTTTCTTTAGAAATAAAAATTTGACAAAATTTTCTATAGAAATAAAATTTTGACAAAATTTTCTATAGAAATAAAATGCTGACAAAATTTTCTAAGAAATAAACTTTTGATAAAATTTTCAATAGAAATAAAATTTTGACAAAATTTTCAATAGAAATAAAATTTTGACAAAATTTTCAATAGAAATAAACTTTTGACAAAATTTTCAATAGAAATAAAATTTTGACAAGTTTTTCTTTAGAAATAAAAATTTGACAAAATTTTCTATAGAAATAAAATTTTGACACAATTTTCTATAGAAATAAAATTTTGACAAAATTTTCTATAGAAATAAAATTTTGACAAAATTTTCTATAGAAATAAAATATTGACAAAAATTTCTATAGAAATAAACTTTTGAAAAAAATTTTTGTAGGAATAACATTTTGACGACAATTTCTATAGAAATTAACATTTGATAAAATTTTCTATAGAGATAAAATATTGACTAAATTTTGTATAGAAATAAAATTTTGACAAAATTTTGTAAAGAAATAAAATTTTGACAAAATTTTCTATAGAAATAAAATTTTCAATAGAAATAAAATTTTCTATAGAAATAATCTTTTGACAACATTTTATATAGAAATAAATTTTGACAAAATTTTCTACAGAATTAAAATTTGACAAAATTTCCCGCATAAATAAAATTTTGACATAATTTTCTATAGAAATAACATTTTGACAAAATTTTCTATAAAAATAAAATTTTCTATAGGAATAAAATTTTGACAAAATTTTCCATAGAAATAAAATGTTGACTTAAGTTTCTATAGAAATAAAATATTGACAAAATTATCTATAGAAATAAAATTTTGACAAAATTTTCTATAGAGATAAAATGCTGACAAAATTTTCAATAGAAATAAAATTTTGACAAAATTTTCAATAGAAACAAAATTTTCAATAGAAATAAAATTTTGACAAGTTTTTCTTTAGAAAT
Organism: Haematobia irritans; assembly: GCF_050003625.1. Classification (NCBI taxonomy): domain Eukaryota; kingdom Metazoa; phylum Arthropoda; class Insecta; order Diptera; family Muscidae; genus Haematobia; species Haematobia irritans. The sequence goes on along the minus strand of NC_134397.1, from coordinate 149,839,959 downwards.
AAAAATTTGACAAAATTTTTTATAGAAATACAATTTTGACACAATTTTCTATAGAAATAAAATTTTGACAAAATTTTCTATAGAAATAACATTTTGACAAAATTTTCTATAGAAATAAAATATTGACAAAAATTTCTACAGAAATAAACTTTTGAAAAAAATTTTGTAGGAATAACACTTTGACGACAATTTCTATAGAAATTAACATTTGATAAAAGTTTCTATAGAGATAAAATATTGACTATATTTTGTATAGAAATAAAGTTTTGACAAAATTTTGTAAAGAAATAAAATTTTGACAAAATTTTCTATAGAAATAAAATTTTCAATAGAAATAAAATTTTCTATAGAAATAAACTTTTGACAACATTTTATATAGAATTAAAATTTGACAAAATTTCCTACATAAATAAAATTTTGACATAATTTTCTATAAAAATAAAATTTTCTTTTGGAATAATATTTTGACAAAATTTTCCATAGAAATAAAATTTTGACTTAAGTTTCTATAGAGATAAAATATTGACAAAATTATCTATAGAAATAAAATTTTGACAAAATTTTCTATAGAAATAAAATGCTGACAAAATTTTCAATAGAAATAAAATTTTGACAAAATTTTCTATAGAAATAAAGTTTTGACAAAATTTTCTATAGAAATACAATTTTGACAAAATTTTCTATAGAAATAAAAATTTGACAAAATTTTCAATAGAAATAAAATTTAGACAAAATTTTCCATAGAAATGAAATTTTGACAAAATTTTCTATAGAGATAAAATATTGACAAAATTTTCTATTGAAATAAAATGCTGACATCACCATTCTATGGTGGTGGGTATAACAACAATAATAATAATAATAACTATATAGATTTACTTTTTTGCATTACACATTAGCCACCCTGTATATTCCAATTCATATGAAATTTTCGAAAATATGACGAAAAAATAACGAAAGTTTCTATTTTTACATTATCTCTGGCCAAATCAATATCTTAGCCTACAAAATATACTTAACCAACTACAACCATCATAAGACTATGTAGTAGCAAGGACTTTGACTCATGGTTTAAATCTTTGTTTTGCCATTTATTTGTGAAACAAGCACATCCTTTTCAAGAATTGATTCATTGGTCATTTTTCATTTTGTCTAAAAAAAATCTTAACGCACATTCACTCAATAGAAATATTTTAGAGCATAGGAACCAGAAATAATAATGAAGGGATTCCCACAAGCACGCACTGAAGTGTCTGACAGACTAATACAATGGCAAGGATTAATAGAACATTGCGTTTTTTTGTGTGTTATTTTTCACAAATATGATACTTCTGTGCTATGCTATAAACATAACCACTAAGAGTATGTACTTCTGTGGGTGTGCGAGTGTAAATAGCTTTCAGGAAATCCTCTGACGAATTAACTCAACTTCCAGTTACCAGACAAAACCTCTGTTTAACACAGACAAATACATCCACTAAACATGGATACCTAATAGGAAATTCCTTTTTCACACCACCAACACCACAAAATGTTTAAAAATAATTCACGGCTTGTGATGTGAAATGAAAATTGACTTTATAGAGCTAACAAATGTTGATGGATTTTTAGAAATCTAGGAATAATTTAAAAAATACTTCTATAAGTTACCTAGTACACAGAAAAAAAATCATATACGTATCAAATATAATTAAATAGTTTAAAGTATATAAAATTTCAGCTGGATTTGATTAAACAAACTACCTCAAGACTATAGGTGCAAATGGAACGCTTCGTGAAGTTCAATTTATAGTTTCTAAATATGGCAAATACGTCAAATTCTGGATTAAAAAGAAACATTTTTGTTTGAGTTTTAGAGAAACATCGTCTAAACACCTCACATCATCTAAATAAGCGTGCAAGAAAAAAAAAGAAACAAGTAAATTCGGCCAGGCCGAATCTTATGTACCCTCCACCATGGAGTGTGTATGTTAGACTAGAGGTGTGCGCGTGACACGAAATTCTCGTGACACGCGTGATTCACGCGTGAATCACGTGAGTCGTGAACAAAATCCAAAGCAAGTCTCGTGAATGTGCGTGAATGGGATTAAAATTAATATGTCGTGCGTGAGCGTGCGTGAGAAATAAAATCGGTTCGTGAATGTGCGTGAATAAATTTTCCGCAAAATCACGCTCACGAAAAAAATCAAGATTTAATTCATACACGTATTTTAACTGAAATTAATTTAACTCTCGAACTATATTCTATTTTTGAAGTTTGTTACCTTCGCAGATTTCCGTTTGGAAAATGTCGTGAGGTTCGTGAATCACGAGAATTGTCGTGAATCGTGCGTGAACGTGAGTCTTTAAAAGTAGTTCGTGCGTGAGTGTGCGTGAGTACTGGTTTTCATTTCGTGAATGTGCGTGAGTGGGATTGGCTACAACAGGTATCGTGCGTGAGCGTGCGTGAATAAACATTTTGTTTCGTGAATGTGCGTGAGTGTGAGTGAAATTTCAGTCACGCGCACACCTCTATGTTAGACACTTCTACTAAATGCTGTAATCCACAATCGAATTTCTTGGGTTGTCGATGTTAGGTGGCAGCCCGATGTATCAGCCTCAATTAGACTATTCAGTCCATGTGATACCACAGTGGTGAACTTCTCTCTTATCACTGATTGCTGTCCGATTCCATGTTAAACTCAAAGACGAGGGACCTCCTTTTTATAGCGGAGTCCGAACGGCATTCCACATTACAGTCAAACCACTTAGAGAAGCTTTGAAACCCTCAGAAATGCCGCCAGCATTACTGAGGTGGGATAATCCACCGCTGAAAAAGTTTTTGGTGTTCGGTCGAAGCAGGAATCGAACCCACGACCTTGTTTATGTAAGGCGGGCATGCTAACCATTGCAACACGGTAGGAAATTATGTAAAGAATTTTATTTCGATTTTGTAAACTATTTTATTTCTATAGACAATTTTGTCAAAATTTCATTTCTATAAAAAATTTTGTCAAAATTTTATTTTTATAGAAAATTTTGTCCAAATTCTATTTCTATAGAAAATTTTGTAAAAATTTTATTTCTATAGAAAATGTTGTCAAAATTTTATTTCTTAGAATCATTTGTCAAAATTTTATTTCTATAGAAAATTTTTCAAAATTTTATTTTTATAGAAAATTTTGTCAAAATTTTATTTCTATAAAAAATTTTGTCAAAATTTTATTTCTTAGAATCTTTTGTCAAAATTTTATTTCTATAGAAAATTTTTCAAAATTTTATTTTTATAGAAAATTTTGTCAAAATTTTATTTCTATAAAAAATGTTGTCAAAATTTTATTTCTATAGAAGGTTAGGTTAGGTTAGGTGGCAGGCCGATGTATCAGGCTCACTTAGACTATTCCATGTTAAACTCAATGACAAGGGACCTCCTTTTTATAGCCGAGTCCGAACGGCGTTCCACATTGCAGTGAAACCACTTAGAGAAGCTTTGAAACCCTCAGAAATGTGTCCAGCATTACTGAGGTGGGATCTACCGCTAAAAAACTTTTTGATGTTCGGTCGAAGCAGGAATCGAACCCACGACCTTGTGTATGCAAAGCGGGCATGCTATCCATTGCACCATGGAAAGTCCATGGTCTACGGCTTAAATGTTTGTTAGCCTAGAGCTTCAATAGTGTCTTTAGCATATTTTTCCGATAATATTCGGTATTTATTTTGACAACACAGTCGATGAGTACGATCGGGAGCGACCTACGGCCTATACAGCGTCCCATACCATTTCCATCGGCGGCGCTTGAGTTCAAGTGACTAATCGAAGGTGTAAATTTTCAGCTGACCACTTTGGCAAGTAAACTCGATCATTTTTTTCTGCAATTTAGAATGGCTTCTTTTCCTAGAACATCCAATTAGGTAACTGGTCACTTTTGTGAAAGCGAAGCATATCCTGACTTCCTTCCAGTCAGACTATTTTTTGTGCATCGGTGAGCTCTAGTAATTTTATGAACTTCAACGGATTGAGTTCAAGCCCATTTATCTATTTAAGCTGCGGCGTGGTTTTCGATCAAATCTATTGATTTATACTTAACGCATACCTGAAGCCATCGCCTTCGATGGCTTGACTCAAAAATTTGTTAAACAAGTTTTGGATGGGCTTCATAGTAAAAATCTACGAAATAGTTGATATAGTGTGCAATTTAAAATATCGAGTGGGACATACTATGCACAAAATTTTTGGGAGTAAGCTGTCAACGCGATGGGTGCCGCGTAAGACTACTCCCGAAAATAAGCGCTGGCGACCATAATTCCCACCGCTGTCCTAGCGTAATCCTAGGAATATCCTACGTCGTTTTGCCACACTAGATGAAAGATGGATCTGAGATTAGGGAAGGATCAAATTAGAGGATTGCTCTATTATCAATACTCCCTCTTCCGAATGTATTCCGAAGAAGGTGAGGATCGTTCCATTCGACCTCAAAGGCGATTAAAAAGGTGTAATCCAAATCGTCTACCCGCAGATATCAAAACGAACACAGAGTAGTTCTACGCGAAGTCATCGGCCTGTTCGAAATTGAATTGAAAAAAACGGCTCCATTTACCGAAGGAAACATTTTTTGTACCCTAGGATAGATATAGTGGTGGCCCGGTTGTTCGACTCAGAGATCCCCAGCATTGCTGAGATAGAATACTTGCTGGTGCTAGTTCTTTCACTATGATAACGCATCGATTCATACCATAAATGGGCTATGAGCTGCTACGTCATTCACTGTATTCTCTGGGTTGGGATTCGCACCACTTCTTTAATCCATAGACAATAGATGTTATATAGATAGGCCATGGGTGTCAAACTAAGTTTGACAGTTCCGAAGATTTAGAATAAACGAGAAAAATAAGAGCACGCTTACAATCTCTTTCGTTTTCCTTTTTGTAGTTTGCCAATTTTACACAAAATTAGAACGTTTATGATGCAACAGAGGATTTATAAATAAATTAACATATTAAAAGTTCATATTTGAACAAAAAATTGTGACCAAAACCGCGAAAATACGAAATTTAATTTTGAGCAACATTGCTCTTTACGAACAACAAAAAAGCAAATGCGCGAAAATTAATGTTTGGGACTGACTCTTTACGAAAAAATCAAAACGAAATGTCATAAAATTAATTTTTGGAACTGACACATTTTTTTAAAGAGACACATGGCCTATCTATATAACATCTATTGTAAAGGGTGATTTGTTAAGAGCTTGATAAATTTAAAAAAAAAAAAAACGCATAAAATTTGCAAAATCTCATCGGTTCTTTATTTGAAACGTTAGATTGGTCCATGACATTTACTTTTTGAAGATAATTTCATTTAAATGTTGACCGCGGCTGCGTCTTAGGTGGTCCATTCGGAAAGTCCAATTTTGGGCAACTTTTTCGAGCATTTCGGCCGGAATAGCCCGAATTTCTTCGGAAATGTTATCTTCCAAAGCTGGAATAGTTGCTGGCTTATTTCTGTAGACTTTAGACTTGACGTAGCCCCACAAAAAATAGTCTAAAGGCGTCAAATCGCATGATCTTGGTGGCCAACTTACCGGTCCATTTCTTGAGATGAATTGTTCTCCGAAGTTTTCCCTCAAAATGGCCATAGAATCGCGAGCTGTGTGGCATGTAGCGCCATCTTGTTGAAACCACATGTCAACCAAGTTCAGTTCTTCCATTTTTGGCAACAAAAAGTTTGTTAGCATCGAACGATAGCGATCGCCATTCACCGTAACGTTGCGTCCAACAGCATCTTTGAAAAAATACGGTCCAATGATTCCACCAGCGTACAAACCACACCAAACAGTGCATTTTTCGGGATGCATGGGCAGTTCTTGAACGGCTTCTGGTTGCTCTTCACTCCAAATGCGGCAATTTTGCTTATTTACGTAGCCATTCAACCAGAAATGAGCCTCATCGCTGAACAAAATTTGTCGATAAAAAAGCGGATTTTCTGCCACTGATTTTGGTAATAAAATTCAATGATTTGCAAGCGTTGCTCGTTAGTAAGTCTATTCATGATGAAATGTCAAAGCATACTGAGCATCTTTCTCTTTGACACCATGTCTGAAATCCCACGTGATCTGTCAAATACTAATGCATGAAAATCCTAACCTCAAAAGAATCACCCTTTATATGCTTTAATCTAGGATGAGAGCTAGTTAAGAAAGTAAGTGGTGATATACAATGTAATGGTGGTTTGTGTTGATGATTGGATGGAAAATTCAACGAATATCGGGAAGAACAATTCCTCGCTCTTGTTCAACTCTTTCCCAGAAGGAGAATCATACTAGCTATTTTCAAAATGATGAATGAGTACTAAAATAAATTGACTCCCTGGTTGCCCTGGGAGACTTTTGAGCTATCGATGACATTGGTAACTCCCATTATTGCGAACCACTGTAGTTAACATCACAATTTGGCATCCCTAAAGCTGTAAGTGGATTTGTCGAATAGCAATGGGGGGAAAACGATGAACTCCCTTTAGTGCTACAAATTGTTTTATTTTTTTGTCGAGCATGGGCGTTTCAGTATTGAGGCGTTTGTTATTTTCTCCTTACTCTTCGAAAGCTAAATCTTTAAGAACAAATAACCATTTAAGGAATCACCACCACAGTGCAGATATTTATGGCACGCCATGGTGTACTTAAAGCAAAATTTGTTCTAAAATTTTATTTGATTGAAAGATTTTAATGGATTATTAGATTTGATACGAACATATTTCCATCATTCCATAAAATTAATATTGGCTGATATGTAATGTAAAAAAGTTAATCGCTATATTTTATTTTTTTTTTTTTTTTGCGAAAGGAAATTACATCATATTTTAGAATCAGTTTAGAATTGGCTACCTTTGACACGAGTTATGGTCTTCAAACGGCCGACAAAGCCATTATACGCTGCTCGAAAGTCGATTTGCGGTTTTTGGCCCAATTCCCGGTGAAGCGCTGTCTTGAGATGATGGACATTTTTGTATTTGTCCCAAAATGCCCCATGCGTAAAAGCCCAACGGATTGGATTTGGAGATTTTGCTGGTCAGAAATGAAGAGAGGAATCTTCTCTTCAAGCCATATTTGGTTCACGCGTGCTGAGTACCATCGGCAACGCTTGAATCCTGGTGGCCAATCGAAGCTGATCTTAGGTTAGGTTAGATTAGGTGGCAGCCCGCTGTATCAGACTCACTTAGACTATTCAGTCCATTGTGATACCACATTGGTGAACTTCTCTCTTATCACTGAGTGCTGCCCGATTCCATGTTAAGCTCAATGACAAGGGACCTCCTTTTTATAGCCGAGTCCGAAAGGCGTTCCACATTGCAGTGAAACCACTTAGAGAAGCTTTGAAACCCTCAGAAATGTCACCAGCATTATTGAGGTGGGATAATCCACCGCTGAAAAACTTTTTGGTGTTCGGTCTTTTTGGTAAGGCGGGCATGTTAACCATTGCACCACGGTGGCTCCCTTGGCAAGAAACCCGATCATATTGTTCGTTCAAAAACTGCTGAATTTGGAATTTCTTTTCATTGAAGAAAACCAAATTTCAGCAACTTGGTTCTCTCCAAGTCTTCTCTTGTGAGTTCTTGGTAGTATTGTAATTTCAATGGCTTTACTCAAAGCTCATTTTCCAAAAAAAAAAAAAAAAAAACAAGTATATACGGCCGTAAGTTCGGCCAGGCCGAATCTTATATACCTGGCTTGCATAGAAACTTTTACAAAATCTGTCATCCACAATCGTATTACTTGGGTTGCTGTAACACTTGCCGATGACAAGGTATCGAAAAACTTCTTAACACCGTGTTCTCAATTGTAAGTTAGTCCATACAGGGTATACATTAAATAAAAAAGGCCGATTAGATACGTAAATAATTCAGTTTGACAAAATTTTCAATAGAAATAAAATTTTGACAAAATGTTCTATAGAAACAAAATTTTGACAACATTTTCTATAGCAATAAAATTTGACAAAATTTTCTATAGAAATGAAATTTTGTCAAAATTTTCTATATAAATAAAATCTTGAAACAATTTTTTATAGAAATAACATTTTGATAAAATTTTTTATAGAAATAAGATTTTGACAAAATTTTCTGTACCAATATAATCTTGAAAAATTTTGTATAGTAATAAAATTTTGGTAAAATTTTCTATGGTAATAATATTTTGATACAATTTTCTAAAGTAATAAAATTTTGACAATATTTTCAATAGTAAAAAAATGTTGACAAAATTTTCCATAGAAATAAAATTTTGGTAGATTATTTTTGGGGATCGGCTATATATAACTAATGACTGATGTGGACCAATTTAGGCATGGTTGTTAGCGGCCATATACTAGCGCAATGTACTAAATTTCCCCACGTACCAAATTTCAACGGGGTCGGATGAATTTTGCTCCCCCAATAGCTCCGGAGGTCAAATCTGGGGATCGGTTTAAATGGGGGTTATATATAATTAAGACCGGTATGTACCAATTTTTTCGTAATTGTTAGAGACCATTTACTAACACCACGTACCAAATTTCAACCGGATCGGGTGAATTTTGCTCTTCCAAGGGGCTCCGGAGGTCAAATCTGGGGATCGGTTTATATGGGGGCTACATATAATTATGGACCGATGTGAACCAATTTTTGCATGGTTGTTAGAAACCATATACTAACACCATGTACCAAATTTCAGCCATATCGGATGAAATTTGCTCCTTTAGAAGCTCCGCAAGTCAAATCGGTGTATCGGTTTATATGGGGGTTCTATATAATTATGGACCGATGTGGACCAATTTTTGCATAGTTGTTAAAGGCCATATACTAACACCATGTACTAAATTTCAACCGGATCGGATGAATTTTGCTCCTCCAAGAGGCTCCGCAAGCCGAATCTTAGCGTCGGTTTATATGGGGGCTATACGTAAAAGTGGTCCGATATGGCCCATTTGCAATACCATCCGACCTACATCAATAACAACTACTTGTGCCATGTTTTAAGTCGATAGCTTGTTTCGTTCGGAAGTTAGCGTGATTTCAACAGACGAACGGACATGCTTACATCGACTCAGAATTTCATCACGACCCAGAATATATATACTTTATGGGGTCTTATACTCCTTAGAGTATAAAAGAAAAAGAGTGTCATCTTTATGGGATAGTTCTGAGTCCTGTTGGAAAGTCCATAGGTTAGGTTAGCAGCCCGATGTATCAGGCTCACTTAGACTATTCAGCCCGTTGTGATACCACATTGGTGAACTTCTCTCTTAGCACTGAGTGCTGCCCGATTCCATGTTAAGCTCAATGACAAGGGATCTCCTTTCTATAGCCGAGTCCGAACAGCGTTCCACATTGCAGTGAAACCACTTAGAGAAGCTTTGAAACCCTCAGAAATGTCACCAGCATTACTGAGGTGAGATAATCAACCGCTGAAAAACTTGATCTATGATCTTGAACTATGAAGACTAGATCAGATTCTGGATTTATAACAACAATTTTTTGTTTGAGTTTTAGAGGAATCATAAACATCTCTTGTAAGTGTGCAAGAAAATGATGAAATAAAGCCTTGATTTGAAATCTAAAATCTGTAGATATTTACCCCAATTATTTAAATGACTACGAGAAGTAAAACCTGGAAATTTTACATTCAGTTTCAAGCAATTTTCATGATCAGTACACCTTCTGTACCCTCAAGATCTGAAATTGGTTGAAATTGAGGCCTTACCAAATGGACCGATAAAAACTAAATCGTATACACTTTTTTGTGGGTCTAACGTTTGTGGCAAATGGGATAAAAACTACAATTCCTAGAAACTCTAGGAGTTAAATCGGGAGATCGGTCTAATGGGGCCTATGCCAAAAACATGGAATGATACACCCCAGCAAAAAATGGAGCACTATTTCAGCAGGATTGTAAGGGAGAGAGGTACTACCAACTGCTTACAAAACAACAGAATCAGCGCTGATTTTTGTGGGCGATGTCCCGATTTAGAGCAGCTTCTACATAGCGCTGATATAATTGCCCATTTTAATAGAAATATTGCTTAGAAGTGATATAAAATCTTGAGTATAGCATTGATGGCGTGAAGGAAAACAGCACTACCTTTCATGCATCTATACTGCATGCATTGGTTGCAATAACGTAAACGAATGATCATAAACTAGTTTGATTATTCGTTTACGTAAACGAATGATCATAAACTAGTTTGATTACTCGTTTACGTTATTGCCACCGATTCATGCAGTACGGACGCATTGTCTACTTTATTGTATATCAAAAAGCGCAACTAAACTCTTACTGCTGAAGTATTTTTTGCTGGTACAACACATCTAATTGTAGTTCTAGAATCTAGACCCCAAATCGGAGGGCCGGTTTATAAGGGGGCTATATCAAAAACCGATACACAATATATTTGGCACACCTTTTTATGGTCCTTGAATACCTATAGATTTCCAATTTCATGCAAATTAGATAAAAGCTACGGATTCTAGAAGCCCAAGAATCCAATAATCGGTAGATCGGTCTATATGGGGGCTATATCAAAACATGGTCCCATAATCAACACTTTAGGCACACCTTTCTATGATCCTAGAATACCTTTAGATTTCAAGTTTCAGGCAAATTGGATAAAAAGTACAGTTTCTATAAGCCCAAGAACCCAAATCGGGCAATCGGTTTATATGGGAGCTATATCAAAACCTGAACCGATATAGCCCAATTGCGAACTTGGTCTGCGTGCAGACCCTGTGCCAAATTTCAGGACTATAGCTCTATTATTGAACACTGTAGCGTAACTACAACAGACGGCCAGACGGATATGCTTATATCGTCTTAGAATTTCTCCCTGATCAAGAATATATAGTTTATATAGTCGGAAATCGATATTTCGATATGTTACAAACGGAATAACAAACTTATTAACCCCCGTCATCATTCTATGGTGGTGTTTATAAAAAAGAAACATCAGGAAGCCCAAGAAGACGAATCAGGGGTTCTTTTATGTATGTAACAGGGCTCTATTTAGCCACACTGCCACGCTGATTGATCCACTTCGACAATCGCAAGCGTAACAAGTATATACGGCCGTAAGTTCGGCCAGGCCGAATCTTATGAACCCTACAACTTGGATTGCGTAGAAACTTCTACGTAAGACTGTCATCCACAATCGAATTACTTGGGTTGTGGTATCTTAAAACTTCTTAACATCGTTTTCTAAATTGTGAGTTAGTCCATACGTGGTATATATTAGACAAAATAATTATGTATAAAGGGTGATACGGTCAAAATTTGGTCAATATAAACTTGACGTATTTCTTTCAATTTTGCATTTAAAAAAACCTGAACACCCCTCATTTTGAAGGTGTGTATGTAGAATGTTCCTCCTATTTTGATTTTGGAATTCACTCTTCAGTTGTCAAAATGCCGTCCGTCCAAGCAAGAAGAGCAGCGTATCAAACTACTCGCACGCAAAGCTGGCAAAATCGCTAAAAGTTGCCAAATCAACCGTTACAAATGTAATTAAAGTGTTTGGGGAACGTTTGTCGACAGCCAGGAAGTCTGGATCGGGGGGAAATCGAAAAACGGAAGCCGCTGAGACGACAAAGAGAGTTGCCGGTAGTTTCAAGCGAAACCCTAACCTCTCTCTCCGAGATGCCCCAAATAAGCTGGGTGTATCGTCTACAACCGTGTATCGAGCCAAAAAACGAGCCGGACTATCGACTTACAAGAAGGTAGTGACTCCAAAGCGCGATGATAAACAAAATACGACGGCCAAAGCGCGATCCCGGAGGCTGTACACGACGATGCTGACGAAGTTTGACTACGTGGTAATGGACGACGAAACCTACGTCAAAGCCGACTACAAGCAGCTTCCGGGACAGGAGTTTTATACGGCAAAAGGAAGGGGAACGGTAGCAGATATTTTCAAGCACATAAAACTGTCAAAGTTCGTAAAGAAATATCTGGTTTGGCAAGCCATCTGTACCTGTGGCTTGAGAAGCAGCATTTTCATAGCTTCCGGGACTGTCAACCAAGAAATTTGCGTGAAAGAGTGTTTGAATAAATGTCTGCTGCCTTTCCTGAAGAAACACGGTTGTTCCGTACTGTTTTGGCCGGTTTTGGCATCTTGCCATTACGGTAAAAAGGCCATGGAGTGGTACGCCGCCAACAACGTGCAGGTGGTTCCCAAGGACAAGAACCCTCCCAACACGCCAGAGCTCCGCCCAATTGAGAAATACTGGGCTATTGTCAAGCGGAACCTAAAGAAGACCAAAAAAACTGCTAAGGACGAGCAGCAGTTCAAGACAAACTGGCTTTCTGCGGCGAAGAAGGTGGACAAGGTGGCTGTACAAAATCTGATGGCAGGTGTCAAGCTGAGGCCGGGCAATTCGGATTTGGAAAAGCGAAAGCCTAACTGAATATTTTTCCTGAATTTTATACTAATTGAACTTGAAAAAGAAATTTAATTTGAGTTTTTAAATAAACGATTTCACCGATTTACACGCGTTTTTCCTTGACCAAATTTTGACCGTATCACCCTTTAGGTAAGTGTACAAATAATTATGAATCGTAATGGACTTTTGCACGGTACGTAGAGAGCCAGAATTGAAATATGAGGGTCGCTTATATGGGGGCTATATACAATTATGAACTTGATATGGACCAATTTTTGTGTGATTGGGGATCGATTTATCTGAGGGCTATATATAACTATAGACCGATATGGACCTAGTTAGGCATGGTTGTTAACGGCCATATACTAGCACAATGTACCAAATTTCAGCCGGATCGGATGAAATTTGCTTCTCTTAGAGGCTCCCAAGCCAAATCAGGGGATCGGTTTATATGGGGGCTATTTGTAATTATGGACCGATGTGGACCAATTTTTGCATAGTTGTTAGAGACCATATACTAACACCATGTACCAAATTTCAGCCGTATCGGATGAAATTTGTTTCTCTTAGAGGATTAGCAAGCCAAATTTTGGGGTCCGTTTATATGGGGGCCATACGTAAAAGTGGACCGATATGGTCTATTTGCAATACCATCCGACCTACATCAATAACAACTACTTGTGCCAAGTTTCAAGTCGATAGCTTGTTTCCTTCGGAATTTAGCATGATTTCAACAGACGGACGGACATGCTCAGATCGACTCAGAATTTCACAACGACCCAGAATATATATACTTTATGGGGTCTTAAAGGGTGATACGGTCAAAATTTGGTCAATATAAACTTGACGTATTTCTTTCAATTTTGCATTTAAAAAACCTGAACACCCCTCATTTTGAAGGCGTGTGTGTGTGTAGAATGTTGCTCCTATTTTGACTTTGGAATTCACTCTTCAGTTGTCAAAATGCCGTCCAAGCAAGAAGAGCAGCGTATCAAAATTTTGCTTGCGCATCGCGAAAATCCGAGCTACTTGCACGCAAAGCTGGCAAAATCGCTAAAAGTTGCCAAATCAATCGTTACAAATGTAATTAAAGTGTTTGGGGAACGTTTGTCGACTGCCAGGAAGTCTGGATCGGGGGGAAATCCCGCTGAGACGACAAAGAGAGTTGCCGGTAGTTTCAAGCGAAACCCTACCCTCTCTCTCCGAGATGCCGCAAATAAGCTGGGTGTATCGTCTACAACCGTGTATCGAGCCAAAAAACGAGCCGGACTATCGACTTACAAGAAGGTAGTGACTCCAAATCGCGATGATAAACAAAATACGACGGCCAAAGCGAGATCCCGGAGGCTTTACACGACGATGCTGACGAAGTTTGACTGCGTGGTAATGGACGACGAAACCTACGTCAAAGCCGACTACAAGCAGCTTCCGGGACAGGAGTTTTATACGGCAAAAGTAAGGGGAAAGGTAGCAGATATTTTCAAGCACATAAAACTGTCAAAGTTCGCAAAGAAATATCTGGTTTGACAAGCCATCTGTACCTTTGGCTTGAAAAGCAGCATTTTCATAGCTTCCGGGACTGTCAACCAAGAAATTTGCGTGAAAGAGTGTTTGAATAAATGTCTGCTGCCTTTCCTGAAGAAACACGGTTGTTCCGTACTGTTTTGGCCGGTTTTGGCATCTTGCCATTACGGTAAAAAGGCCATGGAGTGGTACGCCGCCAACAACGTGCAGGTGGTTCCCAAGGACAAGAACCCTCCCAACACGCCAGAGCTCCGCCCAATTGAGAAATACTGGGCTATTGTCAAGCGGAACCTAAAGAAGACCAAAAAAAACTGCTAAGGACGAGCAGCAGTTCAAGGCAAACTGGCTTTCTGCGGCGACGAAGGTGGACAAGGTGGCTGTACAAAATCTGATGGCAGGTGTCAAGCGTGAGGCCCGGCAATTCGGATTTGGAAAAGCGAAAGCCTAACTGAATATTTTTCCTGAATTTTATACTAATTGAACATGAAAAAGAAATTTAATTTGAGTTTTTAAATAAACGATTTCACCGATTTACACGCGTTTTTCCTTGACCAAATTTTGAACGTATCACCCTATAGAGCAATATTTCGATGTGTTACAAACGGAATGACAAAGTTAATATATCCCCATCCTATGGTGGAGGGTAAAAAATCATAAGGTTACACAATATCGACACAAAGTCGAATATCCATGGAAGGCCAGCTGGGTGTGGAGTGCTATACTGCTATCGAGTGAGACGATTACAGGAGCTTTGCATCGAACTTAAGTGATGTGTGTGAGCCGAGAATTGTGTGATAAACGGCCACAAGTGATTTTAGAGTTCATTATGTGCTCGGCCACATAATGGAAAACCCTACCCTACCCGCCGTATAGATGAACCGAAAGTAACCCAAAAAGTGGGTCGAGTCAAAACACGCTATATCTGTATGTTGCCAGAAATATGGAAAAATTGTGGTTGTCGATGGACAATACTTCAATCGATCAGTCTGTTACAATTCTTTTGCGGAATATGTTTTCAACCATGTGGAAAAATAACACATTTTTAATGTACGCTCTCAAAATCTGTATATTTTCATGAAGAAAAAAAAGCTTTTTTTTCGTGGGATGAAGAAACTATTATTTTTCGTCTTCATAAAGATTCTGAAAAGGCAAAAGTAAACTTCGTTATCCCCTAACAAAACCGTCATTGTAGGTTAATCCACAGTAACCACCATTTATCCTTCTTCCTCAAAAAAGACAAGAAAAACTCTTTCTCTCTTCTTTCCTTTGATGCCAATTATTAATTTGTCCATTCACTGACCATCTTGTTGAAATTCAATTAAAACTGAACAATGCCAAGACTATCTGTCTGTCTGTCTTTCTGTCTATTGAAGAACAATTCATTAAAATGGATAGTGAGTAAGAAAGCCACATCCAGCTACACATGATGACATTTTCCATGGAATCAATTGTTGACCCTTAGGTCTATTCAGTACATTGATTCTACCATCATCCTTCCATCGGGTTTGAGTTTGCGGACATTCATGTGTGACGACAATCCTTGCTGTTTTCATTTCTTCATTTCAGCTTGTCGGTCAGTGCTGAAAAAGGATGAATGGTCTTTGTGTTAAGGGTTTTCTCGCAGTAATTTGTCATTTACGGATGAAAGTTGTCACCATATAAATATGTGCTTGAATGGAAGGGAAAACAAAAAAAATGTCACACATTTAGATTCAAAGTTTCTTACAATGGCTAGGGTTAATTTTTATATTGCTTTGACGATGACTGTTGGACTTGTTAGTTGGCAATATTTTATTTTTGTTTTTCGAATGGCATAAACTATAATTCAATGTTGTCAAGTTTTTTTTTTTCTAAATAATTGTGGACATTTTAGGTGTGGGTATTGTAAAACAATTGTTCAAACAGATGATGAAAATGTAGGTCACATGGTATTGCAAATGGGCCATATGGGACTACCAATTCCCAGATTTGTATCTTTGAGCCCACTTAAAGAGAAAATTTCATTCGATCCGTTCCACCTGTCCATATCGGTCCAAAATTATCCTTAAGAGGGATATTAACTGATCCTCAGATTTGACTTGTGGATCCTCGAGAAGGATCAAATTTCACCCGATCTAGTTGAAATTTAGTACGCGATGTTAGTATATGCCTTCAGATAAACACGCGAAAATTGGTCCATTACTATATATATAGCTCCCAAATAAACCGATCCCAGGAATTGAATTCCAGAGCCTCTAAGAGGAGTAACTTTTATCCGATCCGTTTCAACTTTCGTACATGATTTTAGTATATTCCCTCAAACATGCAAATATTTTTTCACAGCGGTTCATAATCATATATATAGCCCCCAGATATACACAAATGCCCTGATTTCTTTCGATATGGTTGGCTATCTACCATTCATATTTATTTTTAGACTCCTCTATTTAAATACCAATATAAGCCACTTTACTTCGTAATCTGTTTATATAAAGGGTGATACGGTCAAAATTTGGTGAAGGGAAAACGCGCGTAAATCGGTGAAATCGTTTATTTAAAAAATCAAATTAAATTTCTTTTTCAAGTTCAATTAGTATAAAATTCAGGAAAAATATTCAGTTAAGCTTTCGCTTTTCCAAATCCGAATTGCCGGGCCTCACGCTTGACACCTGCCATCAGATTTTGTACAGCCACCTTGTCCACCTTCTTCGCCGCAGAAAGCCAGTTTGCCTTGAACTGCTGCTCGTCCTTAGCAGTTTTTTTGGTCTTCTTTAGCTTCCGCTTGACAATAGCCCAGTATTTCTCAATTGGGCGGAGCTCTGGCGTGTTGGGAGGGTTCTTCTCCTTGGGAACCACCTGCACGTTGTTGGCGGCGTACCACTCCATGGCCTTTTTACCGTAATGGCAAGATGCCAATTCCGGCCAAAACAGTACGGAACAACCGTGTTTCTTCAGGAAAGGCAGCAGACGTTTATTCAAACACTCTTTCACGTAAATTTCTTGGTTGACAGTCCCGGAAGCTATGAAAATGATGCTTCTCAAGCCACAGGTACAGATGGCTTGTCAAACCAGATATTTCTTTGCGAACTTTGACAGTTTTATGTGCTTGAAAATATCTGCTACCTTTCCCCTTCCTTTTGCCGTATAAAGCTCCTGTCCCGAAAGCTGCTTGTAGTCGGCTTTGACGTAGGTTTCGTCGTCCATTACCACGCAGTCAAACTTCGTCAGCATCGTCGTGTACAGCCTCCGGGATCGCGCTTTGGCCGTCGTATTTTGTTTATCATCGCGATTTGGAGTCACTACTTTCTTGTAAGTCGATAGTCCGGCTCGTTTTTTGGCTCGATGCACGGTTGTAGACGATACACCCAGCTTATTTGCGACATCTCGGAGAGAGAGGTTAGGGTTTCGCTTGAAACTATCGGAAACTCTCTTTGTCGTCTCAGCGGCTTCCGGTTTTCGATTTCCCCCCGATCCAGACTTCCTGGCTGTCGACAAACGTTCCCCAAACACTTTAATTACATTTGTAACGGTTGATTTGGCAACTTTTAGCGATGTTGCGAGTAGCTCGGAGCAAAATTTTGATACGCTGCTCTTCTTGCTTGGAAGGCATTTTGACATCTGAAGAGTGAATTCCAAAATCAAAATAGGAGCAACATTCTACACACACACACACCTTCAAAATGAGGGCTGTTCAGGTTTTTTAAATGCAAAATTGAAAGAAATACGTCAAGTTTATATTGACCAAATTTTGACCGTATCACCATTTAGGTAAGGTTAGGTGGCAGCCCGATGTATCAGGCTCACTTAGACTATTCAGTCCATTGTGATACCACATTGGTGAACTTCTCTCTTAGCATCAGCCCGATTCCATGTTAAGCTCAATGACAAAGGACCTCCTTTTTATAACCGAGTCCGAACGGCGTTCCAAATTGCAGTGAAACCACTTAGAGAAGTTTTGAAACCCTCAGAAATGTCACCAGCATTACTGAGGTGGGATAATCCACCGCTGAAAAACTTGTTGGTGTTCGGTCGAAGCAGGAATCCAACCCACGACCTTGCGAATGCAAGGCGGGCATGCTAACCATTGCACCACGGTGGATCCCTATATATTTGTATTTAGTCTGCTTTTTTAGCTACTATAGACTCCATATGGGCAATATTAGGAAATTTTAAGACTCCTTGCCATCGCCAATTGTAGTATTGGCGTTAGAGGAGAATGGTGTGGAAGATTTTATTTCAAAGGGATCGAGGTAGTGTTACTTCATAAGAACATATAGGTTGAATTGGCAACTCCACATGAGCTATGAATTGCTATGAAATTTGCTATGAATTTTGATAGTAAACGATGTTTTAATTGAGCAGCAAGGCATCAAGGTAGTGACTCACGAAAAATGTCATGACTCACGAATAATTTTATGAGAGATTTACCTATAGAACCTGACTGAAAACATGAGTATGGTTAAACTCGTGAGCATTCTATGTTCGTAAGCGGCATTATTTTCGTGAGCGTGTTTTCCGAAATTCGTTACTCACGCACACTCACGATGATATTATTTTCGTGACTGACGCTCACGCACGACATTTGGTTGGTTAATCACGCTCACGCACTCTCACGTCGTTGCCGTCAGCGTGACTCACTACTCACGCGTGAGTCACGACAATTTCGTGTCACGTGCACACCTCTAGTGTGAACCCTGGAAATACAGAGCTGGTACTCTTCTTTACTAGATGAAGAAAGATCATTGGGTACAAAGCTCCTGAATATCAAGAGACGAAGTTGAGTCTCACTTGGGAGTTTTATTAAACTCTAAACTGAACGGTATGGAAAATACCGCAAACCACCAAAACCAGGTATTGTCAAAAATTAGTCGGCGAACGATGGGAAATGCGACCTTCCCTTTTTAAGTGGAATGTCGTTATAAGATCCGTGGATGCATGCACCTGCTACGGTTGTTGGACAGACACAAAACTTATAGAACTTCTTTCCCGAGTCCGACTGAGCATGTTTATCATGCTAAGTCAAAATATATTATACGAAGTATGGTAGAGTGGAGTGGGTAATGAGGAGGCGGAACGAATAACATCGTTACAGAGGTTTCTTCCACTACCTTCATGTACTTACAGAATCAAAGTAAAATATAATGACTTATGGAAAGGATGTTGGACTTTTCCTGCGGACTCCGAGCAAACCATATTGATATGAAACGACAAGAGTAGTAGGAACTCAAATTTTCTGATGACGACACATAGAGACGATTTAAGATCACATCCTAAAAGGGCACAACACACTTGAGAAAACACATGGTAAGGATTGGCTTAATGATCGATGATAGTTGTAGATGGCGTCTGGACCCGGAGGCAACGGAAGACTTCAACCATTTTCTGTACCAGTGTCCAACATTATAATTTAGAAGTAACAATATAATTGGCTCCTTTTTCTTTCAGGATATTACCGATGTATGGACTGTAATACTTGCCTTTATCAAGGCTTCTGGGTGGATGATGATTGATGAAGAGGAAAGAAAACAAGTATAAGGAATCACAATGGACCAATATGGTCTAAGTGGATACCAATTCCTTTTCTACGGATAACCTAACCTCTAATAGAGTAAAATGATTGGAGGATACTTCTCCGAATTATGAATATGTATACAGATGGATCTAAAATGGACGATGAACTGATAGCGGAATTTACTGCAGTGAGCCAGGAATACAGGAGTCGTATACATTAGTAAGGATTGCAGTATCGTTCAAGCAAAAACATTCTACAATCACAAAAGCTGCAGAGTTGCTGTTGATGAGGCCATTGTTCAAAGGCGATATCAACTTTCTCAACGACGGTTAAACAGCTATAAAGGCAATGCAGGCATCAGATCTAAGGTAGTCAGTCGCTGTCGTAGAGTATTCACTGAACAGTATAATGTAATTCTGTGCTGGTTACCTGGGCACTGTGGAATAATGGAAAATGGAGAAACAGATGTGTTGGCTAAGGTGGGTACTCATGGAACTAATAACGTCCTTGTGAAAGTTTTTCTTCCGCTAAGACGAGGACGTTGAGTCTCCTCAGAAGGCTGCGGGCAACCCAAATTGATGAGAGATGATAAAGATCGTGGGAATTGCGAAAATCTGATGGCGCTGAACAGGCATGACTCCTAACTTCTAACTGTCTTTATAAGCGACCATAGGTTATGGTAATTTAGGTGAGGTATAATAGCAGCCCGATATTTAAGGCTCATATGCTGGTGAACTTCCCTCTTATCACTGTTCAGCTCAATGACAAGGACTTTGTAACCGAATTCGAACGCCGTTCCACTTTGCGGTGAAACCTCTGAGTGTGTGTCTTTTTGGTGTTTAGTCGTAACTGGGTTTGAACCCACGACTCTGTGTATGTAAGGCGGGCATGTTAACCATTACACCATGGTGGGCATAACACATATGGTAAGAATATGATGACATTTGCAGACGTTGTCTGCTCCCGAAAGTTACGGAAGACTCGTACCACTCCCTGTGCCAGTGTGACGCATTATCCTTTAGAAGAAACAAAATACCGGGCTCCTTTTTCGGGGTCTCACGTATCTGCGGGAGTGTAGGTAAAGGAACATGCTCGGCTTCATCGGGTCCTCTAGTTGGTCACTGTCCCATTGTCTTTAAATAAGATGGATACATGAATGTTCTTGAACAACTTTAAAGTAGACCACCTCACGAAGAAGAAGAGGGGAAAGTGATTTCGGGGAATTACTATGGACCTGTGGGAGCCACCGTGGTGCAATGGTTAGCATGCCCGCCTTGCATACACAAGGTCGTGGGTTCGATTCCTGCTACGACCGAACACCAAGAAATTTTTCAGCGGTGGATTATCCCATCTCAGTAATGCTGGTGACATTTCTGAGGGTTTCAAAGCTTCTCTAAGTGGTTTCACTGGAATGTGGAACGCCGTTCGGACTCGGCTATAAAAAGGAGGTGCCTTGTCATTGAGCTTAACATGGAATCGGGCAGCACTCAGTGATAAGAGAGAAGTTCACTACTGTGGTATCACAATGGACTGAATAATCTAAGTGAGCCTGATACATCGGGCTGCCACATAACCTAACCTAACCTAACCATGGACCTGTAATGAATGGTCTAGTGACATAAATTCGTTTACGAGAGTTGGTGTTATCCTCACCCTAGTAGAACTTCGTACGCAATCCATGGTGGAACGCATACACAATTCGGCCTAGCAATTCTTTCCTCCGAATATATACGTTTTTATACCCTCCACCATAGGATGGGGTATATTAACTTTGTCATTCCGATTGCAACACATCGAAATATTGCTCTAAGACCCCATAAAGTATATATATTCTGGGTCGGGGTGAAATTCTGAGTCGATCTGAGCTTATCCGTCCGTCCGTCTGTTGAAATCCTGCTAACTTCCGAACGAAACAAGCTATCGACTTGAAACTTTGCACAAGTAGTTGTTATTGATGTAGGTCGGATGGTATTGCAAATGGGCCATATCGGTCCACTTTTGCGTATAGCCCCCATATAAACGGACCCGCAAATTTGGCTTGCGAATCCTCTAAGAGAAGCAAATTTCATCCGATCCGGCTGAACTTTGGTACATGGTGTTAGTATATGGTCTCTAATGACCATGCAAAAATTGGTCCATATCGGTCCATAATTATATATAGCCCCCATATAAACCGATCACCAGATTTGACCTCCGGAGCCTCTTGGAAGACCAAAATTCCTCATATTCAGTTAAAATTTGGTACATGGTGTTAATATATGGTCCCAAACATCCGTGCAAAAATTGACCGAAATCGGTCCATAATTATATATAGGCACCATATAAACCGATCCCCAGATTTGACCTCCGGAGCCACTTGGAAGAGCAAAATTCATCCGATTCGATTGAAATTTGGTACGTGATGTTAGTATATGGCATCCAACAACCATGCAGGAATTGGTTCATATCAGACCATAATTATATATAGCCCCCATATAAACCGATCCCCAGATTTGACCTCCGGTGCTTTTGTAGAAGCAAAATTCAACCGATCTGGTTGAAATTTGGTACGTGGTGGTAGTATATGATATTTAACAACCAATGCAAAAGTGGTCCATATCAGTCCGTAATCATATATAGCCCCCATATAAACCGATCCCGAGATTTGGTTTTGAAGCCTCTTGGAGGAGGAAATTTCATTCGAGTCAGTTGAAATTTGGTACATTGTGCTAGTATATGGCCGTTAACAACTATGCCTAACTAGGTCCATATCGGTCTATATAGTCCTCAGATAAATCGATCCCCAATCACACAAAAATTGGTCCATATCAAGTTCATAATTGTATATAGCCCCCATATAAGCGACCCCCATATTTCAATTCTGGATCTCTACGTACGTACCGTGCAAAAGTCCATATCGATTCGTAATTATTTGTACACTTACCTATACATACCTTTTTTGTCTAGTATATACCACGTATGGACTAACTCACAATTTAGAAAACGATGTTAAGAAGTTTTAAGATACCACAACCCAAGTAATTCGATTGTGGATGTCAGTCTTTCGTAGAAGTTTCTACGCAATCCATGGTGGAGGGTACATAAGCTTCGGCCTGGCCGAACTTACGGCCGTATATACTTGTTATTATATTAGTTTCTTTATAATATACCACAGCAAAACAGGAGCTTCTAAAAACCTAGTTTGGATTTCCAGCTTGTGATCCGGAAGTAGTGCAACTTTGGATCGCCTTCAACGAATTTTACATGGGTGTTCATTTTTGTTAAAGGAACATTTAGGGAAATGGAAAATTCAAGTTCAAATCCAAATCAAATTGGAATAAAATTTTTAATGTTATTCATTTGTGGCAATTTTGTCTTAACTTACATTTTCTTCCTTATTAAACACCATTTTCCCTATTTGCCTAAAATTCGTAAGAAGAGGTTGTACTTCAGTATTTGATTTAATATAACGTAAGAAAGACCATAAACCGAAAGTTTTAGTTGATTTCCTTTTCTGTTATACGTATGCATATATAGGATTTTCAAATGAAACCTTTCTTAAACTAAATGATTTTTTTCAAATCATATGAAACGTCTCTTGTTTCCTTTTTAATGAAACCTTTTTCCATTTAAATGACACTTGTTGCAATTAAAATGAAACCGGGTATTCATTTTTGATTCGGAATTTTCGATTTATTTTATCAGGTAAAACTACCGTCGCTACAAATATTACATTTGCTTGGTTAATCATTAAAAGTGAATCAAAAATGCAATCTCAGATGTGCGAACATCATACAGCTGAATAGAAGGACGACACAGCAAAAAAAAATATAGCCCAACATGGTAAAAATTGGGGTCTAGAAAAAAATTGTGACTGACACATTTTTATGGCAATCAAAATTATTTTATAAAATGATTTGATTTTGACTATATAAAATAATTGAATATGAAGCCCGTTCAGTTTTTAACACAGAGATAATATCGACCGCTCTACTGATTTAGTTTATGAACATTTATTTTAATCGCTTTTCGTAGATTTGCCAGAATTTTGGATGTCAGTGAGCCACTTGACCCTCGGTGTATAACATTAACACTCGTAATTTTCATATTCTTGCTTATCTACTTGATATCAAAATTTAAAATGTTCCCATATTCTTTTATACTTACTTTGTTAAATCGTCTAAATTCATAACACTTGGATAACATTGAAATAGAATACGATCTGATTCCGGTATATACATCATTTGACCCTGAAAATAAAGATAATATTGTAGATATACAATGAATACCACATCATATAAAGTTCATGAAATTTGCAATAAAAATGTTTGTGTATTCTTCATTTCAATTCAATTATTTGGTAATAAAATGAAATCTTGTGTAAAAAATTGCTGGCTTTTTTCAAAAGAAGATTTTTGCCAAAAACCATTTGGAATGAACCGGACTAGAAATTCTCTTAGAGTGAAGAAAGATTCAAACCATAAACCATGCATTTCCTTTTTGCAACAATTTTCTTTATTGATAAGCATTTCTTTGTTGGTGTACTAAAATATATCCAGTAGTCATAGAGGACAGAACACAGTGGTGTGATTTCTTATAATATTGCGACTGAGAAATAGAATTATTTTAAGCAGGATTTTTTTAAAATTATATAAGAGCTGTTTTGAGCAGTAAGATGAAGGAATTGGTATTATTAATGCCCTGTTCCTGTATATCGAACGAAAACCAGTTCGAAAGAAAGGCAGTCACTCGAATTCGAATGAATTTGGGTTTTTCTATTTTTGAAAGTTCGATTCGTTTGTATGAGAATACATTGATTATTAAAAATGAGTATTTTTAAATTTTTGGCCTGAGAATTCATTCAAATGTTAACAATGCTTTTACTTTTTTCTTGACACTTATTGTATATGTTCGTTTATTACTCGACAACAAAATATGAAGTGACTTGCCTTTCGAAATAAAAGAACAAAAATCAATTTTCTTTCGTTTGGAATACGAAAGAAAGCTTTCGTTCGATATACAGGAACAGGCCATAAGTTATTGCAATAAAAGTGTCAGATACCAAACTATAAAAGCCAACCCAGGAAAAAATTTGGAAGTTCTTCTAAAGGCAGAACTTTAAAAGCACCTCCAAAAATGTCCTCCCAAAGATGTTCGTTTTATAACTCGCTTTTTTTACATTTTTAACGGGAAATTTATTTATTTTTTTGTTTCAAATAGGATAAAAGCAGATTAAGAATTAATAGAATGGTAAAAATTATTTCAATTTTGTCGTATAAAATGCTAAAGCCATTCTAGAAAAATTGACAATTTTTGAATATATTTGATGTCAAACGTTACAGACAAGCATTAGAATGCATTAAAAATCATAAAAAAATGGTAAAAATTATTTATTTGTCAAAATAAATCCAAAACTCTGAATTCGCATTACACCTGAAGAAGTGATGCAAATTCAGTGCAACGGCTGTTGAAATGGTGGACATCCGTCCTATGACAACCCCATGTTCAATTCATCGCTTCTGTGCACAACTCTCGGATCCAAAAAGAATATTTTCACTATTTCTTTGGCGGAGCTTTTTTTGCTGGGTACTTATACAAGTTTCTTCGCAAGCTGGGACGACTTTCCGTAACCTTCGGCACAGACCTGGCGGGGAGAGATGATACTTTTTGGGCCTTATATACTAACTTCTAACGGAAATTATCATGCGTGAATTATTCTTCCCAAATTGAACAATTCCCACCACCACTTTGTATCATATTTTCGGATGGTTACCACACTAATGGAGTAATAAATCGAAATTTATTTTTAGAGGCACATATACTCGGAAACTAGTATCTTCGCTAAGATGAAGAAGGAATTCGATTCGATTCTTCGGTTGATGATCGGTATTTGATGAGAGATTCGATTCAGTGATGAGTTCGTCGCTATTTGTTGAGAATTCGGTTCGTTGATGATTGGTGGTGGATGACAACGGCGGCTCGTAGAAATTTGGTTCGTTGATGATCAGTGTGAAATAGAGATTGTCAGTTTATCGATGTTCGATAGTTGATGATAAGTTCGGTTCGTTTAACAGGTTGGATGATAAGTCCACGGTCTAACAAAGAAAAACACATTTTTTCGTCAAAATCCGTTTTTATTATTATTTATTATTTATTTATTGTTTATTTTAATCATACAGTAAATGTATGATAAAAAAGAAAAGGGAAAAGTAGCACTGACTGCTAAGGCCATCAGCTATTCGTTTTTATTATTGAACATAGTTCCCTTCAAGAGTGATACAACGATTATAACGACCTTCCAATTTTTGATACCATTTTGGTAGTACTCCTTCGGGTTTGCCTCAAAATAGGCCTCAGTTTCGGCGATCACCTCTTCATTGCAGCCAAATTTGTTCCCTGCGAGCATCTTTTGAGGTCTGAGAACAAGAAGAAGTCGCTGGGGGCCAGATCTGGAGAATAGGGTCGGCAATTCGAAGCCCAATTCATGAATTTTTGACATCATTATAAATGACTTGTAGCACGATGTGTTGTCTTGGTGGAACAACACTTCTTTCTTCTTCATATGGGGCCGTTTTGCCGCGATTTCGCCCTTCAAACGCTCCAATAACGCCATATAATAGTCATTGTTGATGGTTTTTCCCTTCTCAAGATAATCGATAAAAATTATTCAATGCGCATCCCAAAAAACAGAGGCCATTACTTTGCCAGCGGACTTTTGAGTCTTTCCACGCTTCGGAGACGGTTCACCGGTCGCTGTCCACTCAGCCGACTGTTGATTGGACTCAGGAGTGTAGTGATGGAGCCATGTTTCATCAATTGTCAAATATCGACGGAAAAACTCGGGTGTATTACGAGTTAACAGCTGCAAACACCGCTCAGAATCATCAACACGTTGTTGTTTTTGGTCAAATGTCAGCTCGCGCGGCACCAATTTTCCACAGAGCTTCCGCATATCCAAATATTGATGAATGATATGAGCAACACGTTCCTTTGATATCTTTAAGGCCTCTGCTATCTCGATCAACTTCATTTTACGGTCATTCAAAATCATTTTGTGGATTTTTTTGATGTTTTCGTCGGTAACCACCTCTTTCGAGCGTCCACTGCGTTCACCGTCCCCCATGCTCATTTCACCACGCTTGAAATTTGCATACCAATCAATTATTGTTGATTTCCCTGGGGCAGAGTCCGGAAACTTATTATCAAGCCAAGTTTTTGCTTCCACCGTATTTTTTCCCCTTCAGAAAACAGTATTTTATCAAAACACGAAATTCCTTTTTTCCATTTTTTTTTTCACAATAACAAAAGTTGCTTCACAAACTAATTGACTTACAGACGTCAAATTTTGACACGAATCATTTGAAGGTTGGTACTATATAAAAATAGTATGTATTTAATACTAGCGACGCCATCTATGTGTCAGACCGGTGACTTATCAGCCAACCTGTTATAGTCGGTACTGCAGGAGAACAACGTTTCCTCGATAATCAGTAGTTGATGAGAAATTCGGTTCGTAGATGACGGGTATTGAATGAAAATTTCTTCTTTACCGTTTGCATTCGGTAAAACGTAGATGATTGGTCGTTGCTGTTCGATTCCGTGGGCAATTGGGAAGTTGTGTATTTGTCGATTTGCAGGTTATCGGGAACTGCTGATGAAATCTTCGGTCTTAAGACGGTGGCTGGTTTTGCTACTGTTGATTGTTGTAGACGCGATGTAGTAAGTGACTCGAAGGCCACTGTGGGGAAAAGTAGGTCCGAAGGCTTCGGTGGAGGAACAGCAGGTCCGAAGGTTTATGTGATGGCTCGAAGGTCTCTGTGGTACTATTTCGTTCGCGTCTGGGAATAAATTTCTCAGACGATGCCAATGATATAATCGAATCGCGAACAGAACGATGTGTAATGAGTCCTCCGTAGAACGACTGGTACCTATACAGTAGGGTTTTGTCCAATGTATCAGTCAGTTGCCTATCCGAGTGTGATTTTGGTTATCAAAAGCCAATAATATATGCAATTCATGCGATAATCTGATTGAGAATTAACTTCTCTCGCGTGAATTGAATTTAGTCAACAGAAATCACCTCGATGTAATGGCATACAGCCACTAAGCTGTCCATAAGCGTAGGAAGGCATCTGGGGAGGGGGCTTAGACCCCCCCAGAAAAATTTTAGCCCCCCCCAGAATTTGAAAACCTCTTTACGATTTTACATTTTTATAAAAATTAAACAAGTATATACTCGTACAACGCACAACGTTCCACTAAAGACTTTCATGCACAATCGAATTATTTGGGTTGTGGTAGAAATCTGATATGTATGAAATAAAGCTGTGGTTGAACTTATGATTTAGTTGAATAAAAAATAGTAATTGATATTAAAACTATTCTTTCATAAATTAATATCTTAATAATGCTGCAAAAAAGCGTCGCCAAAAAAGAAGTGAAAATGTTCTTTTTGGGTCTGGAAGTGGTACAAAATTGGCGGAGAAGCGATGAATGTAATAAAGGGTGATTTGTTAAGAGCTTGATAACTTTTAAAAAAAAAAAAACGCATAAAATTTGCAAAATCTCATCGGTTCTTTATTTGAAACGTTAGATTGGTCCATGACATTTACTTTTTGAAGATAATTTCATTTAAATGTTGACCGCGGCTGCGTCTTAGGTGGTCCATTCGGAAAGTCCAATTTTGGGCAACTTTTTCGAGCATTTCGGCCGGAATAGCCCGAATTTCTTCGGAAATGTTGTCTTCCAAAGCTGGAATAGTTGCTGGCTTATTTCTGTAGACTTTAGACTTGACGTAGCCCCACAAAAAATAGTCTAAAGGCGTCAAATCGCATGATCTTGGTGGCCAACTTACCGGTCCATTTCTTGAGATGAATTGTTCTCCGAAGTTTTCCCTCAAAATGGCCATAGAATCGCGAGCTGTGTGGCATGTAGCGCCATCTTGTTGAAACCACATGTCAACCAAGTTCAGTTCTTCCATTTTTGGCAACAAAAAGTTTGTTAGCATCGAACGATAGCGATCGCCATTCACCGTAACGTTGCGTCCAACAGCATCTTTGAAAAAATACGGTCCAATGATTCCACCAGCGTACAAACCACACCAAACAGTGCATTTTTCGGGATGCATGGGCAGTTCTTGAACGGCTTCTGGTTGCTCTTCACTCCAAATGCGGCAATTTTGCTTATTTACGTAGCCATTCAACCAGAAATGAGCCTCATCGCTGAACAAAATTTGTCGATAAAAAAGCGGATTTTCTGCCAACTTTTCTAGGGCCCATTCACTGAAAATTCGACGTTGTGGCAGATCGTTCGGCTTCAGTTCTTGCACGAGCTGTATTTTATACGGTTTTACACCAAGATCTTTGCGTAAAATCTTCCATGTGGTCGAATAACACAAACCCAATTGCTGCGAACGGCGACGAATCGACATTTCACGGTCTTCAGCAACACTCTCAGAAACAGACGCAATATTCTCTGCTGTACGCACTGTACGCATTCGTGTGGTTGGTTTAATGTCCAATAAAGTAAACTGAGTGCGAAACTTGGTCACAATCGCATTAATTGTTTGCTCACTTGGTCGATTATGTAGACCATAAATCGGACGTAAAGCGCGAAACACATTTCGAACCGAACACTGATTTTGGTAATAAAATTCAATGATTTTCAAGCGTTGCTCGTTAGTAAGTTTATTCATGATGAAATGTCAAAGCATACTGAGCATCTTTCTCTTTGACACCATGTCTGAAATCCCACGTGATCTGTCAAATACTAATGCATGAAAATCCTAACCTCAAAAGAATCACCCTTTATGAGCTTGTCATAGAACGAATGTCCACCGTTTCAACAACCGTTGCAATGAATTTGCATCACTTCTTAAGGTGTGATCCGAATTCAGTGTTTTGAATGTGAATTAAAAATTTTGTGATATTTTCCCGAATAAATAATTTGTATACTTTTTTATGATTTTGTTTGAAATGTTTTTTCAAATATTATCGATTTTTCTGTAATGGATTTAGCATTTTTGTGGCAAAATTTTAATAATTTTACCATTTTATTTATTCTTACCCTTTTTTTAAACTATTTGAAAAAAGAAAACAAAAAACAAGTATATACGGCCGTAAGTTCGGCCAGGCCGAATCTTATGTACCCTCCACCATGGATTGCGTAGGAACTTCTACTAAAGGCTGTCATCCACAATCGAATTACTTGGGTTGCGATAACACTTGCCGATGGCAAGGTATCGTAAAACTTTTTAACACTGTCTTCTAAATTGTAAGTTAGTCCATAAGGGGTATATATTAAACAAAAAAAAAGGCCGATTAAATACGTATATAATTCAGTTTGACAAAATTTTCTATAGAAATAAAATTTTGACAAAATTTTCTATAGAAATAAAAACTTGACAAAATTTTCTATAGAAATAAAATGTTGACAAAATTTTCTATGGAAGTAAAATGTTGACAAAATTTTCTATAGCAATAAAATTTTGACAAAATTTTCTATAGAAATAAAATGTTGACAAAATTTTCTATAGAAATAAAATGTTGACAAAATGTTCTATAGAAATAAAATGTTGACAAAATTGTCTATAGAAATAAAATGTTGACAAAATTTTCTACAGAAATAATTTTTTTACAAAATTTTCTATAGAAATAAACTTTTTACAAAACCTTCTATAGAAATGAAATTTTGACAAGACCTTCTATAGTAATAAAATTTGACAATTTTTACATGGCTGTTAGAGGCCATATACTAACGAAATGTACCAAATTTCAACCGCATCGGATGACTTTTGCTCCTCCAAGAGGCTCCGGAGGTCAAATCTGGGGATCGGTTTATATGGGAGCTATATATAATTATGGACCGATATGGACCAATTTTTGCATGGTTGTTAGAGACCATATACTAACACCACGTACTAAATTTCAATTGGATCGGATGAATTTTGCTCATCCAAGAGGCTCCAGAGTTCAAATCTGGGGATCGGTTTATATGGGAGCTATATATAATTATGGACCGATATGGACCAATTTTTGCATGCTTGTTAGAGACCGTATACTAACATCAGGTACCCAATTTCAAACGGATCGGATGAATTTTGACCCTCCAAGAGGCTCCGGAGGTCAAATCTGGGGATCGGTTTATATGGGAGCTATATATAATTATGGACCGATATGGACCAGTTTTTGCATGGTTGTTAGAGACCATATTCTAACACCACGTACCAAATTTCAATCGGGTAGGATGAAGTTTGACCCTCCAAGAGGCTCCGGAGGTCAAATCTGGGGATCGGTTTATATGGGGGCTATATATAATTATGGACCGATATAGACCAATTTTTGCATGGTTGTTAGAGCCCGTATACTAACATCAGGTACCAAATTTCAACAGGATCGGATGAATTTTGCCCCTCCAAGAGGCTCCGGAGGTCAAATCTGGGGATCGGTTTATATGGGGGCTATATATAATTATGGACCGATATGGACCAATTTTTGCATGGTTATTAGAGGCCGTATACTAACATCAGGTACCAAATTTAAACCGGATCGGATGAATTTTGCTGCTCCGGGAGGCTCCCCAAGCCAAATTTGGGGATCGGTTTATATGGGGGCTATACGTAAACGTGGTCCGATATGGCCGATTTTCAATACCATCCGACCTACATCAATAACAACTACTTGTGCCAAGTTTCAAGTCAATAGCTTGTTTCGTTCGGAAGTTAGCGTGATTTCCACAGACGGACGGACAGCCGGACAGACGGACAGACGGACAGACGGACGGACGGACGGACATGCTTAGATCGACTCAGAATTTCACCACGACCCAGAATATATATACTTTATGGGGTCTTAGAGCAATATTTCGATGTGTTACAAACGGAATGACAAAGTTAATATACCCCCATCCTATGGTGGAGGGTATAATTACGCATTAAAATATAAAAACATGAAGTAAAAAACTTCCTGTGTAGTTAAAATAGTTAACTTCTTTGTGAAGACATTTTTGGAAGTGCTTTTAAAGTTGTGCCTTTAGAACAACTCCCAATTTTTTGCTGGGAAAAGATCAATGGATCAACCACAGAACTGGTACAGGACTAGTCCCTGGTGTGTACACGCAAAGAAAAAAAACGTTTGGAAAACGTGTACCGAAAACGTTTTTCTTTTGTTAGAGTTTTTTGAATTGCTTCGAAAATTTTAAACTTTTATCACCAAAAAAATTCGTTTGTTACAAAGTTTTTATTTTTTCAATAAAAAAAGTTATTTTTGAAACAACAACAGAGTCCATTTCGTTTATATCAAACACTCTTCTTTTCTGACTTTTGGTCTTTAATAAAACACATTTTACAGTTCAAAATTTAATATAGTACAATGTAATGTTGAACATTTTTTTCGGAATCTTCCGAACATATGTAGAATGTATGTAAAAAAAAAAACAAAAAAAAAAACTTTGGTCGAAGCAGGGATCGAACCCACGACCCTTGGCATGAGAGTCAGACGTAGCAACCACTGCTCCACGGTGCCAAACTAAATGTTTGTTTCTGTTAAATAAACTTTGTTTATTCGGTTCGTGGGCGCCGCAAGCTATGCTATATAAATATAACTTATATGGATATTTATCTCTTGATGACCATAACAGGTACATAGCTCAGTGGTTAGTGTGTTGGCTTACAAAGTGCATGGTCCGCGGTTCGATTCTCCGTCCAGGCGAAAGGTAAAAAAATTTTAAAAATTTATAAAATCGTATAATTTCTTCTACATTGTTTGTATTACAGAAAAAGGTGCTAAGAACTAAAAATCTTCGTGGAAGTGA
Organism: Haematobia irritans; assembly: GCF_050003625.1. Classification (NCBI taxonomy): domain Eukaryota; kingdom Metazoa; phylum Arthropoda; class Insecta; order Diptera; family Muscidae; genus Haematobia; species Haematobia irritans. The sequence continues at coordinate 149,807,776 of NC_134397.1, read as the reverse complement.
GAAAGATTTGAGGGAAAATGCAATTAGCCAGAAAAAAAATTTTTTTTGAGTTAGTCTTTATGAAATTGTTTTTACATTCTGGAAAAGAATAAACGTTTATCACAAAAAGTATATACTTTTCTTCCAAATACACTTCCTTACAGCGAAAAGCAAATGAGAAACGAACTTTGTTTGTCTAAAATTTCGTTTGGGAGGAAAGAATTATTTTTTTGCGTGTATGGACCAATCCCAGTTCTGATCAAAACGTATGGAAGGGACCGTCCACTTTAACATGGGTTTGTCATTGACGGAGTAAACTTAAATTTTAGGACGCGTCTTGGACTCATCCCAATGGACACGTCCTGGGACAATTTAGCAGGAGCAACCCATAAACAGGTCCTCAGGAACCAGTCTCGGACAAACTCTTAGAAATCTCTTTCAATTTGGGCTCCTAATCGAACCCGAAATGAAAAAACAAAAGGTTATTCTGATAATTTTATTTCACTAAATGTGAAAATTGCAACTAACTGGAGCACAAGTACCAGTTCTGTGATAGGTCCGTCAGTGGCAATTTGCACCAATTTCCCGTAGGGTACTTTTAGTTGCTTTATTATAAATTGATTGTCGCGTTATTTTTATGTCTATTTCTTTATTCAATTTTATGAAATAAAACATTAATTGAACCTATAAGTTCAGTCTATAATATTTTAGCTAGGGGGGCTATAGCCCCCCCTAGGAAAATTGTCTAGCTACGCTAATGAAGCTGTCCAGCATAATGGTGACCTGAGCTTAGTGGTTTTTCGTTTGTGCTTGACTGTTAGGTGACGCAAGTTGAGTAATGCACGGTTAAATTATCTAAGTTAATTTTGTTACGTTACAGTTCTAGCCTCTGTAGGCGATCACTCCAGAATCTGTAGTAATCGCCGAGAACGAAAAAACATTTTTGGATCAATTCGGATGTTTGGAAAGTTAAATCACGAGGAGAAATTAAAAAGCGTTTGGATGCTGTCGCCGTAATTTTCTGCGTCGACGTCTACCGTCAAAAACCTTGGCTTTACAAGACTAAATTTAGTCGTAGGCCCTTCACGACAACTTGGTATCCAAAGTTTTGTTACGGTTGAGGATAAGCTGACAAAAATCTCGTTCTCGTTTTGGATAAAGATTCGTGAGAAAGCTGACATTTTAGATATTTCAAAAGATCTCGTTGGTCATGTTCTGGGCAGAATTTTGGGCATTGAAAGGGATCTGTATGGTTGGTGCCGCGTGGACTAGATCAATGCTTTATACTTAATTGCAAATCTAGGACTATCAAATAGCGAGCTGTACACGATGAACACGTCTCATCAACCGGTAAGATGGTTTCCACGGCTTTCCAGAAGGTATGACCAACGTCGAATATCTTAAGAAAGACTTATCTTGGTTCGAAACTTCTGCCTCATAAAGACCAAATTAGGTTGCGAATAGCTATCTCATTCATACAGTATTTCTTCTGATTTCGGGCAGTACAACTTCGTTTTAACAAACAAATAGGCCTATATTGTACATCCAGAAAAACGATTTTTTTGACTGATTAACCCTCTAATGCCCAATCCCGCCTTTAGGCGGTCTTCGTTAAACGAGGAAGCTTTTAGTAATACACACCTTAAGTCAACAAAAATGGGTAAAGTAAAAAGAAAACTTAGTTGAAACTGTTCAAGAGGCTTTGCAGCATATACTGAATTTTATCGTATAAATTTTTCTTGTGTCGTTTTCTTGATTTTGTATCGTTAACAGTAAGTAATTAATCAGCTGGCAAAATAATGGGTCATTAGAGGGTTAAATAATCGACAGAAGAATAATTCGTAATTTTTACAAAACCATTGCCAGGCTGCTGAATTTTCAGCAGCTTTGTAAGTGGAGTGAAAGTCTATCGGCTCTTACCTATGCGAGGAAATCATTGGAAATGTCCCACTTGAATGCGCTTCTTTACATAATTTCAGCGCATTCTGAAGTAGTAAATTTACTTGAGGAAATCATTGCAACTTTAGTGCGCCTTAGAATGCACATAATAGTTTCGAATATTGAAACCATTATAGCCCTAAAATACTGCCAGTTAGAGGTAAAATACTGCCTAGGTTCTTCCAATTTTATAATTATTGTTTGCTGTGCGAAAAAAGATATTTGACTAATTCCCTAATTTTTTATTTGCCTGTTTATTTTTCTAGTCATTAATAAATAAAATATATGTCATCAAATTTCAAATCAATTTTGAATTGTAATAAATATAAAACAAGTATATACGGCCGTAAGTTCGGCCAAGCCGCAATCCACCATGGATTGCGTAGAAACTTCTACGAAAGACTTGGGTTGTGGTATCTTAAAACTTCTTAACATCGTTTTCTAAATTGTGAGTTAGTCCATACGTGGTATATACTAGACAAAAAAGGTATGTATAGGTAAGTGTACAAATAATTACGAATCGATAAGGACGGTACGGTACGTAGAGACCCAGAATTGAAATATGGGGGTCGTTCATATGGGGGCTATATACAATTATGAACTTGATATGGACAAATTTTTGTGTGATTGCGGATCGATTTATCTGAGGACTATATATAACTATAGACCGAAAGGGACCTAGTTAGGCATAGTTGTTAACGGCCATATACTAGCACAATGTACCAAATTTCAACTGACTCGAATGAAATTTGCTCCTCCAAGAGGCTCCAAAACCAAATCTCGGAATCGATTTATATATATATGATTATGGACTGATATGGACCACTTTTGGCATGGTTGTTAAATAGCATATACTGCCACTACGTACCAAATTTCAACCAGATCGGATGAATTTTCCTTCTCCAAAAGGCACTGGAGGTTAAATCTGGGGATCGGTTTATATGGGGGCTATATATAATTATGGACCGATATGAACCAATTTTTGCTTGGTTTTTAGATACCATATACTAACAGCTCGTACCAAATTTCAACCGTATCGGATGAATTTTGCTCCTCCATGAGGTTCCGGAGTTCAAATTTGGCGATCGGTTTATATGGGGGCTATATATAATTATGGACCGATATGAACCAATTTTTGCTTGGTTTTTAGATACCATATACTTACAGCTCATACCAAATTTCAACCGGATCGGATGAATATTGCTCCTCCAAGAGGCTCCGAAGTTCAAATCTGAGGATCGGTTTATATGGGAGCTATATATAATTATGGACCGATTTCGACCAATTTTGTCATGGGTGGTTGAGGCCATATATTAACACCATGTATCATATATCAACTGAATCTGATGAATTTTGGTTTTCTAAGAGGCTCCGGAGGTCAAATCTGGTGATCGGTTTATATGGGGGCTATATGTAATTATGGACCGATGTGGACCAATTTTTGCATAGTTGTTAGAGACCATATACTAACACCATGTACCAAATTTCAGCCGGATCGGATGAAACTTTCTTCTCTTGGAGGATCCACAAGCCAAATCTAGGGATCGGTTTATATGGGGGCTATATATAATTATGGACAGATGTGGACCAATTTTTGCATTGTTATTAGAGACCATATACTAACACCATGTACCAAATTTCAGCCGGTTCGGATGAAAGTTGCTTTTCTTAGAGGCTCCGCAAGCCAAATCGGAGGATCGGTTTATATGGGAGCTATATATAATTATGGACCGATGTGGACCAATTTTTGCATAATTGTTAAAGACCATATACTAATACCACGTACCAAATTTCAGCCGGATCGGATGTAATTTTCTCGTCTTAGAGGCTCCGCAAGCCAAATCTGGGCATCGGTTTATATGGGGGCTATATATAATTATGAACCGATGTAGACCAATTTTTGCATCGTTGTTAAGGATCATATACTAACACTATGTACCAAATTTCAGACGGATCGGTTGAAATTTGCTTCTCTTAGAGGGTCTGCCATATTTGGGGGTCTGTTTATATGGGGGCTAAGTGGACCGATATGGCCCATTTACAATACCATCCGACCTACATAAATAAGAACTACTTGTGGCAAGTTTCAAGTCGATAGATTGTTTCGTTCGGAAGTTAGCGTGATTTTATCAGACGGACGGACATGGTCATATCGAATCAAAATTTAACCACGACCCAGAATATATATACTTTATGGGGTCTTAGAGCAATATTTCTATGTGTTACAAACGGAATGACAAAGTTAATATACCCCCATCCTATGGTGGAGGGTATAAAAACTAAGTTACTGTCTATTCATCATAATTAGAGGTTTTCTCTGAATTTTTGCATTCCCGGGAAAGCTTTTTTTTTGTCAAATTTTCTGGGGTACCGAAAATACGTTAAAATTCCGGGAATTCTTGGGTCTCGTTCTCGGAACACCTCATCAGAAGTAAATTCATTCTTAACATTGAGACTATATATACACTATAACAATACGTTACAAACTCTTACTAAGGAACATACAAAAAAATATATGCCTGTTTTCCGACCACTATGCAATCGTTGTTTGCGACCCAGTTATAAGCGCATACATTTTAATACATAATCAAGCAAAATGTGGCATTAAATTTTATGAAGATTTCTGAGAATTTTCATCACATTTAGGTTAAATTTGTGTACTAGAATGTGAACATAAAGCGAACATTTTGAGCTCTGTATTTTCCCCCCTTGATTCACTGAGTGTTTGGTGTAAAGCTTTGTTATGGCCTATAAAATTACCAAAATATTTAAGTGGCAGATACTTTGAAGCCCATGAACGCAATATACTTCAATGCTGGGGATAAATGTATGAATATTACGTCACTTATGCCAATATTTGTGAAGGTCTAAAGTTTTATTTTATCACTGATATTCGATATGCATTGCAGAAGGGCGAAACCAGATATTTGTTAACATTTGTGGGGGGAAATTCACTTGGTGTTTAGGGTTAGCATCGTTGATGTTTGTTTTTGAGTGTTAGATATATATATTTTTTTTATTTCAATTCCAATACTTAAAATGTTGAATTGAAATTGGTGTGATTAAAAGCTAGAGGGCATTCTATGGTTTATATTTTAAACCCCCTACTACGGCTGCGGCTTACTAGACACATATAAACCTTCCTGCCTGAAATGCACAAAAAAGACACAGGGAAACGACAAGGCGGATGTCCGCAGGAAGTAGAGCGGACATCCGAACTGAAGCCCGATACTGACGAAGTCATCAATATTGAAATCCATCGACTAATTAGACATTTTCATAACCGATTAAAAGAACACCCCCCAAAGCCCTGAGTAAAGTCGGAAGCATGGTAGCATCCGTCTGATTAGGTGGTCGTTACACCTCCTGTTACAGAAAATTCTTCGTACGATATTAGAGCATCTATTATTTGCCTGCTTGTTTACGCAGAGAAGGAATATCATCATTCAAAACATGTTTCAAGAGCAAAATGTTATTTTTGAAGGGAGAAAACGTAATATTTTTGTAGCAAAAATATTTTCTCCGTGAATATATACATGGATGCCAAAATCAGATACAGAATTTTCGAGATAAATAACATGGTTTCAACAAATCGACGTATGGACTAGTGGTGTATGTAGACTCGAAAGAAAACATCGCGTAGTTGAATCGTGTATCGTTTCCTTTTTAGTAGGAGATATCATGCAATCATTGATCAAGCGTTAACATACTTGGAATCAATAGCCAGACTCCTTCAGAAGTATTCTCCTGTATAAAGGAACAACTCACTGAAGAAATGGAGAAAGTGACTCTAGTATAAACAAACACTTCATAGAGGTCCCCTCTAGTATATAGAAATGCCTCTTTGGAGGCATTGTTTATTATAAGTGAAGACATCACTCCAGTACAGAGAAGGACCTCTTAGAAAGTATTTTCTAGCACGGGGTAAGAGGTTTTAGGATGTATCTCTAGTATTGGGAAAAACCTCTTAGGAAGTCTCCCCTAGTCGTCCCCTGAGAAAGACGTCTTTGGAGGTCTTCTGCAGTACAAAGGAACACCTCAATGGAATTCTCCTATAGAATTCATGAAAACCTCACTGGAGCTCTTCTCTAGTATAGAGGAAGACCTCACTGGAGGCTTCCTCCAGAATAAAGGAAGTTTTTCCTGGAGGTTTCCTACCGATTAAAGAAGTTCTTCCTGGAGGTCTTCTTCAGAAACCACTAGAGAATCACTAGAGGTCTCCTCTAGCGTGGAGCAAGACTTCACTCCTTCAGGTCTCCTCCCGAGTAGAGGGACTCAGGCGTGAGTGTGCGTGAGTAACGAATTCCGGAAAAATACGTGCGCACATCTACTCCCGAGTAGATGAAGTCCTTACTGGAAGTCTCCATCAGAATAGAGAAAGATCTTACTGGATCTTCCTCTAATATAGAGGAAGACCTCTCTCGAGGTATCTTGTAATATATAGGAAGACCTTACTAAAGGTCTCCTTCAGAATAGAGGAAGACCTTACTGGAGGTTTTTTACAGACTAGAGGAAGACCTCGCCTCTAATATAGAAAAATACCTCACTGGAGGTCTCATCTAGCTTGGAGGAAGACCTCACTCCTGCTGGTCTCATCCCGAACAGAGGAAGTCCTTATTTTAGGTCTGCTTCAGAATAAAGGAAGACATTACTGGAGGTTTCTTCCAGAATTATAGGAACTTAGAGGAGGGTTTCTCCCGAATAATGGAAGTCCTTACTGGAGGTCTCCTTCAGAATAAAGGAATACCGCGGCTCTAATATAGATTAAGACCTCACTGAAAGTCTCCTCTAATATAGCGGAAGACCTCACTGGAGGTCTCCTCTAATATAGAGGAAGACCTCACTGGAGGTCTCCTCTAGTATAGAGGATGACCTCACTGAAGGTGAGACCTCCGGTGCGCACTTCTACTCCCGAGTAGAGGAAGTCCTTACTGGAAGTCTCCATTAGAATAGAGAAAGATTTTATTGGATCTTCCTCTAATATATAGAAAGACCTCTCTCGAGTTATCTTGTAATATATAGGGAGACCTTACTGAAGGTCTCCTTCAGAAAAGAGGAAGACCATACCGAAGTTCTCCTCTAGACCAGAGGAAGACCTTGCCTCTAATATAGAGGAATACCTCACTAGAGATCTTCTCTAGCTTGGAGGCAGACCTCACTCCTCCTGGTCTCCTCCCGAACAGAGGAAGTCTTTAGTTGAGGTGTGCTTCAGAATAGAGGAAGACCTTACTGGAGGTCTCTTCCAGAATTAGAGGAACTTAGAGGAGGGTTTCTCCCGAATAAAGGAAGTCCTTACTGGAGGTATCCTTCAGAATAGAGGAATACCGCGGCTCTAATATAGAGAAAGATCTCACTGGAGGTCTCCTCTAGACCTCAGTCGATGTCTCCTCTAATATGGAACAAGACTTCACTGGAGGTTTCCTCTAATAGAAAGAAATAACTCATTGGAAGTAAGCTTTAGTATAGAGGAAGACCTCACTGAAGGTCTCCTATATTAGGGAGCAATACCTCACTCGATGTCTCCTCTAATAGAGAGGAAGGCCTCTTTGGGAGTTAATTTTAGTATAGATGAAGACATAACTGGAGGTCCCCTCCAAAATGGAGGAAGCACACAGGAAATCTTATTTAGTAGAGAGGAGAACTTCACTGACGATAGTGGAAGACCTTATTGAACGTCTCCCTTAGTACAGCATCACGAATTTAAAGGATGCAAATTTTTATACCCTCCACCATAGGATGGGGGTATATTAACTTTGTCATTCCGTTTGTAACACATCGAAATATTGCTCTAAGACCCCATAAAGTATATATATATTCTGGGTCGTGGTGAAATTCTGAGTCGATCTGAGCATGTCCGTCCGTCCGTCCGTCTGTTGAAATCACGCTAACTTCTGAACGAAACAAGCTATCGACTTGAAACTTGGCTCAAGTAGTTGTTATTGATGTAGGTCAGATGGTATTGGAAATGGGCCATATCGGTCCACTTTTACGTATAGCCCCCATATAAACGGACCCCCAAATTTGGCTTGCGATTGCTCTAAGAAAAGCAAATTTCATCCGATCCGGCTGAAATTTAGTACGTGGTGTTAGTATATGGTCTCTAACAACCATACAAAAATTGGTCCACATCGGCCCATAATTATATATAGCCCCCATATAAACCGATCCCCAGATTTGACCTCCGGAGCCTCTTAGAGGAGCAAAAGTCATCCGATCCGATTGAAATTTGGTACGTGGTGTTAGTATATTGTGTCTAACAAACATGCCAAAATTGGTCCATATCGGTCCATACTTATATATAGCCCCCATATAAACCGATCCTCCGATTTGGCTTGCGGAGCCTCTAAGAGAAGCAAATTTCTTCCGATCCGGCTGAAATTCGGTACATGGTGTTGGTATATGTTCTCTAATGACCATGCAAAAATTGTTCCACATCGGCCTATAATTATATATAGCCCCCATATAAACCGATCCCCAGATTTGACCTCCGGAGCCTCTTAGAGGAGCAAAATTCATTCGATCCGGTTGAAATTTGGTACGTGGTGGTAGTATATGATATTTAACAACCATGCCAAAAGTGGCCCATATCGGTCTATAGTTATATATAGCTTTCAGATAAATCGATCCCCAATCACAAAAAAATTGGTCAAGTTCATAATCGTATATAGCACCCAAATATTTCAATTCTGGCTCCCTACGTATCGTGCAAAAGTTCATATCGATTCGTATTTATTCGAATAGTCCAAGGGCGAACTCAATTCACTCTGCAACTTGATTGAAAAATTTTCTCAAATCAACAACATGTCAGCTGTTAATTTTCTAAAAATTCCTAAAAAAACAACTATAAAAAACATCCATCTTTACAATTCATTTTGTGTTTAGTGTTCCCTTTAATCATTCATTCGAATAAGCGAAGTTTTCCATTTTACAAATTTTCCATTTCAAAAAGAACCCATCTTTTCAGGGCTGATAAACTGTAACGTTGTTTCTTAAAAATGTCCTTAAAAAGAAATCTCATGTAGCATAACGGTTTGCCAACCAGCCAAACAAATTCATTCCTTGTCATGTTTTGCAGCCTCCAACCTCTAGTCGCCCCTTAAGAGAAGCTACTTTCTTAGATTGAGCCTGTTAAGGACCATTATTTGAGTGTGAAATATAACCAGACATTTGCGGTAGACATCAATGTCAAAAAGATGTCAGTTTTCGTGGTTACAACAACGGCAGTAATCTTTAGTGATAAAGTATTTTAAAGAAGAGACCCCAAAAAACACACACAAAAATATATATATTTCTAACATTTAAAGGAGCTTAAATAAAGGCCAAATTAATGTTACTACTTTGTGTGAAAGTTATAGTAGATATATTGAAAGAAGAGTTTTCTTCTCCGAGGAATGAAATTTTAGACAAGCGAAGATTTATTTTAAAACAAAACAACATTTCTTTAAAGCCAGTAAAAATAAGTAAGGACATTGTAAAGTCAGGCAGGCCGATTATACTTAGAACTACTTTGTAAATGTACATTTTTGATACCATTTCAAACTCTGCAAATTTATATATTATTATTTTTTTTTTTTTTATTATTTATTTAATATACATGCATTTATAAATTCAATTGTGAATAAAGTTTATAAAAAGTGTACATACATATATATATTTGGAAAGGCATAGCATAATAGCTGTTTGCCTATTATGTATACAGAGATATTATATTGTTTTCAAAGATTATATTCATTTACAATCAAGTTTCTGTATTTAATAGAATGTTCAAGATAATTATAAAGTGAAGTAATATTCGTGCCATTTAATATATCTACAACCTCATTTTCAATGAGGAACTGCTTACCAAAAAAGGACACTCTTAAATCTTTGTATATCGGACATCTCCCAATAAAGTGATGGGTATTTTCCGATTCGTTCATATTACAAATACTACATAAGCCGTCAGTATTATTTCTGAAACAACGAGAGTTAAGGTTTAGTAAGCCGCTTCTAGCTCTTATAATCAAACTGGAGGCGCGAGTACTGATATTTCCTATAAGTAGTGGAGTTACATTATGTTTTAATCGTGGGTATAGGTCATGAAATTGCGAGTTGGAAGCATCAACGCATGCATTATCATACTCATTCCGTTTTACATTTTCTATCATTTCTCTCCAATAAAAACATAATGGAATATTATTTAATGGAGGGGAATATTGTGTTTCATTGCATAAATCAGTCCACTCCTTTGCCCAATATATCTTATGTTCAATTATACTCAGAGCTAATCTGTAGGGGAGTCTGTGATGATCAAGTTCTAGTACTCGTTTAATATAACATAGATGCAATCTTAATGATGATATAAACATTGAGTTCAGCCCAGTTTCTAAAAGTAGTACATAGTTAGGAGTATTCGAAGGTAGACAAAATAGTTTCTTAATAAAGAAACGAAATAATTTCTCTACTGAGTCATATCTCTCAAAGCCCCAAACCTGGGCGGCATATAACATAATAGATTTGGAGCATGCATGGAAAATTTTCATCTTGTTGGAGCTCGCAATTCTCGGGTGTTTTATGTACCTGGACCATGTAGAGTTAATAGCTATTTTTGACGCTGAAAGTTTATTCTGTAGATGCTTTCTAAAAGATAGATTGTATGCTATCTCTACTCCAAGGTACTTATAGTAGTTCACAATCTCTATTGTCTCCTCGCCAAGGGTCCACCTTAAACTTGAAGAAATCCTAGGACCTTTTCGGAACACCATAATTTTTGACTTTTGCAAGTTTATATGTAAATTCCAAGTATTACAATATTCTTCCAAGGCGTCTATCATTCGTTGTAGTCCTGTAGGAGAATCCGACAGGATAACGATATCGTCAGCATATAGTAGGACTTTGACATTCATACCAGCGACACTTACACCCTCTGGGAGGATGTTGGGCAAATCATTCACATACAGTGAAAAAAGTAACGGACTAAGAACACATCCCTGTTTGACACCCGTGTCCGTTGAGAAAAGTTCTGAAAATGTGTCACCGTCCCAAACCCTGCATGTATTGCTCTCATATAGTGCCATGAGAACGCGTATCATCTTGCTTGAAAGTCCAACGCTTGACAGTTTATAAAATAGACAATTTCTTGGAATGAGGTCAAAGGCCGCCGAGAAGTCAACAAAAAATGCATATGTAAATTTATTCTTGAGATTGTTCAATTTAACAATATTCACAAGGTTGAAAATGTTGTCAACCGTTGAATAACCCTTCCTGAAGCCTGCCTGAAATTCGTTGAGAATATTGTTACGTTCGAGCCACCCGGATAATCTGTTCAGTAACATTATATTGAAAATTTTTCCTATACTGTCGATTAGGGACAAGCCTCTATAATTTGATGGAACGTTAGGATCACCCTTCTTATGTAATGGAACCAGAATAGATTGTATAAAAGATGTTGGTATATTTTCACGTAAGAAGATGTGATTGAATACTTTCAATATATTATGAAGGAAGCAATTAGGCGCAAATCTGTAGAATTCGTAGGGAATTCCATCTTGACCTGGAGATTTCTTGGACTTAAGGTTGACAATACAAGCTTGCAATTCACAAAACTCGAATGGGGAATCAAGTATGGGATCGACGAAATAAGGCAGACACCAGTTTATATGTTGGAAATCAGATCTAGTCTTCAATAAGGAACTGAAATATACTCGGAAATCGTTGGAGTTCAGATTATTTTTCTGGCGTGAAGCCCGATTCTTCAGTGAATTTGATATATTCCACCAGTCCTTCCCATCCTTTACATAATCCAACATTCTGAGGCTTTCATTGAAGTATTCCATCTTCTTACTATTGCACAGTCTCATGAATCTCGATCTCGTAGAATAGTAACGCTTTCTATTATCCGATGTATGATTCAACCGAAATTCTCTCAAACGTTTGCGCATAGTGCGTCTAAGCCGATAACAGGCCCAATCGAACCACCCCTGTTTCGGTTCAAAAATTCTTTTGCCCCTTCCAACAACTTGTGCCTGCCTTATTATTTCCGTTATCGAGTATAACATTTCGTCCACCGTCTTTTCACTGTCGAATTGCATTGTACCTGAGAGTTCAGTTATATTGCGGACGAACTGTCCACTTTTCTTAGGGTTCCAATAAAGCCTCACAAGGGAAATGTCATTCCTTATACTACGATATGTTCTTGGAAAATTAAACTCAAGGCAAAGAGGCATATGGTCCGAAAAGGGTTCTGATGGAATAGTAAGTTCTCTGACGTAAGGTAATAGATCGAATGAACAAAAGGAGTAGTCGATAACAGAGCTTCCCATTGCGCCACAGAAACTAAATTCCCCAGTAGTATCACCTGTCGTTCGACCATTCAGAACAATACACCCAAATTTCTCCATCAAGTTTAGTAGCTCTCTCCCTTGTGAATTGAAATGTTTGTCCTTAGACTGCCTTACATCATTGATATGTATAAAATCACGGACATTATATTCTTCCAAACTCTGTTCAAGACCTATACGCGCATTGAAATCTCCAATAATGCAAAAACTAGTTGGGTTAACAACATCCAAAAAAGTTTGGAAATTATCGATATCGTTTTTCCAGTTTGTGCAGTTTAAATATATTGGAATGAATTCAAAATAGTTATTATTAATTTTGGCATTTAATATGGTGTAGGTATAATGAGTTACAAATTTAAGGTGATATTTTGTTTCAATTTCCTTTTTGAAACCATATAAACATCCTCCACTTGCACGGCCTGATCTATGTCTCTTTTCAGCTGAAACCCAATGTATAAAATAATTTTGGAAATACGATTCAAAGGTTAATTGTTTATTAGTGACAACATGGGTTTCGAACAAGAAAAAAATATCAAAATTGTTTAGGAATTTTACAAAATTTCCGATTTTTAACGCACTTTCTAGGTTTGCAATATTATACGATATTAAATGGCACGAATCAAATTGCTATTGAGATAATTGATTAATATCACTAAGATTATCATTATTAGAGGATTGATATCTAGTGCTGACTTCTATATTAAGGCCACATTCTGTAAGAATGGTACTCAGGAATGAACCGTCAGCTGCATTTTGGGCCATTAATTTTTCATTTGACCAACTAAAACGTTTGTCATTGATAAAAATACAAAACTCTCCCAGTCGTACTTTTAGATTCTTTTTGGACTGCTTTATGGTGTTGCTAACTTGCCTGAGATTATATCTTATATTTTGTTCGGAGATTGTATAATCCCTTCGAATGTATACATTTCTACTTATAAGTTGCCTCTTTGCTTCCAGTACTTTTTGTGCTTGCATATTAGATTCCAGTGTAAACACGCAAGCCTTACCAGACGATATTATTTTCGTATGAAAAACGTTAACGTCAGCTTCTAGTTCTGTCTTGCATATTTTTATGAATTCTTGTTTGGCATCCGAAACATTAGAGCAATTAATACCATTTACAACTACATTAGTAGAGCGGCTGGTTCTTTCGACTAATTCCAATCTGTTAGACATCTTCTTGATTATCTCCTTGAGCTTTGTATTCTCTTGCTTCAATTCTTCAACTTCGTTTTTTATGCAGACAATATCTTCTTTTTTTGCAACATCACTAAGTTTCACATCTAATATACTGCATAATTTACTCCATGAGAACACATCTTGGTTATTTTCCGACATGTTGCGAAGTGTTGAGGTTTTCTTTGGTGTATATTGATTTTCTTCGGGAGATGTAGATTGTAACGGCCGCTTATTGCTCATTTAAAGAGAAAATAAAGCATATGTTTAGGGCGCAGATCTCTACTAGACTAGACAGCACTGTCAGATGTTCTTATCGATAAAAAAGTGTAATAATCGATCCTATACCAAATTGTTGAGTGTCTAAACGATCACCAGGTTTGATAGAAGAGCACAGCTGTTGATTGTTTATTCTGTGCTGTAGTGTTTGTAAAATGTGTATTCCTTCCAGTGCAGAATATATTCTGTGATTTTGGTTTAAGATAAATATTTGTTTAAAATCCTCTCCTCAACGTTAAAAAACAGCCGATTTCAAGTGTGCGGGCACAACAACAGTAAAAGTTTATGTTCCGATGTAGTTTGCAGTGGATAAATGTGTCCCTTTCGAAAAATTTGGCTGATATTCAGGAGCCTCAAAGATGTGGTCTACTCGACACGCGAATTTAACAGGTAATCTGCAAATTTATATATGGCACATATATTTTGAACAGACAGTAGAATGGAAACTATATCTAAACCTGAACCGATTTTGCCCAAATTTGACATGCATGACGATTATCATTTCCGGCTCCTGTCGTGGGGGGGGGGGCGCGTGGGGTCAAAATAAATGCCGAATATTATTGGCAAAATATACTAAGACTTCATTGAAGCTCGGGGCAGAGAAATATTTCGGCCGCAGGGCATTCTAACAGGACGCAGTACCATCACAGTCAGCTTGCGTAATCCAAGAAACGGAGTTCCTCGCTTCATTTATACCGTGGCCACAAAATTTCCCAATCTCAAATCGTTGGATTTTTGCGCCTGGGTAATTTTGGGGAGAAAATATCCAAGTGTCGATCCACATACAAAGGGTCATGGTTTCAATCCTAGTTTCGACCAAACACCAACCAGTTTTTCAGCGGTGGATTTTACCCTGTCAGAAATGCTCGGCTATGAATCGGGCAGAACTCAGTGATAAAAGAGAAGCTCACCACTATGGCACCTCATTGGACTGGATAGTCTAAGTTAGCCTAAGGTATCAGGTTGCCATCATACCTAGCCTAATCTAGGCTCGATCAAGTTAAAACTGAGATACGCCGAAATTGGGCCAAAATACCGAAGATCCTCTTTCGTGCAACGTCTGATGGCTTTGTCGGGCGGTTGAAAGCCATATTTCGAACAAATCTAAACCGATTCTAAAAAAATGTAGCATTTTTCTGTGGTATATCATCTTGTACAGTCTATTAGCTATATGTGCCAAATTTGGATGAAATCAACTCAGATTAAGGTATTGTCCAATTAGTATATTTCACCATAACTGTATCCGTCTGTCTGGTTGTCTGTCTCTCTGTTGTAATCATGTTACAGCATTCAATCGTGCTGAAATTTTATAAAAACTCGTGTTTTGTCTACAGGCAGGTCAAGTTCGAAGATAGCCTACATCGATCCAGATTTTGATATAGCACCCATACACACCGATCCCCCATTTTGAGGTCTTGAGCGTCTAGATATTCCAATTTTTATCCGATTTGACAGGATTTCAAAATCTAGAGTTATTTTTGTTACATAAATAGGTGTGGCGAATATGGTTCGATTCGGTCCACATTTGGATATTGACCCCATATTTCCCAATCTCCCGAATTGACTTCTTGGGCTTCTATAAATGGACATTTTGATCCAATTTTCCTGAAACTGAAAATCTAGAGGTATTTTAGGTCCACACATAAGTGTACCGAAGATGATGTGTATCGGTCCATGTTTGTGTATTTCCGTCATATGGACCGATGTCCCGATATTACTTCTAGATACCGCAATTTTTATCTGATTTGTCTGAAATTCAAAATATGGAGATTTTTCGGTACGCAGAGAAGTACGACGAATATGATGCGTATCGGTCCACGTTGTGATATTACCCACATACAGCCCGATCTCCCGATTTGACTTCTTGAGCGTCTAGATATCCGAATTGGTGTGTATCAGTCCATATGTTGGTATAGCCCCATAAAGCCCAATCTCCTAATTTAACTTCTTGGGACTTCTAGACACTGAAAGTTTTATCCGATTTGCCTGAAATTGGAAATCTAGAGATATTTCAGGTCCACACATTAGTGTGCCAATGATGGTATGTATCGGTTTAACGGTTCATGTATTTCCCTCATCTTGATCGATCTCCGGATTTTACCTCTTGAGCGTTTAGATATCCCAATTTTTTTCCGATATACCTTAAATTCAAAATCTAGAGGTTATTTTGGACCGTAAATAGTTGTAGCGAATATGGTGTTTTGGTGTAGCCCCATGTTTTAAGTCTCCCGATTCTGAAATTATTATATATGGTTGGTATTTGTCTTCAAATTCTATATATTTTCAAGTAACCCCACGAAGAGTTTTCAAAGGAAACAATTAAATAATTTGATTCGTGGTGGTGGGTATTTAAGATTCGGCTCGGCTGAACTTCAGTCCGTATTTTCTTCTTTTATACCCTCCACCATAGAATGGGGTGTATATTAACTTTGTCATTCCGTTTGCAACACATCGAAATATTGCTCTAAGACGCCATGAAGTATATATATTCTGGGTCGTGGTGAAATTCTGAGTCGATCCGTCCGTCTGTTGAAATCACGGTAACTTCCGAACGAAACAAGTTATCGACTTGAAACTTGACGTAAGTAGGTGTTGTTGATGTAGGTTGGATGGTATTGGAAACGGATCACTTTTACGTATAGCCCCCATATAATCCGACGGCCAGGTTTTACCTCCGGAACGTCTAGGAGAAGCAAAATTCATCCGAGCCATGCAAAAATTGGTCCAAATCCGTCCATAATTATATATAGTCCCCATATAAACCGGTCGCCAGATTTGATCTCCGGAGCCTCTAGGGGGAGCGAATTTCATCCCAGCCCAGTTTTTATTTGTCCTCTAACACCAATGCAAAAATTGGTCCACATCGGTCTATAATTATATATAGTCCCCATATAAACCGCTCCCCAGATTTGACTTCCGAAGCCTCTTCGAGGAGTAAATTTCGTCCGATTCGGTTGACATTTGATTCGTTGTGCAAGGATAGGGCCGCTAACGACTAGACAAAATTGTTCGATATCGGTCTATAGTTATATATAGCTCCCAAATAAACCTGTCCCCAATCACCCAAGGTTAGGTTAACGTGGCAGTCCGATTAAATTTCAGGCTCACTTATAAACCGCTCCCCAGATTTGACTTCCGAAGCCTCTTCGAGGAGTAAATTTCGTCCGATTGGGTTGACATTTGATTCTTTGTGCAAGGATAGGGCCGCTAACGACTAGACAAAATTGTTCGATATCGGTCTATAGTTATATATAGCTCCCAAATAAACCTGTCCCCAATCACCCAAGGTTAGGTTAACGTGGCAGTCCGATTAAATTTCAGGCTCACTTAGACTATTCAGTCCATTGTGCTACCACATTTAACTAAAAGTACCTATTACATATGGGCACTTCTAGTCTTAACCACTGAACCTTCTCTATTATTTACTTTTGTGGAACCAACCAGATTGCTCCAAAAACATTAACAAACTGCTTAAGTTAACGTTTTCCAGGTCCGCCAGTAATCTAAAGCTATATGCTCCTAAAATTCGCTTACGCCTTACACAAAAAGCAGGACACTCACACAAGAGGTGTTTAATTGATTCCTTTTCCTCCATATCATGACAGCTCATACAATAGTCATTATACTTCGCACCTATAGTTTTTGCAAATTCGCCTATCAGGCAGCGCCCCGTTATAGCAGATATCAGGAGTGCTATATGACGCCTTGAGAACACTAGCATATCTAGTGTGCGGTTTAAGTTTAAATGGGCCATATTTGCTTGGTGTCGTTACAACCCTTGCAATTCTCCCATCGAATATTGGCCATCATAACAGCCTTCTCACGCAGTAAGAGCTTGCAGGTGGCCAGAGGCATACCAACAGATTCTAGTTCCCCTGGAATATGTAAGGTAGTTCCTAGCCTTGCTAACACATCTGCTTCGCAGTTCCCCGGCATGTTCCTATGGCCAGGCACCCATATTAGGTGAATATTGTACTGCTCAGCCATCTCGTTGAGAGATTTGCGGCAGTCTATGCAGTCTTTTCGCTATTCGAATTTCCAGATCTTTAGAATATACTCCGAACCCCATTTGTCCATTCAATTTGGAGCCATCAGTACAGAAATCTATATATCTTTTATTCCCCGGGGTCTGTGTACACCACGCCTCACTGTTGGGAATTAGAGTTTCAAACTTTTTGTCGAAAAGTGGTTTTGCCAGGGTGTAATCCACTACGTTGGGCACATCTGGCATTACTTTGAGGACCGAACTATGACCGTACATTTTTTCCGACCACAGCGATAGCTCGCGCAACCGCACAGTCGTTGTTGCAGCTGACTGTTTGGCCAAAATGTCTAAAGGCAATGACATGACATTAAGGGAGTCTGTTCCTGTCTTGCTAAATGCGCCTGAGATACATAAGCTCGCCATACGCTGAACTTTATCTAAACAAGTCGGTTTCTGAAGTGTCGGCCACCAGACTACAACACCATATAGCATTATAGGTCTAACTATTACGGTTCATTATTGTGTATAGCCCCACATAAGGCGACCCCCATATTTCACTTGTGGCTCTCTAATTACCACACAACAATTCATGTCGTTTCGTAGATATTTACAGACTCCCCTATATACCGATAAAGAACTGAATTAACTATACACGTATTTAATCGGCCTTATATTTTTATCCAATAGGCTCGTATATACCCCGTATGGACTAACCTACAATTTAGAAGACGATGTTTTTTGGGATGCGCATGGAATAATTTTTATCGATTATCTTGAGAAGGGAAAAACCATCAACAGTGACTATTATATGGCGTTATTGGAGCGTTGGAAGGTCGAAATCGCGGCAAACCGGCCCCATATGAAGAAGAAAAAAGTGTTATTCCACCAAGACAACGCACCGTGTCACAAGTCATTGAGAACGATGGCAAAAATTCATGAATTGGGCTTCGAATTGCTTCCCCACCTACCATATTCTGATCTGGCCCCCAGCGACTTTTTCTTGTTCTCAGACCTCAAAAGGATGCTCGCAGGGAAAAAATTTGGCTGCAATGAAGAGGTGATTGCCGAAACTGAGGCCTATTTTGAGGCAAAACCGAAGTAGTACTACCAAAATGGTGTCAAAAAATTGGAAGGTCGTTATAATCGTTGTATCGCTCTTGAAGGGAATAATAAAAACGAATTTTGACAAAAAAAATGTGTTTTTCTTTATTAGACCGGGGACTTATCAGCCAACCTGTTAGATTAACTAAAGACTCTATAATAAAATCGTAAATATAAAGACTGATATCAAAAGTATATACGATCAATGTATATTCAAATATGTTGGTCTGCAGATTGGTGCACGATATAATTCTTTCAGAATGTATTTTACTTTTACATAATACATGTTTGGCATAAAAAATTTCTAATAGTAGTAGTTCATTTAGCATTCTTATATCCTTTTTGTACAAAAGTTATATGGATTGGAATCTTAATGGCTCTTCAATATTCCTCATAAAAATTATGAGATCTGTTGTTGTTTTTTTTTATACACGGAAAATTGAATGGTGTCTAAGGGTTTCACATCATTATTGTTTGCCATTGTCACAGCCAAACACACACTCAGTGTTGCCGGTATTGGGAATTTTTCCCCAAATTGAGGATAGTTTTTATATCCTAAACCACATAGTGGTCAGGGTATAATAACTTTGATCTGCCAAAATATGTGCCTACCAAAAATATTGATTTTAGAACTTATCAAATATATACCGATCGACTCAGAATCACCTCCTGAGTCGATCTAGTGCTTGGTGTCCGTCCGTCCATGTATTTGTTGTCCGCAGGTTTCCGGCCGCAATTATTAACCGATTTTGATGAAATTTGTCATGTGGCGTTTTTTTCGGTACAAGGACGAACGCTATTGAATTTGGAAAAAATCGGATCAAAGTTAGATATAGCTCCCATATATATGTACCGCCCGATTTCGATAAATGGGGTCAGATTGCGTTCATTTTCTAACCGATCGGCATCAAAATTTCCCACAAGGTGATTCAATTGACCACCCTTTAAGTGTGCCGAAGTTGATTGAAATCGTTTCAGATGTAGTTATAGCTCCCATATATATGTATCGCCCGATTTTCCCAGTTTTGGCCATAAGTCTCTTATTTATCAACCAATCTTACTCAAAGCTGGGCAAATCTAATTTTCTACGTGCAAATTGTCGAAATCGGTTCAGATTTAGTTATAGCTCCCATATATATGTATCGCCAGATTTTGACTAATTTGACCAAAAATCCTTTATATATCAACCGATCTTACTCAAATTTGGCTTACCCTATTCTTCTATAGTACTGACTATATGTGCAAATTAGTGCAGATTTAGATATATTTTTGACCATAGTGGTGTCATTTATTAACCGATTTTACTCAAATTTAGCACTAGATAATCACCTGTAATATCAACAAAACCTGCGAAATATAACTCTAATCGGTTCAGATTTAGATATAGCTTCCATATACATATGTATCGCCCGTTTTTGAAAAATTTACTCCTGACCATACGATATTGTTTGGTAGGACTCACGCACACTCACGAAAAGAAAACTTGTACTCACGCACACTCACTCACGAAAATGTCGTGACTAACGAAAAATACCTTGACTCAAGAAAAATGTCGTGAATCACGATTAATTTTATGAGTAATTTAAATGGGCGACGTGTCTGAAATATGAGCATAATGAAAATCGAGAGCGTTATCAAAATCTTAACATCCCAGGTGTCACTAAAATTGTAAATGAATTTAACTCGAAAGCGTTTTATGTCCGTGGGCGGGATTATTTTCGTGAGTGTATTTTCCGAAATTCGTTACTCACGCACACTCACGAAGAAATTATTTTCGTGACTCACGCTCACGCACGACATTTGGTTCGTTAATCACGCTCACGCACACTCACGCCGTTGACATCAGCGTGACACTAAAACAAACCTGGAAATTATCATCCAAATCGGTTCAGATTTAGATATAGCTCCCACATATATTTGCAACGCTCGATTTTCCCAAATTTGACCATAATACTCTTATTTATTAACCAATGTTGCTGAAATTTCAGAATCACCTCCTGAGTCGATCTAGCGCTTGGTGTCCGTCCGTCCGTCTGTCCATGTATTTGTTGTTCACAGTATTCCGGTCGCAATTATTAACCGATTTGGATGAAATTTGGTACAGGGTGTTTTTTTGGGCACAAGGACGAACGCTATTGAATTTGGAAGAAATCGGATCAAATTTAGATATAGCTCGATTTCGACAAATGGAGTCACGTTGCGCTTTTTTACAAACCGATCGTCATCAAATTTTGCACATAGTAACCTTTTTCATCACCCTTTAAATCTAGATTTAGATATAGTTCCCATATATATGTATCGCCCGATTTTCCTAAATTTGGCCATAAAAACCTTATTTATTAAGCGATCTTACTCAAACTTAGCTTACTCTAATCTTTTATGGTACTGACAATATGTGCCAAAAATAATCGAAATCGGTTCAGATTTAGATATAGCTCCCATATATATGTATCGCCCGATTTTGCCAAATTTGGCCGTAAGACCCTTATTTATCAACCGATAGTACAGTACAGTTGGCTAAATATAATCTTCTATACCTCGAACTGTATGTGCTCAATTTCATCGAAATCGGTTCAGATTTAGATATAGCTCCCATATATATGTATCGCCCGATTTGGTCAAATTTAGCCGTAATATCCTTATTTATCAACCGCTCGTACTCAAGGTTAGCTAAATATAATCTTCTATACCTCGAACTGTATGTGCTCAATTTCATCGAAATCAGTTCAGATTTAGATATAGCTCCCATATATATGTATCGCCCGATTTGGTCAAATTTAGCCGTAATACCCTTATTTATCAACCGATCGTACTCAAGGTTAGCTAAATGTAATCTTCTATAGCTCTAACTGTATGTCGAAATCGGTTCAGATTTAGCTATAGCTCCCATATATGTGTGTCGCCCGATTTTGCATAATTTGGCCGTAAAACCCTTATTAATCAACCGTTCGTAACCAAGGTTGGCTAAATGTAATCTTCTATAGCACTAACTGTATGTGCAAAATTTCATCGAAATCGGTTCAAATTTAGATATAGCTCCCATATATATGTATCGCGCGATTTTGAAAAATTTTACCCATAATAACCTTATTTTTGACCATAGCGGCCTCATTTATTAACTGATCGTACTCAAATTTCACACAAAGTGATCTTCTGTGGTATCAATCATACCTGCAAAATATTATACAAATTGGTTCAGATTTAGATATAGGTCCCATATATATGCATCGCTGGATTTTGTCATATTTGGCCATAATACTTATAATACTTATTTATTAACCTACGTTATTCAATTTTAAAATTTTGATGTACTAGCTGATCGTATTTAGACTTACATGTAGCTCTTACATAAATCTATTGCACTTTTTGCAGAAATTTTGATTTGTTACCCACAACTAATTGACCGATTTCCTCTTTTTTAATAATGGACTCAATATTAGTGGCATACTAACTCTTTTGGTGCAAAATAAACTATAGCTCCTAATATTAGACATTTCTGCTCAGATTGTGACAAGACACCCATAAACATATACCCCCCTTTATGTTCTCCAAAACCTATACCAATGATACCCCACAAATGCTTATGTTTACTAATTCAGTAGGGGTGGTTTAGGGTATGATATAGTCGGCCCCGCCCGACTTTGTACTTTACTCGCTTGTTTTGTTTTTGAGGATGAAAGCGTCCCTATTTGGGTAACACTGGTAACACTGCCCACATCAACATACCCACCATATATAACACTTACCTTCAGTCTCAGATAACGTTCATGTTTGCCCATGGCACCTTGGCGTGTCTGCAGGACATAGATGGTATTAATGTGGGCCAATACATTTTCAAATGTCAACTGTAAATGGGGACGTATAGCTTCGAGGACTTCCAGTATTGAACAATTCTCATCGGCCACTCTGTAACCAAGAAGAATAAGAAAAAAACACATAAATTCAAGATGAGCAACAACAACAATAAGAACAAAAAAAAACAGCAATGTTAAAAACCACATCAATTGCGAACAACTTAACAATGATAGGGGCATACATTTATCACATCCACCCCCACAATGGAAAGGATATTAGTATGGCAAACCATATTCGTAAGGAATGCATTATACTATAATCTATGGTGGGGACTTGGTCCACAAAAAATTTCAATGAAAAGCTAAAACTGGTCTTAGGTGACTTTGTAGTTCTGCTACTTCGGATATTGAGAAGAAAGATAATCGTAGAGATATGTCACAGCTAAAAATTTACAGGTAGAATATTTCCAGGGTCCAGAACTGCATTTCTAGATGACTTTGTAATTTCACTGACACTTTGATCTTCATTGAATCTTCTCCATTGAACTCTTTTCTTTCTTTTTAGAAGTAAATTTTGCCTCATCCAATTCTATTTCAGGATTCAACAATTTCATTTCCTTGAATAGTGGTTCAATTTGTAATGTAAGTCGTTTTTAGATTTCTTCTAGAGCTGTAATGTAGAAGTTAAGACATTCATTTCCTTTAAAGTTAGCAAGTGATTTAGCAGCAATGCGATCTCATTGCCGACAATCACATAATCCTACTGTCAAGGTTCAACGTTTTTGAAATTGTGTCCCAGTTTAAAAAAGTTTTGTTGCGCCTATTGATTAAAGCTTTTACTAGCATTTGGGTCTTAAATTACCTGAAATACTAAACGAATTTGTTATTATACCCTGCTCCACACTGTGCAACAGGATATTATAAGTTAGTGCATATATTTGCAACACCCAGAAGGAGACGAGATAGACACATGGTGTCTTTGTCAAAAATGCTCAGGGTGGGCTCTTGAGTCGATATAGCGATGTCCGTCTGTCCGTCTGTCCGTTTGTCCGTGAACACATTTTTGTAATCAAAGTCTAGGTCGCAGTTTTAGTCCACTCGACTTCAACTTTGGCACAAGTATGTATTCTGGCTCAGAATAGATCCCTATTGATTTTGGAAGAAATCGGTTCAGATTTAGATATAGCACCCATATATATATTTCGTCCGATATGGACTTATATGGCCCCAGAAGCCAAAGTTTTACCCTAATTTACTTAAAATTTTGCACAAGAAGAGCAATTAGCACTATAGTCAAGTGTGCCAAATTTTATTGAAATCGGTTCAGATTTAAATATAGCTCCCATATATATCTTTCGCCCGATATGGACTAATACGGTCCCAGAAGCCAGAGTTTTACCCCAATTTGGTTGAAATTTGGCACAGGAAGTAGAATTAGCATTGTAGCTATGCGTGCAAAATTTGGTTGAAATCGGCTCAGATTTAGATATAGCTCCCATATATAGCTTTCGCCCGATTTACACTCATATGACCACAGAGGCCAATTTTTTGGTCCGATTTAGTTGAAATTTTGCACAGGGAGTAGAATTAGCATTGTAGCTATGCGTGCCAAATTTGGTTGAAATCGGTTCAGATTTAGATAAAGCTCCCATATATAGCATTCGCCCGATTTACACTCATATGACCACAGAGGCCAATTTTTAACTCCGATTTAGTTGAAATTTTGCACAGGGAGTAAAATTTGCATTGTTGCTATGCGTGCCAAATTTGGTTGAAATCGGTTCTGATTTAGATATAGCTCCCATATATATGTTTTTCTGATTTTCGACAAAAATGGTCAAAATACCAACATTTTCCTTGTAAAATCGCCACTGCTTAGTCGAAAAGTTGTAAAAATGACTCTAATTTTCCTAAACTTCTAATACATATATATCGAGCGATAAATCATAAATAAACTTTTGCGATGTTTCCTTAAAATTGCTTCAGATTTAAATGCTTCCCATATTTTTTTTTACTAACATTGTGTTGCACCCTAGTGCATTAGCCGACTTAAATTTTGAGTCTATAGATTTTGTAGAAATATATCAAATTTTCTCCAGATCGAGTGATATTTAAATGTATGTATTTGGGACAAACCTTTATATATAGCCCCCAACACATTTGACGGATGTGATATGGTATCGAAAATTTAGATCTACAAAGTGGTGCAGGGTATAATATAGTCGGCCCCGCCCGACTTTAGACTTTCCTTACTTGTTTTTTACTAACATTGTGTTCTACCCTAGTGCATTAGCCGACTTAAATTTTGAGTCTATAGATTTTGTAGAAATACATCAAATTTTCTCCAGAACGAGTGATATTTAAATGTATGTATTTGGGACAAACCTTTATATATAGCCCCCAACACATTTGACGGATGTGATATGGTATCGAAAATTTAGATCTACAAAGTGGTGCAGGGTATAATATAGTCGGCCCCGCCCGACTTTAGACTTTCCTTACTTGTTTTTTACTAACATTGTGTTCTACCCTAGTGCATTAGCCGACTTAAATTTTGAGTCTATAGATTTTGTAGAAATACATCAAATTTTCTCCAGAACGAGTGATATTTAAATGTATGTATTTGGGACAAACCTTTATATATAGCCCCCAACACATTTGACGGATGTGATATGGTATCGAAAATTTAGATCTACAAAGTGGTGCAGGGTATAATATAGTCGGCCCCGCCCGACTTTAGACTTTCCTTACTTGTCTTATTATAAAATTTCTTTAAAAACAAGTAAGGAAAGTCTAAAGTTGGGCGTGGCCGACTATATTATACCCTGCACCACTTTGTAAATCCACATTTTCGATACTATATCAAATCCGTCAAATGTGTTGGGTGCTACATATATAGGGGCTTGTCCCAAATACATACATTTAAATATCACTCGATCTGTACAGAATTTGATAGACTCCTGCTTCTGGGGCCATATAAGTCCATATCGGGCGAAAAATATATATGGAAGCTATATCTAAATCTGAACCGATTTCAATCAAATTTGGCACACATGACTATATTACTAATTGTACTCCTAGTGCAAAATTTCAAGCTAATCGGGATAAAACTCTGGCTTCTCGGTCCATATAAGTGCATATCGGGCGAAAGATATATATGGGAGCTATATCTACATCTGAATCGATTTCAACCAAATTTGGCACGCATAGCTACAATGCTAAATCTACTCCCTGTGCAAAATTTCAACCAAATTGGGCCAAAACTTTTAGGACCATATTAGTCCACATCGGGCGAAATCTATATATGGGAGCTATATCTAAATCTGAATCGATTTCAATCAAATTTTGCAAACTTGACTATACTACTAATTGTACTCCTAGTGCAAAATTTCAACCCAATTCGGCCAAAAATCTGGCTTCTGGTGCTATATAAGTCCATATCGGGCGAAAGCTATATATGGAAGCTATATCTAAATCTGAACCGATTTCAATAAAATTTGGCACACATGACTATACTGCCAATTGTAACCCTTGTGCAAAATTTGAAGAAAATCGGTATAAAACTCTGGCTGCTGGGTCCATATTAGTGCATATCGGGCGAAAGATATATATAGGAGCTATATCTAAATCTGAACCGATTTCTTCCAAAATCAATAGGGTTCTATTTTGACCCAAATTAGGAACATGTGCCAAACTTTAAGGCGATTGAACTTAAATTGCGACCTAGACTTTGATCAAAAAAAATGTGTTCACAGACAGACGGACGGACAGACGGACATGGTTATATCGACTCAGGGACATACCCTGAGCATTATTGCCAAAGACACCATGTGTCTATCTCGTCTCCTTTTGGGTGTTACAAACATATGCACTAACTTATAATACCCTGCTCCACAGTGTGGCGCAGGGTTTAAATATGGAAACATTTAGATCTGAGCAATTTTAAGAGAACTTCGCAAAATTTTATTTATGATTTATCTCTCGATATATAGGTGTTAGAAGCTTAGGAAAATTAGAGTAATTTTTACAACTTTTCGACTAAGCAGTGGCGATTTAACGAGGAAAATGTTGGTATTTTGACCATTTTTGTCGAAATCAGAAAAACATATATATGGGAGCTATATCTAAATCTGAACCGATTTCAAATTTGGCACGCAAAGCTACAATGCTAATTCTACTCCCTGTGCAAAATTTCAACTAAATCGGAGTAAAAGATTGGCCACTGTGGTCATATAAGTGTAAATCGGGCGAACGATATATATGGGAGCTATATCTAAATCTGAACCGATTTCAATAAAATTTGGCACGCTTGACTACACTACTAATTGTACTCCTAGTGCAAAATTTCAACCAAATTGGGGTAAAACTCTGGCTTCTGGGACCGTATTAGTCCATATCGGGCGAAAGATATATATGGGAGCTATATCTAAATCTGAACCGATTTCAATAAAATTTGGCACTTGACTATAGTACTAATTGTTCTTCTTGTGCAAAATTTTAAGCAAATTGGGGTAAAACTCTAGCTTCTGGGGCCAAAATCAATAGGGTTCTATTCTGAGTCAAACCACATACTTGTGCCAAATTTGAAGTCGATTGGACTAAAACTGCGACCTAGACTTTGATTACAAAAATGTGTTCACGGACAGACGGACATGGCTATATCGACTCAGGGGCCCACCCTGAGCATTTTTGCCAAAGACACTATGTGTCTATCTCGTCTCCTTCTGGGTGTTGCAAACATATGCACTACCTTTTAACACCCTGTTCCACAGTGTGGCGCAGGGTATAAAAAGTGGCTAAAAATTATCATACTGAGAGATCAACGTTTTTCGACACGTGCAAAAGTGTATAGATCTTAATGGGGAATAGTTGAAATGTAATTTTCCGTGATGATATAAAAGCCAATGAAACTCGTGCTGTTAATTTGTAAATAACATCAAATGATGTGGTTTTAGTTTAAGGTTCGTGGCTTCTTAAAAGTGATCATGGACGACCATAAATCAACAGATACATGGTTGGATCTTAACACAAGACAAGCGTGTGAATCATTCCACCACATGGTTCCCTATATGATTTTAATACAAATCGAATGCAAAGTCACCTATAACCACTTCACATAGTGTACGATACAAAACACAAGAACAGGAAAAGTTAAAGGAAATTATATGAGTTTTTAACATTCCATGACTATAACGTTTCAAGTTATTCGAATAACGATGAAGATGACAATGACTTCGACTATGAGGACTACAACAACTGCTGCTATGACATGCCAACCAAACACATTCTCCAATGACAATAGCAAATATGCAGGATATCTACATCATAATGACCTTAAGTGAAATTCAAGAGGATATACAAAAATGGAATACTTTCCAATGCACACTTACCTTGGTATGACTCTTGACACGGATTTGCCAGCCTGGACGATTTTCATTTGACGATCGAATATCAGATGAAAGGGAAAAATTTTACAAAACGTTGCGGGCGAGATTAAGGGAGCTTAAAGTAAAAGAATAAAAGAAGCAAACAAAACAAAAAAAGAATTTTATTACATTATTGATGAATTTAAAGAGATAACCAGGGTAGTAGGAAAAGACAAAAAAAAAACTGACATAAAACCACATAACCGCAACTTACCATCACAAAGAAAATCTGTGTCATCTGGTGGCTCTTTACCCGCCTCATCCTTTGAGCTGGATGTCTCATTGTCCGATTTGTTATTGGCCGATATTTCTCGTATAAGAAATTGTACATGGTCGTAACGCTCAATGTCATCACTTTTGTTCTTGAGTAGACGTAAGCATTTCTGTTCCTTGTCATCACTGTCGAAGCTATCGGCATTTGTCCCTGTCATTGATGAGGCGGAATTTGATTTGTTTCTTGTAAAGGGACATTGTTCTGTAATTTGAAATGTAAATTAAATGAAATAGAGAAAATAGTTGTGGTTGTAAAAGTTTTTTTTAGATTGTGACTGGGATTTTTGCTTGCAAAATGCAGAGTCCATTTTATAATCTTTGTCATTTAAATTGAGAAGAATTCCTTGGAATTTAGTTCAGATAATGAAAATTGTGAGCCTTGTTTAAATTACTTATTGCCTTACAAACTATACAGATGTTCTAAATAATTCTATTATTGAACAAATAGCAAATAATGTTAACAGAAAAAATTTCGAAGCATTTGACAAATGGTCAACGTATGTTAAATGATGCCAATTTATTGCACATTGGCAATAATTATGAAAAAAATTTATACCATCGGCCCATTTTTCCAAATTAAAACAAGTAAGGAAATTCTAAAGTCGGGCGGGGCCGACTCTATTATACCCTGCGCCACGTTGTAGATCTAAATTTTCGATACCATATCACATCCGTCAAATGTGTTGGGTGCTATATATAAAGGTTTGTTCCAAATACATACATTTAAATATCACTCGATTTGGAAGTAATTTGATAGACTTTTACAAAATCTATAGACTCAAAATTTAAGTTGGCTAATGCACTAGGGTGGAACACAATTTTAGTAAAAAAATATGGGAAACATTTAAATCTGAAGCAATTTTAAGGAATCTTCGCAAAAGTTTATTTATGATTTATCGCTCGATATATATGTATTAGAAGTTTAGGAAAATTAGAGTCATTTTTACAACTTTTCGACTAAGCAGTGGCGATTTAACAAGGAAAATGTTGGTATTTTGACAATATTTGTCGAAATCAGAAAAACATATATATGGGAGCCATTGGCGGAGCTAGAAATTTTCTCTGGGGGGGGCTATGCCCCCCCCAGACATCCTTCAAAATTTTGTCCAAATTTCCGAAGCGATAAATTACCCCTATTGATAAAACTATACATCCTCAATTTTATTGCGGTGTTAAAGGCAATATGCAGCAAAATCAATCAAAAACAAAAAAAAACTCAATCACAAAAATTAGTTGTATCAATTAATTTTTTAATTGGCTTTGATGATTGATACTATCATTTTTTTTTTTTTGATTGAATACATTTCAATTAAAAACAAGTAAGTAAAATCTAAAGTCGGGCGGAGCCGACTATATTATACCCTTCACCACTATGTAGACAAACATTTGTGTTACCATCTCAACTACTTAAAATTTGCTGGGAGCTATATAAAGGTTTGCATTTCCAGATACAAATACTTTTAATGGAAACAATTTTTTGTACTTCTACAAAAACTCTAGAATTAAAATTTAAATCGGCTAACGCCCTGGGATGATACACAATGTTAGTAAAAAATATGGGAAATATGAAGCGAGAGAAATTTAAATGCAATTGTACAAAAGAGATTTTTAATTTTTCAGGCGATACATATGTATTCGAGATATAGGACAATTAGAGTAATATTTACAATTTTTGCTACTCAGCAGTGGCGATTTTACAAGGATATTGGTTACACCCAGAGAAGGAATATGATCACCTCAAACATGTTTTAAGAGCAAAATGTTATTTTTGGGTGGTGACCATGTAACATGGTTTTCGCAACCATGTTATTTCCTCGGAAATCATGTATCTGATTTCGGCAAGCAGGTTATATTTGACGAAAAAATAACATTTTAGTGACAAACATGTTACATGGTCACCATACAAAAATAACATTTTGCTCTTGAAACATGTTTAAGGTGATCATATTCCTTCTCTGCGTGTATATCTCGCCAAGATATGTGTAGGGCGACTTGGAGCCTTATTTAAATCTCATCCGTTCTGTGGAAATTTTGGCATTGCAGTGTGTAGGATATGGGGAAATCATCACAGAATTTTGTGTAAACATTGAGAATTTTGGCCATATTTGTATTCTCTGTGGAAACTATCCAGTCAATTTGAGGAAAATCCCATTGAAAATGGGTCTAAAATATGAAACAGTCGACCATATTTCCCCAACTCTGGTGTACGTATATATGGCAGCTATATACAATCTGAACCGATTTTGAATAAATTTGACATGTATAGTTAGAATAATAATTCTGCTATCTATGCGAAATTTCACGTAAATGGGAGTATAACTTTGGCCCCCCTGGTCATATGAGTGCAAATCGGACGGGAGATATATATGGGAGCCATATCTAAATCTGAATCGATTTCAACCAAATTTGCCACAATTACCTATACTACTAAACGTACTCCTTGTGCGAAATTTGAAGCAAATCACGGCAAAACCCTGGATTTTGAGGCCATATAAGTCCAATCGGACGAAAGATATATATGGGAGCTATATCTAAATCTGAACCGATTTTAACAAAATTTGACACACTTAACGATACAATTAAACGTACCCCTTGTGCAAAATTTGAAGCAAATCACGGCAAATCTCTGGCTTTTGTGGCCATATAAGTTCAAATCGGACGAAAGATATATATGGGAGCTATATCTAAATTTGAACCGATTTCAATCAAGTGTACCAAGCATTGGTAGAATGCCAATTCTACCCTCTGTGCAAAATTTCATGAAGATCGGTAGTAAATTTTGGGCTCTGTGGTCATATGAGTCTAAATCGGACGAAAGATATATATGGGAGCTATATCTAAATCTGAACCGATTTGGCTGATATTTTGCAAGATTTGCGAGATTCATTAAATATTTGGATGTACGGTATTTCAAGAAAATTGGTTGATAAACACGCTAACTATGACCACATCGTAGATAATTATATATGGCAGCTATATCTGAATCTGAACCGATTTTTTCCAAAACCAATAGCAATTGTCTCTGTCTCAAGAAACGGCCCTATGCCAAATTTGAGGACGATCGGACTTAAACTGCGAGCTGTACTTTGTGCACAAAATTACATATACAGACAGACGGACGCACAGACAGACAGACAGACGGACATCGCTAAATCGACTCAGATTTTAATTCTTACCCGATCGGTATACTAAAAGATGGGTCTATGACCACTATTTCTTGGCGTTATATACAAATGCACAAACTTTTTATACCCTGTACCACAGTAGTGGTGAAGGGTATAATTAATTAGATCAATTAATTTCATGGTTGAAGACAAAAAATATTTTATTGTGTGTGGGAGCCGGTTCCACGACACCGCTATAAATAATCAAATAGCAACTTACCATTATTTAATATAACAAAAAATAAAAGCATTGCTTTAAGTATGTGTTTGAAAAATATTGTTTGTAATTTATTTTTAATTCAAGACAACAAACATATGATTTTTAAATTTTATTTAAAATGTGTGTTTTAAAACAGGACTAGAAATCATAAAGCAAAACATAAACTTAATATATTCATCGTGTATAAAAAATACTAAGAATAAAAAATTAAATAAAAGGCAAAAAATAAATTGAATATTATAAAACGTCTATCTTCGATTAGTTTTTAAAAATTCTCTGAGAACAGAATACAACGAAGCAACTGTCGAGAGCAGCGGTGCCAACTCTGTGGATTTTTCGTGATTTTGACGATTTTAGATGGTAAATTGGGCAAGTGACGATTTATGATTTTAATCAACGTAGTTATAAATTGACTATTTTTGAAAATGTGCGTCTCAAGTTTCCTTTTAGTGTTTTTATTACGTGTTTTTAGTTGTAATGTAAATATCAATACTAAAAAATATGCTTAACATACTCTCTCTGCCACATCTTAATTGGATTAAACACATCGCAAAGCTTGAATTAAAATATAAATCAACTGTAGCTTTGATTATTCTGGGGGGGCAAGAACTATTCTGGGGGGGGCATAGCCCCCCCCAGCACCCCCCTAGCTACGCCAATGATGGGAGCTATATCTAAATCTAAACCGATTTCAATCAAATTTGGCACACATGACTATATTGCTAATTGTACTCCTAGTGCAAACTTTCAACCAAATTGGACCAAAACTCTGGCTTCTGGGGCCATATAAGTCCATATCGGGCGAAAAATATATATGGAAGCTATATCTAAATCTGAACCGATTTCAATCAAAATTGGCACACATGACTATACTATCAACTGTACTCCTTGTGCAAAATTTCAAACTAATCGGGATAAAACTCTGGCTTCTGGGTACATATAAGTGCATATCGGGCGAAAGATATATGTGGGAGCTATATCTAAATCTGAATCGATTTCAACCAAATTTTGCACGCATAGCTACAATGCTAAATATACTCCCTGTGTAAAATTTCAACCAAATTGGGCCAAAACTCTGACTTTTAGGACCATATTAGTCCATATCGGGCGAAAGATATATATGGGAGCTATATCTAAATCTGAACCGATTTCAATCAAATTTTGCACGCTTGACTATACTACTAATTGTACTCCTAGTGCAAAATTTCAACCAAATTCGGCCAAAAATCTGGCTTCTGGGGCCATATAAACCCATATCGGGCGAAAGATATATATGGGAGCTATATCTAAATCTGAACCTATTTCAATCAAATTTTGCACATTTGACTATACGACTACGTGTTATGTTTGTACAAATTTTCAAGCAAATCGGTATAAAACTCTGGCTGCTGAGTCCATAT
This sequence comes from Haematobia irritans, assembly GCF_050003625.1. NCBI lineage: Eukaryota > Metazoa > Arthropoda > Insecta > Diptera > Muscidae > Haematobia > Haematobia irritans. Next base: position 149,774,719 of record NC_134397.1, on the reverse strand, counting down.
TAGTGCATATCGGGCGAAAGATATATATGGGAGCTATATCTAAATCTGAACCGATTTCTTCCAAAATCAATAGGGTTCTATTCTGACCCAAATTAGGAACATGTGACAAATTTGAAGGCGATTGGACTTAAATTGCGACCTCGACTTTGATCACAAAAATGTGTTCACAGACAGACGGACGGACGGACAGACGGACATGGTTATATCGACTCTGGGACCCACCCTGAGCATTATTGCCAAAGACACCATGTGTCTATCTCGTCTCCTTCTGCGTGTTACAAACATATGCACTAACTTATAATACCCTGTTCCACAGTGTGGCGCAGGGTATAAAAAAAAAACTATATATAAGTTAGTTTCTGGTTGTACAAATCGCTAGTACGTGATAATATATCCATCAAACAATCTATACAAAAAAAAGTATAGCCTTAGAAAACTTTCAAAAAATTACCACTTGGATAAATGAGGACTAAAATAGGCCACATTCCATTTGGTCTGACCATCGCAGCAAATTTGAAAATTAAATAGTTTTGTAAGATCGTTTTTTCTACCGACGATATTCGCAAAAATTTAGATTTCTATAGAAAATTATTGTACAATTTTGCAAAATTTTAACGTCTATAGAACATTTTTGAAAAAATTTATTTCTATAGAAATTTTCATCAATATTTTATTTCTGTATAAATTTTTATACCCTGCGCCACACTGTGGAACAGGGTATTATAAGTTAGTGCATATGTTTGCAACACCCAGAAGGATACGAGATAGACACATGGTGTCTTTGACAAAAATGCTTAGGGTGGGCTCCTGAGTCGATATAGCCATGTCCGTCTGTCCGTGAACACATTTTTGTAACCAAGGGATTAGGTAGTAATTTAAGCCCAATCGACTTCGAATTTGGCACAAGTATGTGTTTTGGGTCAAAATAGAACCCTATTGATTTTGGAAGAAATCGGTTCAGATTTAGATATAGCTCCCATATATATCTTTCGCCCGATATGCACTTATACGGCCCTAGAAGCCTGAGTATTACCCCAAATTGGTTGAAATTTTGCACTAGGAGTACAATTGGTAGTATAGTCAAATGTGCAAAATTTTATTGAAATCGGTTCAGATTTAGATATAGCTCCCATATATATCTTTCGCCCGATATGGACTAATACGGTCCCAAAAGCCACAGTTTTACTCCAATTTGGTTGAAATTTTGCACAGGGAGTAGAATTAGTATTGTAGCTATGCGTGCCAAATTTAGTTGAAATCGGTTCAGATTTAGATATAGCTCTCATATATAGCTTTCGCCCGATTTACACTCATATGACCACAGAGACCAATTTTTTCCTCCGATTTAGTTGAAATTTTGCACAGGGAGTAGAATTAGCATTGTAGTTATGCGTGCCAAATTTGGTTGAAATCGGTTCAGATTTAGATATAGCTCCCATATATATGTTTTTCTGATTTCGACAAAAATGGTCAAAATACCAATATTTTCCTTGTAAAATCGCCACTTCTTAGTAGAAAAGTTGTAAAAATGACTCTAATTTTCCTAAACTTCTAATACATATATATTGAGTGATAAATCATAAATAAATTTTTGCCAAATTTCCTTAAAATTGCTTCAGATTTAAATGTTTCCCATATTTATACCCTTCACCACTACTGTGGTACAGGGTATAATAAGTTTGTGCATTTGTATGTAACGCCAAGAAGGAGTAATCATAGACCAACCTTTTAGTATACGGATCGGCTTAGAATTAAATTCTGAGTCGATTTAGCGATGTCCGTCTGTCTGTCTGTCCGTCTGTCTGTCCGTCTGTCTGTCCGTCTGTCTGTCTGTCTGTCTGTCTGTCTGTCTGTTGATGTATTTTTGTGTGCAAAGTACAGCTCGCAGTTTTAGTCCGATTGTCCTAAAATTTGGTATAGGGTCCTGTTTTGGCTCAAAGACGATCCCTATTGATTTTGGAAAAAATCGGTTCAGATTTAGATATAGCTGCCATATATATTTTTCACCGATCTGGTCATAATTGGCGTGTATATCAACCGATCTTCCTCAAATTCCGTACATCCGAATATTTTATGAGTCTCGAAAAACTTGCCAAATATCAGCAAAATCGGTTCAGATTTAGATATAGCTCCCATATATAGCTTTCGCCCGATTTACACTCATTTGCCCACAGAGGCCAATTTATTGCTCCGATTTAGTTGAAATTTTGCATAGGGAGTAGAATTAGCGTTGTAACTATGCGTGCCAAATTTGCTTGAAATCGGTTCAGATTTGGATATATCTCCCATATAAAACTTTAGCCCGATTTACACTAATATGACCACAGAGGCCAATTTTTAACTCCGATTTAGTTGAAATTTTGCACAGGGAGTAGAATTAGCGTTGTTACTATGCGTGCCAAATTTGGTTGAAATCGGTTCAGATTTAGATATAGCTCCCATATATATGTTTTTCTGATTTCGACAAAAATGGTCAAAATACCAACATTTTCCTTGTAAAATCGCCACTGCTTAGTCGAAAAGTTGTAAAAATTACTCTAATTTTCCTAAACTTCTAATACATATATATCGAGCGATAAATCATAAATAAACTTTTTCGAAATTTCCTTAAAATTGCTTCAGATTTAAACGTTTCCCATATTTATACCCTTCACCACTACTGTGGTACAGGGTATAATAAGTTTGTGCATTTGTATGTAACGCCAAGAAGGAGTAATCATAGACCAACCTTTTAGTATACGGATCGGCTTAGAATTAAATTCTGAGTCGATTTAGCGATGTCCGTCTGTCTGTCTGTCCGTCTGTCTGTCCGTCTGTCTGTCCGTCTGTCTGTCTGTCTGTCTGTCTGTCTGTCTGTCTGTCTGTTGATGTATTTTTGTGTGCAAAGTACAGCTCGCAGTTTTAGTCCGATTGTCCTAAAATTTGGTATAGGGTCCTGTTTCCGCTCAAAGACGATCCCTATTGATTTTGGAAAAAATCGGTTCAGATTTAGATATAGCTGCCATATATATTTTTCACCGATCTGGTCATAATTGGCGTGTATATCAACCGATCTTCCTCAAATTCCGTACATCCGAATATTTTATGAGTCTCGAAAAACTTGCCAAATATCAGCAAAATCGGTTCAGATTTAGATATAGCTCCCATATATAGCTTTCGCCCGATTTACACTCATTTGCCCACAGAGGCCAATTTATTGCTCCGATTTAGTTGAAATTTTGCATAGGGAGTAGAATTAGCGTTGTAACTATGCGTGCCAAATTTGCTTGAAATCGGTTCAGATTTGGATATATCTCCCATATAAAGCTTTCGCCCGATTTACACTAATATGACCACAGAGGCCAATTTTTAACTCCGATTTAGTTGAAATTTTGCACAGGGAGTAGAATTAGCGTTGTTACTATGCGTGCCAAATTTGGTTGAAATCGGTTCAGATTTAGATATAGCTCCCATATATATGTTTTTCTGATTTCGACAAAAATGGTCAAAATACCAACATTTTCCTTGTAAAATCGCCACTGCTTAGTCGAAAAGTTGTAAAAATTACTCTAATTTTCCTAAACTTCTAATACATATATATCGAGCGATAAATCATAAATAAACTTTTTCGAAATTTCCTTAAAATTGCTTCAGATTTAAACGTTTCCCATATTTTTTTACTAACATTGTGTTCCACCCTAGTGCATTAGCCGACTTAAATTTTGAGTCTATAGATTTTTTAGAAGCCTATCAAATTCTTCCAGATCGAGTGATATTTAAATGTATGTATTTGGGACAAACCTTTATATATAGCCCCCAACACATTTGACGGATGTGATATGGTATCGAAAATTTAGATCTACAAAGTGGTGCAGGGTATAATATAGTCGGCCCCGCCCGACTTTAGACTTTCCTTACTGGTTTTTTACTAACATTGTGTTCCACCCTAGTGCATTAGCCGACTTAAATTTTGAGTCTATAGATTTTTTAGAAGCCTATCAAATTCTTCCAGATCGAGTGATATTTAAATGTATGTATTTGGGACAAACCTTTATATATAGCCCCCAACACATTTGACGGATGTGATATGGTATCGAAAATTTAGATCTACAAAGTGGTGCAGGGTATAATATAGTCGGCCCCGCCCGACTTTAGACTTTCCTTACTGGTTTTTTACTAACATTGTGTTCCACCCTAGTGCATTAGCCGACTTAAATTTTGAGTCTATAGATTTTTTAGAAGCCTATCAAATTCTTCCAGATCGAGTGATATTTAAATGTATGTATTTGGGACAAACCTTTATATATAGCCCCCAACACATTTGACGGATGTGATATGGTATCGAAAATTTAGATCTACAAAGTGGTGCAGGGTATAATATAGTCGGCCCCGCCCGACTTTAGACTTTCCTTACTGGTTTTTTACTAACATTGTGTTCCACCCTAGTGCATTAGCCGACTTAAATTTTGAGTCTATAGATTTTTTAGAAGCCTATCAAATTCTTCCAGATCGAGTGATATTTAAATGTATGTATTTGGGACAAACCTTTATATATAGCCCCCAACACATTTGACGGATGTGATATGGTATCGAAAATTTAGATCTACAAAGTGGTGCAGGGTATAATATAGTCGGCCCCGCCCGACTTTAGACTTTCCTTACTGGTTTTTTACTAACATTGTGTTCCATCCTAGTGCATTAGCAGACTTAAATTTTGAGTATATAAATTTTGTAGAAGTCTATCAAATTCTGTCCAGATAGAGTGATACGTAAATGTATGTATTTGGGACAAACCTTTATATATAGGATGTGATATGGTATCGAAAATTTAGATCTACAGAGTGGTGCAGGGTATAATATAGTCGGCCCCGCCCGACTTTAGACTTTCCTTACTTTTTTTTTTTTTAAATTTTATTTTCTTAGCTATATTTGTCAACATTTTATTTCAAAAGAAAATTTTGTAAAAAAATTTTAATTTGTCATTGAGATTAATATGGAATCGGGCAGCAATAAGTGATAAGAGATAAGAGAGAAGTTAACCATTGTTGTCTCACAATGGACTGAATAGTCTAAGTGAGCCTGACATATCGGGATGCCACTTAACATAACTTAACCTAACGTTTATAAAACAATTTTGCAAAATTTATTTCTAGAGAAATTTTTATCAAAATATTATTTTTATGGAAACATTTTTTACAATTTTATTTCCATATAAATTGTCAAGACTTTATTTCTATAAAATATTTTGTCAACATTTTATTTTTATAGAAAGTTTTGAAAAAAAAAAAATAATTCTATGAAAACTCATCAAAATCCACAAACAAAAATTTATTTCTATAGAAAATTTTGTCAACATTTTATTTCCAACAAAAATGTTGTGAAAATTTTATTTCTAAAGAGTATTTTGCCAAAAAAATTTCTATAGAGAATTTTGCCAACAATTTATTTCTACAGACAATTTTGTCACAATTTTTATTTTGATAGAAAATTTTGTCAAAGTTTTATTTTGATAGAAAATTTCGATAACTCTGTCTAATTTTTTTCTTTAGAAAATTTTGTCAAAAAATTAATTCTATAGAAAAATTAACCTTGTTTTTTAGAGTTTTGTCAAAATTTATTTTTCATTTAATTTTGATTGAGTACCTACAGAACAAGATTAAAATCTTATAATTACAGTCAGGATTATAAATGTTAAAACATCCCCGACTTATAATAAATATATATAATAATTAAATTTTGAATATAAAAAGAAAAAAATAAATAAAATAAAAATAAATATTAATTGAAAAAATATAGCAGACTAATTTTAATATTCAAATACATTGCATTCTTGATGATTGAAATTGTGAGTCAATATTATATCTACCAGCATAATTTTAATATTAAATATTGTAATTGTGAAATAAATTTTGAATATTCTTCTTAAAATATGATGCGTTGCTGATGCATTGTATATCGGGTGGTAGAGTGTTCCAGAGACGTATTGTGCCAATAAAGAACTGCCATTCGGATACAAGACCTGTCCTCCTAAAGGGTATTATATTCCTACTTACATTAGATCTGGTAAACCGAATCCTATCATAGAGATAGCTTGGTTTTCGTTTGTAAACCAATTTATGTACAAATACTAACGACTTGACATTAAGCATGGTATTGAAACTAAAGTCAAAGAGGGAGCCTGTAACATGCGAAACATGATGGGTCCTTCGTAACCCATACACATAACGAATTATACTATTGAATGCCACTTTAAGTCTCTTTGCTCACGGAGTCATAATTTGCGAAGAGTTGAGATTCGTAAATTAAAACCGGTATCTGTAGAAAATATTTTCAAAATTTAATTTCTATTGAAAATTTTGTCAATATTTTATTTCTATTGAAATTTTTGTCAAAATTTTATTTCTAAAGGGCATTTTGTCAAAATTTTTTATATAGAAAATTTTGTAAAAATTGTATTTCTATAGAAAATTTTGAAAACATAACCAATTTGATGAAAATGTACTAAATTCCATTTTTGAAAATTTTGACGTCTATAGAACATATTTGTAAAAATTTATTTTTATAGATTTTTTTTAAATTTAATTTTCTTAAAAAAACATTTGTCAACATTTATTTCAAAAGAAAATTTTGTCAAAAATTTATTTCTATACAAAATTTTGTCAAAATTTTATTTCTATAAAACATTTTGTCAAAATTTTATTTCTATACAAAATTTTGTCAGAATTTTTGTAAAATGTTGAAAACTGTACTAATTTGATGAAAATTGACTAAAATCCATAAAATTCCATTTGGTAGTTTGTTTTCTGTAAAGAATTTTGTCAAAAAATTAATTCTATAGAAAATTTTTGTTAACATTTTCTTTTTATAGAGTCTTGGAAAAAATTTATTTCTGCAGAAACTATTTTCAAAATTCAATTTTTATTGATTTTTTTCAAGATTTTATAACTAAAAAAAGTTTTGTCTAGATTCTATTTTTAAAGAAAATTTTGTCAACATTTTATTTCTAAAGAGTATTTTGTCAAAATTTTTTGTTAAAGAAAATTTTGTCAATATTTTATTTCTAAAGAAAATTTTGTCAACATTTTATTTCTATAGAATATATTGTCAAAATTTTATTTCTATAGACAATTTTGTCAAAATTTTATTTTGATAGAAAATTTTGTCAAAATTTTAGTTAGGTAGAAAATTTTGAGAACTTTACTAATTTGATGAAAATTGACCAAAATCCCTTTTGTCTAATTTTTTTGTATAGAAAATTTTGTCATTGTTAATTCTATAGAAAATTTTGTTAAAAGTTTCTTTTTATAGAGTTTTGTCAAAATTTTATTTCTGTAGAAAATACTTTCAAAATTTAATTTCTAAAGAAATTTTTATCAACATTTTATTTCTATAGAAAGATTTTTTAAGATTTTATTTTCTTAACAAACATTTATCAACATTTTATTTCAAAGGAAAATTTTGTCAAAAATTTACTTCTGTAGAAAATTTTGTCAAAAATTTATTTCTATACAAAATTTTGTCACGATTTTATTTCTCTACAACTTTTTGTCAAAATTTTATTTCTATAGAGAATTTTGTCAAATTTTTATTTCTATAGAAAATTTTGTCAAATTTTTGTTTCTATAGAAAATTTTGTCAAAAAGAAATTTTCCACGAAATTTTATTTCTATAAAAATGTTGTCAAAATTGTATATTTTTAGAAAAATTTTTCAAAGTTTTATTTCTACAGAAATTTTTGCATAAACTTTATTTGTATAGATTAGTTTGTCACAATTTTATTTCTACAATGTTGTAATTTTTTTTTTCAACAGGAAATGTTGTCAAAATTTTTTGTTTCTGTGAAAATTTTGTAAAAATATTATAGTTATAGCAAATCTTGTCAACATTTCTTTTCTATAGAAAATTTTGAAAACATTACCAATTTGATGAAAATGGCCATAATTCACCAATTTTTTTTTAATTTTATTTTTATAGAAAATTATATAAAAATAAAAAAAAAAAATAAAACATTTCCTTGGAAGAAACAAACCTTTTTTGACAATAACCACAAAAATTTGATTACAAGTTTGAAAAAAAAAATATCATTAAAATTATCTTTAAATGTTGGTATATTAGTTTTGGCACTAGTGGCAACCGTGGTTGATTCGCGGATTGAATCAAACGGCAAGTCCATTTTTTCATAACGGTATCAGTATATTGCAAGAAGAAGGGGAAACTGTGGTGAATAGCGATGAACATTGTTTTTTTCAGAATAAATTCTCAAACATTTGAAAAAATCCTGAGATCAGTTTGTGCTCCTAATAATATACATATACTTTACGGGTTTTGACACCAATATTTGGATACGTTTTATCACAATGGACTGAATAGTCTAAGTGAGCCTGAAATTTAATCGGGCTGCCACTTTAACCTTTTTAACCTAACCTTTGGATACGTTACAAACGGAATGGCAAAGTTAGCAGACCGTAAATATAAATGGCTTCTTTTTCAGTCAATTCATTTGCCCTAATTAGGTCTATTTTAAATAATACCCCTATTCTTGTATGCTTTAATGACATTTATCTATGGAAAACTAACAATAGAATTTAAAATACTTACCACCTGACCTTCTGCCATTTATAAAACTATCTGTGGCATCATCGTTGTTGTTGTTATTAAGAATGCTGCTATTCCGATTATTATTCTCCTCATTTGGGAATGCAGCGGAAGCATTTGATTGTTGCTGTTGCTGATGATGTTGCAGTTGTTGTGAAAAGACATCATCTTTTTCATCTTCCTCCACTGGATCACCTTTTCGTTTAATGATATCAATTTCAACATCCACGCCATGAAGCTTGGAGGCCACAGCCTAAGTAAACAAACCATAGGGCACAATGGGAGTAAAATTTCATCGTAGACAATAAAAAGAGAATAAAAAATAAAAAGAAAAATTATTGATTTTTGTTATGGTACACAAATGTAAAATAATGAGGAGAATTTAATAATCCTTGCAGGATGATCAATTACTTTAGGTGGTTTCGGACGTATTATTTAAAACGAGATACAAATAAAAAACGCCTGGTAGAACCGACGTACGACCATTCTATTGAAATATTTTTATTAAATTTCAAACGTAATGGGAATAGAAGAAACAAGTATATACGGCCGCAAGTTCGGCCAGGCCGAATCTTATATACCCTCCACCAAAAACTTCTTAACATCATTTTCTAAAATGTGAGTTAGTATATTAGACAAAAAAGGTGTATATAGAGAAATCTTCAAATAATTACGAATCGATATGGACTTTTGCACGGTACGTAGAGAGCCAGAATTGAAATATGGGGATCGCTTATATGTGGGCTATATACAATTATGAACTTGATGTGGACCAATTTTTGTGTGATTTGGGGATCGATTTATCTGAGGGCTATAAATCACTATAGACCGATATGGACCTAATTATGCATGGTTATCAACGGCCATATACTAGCACAATGTACCAAATTTCAACTGACTCGGATGAGTCAGCCTCCAAGAGGCTCCAAAACCAAACCACGGAATCGGTTTATATGGGGGCTATATATGATTATTGACTGATATAAACCACTTTTGGCATGGTTGTTAAATATCATATACTACCACCACGTACCAAATTTCAACCAGATCGGATGAATTTTGCTTCTCCAAAAGGCACCGGAGGTCAAATCTTTGGATCGGTTTATATGGAGCCTACACTGTTAGAAAAATATGTTTTTCATATGTTCCGATATAAACAAAATGTGTTTCGTGCACAATTTTAAAACACAATATATTTAAGTGCAAACATGTAATGTTCCTAAGCTAACACAAAATCTTTGGGACATCTATATTAATATGTTAGAATATATTATGTTTGGGGCATGAATGTTTCATAAAAATCGTATGTGTGAATGCAAACATATATAAATTTACAAATTTCGACTAAACATACATATGTTGTGATATTTTAGTCCAAGCGACAGAGAGAGAGAGAGAGAGAGTATAGAGAAAGAAATAGAGATGGAAACCGGGAGAGTTGACGAAAAATATCAACATAACACAGCAAAAGAATCAAAAGAGAACAATTTCTGTGAAACCGCTTGTATGTTGTTTCGGAAAACTGTTTTATGATAAGGACAAAAATTGAATATGCTTAAGTCTAAATATTATTTAATTTGAATAAAGAGAATAGACATTCGGAACCAAGAGAATAGTCATTTAACAAACAAATAGCATATGTTTTCGCCTTGAGAGCAGCATTTTATGTATGTGTGCACAATTATTATGGGCACAATTTTTTTCTTGGTTCGTTAAAAGAAATCAGGGGTCTTCATAAAAATAACGAAAGGGCACTATACTCTTTTTAGAGTTGGGAGAGTAAAATGAAATAAAGAGGAAATAGTGAAAAATTACACAGTAAAATGTATAAAAACAAAGTTTAGTTCCTCTTTATTAAGAAGTAGTCCACGAGGAGTTGACGGACACCTTCAAATATAAAAGCGGGCATTAAGTTCGAGTTTTGCAGCTAAAACAATTTAAAAAGTTTATTTTCTTTAAAATGAATTATTAAAGAAAAATAAAGGCATTTTAGAGCGATGGTGTTAAATGCTAGTAAAAAAACTGTTCACGCCTAAATAAATTTATGTTTGTATTATAAAATTATTTATGTATGTTTATACTCGACTCCACGTTCTTCTTTTGTTAGAGTTTTTGAATTCCTTCCAAATTTTAAAGTTTTAAAGTTAAATACAAAAAAAAAAAACAAAGTTTTCGGTCGGAGCAGGGAATGAACCCACGACCCTTTGCATGCAAGGCAGACATGCTAAAAACTGCTCCACATGGCAAACAAATGTATGTTTCTGTTAAATAATGTTATGTTTGCATGGGCTCGTGGGCGCTGCAAACTATGCTATATAAATATAACTTATAACGATAATTATCTACTGGTGACTATAACAGCTACGTAGCCCAGTGGATAGTGTGTTGGCTTACAAACTGTGTGGTCCTCGGTTCGATTCTCCGTGCAGGCGAAAGGTAAAATTTAAAAAATTATAAAAGTGAATAATTTCTTCAACATTATTTGTATTACAGAAAAAGGTGCCAAGAACTAAAAAATTTCGTAGAAGTGAAAATTACGAGTATGTTAGGGAATGAGCACAATCGTCTTTGGGAAAAATTCTTCCAAGCATATAATATTTTTGGGCTCAAAACGCTTCCAAACATATAATATGTTTACATAAAACAAACATATTAATGTTTCGGCAGTATCCAATAATATATGTGCTTCCTGCAAAATATGTTTGGAACATATGTTAAAGAAGCGATTTTTTTTGAGGGTGTATACATAATTATGGACTAATATGAACCAATTCCTGCATGGTTTTTGGATACCATATACTAACATCACGTACCAAATTTCAACCGGATGAATTTTTCTCTTCCAAGGGCTCCGGAGGTCAAATCTGGGGATCGGTTTATATGGGGGCTATATAATATGGACCGATTTCGACCAATTTTTGCATGGTTGTTAGAGATCATATGCTGACACCATGTACCAAATTTCAGCCGGGCCGGATGAAATTTGCTTCTCTTAGAGGCTCCATGTACCAAATTTCAGCTTGATCGGATGAAATTTGCTTCTCTTAGGGGATCCGCAAGCTAAATTTAGGGGTCCATTTATATGGGGGCTATACGTAAAAGTGGACCGATATGGCCCATTTGCAATACCATACATAATTATACCCTCCACCATAGGATTGGGGGTATATTAACTTTGTCATTCCGTTTGTAACACATCGAAATATTGCTCTAAGACCCCATAAAGTATATATATTCTGGGTCGTGGTGAAATTCTGAGTCGATCTAAGCATGTCGGTCCGTTGAAATCACGCTAACTTCCGACCGAAACAAGCTATCGACTTGAAACTTGGCACATGTAGTTGTTATTGATGTAAGTCGGATGGCATTGCAAATGGGCCATATCGGACCACTTTTACGTATAGCCCCCATATAAACCGACGCTCAGATTTGGCTTGCGGAGCCTCTTGGAGGAGCAAAATTCATCCGATCCAGATGAACTTCGGTACATGGTGTCAGTATATGGTCTCTCACAACCATGCACAAATTGGCAAATTTCATACGATCCGGCTGAAATTTGGTACGTGGTGTTAGTATATGGTCTTTAAAAAACTTGCAAAAATTGATCGACATCGGACCATAATCATATATAGCCGCATATAAACCGATCCCCAGATTTGGCTTGCGGAGCCTCTAAGAGAAGCAAATTTCATCCGATCCGGCTGAAATTTGGTACGTGGTAAAATTTGGTACATTGCGCTAGTATATGGCCCCTAACAACCATGCCAAAATTGGTTCATATCGGTCTATAGTAATATATAGAGCATACTCAAAAATAATCTACCAAAATTTTATTTCTATAGAAAATTTTGTCAAAATTTTATTACTACAGAAATTTGTGTCAAAATGTTATTACTATAGAAAATTGTGTCAAAATTTTATTACTATAGAAAATTTTGTTAAAATTTTATTACTATAGAAAATTTTGTCAAAATTTTATTACTATAGAAAATTTTGTCAAAATTTTATTACTATAGAAAATTTTGTCAAAATTTTATTACTGTAGAAAATTTTGTCAAAATTTTATTACTATAGAAAATTTTGTCAAAAATTTTATTACTATAGAGAATTTTGTCAACATTTTACTTCTACTGAAAATGTTGTCAAAATTTTATTACTATAGAAAATTTTGTCAAAATTTTATTACTATAGAAGATTTTGTCAAAATTTTATTACTGTACCAAATTTTGTCAAGATTTTATTTCTATAGAAAATTTTGTCAAAATGTTATTACTGTACAAAATTTTGTCAATATTTTATTTCTATAGAAAATTTTGTTAAAATTTTATTTCTATAGAAAATTTTGAAAAAATTTTATTTCTGTACAAAATTTTGTCAAGATTTGATTTCTATAGAAAATGTTGTCAAAATTTTATTATTGTACAAAATTTTGTCAAGATTTTATTTCTATAGAAAATTTTGTCAAAATTTTATTTCTATAGAAAATTTTGTCAAAATTTTATTTCTATAGAAAATTTTGTCAAAATTTTATTTTTATAGAAAATTTTATCAAAACTTTATTGCTATAGAAAATTTTGTCAAAATTTTATTACTAAAGAAAATTTTCTCAAAATTTTATTACTAAAAAAATGTTGTCAAAATTTTATTACTATAGAAAATTTTGTCAAAATTTTATTACTATACAAAATTTTGTCAAGATTTTATTTCTATAGGAAATGTTTACAAAATTTTACTTCAATAGAAAATTTTGTCAAACTTTTATTTCTATAGAAACTTTTGTCAAAATTTTATTACTGTACCAAATTTTGTCAAGATTTTATTTCTATAGAAAATTTTGTCAAAATGTTATTACTGTACAAAATTTTGTCAATATTTTATTTCTATAGAAAATTTTGTTAAAATTTTATTTCTATAGAAAATTTTGAAAAAATTTTATTTCTAAAGAAAATTTTATCAAAACTTTATTACTGTACAAAATTTTGTCAAGATTTTATTTCTATAGAACATTTTGTCAAAATTTTATTTCTATAGAAAATTTTGTCAAAATTTTATTTCTATAGAAAATTTTGTCAAAATGTTATTTCTATAAAAAATTTCGTCAAAATTTTATTACTATAGAAAATTTTGTCAAAATTTTATTACTGTACAAAATTTTGTCAAGATTTGATTTCTATAGAAAATTTTGTCAAAATTTTATTGTTGTACAAAATTTTGTCAAGATTTTATTTCTATAGAAAATTTTGTTAAAATTTTATTTCTATGGAAAATTTTGTCAAAATTTTATTTCTATAGAAAATTTTGTCAAAATTTTATTTTTATAGAAAATTTTATCAAAACTTTATTGCTATAGAAAATTTTGTCAAAATTTTATTACTAAAGAAAATGTTGTCAAAATTTTATTACTATAGATAATTTTGTCAAAATTTTATTACTATACAAAATTTTGTCAAGATTTTATTTCTATAGGAAATGTTTACAAAATTTTACTTCAATAGAAAATTTTGTCAAAATTTTATTTCTATAGAAACTTTTGTCAAAATTTTATTTTTATAGAAAATTTTGTCAAAAATTTAGTACTATAGAAAATTTCGTCAAAATTTTATTACTATAGAAAATTTTGTCAAAATTTTATTACTGTACAAAATTTTGTCAAGATTTTATTTCTATAGAAAATTTTGTCAAAATGTTATTACTGTACAAAATTTTGTCAATATTTTATTTCTATAGAAAATTTTGTTAAAATTTTATTTCTATAGAAAATTTTGAAAAAATTTTATTTCTAAAGAAAATTTTATCAAAACTTTATTACTGTACAAAATTTTGTCAAGATTTTATTTCTATAGAACATTTTGTCAAAATTTTATTTCTATAGAAAATTTTGTCAAAATTTTATTTCTATAGAAAATTTTGTCAAAATGTTATTTCTATAAAAAATTTCGTCAAAATTTTATTACTATAGAAAATTTTGTCAAAATTTTATTACTGTACAAAATTTTGTCAAGATTTGATTTCTATAGAAAATTTTGTCAAAATTTTATTGTTGTACAAAATTTTGTCAAGATTTTATTTCTATAGAAAATTTTGTCAAAATTTTATTTCTATAGAAAATTTTGTCAAAATTTTATTTCTATAGAAAATTTTGTCAAAATTTTATTTTTATAGAAAATTTTATCAAAACTTTATTGCTATAGAAAATTTTGTCAAAATTTTATTACTAAAGAAAATTTTGTCAAAATTTTATTACTAAAGAAAATGTTGTCAAAATTTTATTACTATAGAACATTTTGTCAAAATTTTATTACCATACAAAATTTTGTCAAGATTTTATTTCTATAGGAAATGTTTACAAAATTTTACTTCAATAGAAAATTTTGTCAAAATTTTATTTCTATAGAAACTTTTGTCAAAATTTTATTTTTATAGAAAATTTTGTCAAAATTTTAGTACTATAGAAAATTTCGTCAAAATTTTATTACTATAGAAAATTTTGTCAAAATTTTATTACTGTACAAAATTTTGTCAAGATTTGATTTCTATAGACAATGTTGTCAAAATTTTATTATTGTACAAAATTTTGTCAAGATTTCATTTCTATAGAATTTTTTGTCAAATTTTTATTTCTATAGAAAATTTTGTCAAAATTTTATTTTTTTAGCCTTTTTTGTTTTATATATACCCCGTATGGACTAACTTACAATTGAGCACGCGGTGTTAAGAAGTTTTAAGATACCTTGCCATCGGCAAGTGTTACCGCAACCCAAGTAATTGTATTGGGGATGACAGTCTTTAGTACAAGTTTCTATGAAATCCATGGTGGAGGGTACATAAGATTCGGCCTGGCCGAACTTACGGCCGTATATATACTTGTTTTTATTAGTTTTTTTCTTTATACAAACCTTAACAATGCCAATGACAATGTGTTCTAATCCTGGTCTCTCCGAGTAATAATGCAGTAGCAGTTGGCCATCCTTTTCTGTGCAACGAAATGAAGGTGCTCTCATGCCAGGATACAATGTGCCCAAATGGTCATGCAGGGCATCCAAATTCTATGGATTTGTTCAATGGATTTAGTTTCATTGAATGATAATTGAAAGCAACAGCGGATGAAGCAACGCCACATTGATTGTTTATTGTTGGAGCAGTAAAGGCATTAAATCATCAATCGTAGCAAGCATAACAAGCAATTGTTGGAATTTTTTCAGTAGAAAAAAGCAATCGGCAAACAGCAATAGCAGCAGACGGAATTTCACAAGGTCATCGTTTCGTTTGTTCAGCATTCGAGGACCGATTGTCGGTGGCGTTCAACCATGCAGCCAACCACCAACCATACCGAGCGGCCATTGCAGCATGAGAGTCAGTAAAAAGACCAGAAATTCAATTCAATAAATGTTTCCAATTATTTGACAAACGAGCCAGGACATCAGACAGTTAGGGTTGATAGTAGATGTTCAACCATAGACCCAGCAGTTGCAGGAGCAGCCATAGATTGCATTTTTGTTGTTGTGTTCAATGGGAGCATTAACAGAATGTTGGCCATCACCGTCGTCATCGTTGGAAGCCAAATCCAATAAAGCAACAGAAGCCATTGCATTATTAAATGTGATAGAATATATATGGAGGAGCATCATATTGGCATTGCATCATCCATGTGAAGGAGGCATGTGGCATAAAAGAAAAAGAGATGGAAAGGAAATGAAAGACAATATAATAAAAATCATTTGAAATTGAAACTAAATCGATTTTGAGTGCACAATGCTGACTGCAGATTGTAACACTGCATTCATACACTAAACCGAAGACAATGGAAATAAATTTTTAAAATGAAAACGATCTAATGCTTAGTCTTGTGGAAAATTTTCATACACTGAAATAAATGCAGAAAATTTAATTTTCACTTATCAAATGAGGACTGTCTAAAGTCGGGAGGGGCCAAAAATATTATAACCTGCACTATTCTGTAAACCAAAATTTTTGATACCATCTATACCCTTCAGTTACATATAAATGTTTATATTCCCATATAACATATATAGATATTTATACCCTTCACCACTACTGTGGTACAGGGTATAATAAGTTTGTGCATTTGTGTGTAACGCCAAGAAATAGTGGTCAAAGACCCATCTTTTAGTATACCGATCGGCTTAGAATTAAATTCTGAGTCGATTTAGCGATGTCCGTCTGTCTGTCTGTTCGTCCGTCTGTCTGTATATGTAATTTTGTGCACAAAGTACAGCTCGCAATTTAAGTCCGATCGTCCTCAAATTTGGCATAGGGCCATTTCTTGGGACAGAGACAATCGCTATGGGTTTTGGTTCAGATTTAGATATAGCTGCCATATATATTTATCCCCGATTTGGTCATAGTTAGTGTGTTTCACAACCGATTTTCTTGAAATACCGTACATCCAAATATTTTACGAATCTCGAAAATCTTGCAAAATATCAGCCAAATCGGTTCAGATTTAGATATAGCTTCCATATATATCTTTCGTCCGATTTAGACTCATATGATCACAGAGGCCAAAGTTTACTACCGATCTTCGTGAAATTTTGCACAGAGGTTAGAATTGACATTCTACCAATGCTTGGTAAATTTGATTGAAATCGGTTCAAATTTAGATATAGCTCACATATATATCTTTCGTCCGATTTGAACTTATGTGGCCACAAAAACCAGAGTTTTGCCGTGATTTGCTTCAAATTTGGCACAAGGGGTACGTTTAATAGTATCGTTAAGTGTGTCAAATTTTGTTAAAATCGGTTCAGATTTAGATATAGCTCACATATATATCTTTCGTCCGATTTGGACTTATATGGTCTCAACAGCCAGAGTTTTGCCCTGACTTACTTCAAATTTTGCACAAGCGGTAATATTTTGTATTGTATGTGCCAAATATGGTCAAAATCGATTCAGATTTAGATATAGCTCCCATATTTATCTTTCGTGCGATTTGAACTTATATGGCCTCAAAATCCAGGGTTTTGCCGTGATTTGCTTCAAATTTCGAACAAGTAGTACTTTTAGTAGTATCGGTAATTGTGCCAAATTTGATTGAAATCGGTTCAGATTAAGATATGGCTCCCATATATATCTTCTGTCCGATTTGCACTCATATGACCAGGGGGGGCCAAAGTTATACTCCCATTTACGTGAAATTTCGCATAGATAGAATAATTATTATTCTAACTATACATGTCAAATTTAGTCAAAATCGGTTCATATTATATATAGCTCCCATAATACGTACACCAGAGTTGGGGAAATATGGTAGACTGTTACACATTTTAAACCCATTTTCAATGGAAGTTTCCTCCAATTAACTGGATAGCGTTAGCCGATTTAAATTTTAATTCCAAAGATTTTGTAGAAGTAAAAAAATTGTCTCCTTTATATAGCTTCCAGCAAATGTGAAGTAGTTGAGATGGTAACATAAATTTTGACCTACATAGGGGTGAAGGGTATAATATAGTCGGCCCCGCCCGACTTTAGACTTTACTTACTTGTTTTTAACTAACATTGTGTTCCACCCTAGTGCATTAGCCGACTTAAATTTTGAGTCTATAGATTTTGTAGAAGTCTATCAAATTCTTTCAGATCGAGTCATATTTAAATTTATGTATTTGGGACAAACCTTTATATATACAGCCCCCAACTCATTTGACGGATGTGATATGGTATCGAAAATTTAGATCTACAAAGTGGTGCAGGGTATAATATAGTCGGCCCCGCCCGACTTTAGACTTTCCTTACTCGTTTTTTAGTAACATTGTGCTTCATCCCAGGCCATTAGCCGATATAAATTTTAATTCTAGAGATTTTGTAGAAGTACAAAAAATTGTCTCCAAATCGGTTATGATATAAATATTTGTATATGGGAATATAAACCTTCATGAAGAAGTTAAGATGGTAACACAAATTGTGGTCTACAAAGTGGTGAAGGGTATAATATAGTCGGCCCCGCCCGACTTTAGACTTTACTTACTTGTTTTAAATCTGAAACGATTTGGGAAAAAAATTACACAAAATTTCCAGATGTTTAAATGTACAGAAGGACCGGTCTAGACCCATCTTTTAGTATACCGATAGGAGCAATGGTTAGCATGCCCGCCTTGCATACATAAGGTCGTGGGTTCGATTCCTGCTTCGACCGAACACCAAAAAGTTTTTCACCGGTGGATTATCCCACCTCAGTAATGCTGGTGACATTTCTGAGGATTTTAAAGCTTCTCTAAGTGGTTTCACTGCAATGTGGAACGCCGTTTGGACTCGGCTATAAAAAGGAGGTCCCTTGTCATTGAGCTTAACATGGAATCGGACAGCACTCAGTGATTAGAGAGAAGTTCACCAATGTGGTATCATTGAATACTATAAGTGAGCCCGATACACCGGGCTGCCACCTAACATAACCTAACCTAGTATACCGATCGTCTTAGAATTAAATTCTGAGTCTATTTAGCGATGTCCGTCTCTCTGTCCTTCTGTATGTTCATGTATTTTGTGCAAAGTACAGCTCGTAGTTTATGTCCGATCGTCCTCAAATTTGGCACAAGGGGTACGTTTAATAGTATCGTTAAGTGTGTCAAATTTTGTTAAAATCGGTTCAGATTTAGATATAGCTCACATATATATCTTTCGTCCGATTTGGACTTATATGGTCTCAACAGCCAGAGTTTTGCCCTGACTTACTTCAAATTTTGCACAAGCGGTAATATTTTGTATTGTATGTGCCAAATATGGTCAAAATCGATTCAGATTTAGATATAGCTCCCATATTTATCTTTCGTGCGATTTGAACTTATATGGCCTCAAAATCCAGGGTTTTGCCGTGATTTGCTTCAAATTTCGAACAAGTAGTACTTTTAGTAGTATCGGTAATTGTGCCAAATTTGATTGAAATCGGTTCAGATTAAGATATGGCTCCCATATATATCTTCTGTCCGATTTGCACTCATATGACCAGGGGGGGCCAAAGTTATACTCCCATTTACGTGAAATTTCGCATAGATAGAATAATTATTATTCTAACTATACATGTCAAATTTAGTCAAAATCGGTTCATATTATATATAGCTCCCATAATACGTACACCAGAGTTGGGGAAATATGGTAGACTGTTACACATTTTAAACCCATTTTCAATGGAAGTTTCCTCCAATTAACTGGATAGCGTTAGCCGATTTAAATTTTAATTCCAAAGATTTTGTAGAAGTAAAAAAATTGTCTCCTTTATATAGCTTCCAGCAAATGTGAAGTAGTTGAGATGGTAACATAAATTTTGACCTACATAGGGGTGAAGGGTATAATATAGTCGGCCCCGCCCGACTTTAGACTTTACTTACTTGTTTTTAACTAACATTGTGTTCCACCCTAGTGCATTAGCCGACTTAAATTTTGAGTCTATAGATTTTGTAGAAGTCTATCAAATTCTTTCAGATCGAGTCATATTTAAATTTATGTATTTGGGACAAACCTTTATATATACAGCCCCCAACTCATTTGACGGATGTGATATGGTATCGAAAATTTAGATCTACAAAGTGGTGCAGGGTATAATATAGTCGGCCCCGCCCGACTTTAGACTTTCCTTACTCGTTTTTTAGTAACATTGTGCTTCATCCCAGGCCATTAGCCGATATAAATTTTAATTCTAGAGATTTTGTAGAAGTACAAAAAATTGTCTCCAAATCGGTTATGATATAAATATTTGTATATGGGAATATAAACCTTCATGAAGAAGTTAAGATGGTAACACAAATTGTGGTCTACAAAGTGGTGAAGGGTATAATATAGTCGGCCCCGCCCGACTTTAGACTTTACTTACTTGTTTTAAATCCGAAACGATTTGGGAAAAAAATTACACAAAATTTCCAGATGTTTAAATGTACAGAAGGACCGGTCTAGACCCATCTTTTAGTATACCGATAGGAGCAATGGTTAGCATGCCCGCCTTGCATACATAAGGTCGTGGGTTCGATTCCTGCTTCGACCGAACACCAAAAAGTTTTTCACCGGTGGATTATCCCACCTCAGTAATGCTGGTGACATTTCTGAGGATTTTAAAGCTTCTCTAAGTGGTTTCACTGCAATGTGGAACGCCGTTTGGACTCGGCTATAAAAAGGAGGTCCCTTGTCATTGAGCTTAACATGGAATCGGACAGCACTCAGTGATTAGAGAGAAGTTCACCAATGTGGTATCATTGAATACTATAAGTGAGCCCGATACACCGGGCTGCCACCTAACATAACCTAACCTAGTATACCGATCGTCTTAGAATTAAATTCTGAGTCTATTTAGCGATGTCCGTCTCTCTGTCCTTCTGTATGTTCATGTATTTTGTGCAAAGTACAGCTCGTAGTTTATGTCCGATCGTCCTCAAATTTGGCACAGAGTCTTTTTTCGGCTCAAAGAAGATCCCTATTGATTTTGGTTCAGAACTAGATATAGCTGCCATATATATTTATAACCGATATGGTAATAAATGACATATTTAAGTTCTAAGTTCGTATAATCGAATGTTTTGTGAGTCTCGTAAATTTTGCAAACTATCAGTCAAATCGGTTCAGATTCAGAAATAGCTCTCATATATAGCATTCACCCGATTTACACTCCTATGGCACCAGAGACCAAAGGTTTTCACCGAGTTACGTGATATTTTGCACAGGGAGTAGAATTAACATTACAAATATGCGTACCAAATTTGGTTGAAATCGGTTCAGATTTAGATATAACACCCATATTTAGCTTTCGCCCGATTTACACTCCTAACATATGGAACCAGAAGCCAAAGGTTTACACCGAGTTACGTGAAATTTTGCGCAGGGAGTAGAATTAACATTACAAATATGCGTACCGAATTTGGTTGAAATCATATGGACCCAGAAGCCAAAGGTTTTCACCGAGTTACATGATATTTTACACATGGAGTAGAATTAACATTACAAATATGCGTACCAAATTTGGTTGAAATCGGTTCAGATTTAGATATAGCTCCCATATTTAGCTTTCGCCCGATTTACACTCCTAACATATGGACCCAGAAGCCAAAGGTTTACACCGAGTTACGTGAAATTTTGCGCAGGGAGTAGAATTAACATTACAAATATGCGTACCGAATTTGGTTGAAATCGGTTCAGATTTAGATATAGCTCCCATATATATATGTCGTCCGATTTATGGTCATATGACCACCGTAGGTCAAAATTTCACTCCGATTTACTTAAAATTGTGCGTAAGGATTGGAATTAACATTTTTACTATACATGCCAAATTTAGTTGAAATCGGTTAAGATTTAGATATAGCTGTCATATATATCTTTCGTTTCACTCCGATTTACTTGAAGCTTTGCACAAAGAGTAGGACTAACATTCTACCCAGTTATGCCAAATTAGGTCAAAATCCGTTCAGATTTAGATATAACTCCCATATATATCTTCCGCCCGATTTAGATTCATAAAGGGTGATACGGTCAAAATTTGGTCAAGGGAAAGCGCGTATAAATCGGTGAAATCGTTTATTTAAAAAATCAAATTAAATTTCTTTTTCAAGCTCAATTAGAATAAAATTCAGGAAAAATATTCAGTTAGGCTTTCGCTTTTCCAAATCCAAATTGCCGGGTCTCACGCTTGACACCTGCCATCAGATTTTGTACAGCCACCTTGTCCACCTTCTTCGCCGCAGAAAGCCAGTTTGCCTTGAACTGCTGCTCGACCTTAGCAGTTTTTTGGTCTTCTTTAGGTTCCGTTTGACAATAGCCCAGTATTTCTCAATTGGGCGGAGCTCTGGCGTGTTGGGAGAGTTCTTGTCCTTGGGAACCACCTGCACGTTGTTGGCGGCATACCACTCCATGACCTTTTTACGTAATGGCAAGATGCCAAATCCGGCCAAAACAGTACGGAACAACCGTGTTTCTTCAGGAAAGGCAGCAGACGTTTATTCAAACACTCTTTCACGTAAATTTCTTGGTTGACAGTCCCGGAAGCTATGAAAATGCTGCTTTTCAAGCTACAGGTACAGATGGCTTGCCAAACCAGATATTTCTTTGCGAACTTTGACACAGTTTTATGTGCTTAAAAATATCTGCTACCTTTCCCCTTCCTTTTGCCGTATAAAACTCCTGTCCCGGAAGCTGCTTGTAGTCGGCTTTGACGTAGGTTTCGTCGCCCATTACCACACAGTCAAACTTCGGCAGCATCGTCGTGTACAGCCTCCGGGATCGCGCTTTGGCCGTCGTATTTTGTTTATCATCGCGATTTGGAGTCACTACCTTCTTGTAAGTCGATAGTCCGGCTCGTTTGTTGGCTCGATGCACGCTTGTAGACGATACACCCAGCTTATTTGCGGCATCTCGGAGAGAGAGGTTAGGGTTTCGCTTGAAACTACCGGTAACTCTCTTTGTCGTCTCAGCGGCTTCCGGTTTTCGATTTCCCCCCGAACCAGACTTCCTGGCTGTCGACAAACGTTCCCCAAACACTTTAATTACATTTGTAACGGTTGCTTTGGCAACTTTTAGCGATTTTTCCAGCTTTGCGTGCGAGTAGCTCGGATTTTCGCGATGCGCGAGCAAAATTTTGATACGCTGCTCTTCTTGCTTGGACGGCATTTTGACAACTGAAGAGTGAATTCCAAAATCCAAATAGGAGCAACATTCTACACACACACACCTTCAAAATGAGGGATGTTCAGGGTGTTTTTTCAATGCAAAATTGAAAGAAATACGTCAAGTTTATATTGACCAAATTTTGACCGTATCACCCTTTATGTCCATGGAGGCCAAAGTTTCATCTCGAAAAGTTAAGTTACAAAAACCTTAAGGACGATTTCAGTAATATTTATAGTTCAGGTTGATAGGATGTTATGAATAAAATTGAAGCAACCAAACGGAACATTATTTAGAAACTCAACTTTACTAAATTTTCCATTGTCGTTACTGTAACCAATTGCACTTGGGCCAATTAAAATTTGTTTATTAAATATTACATTAAAATATGAAAAAAGTACGATCGCTTTTGATAAAAAGTATGCATTTTTTCGCGAATATTTTTTACGAAATACGAGACCTTTTCATAAAAATAACGAAATAGTTTCGAAGAAAGTAAGAAAAGTATACACTAAAAGTGCGAAATTATGTTAAAAGAACGTAGCGCTTTGTTTTTTTTAATGAAAAGTTTCTTTGATTGTAAAACAATAAAAAAAAAAATTCTACTTTTTACGAGTAGGACCTTTGGTTTGCCTGGTACTTACTTTCAAAGTATTAGAAATTTTATTTATTTTTATTTCTACGATTTTTCTTGGAAGCATAGTAGCTGTTCAGTACATTCAAATCAAACAAACTATTGCTACAGAAATAATAAAACCATATGACAAAAAGTCAAAGTCGATAAGCGAAATTCTTCCGTTTTCTCAACTTCACCTATGATAACAAAACCATAAAACCGGAATGCAAGTACTCTAAAATAAATATTACCTGTAAAAAATCTCTTGGTGTGGCACCGAGAACTTGCAGGATTTTGTCATAGCCTGAATCTTGGCAGAACTCAAAAAATGTTTTACCGAAAAGTTCTAATATGTCGTCAGCTGGTATATCTGAAAATAAAACAACAAATAGGAAAATAAATAGAAATCAATTAAGAAGGAGCATTAAATTAAAATGTTTTCAATAAATCTGTGTTCATCCAATAAAATAATCCATGATGTTTTTAATTTGTGCAAATCTCTAAGGTCATCCTTCGTTATTTTGACTACGGCCTATTTCAAAACGCTCTATTTTGCATCATGAGAACCAACATTATTATACCCTTCACCACTACTGTGGTACAGGGTATAATAAGTTTGTGCATTTGTATGTAACGCCAAGAGGAGTAATCATAGACCAACCTTTTAGTATACGGATCGGCTTAGAATTAAATTCTGAGTCGATTTAGCGATGTCCGTCTGTCTGTCTGTCTGTTGATGTATTTTTGTGTGCAAAGTACAGCTCGCAGTTTTAGTCCGATTGTCCTAAAATTTTGTATAGGGTCCTGTTTCGGCTCAAAGACGATCCCTATTGATTTTGGAAAAATCGGTTCAGATTTAGATATAGCTGCCATATATATTTTTCACCGATCTGGTCATAATTGGCGTGTATATCAACCGATCTTCCACAAATTCCGTACATCCGAATATTTTATGGGTCTCGAAAAACTTGCAAAATATCAGCCAAATCGGTTCAGATTTAGATATAGCTCCCATATATAGCTTTCGCCCGATTTACACTCATTTGCCCACAGAGGCCAATTTTTTGTTCCGATTTAGTTGAAATTTTGCATAGGGAGTAGAATTAGCATTGTAACTATACGTGCCAAATTTGGTTGAAATCGGATCAGATTTGGATATATCTCCCATATATAGCTTTCGCCCGATTTACACTCATATGACCACAGAGACCAATTTTTAACTCCGATTTAGTGGAAATTTTGCACAGGGAGTAGAATTAACATTGTAGCCATGCGTGCCAAATTTTCACCCGATTTACACTCATATGACCACGGAGACCAATTTTTAACTCCGATTTAGTTGAAATTTTGCATAGGGAGTAGAATTTGCATTGTTACTATGCGTGCCAAATTTGGTTGAAATCGGTTCAGATTTGGATATATCTCCCATATATAGCTTTCGCCCGATTTACACTCATATGACCACAGAGGCCAATTTTTAACTCCGATTTAGTTGAAATATTGCACAGGGAGTAGGATTAGCATTGTAACTATGCGTGCCAAATTTGGTTGAAATCGGTTCAGATTTGGATATATCTCCCATATATAGCTTTCGCCCGATTTACACTCATATGACCACAGAGACCAATTTTTTGCTCCGATTTAGTTGAAATTTTGCACAGGGAGTAGAATTAGCATTGTAGCTATGCGTGCCAAATTTGGTTGAAATCGGTTCAGATTTAGATATATAGATTTCGCCCGATTTACACTCAAATGACCACAGAGGCCAATTTTTAACTCCGATTTAGTTGAAATTTTGCACAGAGAGTAGAATTAGCATTGTTGCTATGCGTGCCAAATTTGGTTGAAATCGGTTCAGATTTAGATATAGCTCCCATATATATGTTTTTCAGATTTCGACAAAAATGGTCAAAATACCAACATTTGCTTTGTAAAATCGCCACTGCTTAGTCCAAAAGTTGTAAAAATGACTCTAATTTTCCTAAACTTCTAATACATATATATCGAGCGATAAATCATAAATAAACTTTTGCGAAGTTTCCTTAAAATTGCTTCAGATTTAAATGTTTCCCATATTTTGTTTACTAACATTGTGTTCCACCCTAGTGCACTAGCCGACTTAAATTTTGAGTCTATAGATTTGTAGAAGTCTATCAAATTCTGTCCAGATCGAGTGATATTTAAATGTATGTATTTGGGACAAACCTTCATATATAGCCCCAACACATTTGACGGATGTGATATGGTATCGAAAATTTAGATCTACAAAGTTGTGCAGGGTATAATATAGTCGGCCCCGCCCGACTTTAGATTTTCCTTACTTGTTTTCTTATTCAATTTGTTTTTAATTAGTATAAATTAATTTTAATTAGTATAATTATAAATCTTAAATTTGTCATTTCCCAATCGACTAAAATGCATTTTAAATCGAAAATGAAATTACGCGTCATCATTTTGACGAAGGATGGCTGTCTAGGGTTAAAACCACAAAAGCGCTGAATGCAATTAGTCAATTCCGTGAAGGACGCTATATAATTGCACTCATATGTATTAATGCTACTATTGGATTATTAAATCTGAAACTATAAAACATTTTATGATATTCCCGTTCTATTTAATTTAAAATTTAAACCCAAAATTTATAGAAATCGTTTTATTAAAAAGACCATTGATTTATGTACATAAATTCTCTCTTCTCTATTCTTCGTTATTCAATAAAATAATATCTTTCGAAATTTCTAATAAATCTCCAACGTAATAAATTGAAAGTATTTATCATATAAATAGACTTACTTAAAATTTCTACAGCTGCACCAATCAAATTGTAGGTAATTTCATCATCGTAGATTTGTCGTACCAAGAATTGTCCTTCCATTGTGACCATGGCTTTTTTCCTGGAAAATACAAATAAACACACACAAAAAAAGGAATAATAAATAAATGGGAAAACTTTTTTTTTTATTTTGAATACAAACAAACTGTGTTTTATATAATTTATTTAGTGCCTTTGAAAGCTTATTGCATGCAAAATATAAAGAACTCGAAACCATTATGGAGAATCGATAAATAAAATTTTCAATTTAGCATATGTTGTTTTTATACCCAACACCATAGAATGATGATGGGGGTATAATAAGTTTAGCACTCGGTTTGTAACACATCGAAATAACGATTTCCGACTATTAAAAGTATATATATTCTTGATCAGAAAGAAATTTTAAGACGATCCCAGCAATAAAGCGTCGCCAAAAAAAGTAGTGGAAATAAGCTCTTTGTATCAGAAAGTGGTGCAAAATTGGCTTAGAAGCAATGAATTTAACATGGGCTTGTCATAAGGCGGATATCCATCATTTCAACAGCCTTTGCACTGAATGTGCCTCACTTCTTAAGGTATGATACGCAATCAGTGTTTTGTTTTTATATTTTGCCAAATATTTTGTATAACTTCTAATGCATTCTAACGCTTGTCTAAAAGTTTTGATCTCAACTATTTTGAACAAGTATATACAGCAGTAAGTTCGGCCGGGCCGAATCTTAAATACCCACCACCATGAACCAAATATTAGGGTTTCCTTTGAAATGTCAGGAGGGCTTGAGGACTTGAGGACACTTCCCGAAGATAAATTTAAGGATTTCACCTATGAGGACTATATGAGATTCTGGATTTATAAGAACCATTTTTGTTCGAGTTTTAGAGGAATCGTTAACATCTCTTGTAAGTGTGCAAGAAAATTATAAAATAACGTCTTGATTTGAAATCTTAAATCTGTAGAAGTAAATTTTAAATTGAGTTTCAAGCAATTTTCATGATCAGTGCGCCTTCTACACCCTCAAGAAGTGAAGTCGGTCTATATGGAGGCATTACCAAATGGACCGATAAAAACTTAATCCGATACACGTTTTTGTGAGCCTAAAATACCAGAATATTTACAATTTCAGGCAAATCAGATAAAAACTACGGTTTCTAGAAACCCAAGGAGTTAAATCGGGAGATCGTTCTTATGGGGGCTATACTAAAATATGGACCGATACTCACCGTTTTCGGCACACCTCTTTATGACCCGAAAATACCTCTAGATTTCCAATTTCAGGCAAATAGGATAAAAACTTCGGATTCTAGAAGCTCAAGAAGTAAAATCGGGTATTCGGTCTATATGGGGGCTATACCAAAATATGGACCGATACTAACCATTTTCGGCACACCTCTTTATGGTCCTAAAATACCTCTAGATTTCCAATTTCAGACAAATTGGATAAAAGCTACGGTTTCTATAAGCCCACGACCCCAAATCGGGACGTCTTTTTATATGGGGACCATACCAAAACATGGACCGATACTAACAAATTTTGGCACACATATTTGTGGTCCTACAATACCTCTAGATTTCAAATTTCAGGTAAATTGAATAAAAACTGCGGTTTCTATAAGCCCAAGAAGTAAAATCGGGAGATGGGTCTATATGGGGGCTATACCAAAATATGGACCGATACTCACAATTTTTGGCACACGTATTTGTGGTCCTACAGTACCTCTAGATTTCCAATTTCAGGTAAATTGAATAAAAATTGCGGTTTCTATAAGCCCAGGAAATAAAATCGGGAGATCGGTCTATATGGGGGCTATACCAAAACATGGGCCGATACTCACCATTTTTGGCACACCTCTTTATGGTCATAAAATACCTCTAGATTTCAAATTTCAGGCAAATTGGATAAAAACTACGATTTCTATAAGCCCAAGACTCCAAATCGGTCGGTTTATATGGGGACTATATCAAAACCTGGACCGATATAGCCCATCTTCGAACTTGACCTGTCTGCAGACAAAAGACGAGTTTGTGCAAAATTTCATCACGATTGCTTCATTATTGAAGACTGTAGCGTGATTACAACAGACAGACAGACAGACGGACAGACGGACAGACGGACAGACGGACATCGTTATATCGTCTTAGAATTTCTCCCTGATCAAGAATATATATACTTTATATAGTCGGAAATCGATATTTCGATGTGTTACAAACGGAATGACAAACTTATTATACCCCCGTCAGCATTCTATGGTGGTGGGTATAAAAATACGCAATTTTTTAGAACTTCCTGTGTGGGGAAAATAAATAGCATCTTTGGGAGGACATTTCTGGATATGCTTTTAAAGTTATTAGAACAACTTCCTAATTTTTATTTTGCTGGGATGTAAAGCTGTCCGTTTGTCTGAAATCATGCTACAGCCTTCAATAATGAAGCTATTGTGCGGAAATTTTGCTCAGACTCGTTGTTTGTTTGAAAGCAGGTCATGTTATATACACTGAAAAAAGCATACCCGGTTCCAAAGATTTTGTCTTTATTTAAAAAAATTTGGTATTGATTCCGAACCAAAGAAGCGGAGAATACAAGTAAGGATACAGTTAAGGTACAATTCCCTTTTAAATTTGGTTTTTGTGTACTTGCTTCTAGGAACCAAATTTTAATTTTTCGCTTTCTCAGCCTTTTTATACCCTGCTCCACACTGTGGAACAGGGTATTATAAGTTAGTGCACATGTTTGCAACACCCAGAAGGGGACGAGATAGACACATGGTGTCTTTGGCAAAAATGCTCAGGGTGGGCTCCTGAGTCGATATAGCGATGTCCGTCTGTCCGTGAACACATTTTTGTAATCAAAGTCTAGGTCGCAGTTTTAGTCCAATCGACTTCAAATTTGGCACAAGTATGTATTTTGGCTCAGAATAGATCCCTATTGATTTTGGAAGAAATCGGTTCAGATTTAGATATAGCTCCCATATATATATTTCGCCCGATATGGACTTATATGACCCAGAAGCCAGAGTTTTACCCCAATTTGGTTGAAATTTTGCACACGGAGTAGAATTAGCATTGTAGCTATGCGTGCCAAATTTTGTTGAAATCGGTTCAGATTTAGATATAGCTCCCATATATAGCTTTCGCCCGATTTAAACTCATATGACCACAGAGGCCAATTTTTAACTCCGATTTAGTTGAAATTTTGCACAGGGAGTAGAATTAGCATTGTAGCTATGCGTGCAAAATTTGGTTGAAATCGGTTCAGATTTAGATATAGCTCCAATATATAGCTTTCGGCCGATTTACACTCATATGACCACAGAGGCCAATTTTTAACTCCGATTTAGTTGAAATTTTGCACAGGGAGTAGAATTAGCATTGTTGCTATGAGTGCCAAATTTGGTTGAAATCGGTTCAGATTTAGATATAGCTCCCATATATATGTTTTTCTGATTTCGACAAAAATGGCCAAAATACCAACATTTTCCTTGTAAAATCGCCACTGCTTAGTCGAAAAGTTGTAAAAATGACTCTAATTTTCCTAAACTTCTAATACATATATATCGAGCGATAAATCATAAATAAACTTTTGTGAAGTTTCATTAAAACTGCTTCAGATTTAAATGTTTCCCATATGTTTTTACTAACATTGTGTTCCACCCTAGTGCATTAGCCGACTTAAATTTTGAGTATAAAGATTTTGTAGAAGTCTATCAAATTCTTCCAGATCGAGTGATATTTAAATGTATGTATTTGGGACAAACCTTTATATATAGCCCCCAACACATTTGACGGATGTGATATGGTATCGAAAATTTTGATCTACAAAGTGGTGCAGGGTATAATATAGTCGACACCGCCCGACTTTAGAATTTCCTTACTTGTTTCTTCATATGCTATTAAAGTCCTTTAAAAACGAGTTAACGGCAAATTTATTTTCCAAATTAAGACTCGACTTCCAGTAGAAATTAAGCTATGTTTGAAGCAAAAAACTTCTTTAAAATAAAGTTTTGAAAAATATGTCCTATATTTGAACGATTTTTTGCTTTGTAGTCAAGATGCAAAAAGACAAAAAAATTTAAAGACAATTTCATTCAATTTACAGAATTTTTTTCAATTATTAAAGTCAAGTTGAGCGTAGCCCAAACATTTTTTCTTTAAGATACCCATTTTGAAGTCAAATCAATTAATTGTAAGGACAATACATTGAAAAGTTTATCGACTTTTGGACAAGGAAAAAAACTTTATTTTACAGAAATGCGTCTTTTATGCTAAGCAAAATTTTTATTCGTATTTTAAAGACTTGAAATCTTTAACCTCACGACAATATTTTTTTCAGTGTATCGGCCCATTTTTATACCCTCCACCATAGGATGGGGGCTATATGAACTGTGTCATTCCGTTTGTAACATATCGAAATATTGCTCTAAGATCCCATAATGTATATATATTCTGGGTCGTGGTGAAATTCTGAGTCGATCTAAGCATGTCCGTCCGTCCGTTCGTCTGTTGAAATCACGCTAACTTCCGAACGAAACGCGCTATCGACTTGAAACTTGGCACAAGTAGTTGTTATCGATGTAGGTCGGATGGTATTGCAAATGGGCCATATCGGTTCACTTTTACGTATAGCCCCCATATAAACGGACCACCAGATTTGGCTTGCGGAGCCTCTAAGAGAAACATATTTCATCCGATCCGGCTGAAATTTGGTACATGGTGTTAGTATATGGTCGGGAGCCACCGTGGTGCAATGGTTAGCATGCCCGCCTTGCATACACAAGGTCGTGGGTTCGATTCCTGCTTCGACCGAACACCAAAAAGTTTTTTCAACGGTGGATTATCCCACCTCAGTAATGCTGGTGACATTTCTGAGGGTTTCAAAGCTTCTCTAAGTGGTTTCAAATGCCGTCATTGAGCTTAACATGGAATCGGGCAGCACTCAGTGATAAGAGAGAAGTTCACCAATGTGGTATCACAATGGACTGAATAGTCTAAGTGAGCTTGATACATCGGGCTGCCACCTATCCTAACCTAGTATTTGGCCTCTACTGACCATGCAAAAATTGGTCCACATCGGTGCATAATTATATACAGCCCCCATATAAACCGATAACCAGATTTGACCTCCGGAGCCTCTTGGAAGACCAAAATTCATCTTATTCAGTTGATATTTGGTACGTGATGTTAGTATATTGCAGGAATTGGTTGATATCAGTCCATAATTTTATATAGCCCCCATATAACGATCCCCAGATTTGACCTCCGGTGCTTTTGGAGAAGCAAAATTCATCCGATCTGGTTGAAATTTGGTACGTGGTGGTAGTATATTCCTATTCAACCGTCGAACTGAACGGACGTGTTTTCTAATAGCGGAGTATTTCATCGTAATAAGTACTTATTACGAATTTCACGTATGGTGGAAATAATAAACCACCATGCAGCGAAATTAAAAGTCATCCACTGGGTTGCTAACTTCAGGGCCCAGTGGACGGGTAACGACTGAAGTTATAAATTTGGGCAGCGACCAAGAGTCAGACCCAATTAGTCGACCTGTAGACGGGTCGACTGGCGGTGACACTTTGGCAAGTCGAACCTTTTTTAAGGTGACGACATCAAAAGGAGGCAATCCCTCTCGAAGGAGGTTCAAGGAACGAAGAAATGCTTTGTTTATCCTAAAGTAATTAGGATCAGTCAACCTAAGCACGTTGTCGGCTAAGCAAAGCGATTCCTTAAAATGGACTCAAGGAATTCTTGAAGCTGGAAAAAGGGAACGTTCACCGGAGGAGCTGCCATCCTCTAAACGGGATCAAAGATCGTTTGCCTCAGTTGCAAAAGGCAGCCTTGTGATGGCTATTATTAATAAAGGAGCATTGGTCGGTATGATTCCAAGGCAAAAATGGGGGGAAATTGAGAACGCGATGTCTGGTGTCTACTCAGAGGTCCGAAAAAAGTTTCCCGGACCGAGTCCTCGGCGGCAAGATGCTGGATGGTACCAAGGACGATATAAGTTAATAGCTTTTGCGGACCAGAGGTCTATGGATTGCTTTAAAGCTGCATTGATGCTAATTGGTGAAGTTTGGGAAGGAGCCGCTTTGGAGTTAGTCGATAAAAAAGACATACCGGCTAAAACTAGAGCACATGCATGGGTACCGTCAAACCCTCTCAATACTAGAGAGACTAAAAGAATGTAACTCAGATCTTCCAACTGCCGATTGGAAGGTTGGTCGTTTGGATGAGGTGGATGGACCAAGACGACATGCGGTGTTTATATTAAACATAGAGGCGCTGCCACATCTAGCCCAGACCCAAGGACGTGTAAGTTATGGCTTTCATGATATCCATATGAAGGTATACAAAAGCGATCAGCCAAAGGATTCCGAAACGGACAAGCCTCCGGTAGAGTCAGCAGTGAAAAAATCTCCTAGCGAAGCCGAAGGAGACATAAAACCTGCAGACTATGGCGAAAATCATATGCGGGAAGTTTCTACAGGCTCAAGCCTCACCAAAGCTGAACCGCGGATTGTTGCGAGAGTCACCGAGATCTGTGAAGAGGAAGCCCTTGATGACTCAATTGAAGCGGCTGATGTGACGGTGGTTGAAAATTTGGATGGTTCTACGGTTCCTCCAGATAAATCTTCACCATTTGTAAGGCCGCTTGTGCTGCCTTAAAAGTTCTCCTGATGAAAGGAGACATAGATATAGTTCTTATTCAAGAACCATACATATGTAAGAACAAGATATGTAAATTAAGCACTCCGGGTTTCAAACTTTTGCATAATACCGGTAACGATATAAATCGAGCATGTATAATTGCTAAAACGAACCTTGGCGTTATTTTGGACAGGACGCTGAATTTTAGGCTTAATATTAAAGAGAGGGCGAGAAAAGCCACGGTAGCGTTGTCTCGTGCAAAAAGGCAATAGGAAAAAAGTGGGGACTTAAACCAAAAATTGTGCATTGGCTATACAGTAGTTAGACCTATAATGCTATATGGTGTTGTAGTCTGGTGGCCGGCACTGCAGAAACCGACTTGTTTAGATAAAGTTCAGCGTATGGCGAGCTTATGTATCTCAGGCGCATTTAGCAAGACAGGAACAGACTCCCTTAATGTCATGCTACATCTATTGCCTTTAGGCATTTTGGCCAAACAGTCAGCTGCAACAACGGCTGTGCGGTTGCGCGAGCTATCGCTGTGGTCGGAAAAAATGTACGGTCATAGTTCGGTCCTCAAAGTAATGCCAGATGTGCCCAACGTAGTGGATTACACCCTGGCAAAACCACTTTTCGACAAAAAGTTTGAAACTCTAATTCCCAACAGTGAGGCGTGGTGTACACAGACCCCGGGGAATAAAAGATATATAGATTTCTATACTGATGGCTCAAAATTGAATGCACAAGTGGGGTTCGGAGTATATTCTAAAGATCTGGAAATTCGAATAGCGAAAAGATTACCTAATTACTGTAGTGTTTTTCAGGCTGAAATATTGGCAATAAGAGAGGTGGTGAATTGGCTGAGAAGTAATGTTCCAACAAATATTGGCTTTAATATATACTCAGACAGTCAACCTGCAATAAAATCCTTGGACTCTGTGTTCCTTAACTCGAAAACGGCCATACACTGCCGCAAATCTCTCAACGAGATGGCTGAGCAGTACAATATTCACCTAATATGGGTGCCTGGCCACAGGAACATACCGGAGAACTGCGAAGCAGATGTGTTTGCAAGGCTACGAACTACCTTACATATTCCAGGGGAACTAGAATCTGTTTGTATGCCTCTGGCCACCTGCAAGCTCTTACTGCGTGAGAAGGCTGTTATGATAGCCAATATTCGATGGGAAAATTGCAAGGGTTGTAACGACACCAAGCAAATATGGCCCCATTTAAACTTAAACCGCACACTAGATATGCTAGTGTTCTCAAGGCGTCAGATAGCACTCTTGATATCTGCTATAACGGGTCGCTGCATGATAGGCGAATTTGCAAAAACTATAGGTGCGAAGTGTAATGACTATTGTATAAGCTGTCATGTCCTGCTTTTTGTGTAAGGCGTAAGCGAATTTTAGGAGCATATAGCTTTAGATTACTGGCGGACCTGGAAAACGTTAACTTAAGCAGTTTGTTAATGTTTTCGGAGCAATCTGGTTGGTTCCACAAAAGTAAATAATAGAGAAGGTTCTGTGGTTAAGACTAGAAGTGCCCATATGTAATAGGTACTTTTAGTTAAATATGGTATCACAATGGACTGAATAGTCTAAGTGAGCCTGAAATTTAATCGGGCTGCAACTTTAACCTAACCTAACCTAACCTATATATAGCCCCCATATAAACCGATTCCCCTATGCGGAGCCTCTAAGAGATGCAAATTTCAACCGATCCGGCTGAAATTTGGTACACGGTGTTAGTATATGGTATCTAATGACCATGCAAAAATTGGTCTACATCGATTACCAGATTTGACCTCCGGAGCCTCTTGGAAGACCAAAATTCATCTTATTCAGTTGATATTTGCTACGTGATGTTTATATATGGCCTCAAACACCCATGCAAAAATTGGTTCATATCAGTCCCTAATTATATATAGCCCCCATATAAACCGATCCCCAGATTTGACCTCCGGTGCTTTAGGAGAAGTAAAATTCATCCGCTCTGGTTTAAATTTGGTACGTGGTGGTAGTATATGATATTTAACAATCATGCCAAAAGTGGTCCATATTAGTCCATAATCATATATAGCCCCCATATAAACCGATCCCGAGATTTGGTTTTGGAGCCTCTTGGAGGAGCAAATTTCATCAGTTGAAATTTGGTACACTGTCAGTTGAAATTTGGTACATTGTGCTAGCCGTTAACAACCATGCCTAACTAGGTCCATATCGGTCTATAGTTATATATAGCCCTCAGATGAATCGGTCCCCAATCACACAAAAATTGGTCCATATCATGTTCATAATTGTATATAGCCCCCATATAAGCGACCCCCATATTTCAATTTTGGCTCTCTACGTACCGTGCAAAAGTCCATATGGATTCGTAATTATTTGTAGACCTACCTATACATAGGTTTTTTGTCTAATATGTATGGACTAACTCACAATTTAGAAAACGATTTAAGATACCACAACCAAAGTAATTCGATTGTGGACGACAGTCTTTCGTAGAAGTTTCTACGCAATCCATGGTGGAGGGTACATAAGATTCGGCCTGGTCGAACTTACGGCCATATATACTTGTTTTAAAATAGAAAGTAGAGGATTGTCGATAAATGGGAACACGGTACATAATTTTAGAATTTTTCTACAGGCTTCTGCCAGACTTTTTTAAGTAAAAAAACTTAAATTCACATGAAGTTGACAGGCAACGTAGAGGGTGCTTCATTTTCCGGTATATGTTTGGGAAGGACATGTTCTCCATGTCCAACACTTTAACAAATGTTAATATGGTCAATTTTTAAGTACTTTTACTTTTTCCGATTTATTGGACGGTATGCTGAGGAGAAGTATACCTCCCCTTCACAAACCACCCTTAAAAATCACAGAGAATATAGAAGATTGTCCAACGATTTGAATACAGAACCACTAAAAAACAAAAAATTGGTCGAAAGGAAACACCCCTACCCGACGGCCGCTCTATTTCTGTATATAAACGAAAAAGCAAATAGTCCGATTTTTTGAAATGTGCGGGACACGTGTGTGGAAACCATGGAGTGATTAATCAGTACTTCAGATTTTGTGCCAGACTTCCCGTACTCTTTAAAAGAGTTCACATCTTTTCGAATTTATTTTCAGATCGAAGGATATGGTTGACTAAGCTAACGAGAATATGCTTCGGGAGGCGCAGCGAAGCGGGCCGCGTTACGCTAGTTCCATATATATTCATGTAATCCGCTATGAGGTAGAGTTTTCAAAGGAAGCTTTTATTTGTTGTTTTGATCTAAGCTTTAAAACCCTTGCGTTGACTAAACTACAAGAGTAGCTTAACCAACAGAGGAAAATAATGTTTGTCAAATTTATTTTATATTTCATTCAAAGCGATGGATACTTAAAATTCGACCCAGCCGAACCTAAAGCGTATATACATGTTTTTGATTTTATTTAATTTTATGTTTTGTAAAATTATAATGTTATGTAAAATTATTTGAGGCGATATATTTTTCGTGCATGTACGTAAGTTTTTGGGATATGCTTTTGAATCAACTAGTACGAGTAAATGACACCATGGGACTCACCACCGATATTTTAAGCATATACAAAAAACCATAATTGCCACAACATCAGCGGTTGTAAGGAGCATGAGGATTTTATTAATTTTTTTTATACCCTCCACCATAGGATGGGGAGTATATTAACTTTGTCATTCCGTTTGTTACACATCGAAATATTGATCTAAGACCCCATAAAGTATATATATTCTGGGTCGTGGTGAAATTCTGAGTCGATCTGAGCATGTCCGTCCGTCCGTCTGTTGAAATCACGATAACTTCCGAACGAAACAAGCTATCGACTTGAAACTTGGCACAATTAGTTGTTATTGATGTAGGTCGGATGGTATTGCAAATGGGCCACATCGGTCCACTTTTACGTATAGCCCCCATATAAACGGACCCCCAAATTTGGCTTGCGAGGCCTCTAAGAGAAGCAAATTTCATCCGATCCGGCTGAAATTTGGTACATGGTGTTAATATATGGTCTCTAACAACCCTGCAAAAACTGGTCTACATCGGTCCATAATTATATATAGCCCCCATATAAACCGATCCCCCGATTTGGCTTGCCGAGCCTCTAAGAGAAGCAAATTTCATCCGATCCGGCTGAAATTTGGTACATGGTGTTAATATATGGTCTCTAACAACCATGCAAAAATTGGTCCATATCGGTCCATAATTATATATAGCCCCCATATAAACCGATCCCCCGATGTGGCTTGCGGAGCCTCTAAGAGAAACAAATTTCATCCGATCCGCCTGAAATTTGGTACATGATGTTAGTATATGGTCTCTAACAACCATGCAAAAATTGGTCCATATCGGTCCATAATTATATATAGCCCCCATATAAACCGATCAAAAGATTTGACCTCCGGAGCCTCTTGGAAGACCAAAATTCATCTGACTCACACAGAAAAAAATATCACCAAAATATTTCCAATTAAAAAGTTAATTAAAGTTGAAATTTTTTTCAATTAATAAATTAATTGGTACAATTAACTTTTTAATCAAGATAGAAACATTAAGTTAATTAAGTCAATGATTGAAAATTTTAACATTTTTAATTAAAAAGTTAATTGATACAATTAACTTTTAATCAAATTCGGAAGACTAAGTCAGTTAAAAAAACGATGATCATTTTTTTTTTTAAATTTTTCATTAATTTTTTTTTCAAACAATCAATTGTTAATCCAAATAAAAATTCTAAGCCAATTCAGAATGTAATTGAAAATAGTTAAATTTTTTTAATTAATAAATTAATTGAGTTTTGTAATCAATATCAATTAAATTTTTAATTGAATCAATTAAAAAATTAATTGATATTTGGTAATGAAATCAATTAATTTTTTAATCAAGAATTTTTTCTATGCCCAATTAAAACTGTGATTGATACTATCATTTTCGTGATTGAAGACATTTCAATTAAAAAATTAATTGGATCAATTAATTTCGTGATTGAATCAGAAAAAAATTTTTTGTGTGCAGTTGAAATTTGGTACGTGATGTCAATATATGGCCTCAAACACCCATGCAAAAATTGGTCCACATCGGTCCATAATTATATATAGCCCCCATATAAACCGATCCCCCGATGTGGCTTGCCGAGCCTCTAAGAGAAGCAACTTTCATCCGATCCGGCTGAAATTTGGTAAATGGTGTTAGTATATGGTCTCTAACAACCATGCAAAAATTGGTCCATATCGGTCCATAATTATATATAGCCCCCATATAAACAGATCACCAGATTTGACCTCCGGAGCCTCTTGGAAGACCAAAATTCATCTGACTCAGTTGAAATTTGGTACGTGATGTCAATATATGGCCTCAAACACCCATGCAAAAATTGGTCGATATCGGTCTATAATTATATATAGGCCCCATATAAACTTATCCCCAGATTTGACCTCCGGAGCACCTTGGAAGAGCAAAATTCTTTCCATTCGGTTGAAATTGGTACGTGATATTAGTATATAGCATCCAACAACCATGCAGGAATTGGTTCCTATCAGTCCATAATTATATATAGC
The DNA here is from genome assembly GCF_050003625.1 of Haematobia irritans. Classification (NCBI taxonomy): domain Eukaryota; kingdom Metazoa; phylum Arthropoda; class Insecta; order Diptera; family Muscidae; genus Haematobia; species Haematobia irritans. The sequence continues at coordinate 149,735,887 of NC_134397.1, read as the reverse complement.
TCCCATATAAACCGATCCCCAGATTTGACCTACGGTGCCTTTTGGGGAAGCAAAATTCATCCGATCTGGTTAAAATTTGGTACGTGGTGGTAGTATATGATATTTAACAATCATGCCAATAGTGGTTCATATCAGTCCATAATCATTTATAGCCCCCATATAGACCGATCCCGAGATTTGGTTTTGGAGCCTCTTGGAGGAGCAAATTTCATCCGAGTGAGTTGAAATTTGTGGATGACAGTCTTTCGTAGAAGTTTCTACGCAATCCATGGTGGAGGGTACATAAGATTCGGCCTGGCCGAATTTACGGCCGTATATACTTGTTTTTTTTCAACAGGTGGTCAATATTTCTTTTACCACATTATTTTCAGTGTTGCCAATTTGGTGCTTTTAGCACCAAATTTAGTGCTTTTTGATTTCTAAAAAGCACCAAATTGCCTTTTTGGTGCCTTTTCAAAAAAAGCACCAACTTGGTGCTTTCTGGCAATTTCATTTAGTGCTTTTGGTGCTTTTTTTATTTTGAACAGTATTAAGTTTAATTGATACAAAAATTTTGATTAGACTGTCAAGAGCCGAAGAAACTGAAATTTATTGCCAAATATAGAATATTATTGTTAGGAAGTTGGTATTGATTATTTTTTAATTAATATTGTTATTTAGGGTATTCTGTAGGAAAGTCGAGCGATGAGTGTCGAATTTTTGAATTTGGTAAAGATGTCATTAAAAACGTTTGTATTAAATTCACAAAAGCACGCACAACTGAAATAAGCAATAGACTCCTTCCATATATTAATATTTTGAAAGGTGAAAAACATCACTGATCAAAATGAATTGGACGAAAGCAATAAAACTGATCAAGGTGTATACTTGATCAGATTCATAATGGTGAGTACTAAGTTTGAGTTCTGCCGCTAAAGTGAAAACTATTTCAGTAAAAATGGGCATAAAATTATGCATATTTGCTGCAAATTTTATTACAACTTGATGGGGAATAACCAAAAGCAAATTTTCACAAAGTTTGCTAAAATGACTATTTTAGCGGCTCGATCGTAGGTTGTTTTTTTTTTTTTTTTTTTTTTTTTTTTTTAGTAGAGCATTTAATTTTCGATTTTGTGGTGGAAGGTGGTATGTTAGAATTTATAATATTATTTTTGGTGCTTTTTGGCCTTGGGGAGTTGGCAACACTGATTATTTTGTTCAGAATTGTGTGTGCGAGAGAGAAGCCGCCATTACATAGGGTCGTTAATATCGTTTGGTCGGATGCTTGGCCTTTAATTATAGATCTCGGCATTGCGATAAATACGTGCAATGCTGCTAATGATTTAATGCTTTAAATATTTGCTTTCACTTCAAATAGCTATGGTAATTCTCTTTGTGCTTTTGGTCGTATGAAAATTTCCAGGATATTTATTTTTTATGGTATTCGAGCTTGATGCACATAGCTCTGACGGCCAGCAATTTTAATGTGTAATTAATTTTTAATACTTTGGGGAATTCCCATTGTACAATATTTATGGCCGTAGACAAACATAAATAACCAATTGAGAATTAATTTACAATGTTCATTGGATATAACTTTAAATACATTTTTTAAAATGCCCATGGAAATAATGAGACATACATAAATAAATGTGAAGTAATTAATACGTATGTACACCCTCAAAAAAAATCGCTTCTGTAACATATGCCCAAAACACATTTTGCTTCAAGCATATATATTTTCAGGATTGGTCCAAACAAAATATTGTTTGTATTGTTAAAACATATTATGTTTCACCTCAGGCATACACTGGTAGAAAAACATTTTAATGAGATTTTCTTTGTGTATATATATTTTTAAGTCGCCAATTGGTTACTTCCATTATTTTACTTGCAGCATACTCTTTAGGTCTCTCTTTCTAAACACATATATGTTTATAGGATATTTCTAAATTAATATATGTTTGCAACGAAGCATATTATATTTACAAACATTTTATGTCCCAAATATAATATGTTCTAACATATTAACCCAAACATGTTATGCTAGTTTATGAACATTAATATGCTTGCACTTAAAAATATTGTGTTAAAAAATTTTAGTTCCAAACCTATAATTTTTACACCAAAACCCATATGAAAAACAGTCTTTTTCGTCCGTGTACGAATGTAGTAATCTTGTTTACACAAAAAGTAATTAATTGCGCACAAAACGAAATACATGTTTCGACATGTTTATCGCAATCACTTATTGTTTATCTACAGCATTTGATCTTATATTCTGTCTTTGGGTAAAGAGTTTTCTGGCCACGAAAAAATTTAGCTGACAATAAGTTTTCTAATATTTTTATCGTCTACGTAGAAATATAACTAGGACCAATTCAAGGTCATAAATAACATGTATATTTTTTTCGTGATGGGATTGTGCCGACTAAGGAATAGCCATAACCATTTTTTAATAATTTTCATCAGAAACAAAAACCTGCGTATGAAGTACTTGGAAAATCATAGCTTTATAAATTGGTCAGTTATTCTAGGTTAGGTTAGGTTAGGTTAGGTTAAAGTGGCAGCCCGATTAAGATTCAGACTCACTTAGACTATTCAGTCCATTGTGATACCACATTAACTAAAAGTACCTATTACATATGGGCACTTCTAGTTTTAACCGCTGAACCAACCAGATTGTTCCAAAAACATTAGCAGACTGCTTAAGTTAACGTTTTCCAGATCCGCCAGTAATCTGAAGCTATATGCTCCTAAAAGTTGCCTCACACAAAATACAGGACACTCAGACAAAAGGTGTTTAACTGATTCCCTTTTCTCCGCATCATGACAGCTCATACAATGGTCATTATACTTCGCGCCAATAGTTTTTGCAAGGCAGCGACCCGTTATAGCAGATATCAGAAGTGATATCTGACGTCTCCAGAACACTAGCATATCTAGTGTGCGGTTTAAGTTTAAATGGGGCCATATTTGCTTGGCATCGTTACAACCCTTGCAATTCTCCCATCGAACATTTGCCATCATAACAGCCTTCTCACGCTGCATGAGCTTGCAGGTAGCCAGGGGCATACCAACAGATTCTAGTTCCCCTGGAATATGTAAGGTAGTCCCTAGCCTTGCCAACTCATCCGCTTCGCAGTTCCCCGGTATGTTCCTATGACCAGGCACCCATATTAGGTGAATATTGTACTGCTCAGCCATCTCATTGAGAGATTTGCGGCAGTCGATGGCCATTTTCGGGTTGAGGAACACAGAGTCCAAGGATTTTATTGCAGGTTGACTGTCTGAGTATATATTAATGCCCACATTTTTTGGAACATTACTTCGCCACTTCTCTTATTGCTAATATTTCAGCCTGAAAAACACTACAGTGATTAGGTAATCTTTTCGCTATTCGAAGTTCCAGATCATTAGAATATACTCCGAAACCCACTTGTCCATCCAATTTGGAGCCATCAGTGTAGAAATCTATATATTCTTTATCCCCCGGGGTATAAATAATTACGAACCGATATGAACTTTTGCGCGGCATTCTCATTTTCAGGCCATGAAATCTTTGGCCTCACTACAATATTGTTTTCAGTATAGATAGAAGAGTAGTGAAAATATTCTATTGGATTCGGAAGTGGTTCAAAATTTGTCGCAGAAGCGTGAACCATTTCAACAGCCATTGCAGTGAATTGTATCACTCCTTAAGGTTAATGCGAACTCAGTGTTTTAAAACTGAATTAAAACAGTTTGCCTGATAAAAACTACCTACCACACCTATTTATGGTTTTTTTTTTTTGGAACTATAAATAGGTGTGCCGAATATATTGTGTAACGGTACAGTTTTTGATACAGCAACTTTATAAACCCGCCCTCCGATTTGGGGGCAAAAATCTACAGATTTTAGGCTTTATTTAATTTTTCATATCATTATTTCATCATTTTCTTGCACGCTTATTAGAGGCGTGTACGTGACACGAAATTGTCGTGACTCACGAAAATTTTTGTGACTCACGCATGAGTCACGCACATGTCAACGGCGTGAGCGTGATTAACAAACCAAAATGTGGTGAGAGTGCGTGAGTAACGAATGATGCTCACGAAAATAATCCCGCTCTCCAACATAAAACGCTTAAAAATTAAATTCATTTGCAATTTTAGTGACACCTAGGATATTAAGAATAACGCTCTCGATTTTAATCGTGCTCATGATTTCAGGCACGTCCTTCAGGTAAATTACTCATAAAATTATTCGTGAGTCACTATATTTTTCGTGAGTTACGGTATTTTTCATGAGTATAACAAGTTTTCTTTTCGTGAGTGTGCGTGAGCGTGAGACCTACCAAACAAAATCGTGCGTGAGTAAGATATTTCCGTCGTGAGTGTGAGTAAAATATTACTCACCTCTAACGCTTATGCGAGGTATTTATGATTCCTCTAAAACTCAAACAAAAATGGTTCTTATAAATCCAGAATCTGATCTAGTCTTAATAGATTTAAATTTAAATTTATCTTAGGTAAGTGTACTGGTTGAACTGATCTGCTTGGGAGAATATCTGTCATCAAGCCCATTTTATACAAGGATTTTGTTAATTGTTTTAGTCATATAAATCAACATTTTTGCATAATTTTTTTTTCTTTTATAAAATATATACTCTAGATATAAGGCTGAGCCAAATCTGTGCAATTTTGTAATTCATAAGTTGAAATGTATTTCTTTTCTATTCAATAAAATGTTATGTCATCAAACCCCCCTGAAATAAAAAAAAAAACAAGTATAAACGGCCGTAAGTTCGGCCAGGCCGAAGCTTATGTACCCTCCACCATGATTTGCGTAGAAACTTCTACTGAAGACTGTCATCCACAATCGAATTACTTGGGATGCGGTAACACTTGCCGATGGCAAGGTATCTTAAAACTTCCTAACATCGTCTTCTAAATTACAAGGTAGTCCATACGTAGTATATATTAAACTAAAAAAGGCCGATTAAAATTTGGAAAAAATTTTCAATAGAAATAAAATTTGGAAAAAATTGTCTATAGAAATGAAATTTTTACAAAATTTCTATAGAAATAAAATTTTTACAAAATTTTCTATAGAAATAACATTTTGACAATGTTTTTCATAAAAATAAAATTTTGGTAGATTATTTTTGGCTCGAGTGGCAACCATGAATATGAACCGATATGGAGCAATTTTTGTGTGATTGGGGATCGGCTATATATAACTATACACCGATATGGCCCAATTTTGGAATGGATATTAGCGGCCTTATACTAACACCACGTTGCAAATTTCAACCGGATCGGATGAATTTTGCTCCTCCAAGAGGCTCCGGAGATCAAATCTGGGGAAAGGTTTATATGGGGACTATATATAATTATGGACCGATATGGACCAATTCTTGCGAGTTTGTTAGAGACGACATTCTAACACCATGTTCAAAATTTCAACCGGATCGGATGAATTTTGCTCCTCCAAGAGGCTCCGGAGGGCAAATCTGGGAATCGATTTATATGGGGGCTATATATAATTATGGACCGATATGGACCAATTTTTGCATGGTCATTAGAGAACATATACCAACACCATGTACCAAATTTCAGTCGGATCGGATGAAATTTTCGTTTCTTAGAGGCTCCGCAAGCCTAACCGGGGGATCGGTTTATATAGGGGCTATATATAATTATGGACCGATATGGACCAATTTTTGCATGGTTGTTAGAGACCATATACCAACATCATGTACCAAATTTCAGCCGGATCGGATGAAATATTCTTCTCTTAGAGGCTCCGCAAGCCAAATCCGGGGATCGGTTTTTTTTTGGGCTATATATAATTATGGACCGATGCGGACCAATTTTTGCATGGTCATTAGAGAACATATACAAACACCATGTACTACATTTCAGCAGTATCGGATGAAATTTGCTTCTCTTAGAGCGATCGCAAGCCAAATTTGGGGGTCCGTTTATATGGGGGCTATACGTAAAAGTGGACCGATCATATACCAAATTTCAGCCGGATCGGATGAAATATGCTTCTGTTAGAGTCTCCACAAGCTAAATCTGATGGGCCCTTTATATGGGGGCTATACGTAAAAGTGGACCGATATGGCCCATTTTCAATACCATCCGACCTACATCGATAACAACTACTTGTGCCAAGTTTCAAGTCGATAGCTTGTTTCGTTCGGAAGTTAGCGTGATTTCAACAGACGGACGGACGGACGAACGGACATGCTCAGATCGACTCAGAATTTCACCACGATCCAGAATATATATACTTTATGGGGTCTTAGAGCAATATTTCGATGTGTTACAAACGGAATGACAAAGTTAATATACCCCCATCCTATGATGGAGGGTATAAAAACTATAATATTCGATTCATGGTGGTGGGTATATAAGATTCGGGCTAGCCGAACTTACTGCTGTATATATTTGTTTTTGATGTATTTGTTACAAAAAAAATTAAAATATGAAAAAAAATTATGAAAAACGAGTTTTAAACTTTTAATTAAAAGGACATCCTGGGTAGTTAAAATAAAAAACGTCTTTAGCAGAACATGTTTGGAAGAAATTTTCCAAAATTTTCTACTGGTTATGTAGTATCCGATTTCCTATATTTGAGTAAAAGGTTTAGGGTATTACAATGACAGTTCACTGCAACGTTACCTCTGTTTTATATACGCACGAAGATTTTGAACTTAAATTCATATTTATGGTAAATGCCTGCATATTCTATTTTATGCCCTAAGAACACGTGTCATCTTCAAAAATTTTTTCTGGCACCTTCAACTCACAAAAGGCTGTATGTTATTATTCTCCAATTTCCTAATAAACGCCCATCCACCACAATCTACATGCTGTAGTACTAAAGAAAGTTAAATAGAAAAAGTATATATTTCTTTATCCCCAAAAGAGGACAAAGTTTTAGCATCTATGATACCTTCGACGAAAATGGGAAAACATACCTATGAAATTGAAAAACTGATTTTGATGAGCTTTCCCATGTTTTTGTATTCAACAAGTTTTCTACTTATGAATTCATAGTCCTTTCTTGTTACAAGGTCTTCTCTTCTAAAAATTTGTTTCCGTTACACACGAGATAAAAGGAAAAAGTTTCCTTATCATAAGTTTTGATTTTGTCATATCATTTTGTTTTCTTTTTTTTTCTTAATTTAGTTTGACAAAGAAGGTGGAAACTTTTTTTTGCATCATACTAAAATCATATAGATCATAACGTAAATAACGTTATGTAAAATATGAAGAAAAAAAAGACAAAACATATTTTATATTTTATATATAAAAATTCTTTGAAACTGAACCCCAAAATCGAAAAATCCGATATTTCATTTTATAAATGCATTTGTAATTTATTCCAGAAAAGAATACAATTTAAATGGTATTTAATTTTACAAATAAAATATTCATAATAATAATTTAAGTTCTGATGTTGTTGAAACAAATTCAATTTAATAGAAATGCAAATATGTGTATTACAAAGCAATTATCCCTAGGCACATACAAACATGTGGCTTCAATGTGTAAACTTTGAATATCAAATTAAATTTTGTAGAAAATGTCTTTGTTGATAAAGAATTAAAGTTTATTGAAAACAATATTTTTAAAAGCTTTCCAATTATTGCCGACATAAGGAAAATTGCACAACAAACAGTGGGGAAAGTGTAAGGTGGCCGAGGTAGCATTTTCATAATTTGTTTTCGGAGTTGCCGAATGCTTTAGATCAAAAATCGTTAAAAATGAGGGGGTACGGAGACAAATTGGGGAATTTCGTTAACTACGAGTATACTGAGTTTTTAGAATAAGAGGAGAGTTTGGTGAAATAGATGCATTAGAGTGCACAAAAAGACGATTATTGGCATAGGTGAAGCGTTGCTAATAATGCAGCAAAATAAACTGCTATTTTTATACCCTAAACCACATAGTGGTCAGGGTAGGTTAGGTTAGGTTAGGTTATGTGGCAGCCCGATGTGTCAGGCTCACTTAGACTATTCAGTCCATTGTGACACCACAGTGGTGAACTTCTCTCTTATCACTGAGTGCTTCCCGATTCCGTGTTAAGCTCAATGACAAGGGACCTCCTTTTTATAGCCGAGTCCGAACGGCGTTCCACATGGCAGTGAAACCACTTAGAGAAGCTTTGAAATCCTCAGAAATGTCACCAGCATTACTGAGGTGGGATAATCCACCGCTGAAAAACTTTTTGGTGTTCGGTCGTAGCAGGAATCGAACCCACGACCTTGTGTATGCAAGGCGGGCATGCTAACCATTGCACCACGGTGGCTCCCGTGGTGCAATGGTTAGCATTTGGTCTGCCAAAAAAAAAAAACAATTTTATACAGCAGTAAGTTCGGCCGGGCCGAATCTTAAAACCTACCGCCATGAACCAAATATTAGGATTTCCTTTGAAATTTCAGGAGGGCTTGAGGACACTTCCCGAAGCTAAATTTAAAGATTTCACCTATGAGGACTATATCAGATTCTGGATTTATAAGAACCATTTTTGTTTGAGTTTTAGAGGAATCATTAACATCGCTTGTAAGTGTGCAAGAAAATTATAAAATAACGTCTTGATTTGAAATCTTAAATCTGTAGATTTTTACCAGAGAAGTAAAATCTGGAAATTTTACATTGAGTTTCAAGCAATTTTCATGATCAGTGCGCCCTCAAGAAGTGAAGTCGGACCGATAAAAACTTAATCCGATACACGTTTTTGTGAACCTAAAATACGAGAATATTTACAATTTCAGGCAAATCGGATAAAAACTACGGTTTCTAGAAACCCAAGGAGTTAAATCGGGAGATCGTTCTTATGGGGGCTATACTAAAATATGGACCGATACTCACCGTTTTCGGCACACCACTTTATGGCCCGAAAATACCTCTAGATTTCCAATTTCAGGCAAATAGGATAAAAACTTCGGATTCTAGGAGCCCAAGAAGTAAAATCGGGATATCGGTCTATATGGGGGCTATACCAAAATATGGACCGATTCTCGCCATTTTCGGCACACCTCTTTATGGTCCTAAAATACCTATAAATTTCCAATTTCAGGCAAATTGTATATAAACTACGGATTCTATAAACCCAAGATGTAAAATCGGGACATCGGTCTATATGGGGGCTATACCAAAACATGGAACGATACGGACCATTTTCGGCACACCTTTTGATGGTCCACAAGTAGCTCTAGATTTTCAATTTCAGGCAAATTGGATAAAAACTACGGTTTCTATGAGCCCAAGACCCCAAATCGGGAGGACGGTTTATATGGGGACCATACCAAAACATGGACCGATGCTCACCATTTTTGGCACACCTCTCTTTACGGTTCTAAAGTACTTCTCGATTTCCAATTTCAGATAAATTGGATAAAAACTGCGGTTTCTATAAGCCCAAGAAGTAAAATCGGGAGATCGGTCTATATGGGGGCTGTACCAAAATATGGACCGATACTCACCATTTTTGGCACACGTATTTGTGGTCCTACAATACCTCTAGATTTCCAATTTCAGGTAAATTGGATAAAAACTGCGGTTTCTATAAACCCAAGAAGTAAAATCGGGAGATCGGTCTCTATGGGGGCTATACCGATACTCACCATTTTTGGCACACCTCTTTATGGTCATAAAATACCTCTAGATTTCAAATTTCAGGCAAATTGGATAAAAACTACGATTTCTATAAGCCCAAGACCCCAAATCGGGAGGTCGATTTACATGGGCACTATATCAAAACCTGTACCGATATAGCCCATCTTCGAACTTGACCTGCCTGCAGACAAAAGACGAGCTTGTGCAAAATTTCAGCACGATTGCTTCATTATTGAAGACTGTAGCGTGATTACAACATACAGACGGACATCGTTATATCGTCTTAGAATTTCTCCCTGATACTTTATATAGTCGGAAATCGATATTTCGATGTGTTACAAACGGAATGACAAACTTATTATACCCCCGTCACCATTTTATGGTGGTGGGTATAAAAAAATGTGCCTACCAGACATATTAATTTTAGACATCATAATATATATACCGATCGATAATATTTATACCGATCGAGGATGTGATTCAAGCCCTTTGTGTCCGTCCGTCCGTCTGTCTGCCCATGTATTTGTTTTTCCCAGTATCGCGGTCGCAATTATTTACGAAAGCTATTGAATTTAGAAAATATCGGATTAAATTTAGATAAAGCTCCCATATATATATGTATCGCCCAATTTCGACAAAGGGGCCATATTACACTTATTTAATAACCGATCTTCATAAAATTTAACATAATTTAGTTTTTGGTAGTACCCTTTAAGTCTGCAAAACTTTCATTGAAATCGATTCAGATTTAGATAGAGCTCCCATATACAGCGCTGTTAAAAAAGTTTGCAATTACAGCGAAGTTATAATGAAAATAAAAACAGATTTTAAATAAGATTTTAATGCGATATTATTACTTATTAGGTCAGTTTTAAATATTTAAGGGAATAGGGGGATTAACGGCACCGGCTTTTTGATAATTTATAAAATTATTTAAAAATAAGAGTTTTGACCTGTTCTAAATATTAGCAACTAATACTAAGTGTCACATATATTTAACAATAATTAAAGTTTTTATAACTTTCAACAATAATTGTTAATAGTTTACACTATAGCCATGTCTTTTGGCTACTTCTGCGCAAATTCTTCCCACTGGTCAGGAGTAAATGGTCAATAATATCCTTTGGTTCAGATTAAAACAGAGATCATAAGGTTTTGCAAAAATTTAATACCAAAATTTATTTAGGTAAAGCCGTCTTTCGAAACCTTTTTTTTTCGGGAGGTTCGATTGTAATTTACTTTGGGTTTAGTGAATTACCCGAATTTATTCTGATAATTAGTTGATAGTTTTTATGCAAGTAGAAAACAAGTATATACTGCAGTAAGTTCGGCCAGGCCGAATCTTATGAACCCTCCACCATGGATTGCGTAGAAACTTCTACGAAAGACTGTCATACACAATCGAATTACTTGGGTTGTGATATCTTAAAACTTTTTAACATCGTTTTCTAAATTGTGAGTTAGTCCATACATGGTATATATTAGAGAAAAAAGGTTATAGGTAAGTCTACAAATAATTACGAATCGATATGGACTTTTGCTCGGTACGTAGAGAGCCAGACTTGAAATATGGGGGTCGCTTATATGGGGGCTATATAACATTATGAACTTGATATGGACCAATTATTATTGTGTGATTGCGGATCGATTTATCTGAGGGCTATATATAACTATAGACCGATATGAACCTAGTTAGGCATGGTTGTTAACGGACATATACTAGCACAATGTACCAAATTTCAACTGACTCGGATGAAATTTACTTCTCCAAGTGGCTCCAAAACCAATTCTCGGGATGGGTTTTTATGCGGGCTATATATGATTATGGACTGATATGGACCACTTTTGGCATAGTTGTTAAATATCATATACTACCACCACGTACCAAATTTAAACCAGATCGGATGAGTTTTGCCTCTCCAACAGGCACCGGAGGTCAAATCTGGGGATCGGTTTATATGAGGGCTATATAAAATTATGGACCGATTTTGACCAATTTTTGCATGGGTGTTTGAGGCCATATATTAACACCACGTACCAAATTTCAACTGAATCAGATGAATTTTTGTCTTCCAAGAGGCCCCGGAGGTCACATCTGGTGATCGCTTTATATGGGCCTATATATAATTATGGACCGATGTGAACCAATTTTTGCATGGGTGTTTGAGGCCATATATTAACCCCACGTACCAAATTTCAACTGAATCAGATGAATTTTTGTCTTCCAAGAGGCTCCGGAGGTCACATCTGGTGATCAGTTTATATGGTCTATATATAATTATGGACCGATGTGAATCAATTTTTGCATGGTCATTAAAGACCATATACGAACACCATGTACCAAATTTCAGCCGGATCGGATTAAATTTGCTTCTCCTAGAGACTCCGCAAGCCAAATCGGGGGATCGGTTTATATGGGTCTATATAATTATTGACCGATGTGGACCAATTTTTGCATAGTTTTTAAAGACCATATACTTACACCATGTACCAAATTTCAACCCGATCGGATAAAATTTGCTTCTCTTAGAGGATCCGCAAGCCAAATTTGGGGGTTCGTTTATATGGGGGCTATACGCAAAAGTGGACTGATATGACCCATTTGCAATACCATCCGATCAATAACAACTACTTGCGCCAAGTTTCAAGTCGATAGCTTGTTTCGTTCGGAATTTAGCGTGATTTCAACAGACGGACGGACGGACATGCTCAGATCGACTCAGAATTTCACCACGACCCAGAATATATATATTGTATGGGGTCTTAGAGCAATATTTCGATGTGTTACAAACGGAATGACGAAAAATATCGTGACTCACGGTATTTTTCGTGAGTCACGACTTTTCGTGCGTGAGTCTGCATGAGTACAAATTTTCTTTTCGTGAGTGTGCGTGAGCGTGAGTCCTACCAAAAAATATCGTGCGTGAGTGTGCGTGAGTATGATTTTTCAGTCGTGATTGTGCGTGAGCGTGAGTAAACTATTACTCACGTGCACAACTCTAGTCGGATGGTATTGAAAATGGGCCATATCGGACCACTTTTACGTATAGCCCCCATATAAACCGACGCTCAGATTTGGCTTGCGGATCCTCTTGGAGGAGCAAAATTCATCCGATCCTTTTGAAATTTGGTACATGGTGTAAGTATATGGTCTCTAACAACCATGCAAAAATTGGTCCACATCGTCCATAATTATATATAGCCCCCATATAAACCGATCCCCCGATTTGGCTTGTGGGGCCTCTAAGAGGAGCAAAAAAAAAACAGATATGTTTGTTTTGAATTTATTTCGGCATAATCCGGCTATCATACAAAACCTTTTTTCGGGAGGTTCAAGTGTGGTTCATTGTTGGGTTTAATGAACTGCCTGAATTTATTCTGATAATTGGTTGATAGTTTTGCTGAGGATGAGGAATGTGGTAATTCCGAAACGTGCGTCCATCCAACCATCTTGCAGTCTATAGGGCTTTGCCCAAATAAATTTGACAAACATTCTTTTCCTCTGTTGGTTAAGCTACACTTGTAAAGGGTGATTTGTTAAGAGCTTGATAACTTTTTTTTTAAAAAAAACGCATAAAATTTGCAAAATCTCATCGGTTCTTTATTTGAAACGTTAGATTGGTCCATTACATTTACTTTTTGAAGAGAATTTCATTTAAATGTTGACCGCGGCTGCGTCTTAGGTGGTCCATTCGGAAAGTCCAATTTTGGGCAACTTTTTCGAGCATTTCGGCCGGAATAGCCCGAATTTCTTCGGAAATGTTGTCTTCCAAAGCTGGAATAGTTGCTGGCTTATTTCTGTAGACTTTAGACTTGACGTAGCCCCACAAAAAATAGTCTAAAGGCGTTAAATCGCATGATCTTGGTGGCCAACTTACCGGTCCATTTCTTGAGATGAATTGTTCTCCGAAGTTTTCCCTCAAAATGGCCATAGAATCGCGAGCTGTGTGGCATGTAGCGCCATCTTGTTGAAACCACATGTCAACCAAGTTCAGTTCTTCCATTTTTGGCAACAAAAAGTTTGTTAGCATCGAACGATAGCGATCGCCATTCACCGTAACGTTGCGTCCAACAGCATCTTTGAAAAAATACGGTCCAATGATTCCACCAGCGTACAAACCACACCAAACAGTGCATTTTTCGGGATGCATGGGCAGTTCTTGAACGGCTTCTGGTTGCTCTTCACTCCAAATGCGGCAATTTTGCTTATTTACGTAGCCATTCAACCAGAAATGAGCCTCATCGCTGAACAAAATTTGTCGATAAAAAAGCGGATTTTCTGCCAACTTTTCTAGGGCCCATTCACTGAAAATTCGACGTTGTGGCAGATCGTAAGTCTATTCATGATGAAATGTCAAAGCATACTGAGCATCTTTCTCTTTGACACCATGTCTGAAATCCCACGTGATCTGTCAAATACTAATGCATGAAAATCCTAACCTCAAAAGAATCACCCTTTAGTTTAGTCAATGTATGGTTTTAAGCTGCAATAAAAACAACAACAAAATTTTTTTACCAAAAAAAATTGTCAAAATTTTATTACTGTACAAAATTTTGTCAAGATTGTATTACTATAGAAAATTTTGTCAAAATTTTATTTCTATAGAAAATTTTGTCAAAATTTTATTTCTATAGAAAATGTTGTCAAAATTTTATTTCTATAGAAAATTTTGTCAAAATTTTATTTCTATAGAAAATTTTGTCAAAATTTTATTTCTGTAGAAAATTTTCTCAAACTGAATTATTTACGTATTTAGTCGGCCTTTTTTGTTTAATATATACCCCGTATGCACTATCTTACAGTTGAGAAGACGGTGTTAAGAAGTTTTAAGATACCTTGCCATCGGCAAGTGTTACCGCAACCCAAGTAATTCGATTGTGGATGACAGTCTTTTGTACAAGTTTCTATGTAATCCATGGTGGAGGGTACATAAAATTCGGCCTGGCCGAACTTACGGCCGTATATACTTGTTTTAGTGTAAATAGCACACATTCACAATGGGCGTGTGAGTAAAATTTTACTCGTAAGGGAAAATGTTTACTTAAACGTATCATAAATTGTGTCAAAATGACAAAGTAATAACCCATAAAATCCATTTACAAAGTCAGACAAAAATCACTTTTTTTCTCTATTTTAGGATATGTAAAAATAATAAAAATGTTGGAAAAAATGCATAATGAAGGTGGAATTGAAAATAAGCCCATAAGAGACAATATCACACATATCCGTACATCTATACAGTAGATAGATATGTATGTAACCAAATACCACAAATATAATAACGCAGCCATAACGGCAGTGTCTACTAACCAAACCCAAAATAAACGATGAACAATATGTGTGTGTGTGTCTGTATGTAGAGCCCTGTATATCTGTCCGTAGGAGTGTGTACTTGCGTTATGTTAAAATGGCACGTTCACGTATTACTGACATCAACAGCAGCAAACCTACAAGCAGAAAGACAATGCCGTAGTATTTCTCGCAACAAGCGAACGTAGGCTAAAAGAAGACTCCAATGTAAGAGGGTTTTTCCATGTACGAATGCTTGTCCTTGTTACATTTTTGAACGCCTCATTTGGTGGACTTTCTGTGGGACAACTACAGACTACCAACTTGTCACTGTCAAGGTTCTTCACCATTTACAAGTGTATACCAGTATTCTCCATATAAGCGAACTTCTTGCATTCCCTGTCTCTCTTCTGTTTGTGGTCACCATGTCTAGATTCTTGGTCTTTTATTGATTTAATGGGTATTTTTGTTGCAATTTACAATTTTTTTTGCTTTAACTGTTTTCGTTCTTTAGATTTAACATAAGGACTTTTTAATAGTTTTGCTTTGAGGTAATTTAACAATTCTTGCTATTTAGTTGTGGCTTTTTTTTGCAATGTATTGGGCTTGATCGCTTCAAGATAAGTGGTACATTTGTAGATTTTGGAAAAATATTAGCCAACATACGAAGATATTTACTCACGTCAAGGCCATACCTGCTTCGACCGAATACCAAAAAGATTTTGAGTGGTGCATTATCCCACCTCAGTAATGCTTGTGACATTTCTGGGTGTGTTCTCTATATAAAACATGAAGTTAATGATTATGTAAAACATGACATTTTGACTTTGACTATCATAACTAATTTACACGATGGTCAGGAAAAATTTCTATAAAAAAAGAAACTTCAATTAAACAAAAGTTCATGATCTTTGTCTTATGAATTTCTATACCCTGCACCACACTGTGCAACAGGGTACTATAAGTTTGTGTATATGATTGCAATACCCAGAAGGAGACGAGATAGACATTCGGTGTCTTTGGCAATATTGGTTAGCGCCGGCCTCTGAGCACGATTGCCACTCGAGCCGTAAACAATCTACCAAAATTTGGAGAACATTTCAACAAAACCTACCAAACAAACAAATTTTATTTTCCTTAGTTTTATTTCTATAGAAAATTTTTGTCAAAATGTTATTTCTATAGAAAATTTTATCAAAATTTTATTTTTACAGAAAATGTGGCACAACTTTATTTCCATAGGAAATTTTTTAAAAATTTTATTTATATAGAAAATTTTGTAAAAGTTTTTCTTATATAGAAAATTTTGTCAAAATTTTTCTTATATAGAAAATTTTGTCAAAATTATATTTCTATAGAAAATTTTGTCAAAATTGTATATCTATAGAAAGTTCTGTCAAAATTTTCTAAAGAAATATAATTTTGACAAAATTTTCTATATAAGAAAAATTTTGACAAAATTTTCTATATAAATAAAATTTTGAAAATATTTCTTATGGAAATACAATTCTGACAAACTTTTCTACAAAAAAAAAAAAATCACAAAATTTACTATAGAAATAAAATTTTGACAAAATTTTCTACAGAAATAAAATTTTGACAAAATTTTCTATATCAATAAAATTTTGACAAAATTTTCTATATCAATAAAATTTTGACAAAAATTTCTATATCAATAAAATTTTGACAAAATTTTCTATAGAAATAAAATTTTGACAACATTTTCTATAGAAATAAAATTTTGACAAAATTGTCTAAAGAAATAAAATTTTGACAAAATTGTCTATAGAAATAAAATTTTTACAAAATTTTCTAAAGAAATAAAATTTTGACAAAATTTTCTACAGAAATAAAATTTTGAGAAAATTTTCTATAGAACTAATATTTTGCAAAATTTTCTCTATAAATAAAATGTTGACAAAATGTTCTATAGAAATAAAATTTTGACAAAATTTTCTGTAGTAAAAAAAATTTTGACAAAATTTTCTATAGAAATAAAACTAAGGAAAATAATATTTTTTTGTTTGGTAGTTTTTGGTGAAGTGTTTTATTTCCATAAAAAATTTTCTCAAAATTTTATTTCTTTAGAAAATTTTGTCAAAATTTTAGTTTTAGTAGTTTTTGGTGAAATGTTTTATTTCCATAAAAATTTTTGTCAAAATTTTATTTCCATAGAAAATTTTCTCAAAATTTTATTTCTTTAGAAAATTTTGTCAAAATTTTAGTTCTATAGAAAATTATTTCTTTAAAAGTTTGTGAAGTTACTCTTAGTTGGAGAGTAATATTTTGCAAAATCTACCAAATAATCAAGAATTCTACTAATCTAACAAACAGTTAAAAATCTACCAGTTTTGTTAAAATTCTACCAACTAAGGCAATTATGCACATGAATCAATTTAGCCATGTCCATCTGACCGTCCGCCCGTTCGTCTGTCTGGGAAAACATTTTTGTAATCAAAGTCTAGGTCGCAGTTTTAGTCCAATCGACTTGAAATTTGTCACAAGTATGTTATTTGGGTCAGAATTTGGAATTTGGAAGATATCGGTTCAGTTTTTTTATATAGCTCCCATATATATCTTTCGCAGGATATCTACTAATATGGCCCCAGATGCCAGCATTTCAGCCTGATTTGCTTTAAATTTTGACCAAGGAATGCAATTTATGGTGTCGTAAAATGTGCCGAATTTGGTTGAATCCAATTTTTTAAATGTTTAGTATTATTTTAGACTGAAAGTTACATATTTCGATAGTATATTTCAGTCCGTAGTTTGTATTGTTCAAATTGAGACATTATATCAATTTAATTTTTTGATCATATTTGCCTGGTGTTCTTTGAGCTATATAAAGATAAATTTTGATGGATTTCGTGGTGCAACATTTAATTTATTTACATATTTGAATTTTATTTCGACTCCCCCAACCCACGTATATTACATTTTAAACTTTTTCTTCCATTCTATAAACATTTTATATTTTGTACGGTATAATTAACACAGTGCGGCTTTTTGACTCCAAATAAAAAATCACTTATCCCAGCCGAAAGTACTCGATGAGAGGATAAATGTAATTTCTGGATTTTGCTAGATTGGTTGCCATTCGTTTTTTATCAGCCTCTATAGTTTTTTCGCCAAATTCGATTTTGAGTATTGTTTTGTAATTTTTTCTAATTTTGGCATGGACGAAAAATGAAAAATTGTGTGATTTGCTTTGCAGTCCTCATCAAAGTTGTAGGCCTTGACTCGGCCAACAAAAATGTTGAATAATATTTAGTCGGAAAAATTTAATCTTCATTCTCAAAACCCAAAAAAATTTGAAAAAATACCAGTTTTTTCACCAGTTTTTTTCCCTTTTTCGACTACAGCGCTTGAACTATTGAAAATTGTACAAAGCGTTCAAGGGAAGAAATGTAGCCTACAAAATTATGAATAACTTTCTAGTACACATTAAATTCATACGACCACTGCAAAATACAAATATAAGAAAATTGCAAAAATGCTCAAAAAAATATACTACAGCAATCCCTCGATTTACGTCGCCTCGGTTTACGTTGTTTCGCTGTACATTGCCAAATTTTTTTGTTCCATCCAACTTCGATTTACGTCGCCATTCGATGTTTGCGTCAATTTTTTGTTCCATCCAACTTCGTTTTGCGTACTATTCAGATGTTTACAATTTAAGACATCCAAAAATGTAGCGTATCCGTAACATAACGGCAACGTATGATTTTTTGGCGAATAGCCAACTTGAAATAAAACGTACTAACAATCTATCAAGAACTGGCAGAAAAAAATTTGTTTTTTTACATTTAAAATGAATTTCACGAAAAATATTAATTTCTCATCGTTCATTTTAACCGAAAACAACACAATACTATATTTTTAATGAAATATATTTTCACGCTAATCGCATTTTTCATCGACCACGCTTGTTTTTTAATCAGCTGATATGACAACGACACGTAATTTTTTTTCTGAATTTTACGACACGCTTAGGTTGTGCAAACGTTGAGTAATCGTTTGAATGGGCTGTTGAACTTTAAAAACAAACAGCTGACGCTCCACGCATGCTTACGACCCCTTTTTGGATGCATTACCAGACCTTTATAAGTAAAAGAAGGGGAATCCCTATATTTTACTATGTACACGTTTAGCATTTGATTTATTTCTATGCGTGTGTAGCTTTTGATGCATTACTTAGGAGTAAGTA
The DNA here is from genome assembly GCF_050003625.1 of Haematobia irritans. Classification (NCBI taxonomy): domain Eukaryota; kingdom Metazoa; phylum Arthropoda; class Insecta; order Diptera; family Muscidae; genus Haematobia; species Haematobia irritans. The sequence goes on along the minus strand of NC_134397.1, from coordinate 149,716,796 downwards.
TGAGCAATTTTTAATTCGGTTTACGCCGTTTCGATTAACGTCGTCAAATTCCGGAACTAATCACGACGTAAATCGAGGGTTTAAATTTCCCCAAGCTACACCAATGGTTTTGAGTGAACCGGATTCGTCCCCGCCTCAGTTAGAATTTTATAAAATAACCCAATTAAATATTTCGACTACAAAAAATCACACTGCCTAGGAATTTCCTTTTTGCTTTAAAAATGTCTTCCAATGTGCCACAATATTATTTCATTGGCAAAGCTTTTGGCTGTGAGCTTATGTATAGGTATACGGAAATGTTAAAATTCATTCGTACAGACATTCCGGCAAAAAAAATGTCCAACACAAAAGTTTTGCATTTTTTTTCATTAAGACTTGTGAATAAATTTTATATTATTAAATATGCAAAACAAAATTTTTGATGTTTTTTTTTTATCAAAATGCGATGGAGCCTTGGGGTTTCTTTATTTGTGTTTATGGTTGTTAGTGTTCTGCTTTTGTGGCTTTACTGTGGCCACAATGTTTGTTTCCTTGTCAAGTTGGCTAATATTTCTAAATGACCCATTTTGGCCAACCTAACGTATACGTGATATAGCCACAAGACAATGCTTATACGCCATACTAAATTTCAGATTTGAATTGTCTCATTCTCAGAACTGTATTGTATCTTCTAACCTCAAAGAGTTATTGAAGAATTTTGTTGTTGGTTTATTTTCATTTTCGTTAATTTTCATTTCCCCTCATGCTAACGATACCATTTTGACCATTCACTTGAGTTTATTGTTATGAACTACTTGTGGCATATTTGATTTTATTATACTCCTGTTGGCTTGATTTTGCTTCCCCCCCAGTGGAATAGTCATAGCTATTCTCCAAGTAAATGAAGTGCAAATCTGTTGCCTCCCATGAGGACAACAAGAGAGAGATAACGTAAGAAACAAATCTCCAAAATACATAGTTCTTATGTACTTAATAATTTAACTACACAAGCCAAAGAAAGGGGTGAGAACATGGGGTGTGCATTTCGTTTGAGTGAATTGTCGCAATTGAATTGAGAATTGGGAATTGTTTCAAAGAAAAGAAAATTCATGTTGATATTTGGAAGAATTTCAATGTTTCCAGGAAAAAGACAAAGAATGTTTCAGTTTGCCAATAATTTATAAGATTAAATTGCTTTTGTAGAGTGACAAGATGATGTTACGAAAATTCACTTATACACAAAGGCAAAATCTCTTGTAGCTATTCAGAATTTCTAGTACGTCGAAATAACGTGTTTTTTTTTTTTTTTTTGAGGAAAGGGTTTGGTTAACGAAAGTCTAAAGTCGGGCGGGGCCGACTATATTATACCCTGCACCACTTTGTAGATCTAAATTTTCGATACCATATCACATCCGTCAAATGTGTTGGGTGCTATATATAAAGGTTTGTCCCAAATACATACATTTAAATATCACTCGACTTGGACAGAATTTGATAGACTTCTACAAAATCTATAGACTCAAAATTTAAGTTGGCTAATGCACTAGGGTGGAACACAATTTTAGTAAAAAAATTTGGGAAATATTTAAATCTGAAGCAATTTTAAGGAAACTTCGCAAAAGTTTATTTATGATTTATCGCTCGATATATATGTATTAGAAGTTTAGGAAAATTAGAGTCATTTTTACAACTTTTCGACTAAGCAGTGGCGATTTAACAAGGAAAATGTTGGTATTTTGACCATTTTTGTCGAAATCAGAAAAACATATATATGGGAGCTATATCTAAATCTGAACCGATTCAATCAAATTTGGCACACATAACTATATGACTAATTGTACTTTTAGTGCAAAATTTCAACCAAATTGGGCCAAAACTCTAGCCTCTGGGGCCATATAAGTCCATATCGGGCGAAAGATATATATGGGAGCTATATCTAAATCTGAACAGATTTCAATAAAATTTGGCACACATGACTATACTACCAATTGTACTCCTTGTGCTAAATTTCAAGCTAATCGGGATAAAACTCTGGCTTCTGGGTCCATATAAGTCCATATCGGGCGAAAGATATATATGGGAGCTATATCTAAATCTGAATCGATTTCAATCAAATTTGGCTCGCATAGCTACAATGCTAAATCTACTCCCTGTGCAAAATTTCAACCAAATTGGGCCAAAACTCTGGCTTTTAGGATCATATTAGTCCATATCGGGCAAAAGATATATATGGGAGCTATATCTAAATCTGAACCAATTTCAATCAAATTTTGCACAATTGACTATACCACTAATTGTGCTGCTAGTGCAAAATTTCAACCAAATTCGACTAAAAATCTGGCTTCTGGGGCCATATAAGTCCATATCGGGCGAAAGATATATATGGGAGCTATATCTAAATCTGAACAGATTTCTTCCAAAATCAATAGGCTTCTATTCTGACCCAAACTAGGAATATGTGCCAACTTTGAAAGCGATTGGACTTAAATTGCGACCTAGACTTTGATCACAAAAATGTGTTCACAGACAGACGGACGGACGGACAGACGGACATGGTTATATCGACTCAGGGACCCACCCTGAGCATTATTGCCAAAGACACCATGTGTCTATCTCGTCTCTTTCTGGGTGTTACAAACATATGCACTAACTTATAATACCCTGTTCCACAGTGTGGCGCAGGGTATAAAAAACAAGTATATATAGCACTAAGTTCGGCCGGGCCGAATCTTAAATACCCACCACCATGAACCAAATATTAGGGTTTCCTTTGAAATTGCAGGACTTGAGGATACTTCCCGAAGATAAATTTAAAAATGTCACCTATGAGGTATATATCAGATTCTGGATTTATAAAAACCTTTTTTGTTTGAGTTTTAGAGGAATCATTAACATCTCTTGTAAGTGTGCAAGAAATTATAAAATAACGTCTTGATTTGAAATCTTAAATCTGTAGAAGTAAAATCTGGAAATTTTACATTGAGTTTCAAGCTATTTTCATGATCAGTGCGCCTTCTACACCCTCAATAAGGGAAGTCGGTCTATATGGAGGCGTTACCAAATGGACCGATAAAAACTTAATCCGATACACGTTTTTGTGAGCCTAAAATACCAGAATATTTACAATTTCAGGCAAATCAGATAAAAACTACGGTTTCCAGAAACCCAAGGAGTTAAATCGGGAAAAAACCTCGGATTCTAGAAGCCCAAGAAGTAAAATCGGGAAATCGGTCTATATCGGGGCTATACCAAAATATGGACCGATATTCACCATTTTCGGCACACCTCTTTATGGTCCTAAAATACCTCTAGATTTCCAATTTCAGACAAATTGGATAAAAACTGCGGTTTCTATAAGCCCAAGAAGTAAAATCGGGAGATCGGTCTATATGGGGGCTATACCAAAATATGGACCGGTACTCACAATTTTTGGCACACGTATTTGTGGTCCTACAATACCTCTAGATATCTAATTTCAGGCAAATTGGATAAAAACCACGGTTTCTATAAGCCCAAAAAGTAAAATCGGGAGATCGGTCTATATAGGGGCTATACCAAACCATGGACCGATACTCACCATTTTTGGCACACCTCTTTATTGTCATAAAATACCTCTAGATTTCAAATTTCAGGCAAATTGGATAAAAACTACGATTTCTATAAGCCCAAGACCCCATATCGGGAGGTCGGTTTATATGGGGACTATATAAAAACCTGGACCGATATAGCCCATCTTCGAACTTGACCTGCCTGCAGACAAAAGACGAGTTTGTGCAAAATTTCAGCACGATTGCTTCATTATTGAAGACTGTAGCGTGATTACAACAGACAGACAGACAGACGGACATGGTTATATCGCCTTAGAATTTCTCCCTGATCAAGAATATATATACTTTATATAGTCGGAATTCGAAATTTCGATGTGTTACAAACGGAATGACAAACTTATTATACCCCCGTCACCATTCTGTGGTGGAGGGTATAAAACGATGACTTCCGCCCCATGACATGCCCATGTAAAGTTCATTCTACTCTAGTTCGATTTTGCACCACTTCCGGATCCAAACGAGATATTTTCATTGTCTATTCATTGCTACACTGTGTTTTGCTGGGATGTTCTTAAATCAAGGAATTTTTGTGCCATGATCTGCTATTGTTGTACTTAAATTGCTTTCGAGAGTATTATTTTCATCTAAACAAATGTCTATTAAATGAAATATAATACAACGGACCATTAAAGTACTTCAGATCAATCACATTTGTCTTTTGTTTATATAGTAAATAGCCCATCCCCACGACAATCCCACCCTGAATCACTTCCGGCACAATTTACTAAATCTTTCAGCTATAAAATATGACGCCAACTTATGGCTAATATGGTATATCACATTTCAATGTTTTTTCGAGGTTTCTTATATCGCCCAATGGCCCCTTAGAAAACTGAATTCTGTGTAGCTTTTCCTTAAAACCAAAGACACATACAGTTTGGCATCTTTAAAACAATGCTGGCACAAGGAAAAGCTGCTCATAATTCATTTCATAAATTATGATATTAAATATTGTAAAGTTTTTTTTTCGTATTTTTTTTGCGTTTCGTATTCTTCATCCGTTCCAGTTTATAGTTTCGTAGTTTTATAGTTTATTGTTTACATTTTCATAAAAACTGGTTTACGCTGAAGATATTGTTTTCATTTTATTTTAGTTTTTTTTTTTCTTTTTTGCTAGATTTTACGAGATTTTTTTACCCATTCCTTAGTTGTCTTGTGAAAATTAACTTTTATACTCATACTCATTGCAAAAGTTAAAACTCACCATTCTGTTGGCAATTAAATTGCCGTTTCCCGAGGCGTTTTTGTTTCGAGCAGGAGTACTTTTGTCTGAGGAAACCATATTCTTAACTGGGCTAAGAGGTCATCGCAAGAGAAGAAGTAGTCGTGCTAACATGAAACCCAAAGCCACCCAAGGCCAATGCAATTTCTATAGTTGTTTGTTTTTGTTTTTTTCTCATTTCTTTTGTGGAGTCCATTCAGCCCATTCAGGAAACACAGAGCTAATTTGCAAACAACATTAAACAAAATACCACAAAAATGAATAAATGAATATATTTACTGTGGTAGAAATATGGATCCAGATCCTCTTTTTCTCTTTTAAAACATTTTAAATTTTCTCCATTTTATACATAGAAAATGGAATGCACGAAGAACGTAAATATATTTTTTCTTATACTTATACTACCGTCCTATTTTAACATTGTCATTGGGAACAAGTATATACGGCCGTAAGTTCGGCCAGGCCGAAGCTTATGAACCCTCGACCATGGATTGCGTAGAAACTTCCACTGAAGACTGTCATCCACAATCGAATTACTTAGGTTGCGGTAACACTTGCCGATGGCAAGGTATCTTAAAACTTCCTAACACCGTAATATATACCACATAGTTCATACTTGGTATATATTAAACTAAAAAAGGCCGATTAAATACGTATATAATTAAGTTTAAAGTTTCTATAGAAATAAAATTTTGACAAAATAAAATTTAGACAACATTTTCTATAGAAGTAAAATTTGAAAAAAATTCTCTATAGAAATAAAATTTGGAAAAAATTTTCTATAGAAATAAAATTTGGAAAAAATTTTCTATAGAAATAAAATTTGGAAAAAATTCTCTATAGAAATAAAATTTTAACAAAATTTTCTATAGAAATAACATTTTGACAATGTTTTCTATAAAAATAAAATTTTGGTAGATTATTTTTGGCTCGAGTGGCAACCATGATTTGAACCGATATGGACCAATTTTTGTGTGATTGGGGATCGGCTATATATAACTATAGACCGATATGGACCAATTTTGGCATGGTTATTAGGGGCCTTGTACTAACACCACATTGCAAATTTCACCTGGATCGGATGAATTTTGCACCTCCAAGAGGCTCCGGAGATCAAATCTGGAGAACGGTTTATATGGGGGCTATATATAATTATGGACCGATATAGACCAATTTTGGCATGGTTGTTAGAGACAATTACTAACACCACGTACCAAATTTCAATCGGATCGGATGAAATTTGGTTCTCTTAGAGGTTCCGCAAGCCAAATCGGGGGATCGGTTTATATGGGGGCTACATATAATTATGGACCGATGTGGACCAATTATTTCATGGTCATTAGAGACCACATTCTAACACCATGTTCAAATTTCAACCGGATCGGATGAATTTTGCTCCTCCAAGAGGCTCCGGAGGACAAATCTGGGGATCGATTTATATGGGGGCTATATATAATTATGGACCGATATAAAACTTTCACAAAATTTTCTATAGAAATAAAATTTTGGCAAAATAGTAACAGAATTTTGACAAAATTTTCTATAGAAATAAAATTTTCTATAGAAGTAAAGTTTTGAAAAAATGTTGACAAAATTTTCTGTAGAAATAAAATTTTAACAAAATTTTCTATGGAAATACAATTTTGACAAAATTTTCTATAGAAATAAAATGTAGACACAATTATTCATAGAAGTAAAATTTTAAAAAAATGTTGGCAAATTGCTCTATAAAAATAAAATTTTGATAAAATTTTCTATAGAAATAAAATTTTGACAATTTTTTGTATAGAAATAAAACTTTGACAAAATTTTCTATAGAAACAAAATTTTGACAAAATTTTGTAAAGAAATAAAACTTTGACAAAATTTTCTATAGACATATAGAAATAAAATTTTGATAAAATTTTCTTAAGAAATAAAATTTTGACAATTTTCTGTATAGAAATAAAACTTTGACAAAATTTTCTATAGAAATAAAATTTTGACAAAATTTTGTAAAGAAATAAAATTTTGACAAAATTTTCTATAGACATAAAATTTTGACAAAAATTTTCAATAGAAATAAAATTTTTGACAAAATCTCTTATAGAAATAAAATTTTGAAAAAATTTTCAATAGAAACAAAATTTTGACAAAATTTTCTATAGAAATAAAATTTTGACAAAATTTTCTATGGAAATAAAATTTTGGCAAAATATTCGATAGAAATAAAATTTTCTATAGAAGTAAAATTTTGAAAAAATGTTGACAAAATTCTCTATAGAAATAAAATTTTGAAAAAATGTTGACAAAATTCTCTATAGAAATAAAATTTTGATAAAATTCTCCATAGAAATAAAATTTTGACAAATTTTTGTATAGAAATAAAATGTTTACAAAATTTTCTACAGAAATAAAATTTTGACAAAATTTTGTATAGGAGTAAAATTTTGACAAAATTTTCAATAGAAATAAAATTTTGGCAAAATGTTATATAGAAATACAATTTGGAAAACATTTCCTATAGAAATAGAATTTTGACGAAATTTTCTATAGAAATAATAATTTGACAAAATTTTCTGTAGAAATAAAATGTTGACAAAATTTTCTATAGAAATAAAATTTTGACAAAATTTACTATAGAAATAAAATTCTGACAAAAATTTTCAATAGAAATACAATTTTCACTAAATATTCTATGGAAATACAATTTGGAAAACATAGAATTTGGAAATAGAATTTTGACAAAATTTTCTATAGAAATAAAATTTTGACACAATCTTCTATAGAAATAAAATTTTGACCACATTTTCTATGGAAATAAAATTTTGACAAAATTTCCTATAGAAATAAAAATTTGGCAAAATATAGAAATAGAATTTTGACGAAATTTTCTATACAAATGAAATTTTGACAAAATTTTCTATAAAAAATAAAATTTTCAATTGAAGTAAAATTTTGAAAAAAAATGTTGACAAAATTTCAATAGAAATAACATTTTGATAAAACTTTCTATGGAAATAAAATTTTGATAAAATTTTTTATAGAAATGAAATGTTGACAAATTTTTGTATACAAATAAAATTTTGACAAAATTTACTATAGAAATAAATTTTTTTTCATTCGTTTTGTTTTGTTATTGTTGGTTTTGTTCTTTAATCATTGTTGTTGTTTTTGATTTCAGCTTAAAACCATGCATTGACTAAACTACATGTGTAGCTTAACCAACGGAGGAAAATAATGTTTATCAAATTTATTTGGAAAAAGCCCTATAGACTGAAAGATGGTTGGATGGACGCACGTTTCGGAATTAGCACATTCCTCATCAGCATCCTCTACTTTAAGCAAAACTATCAACCAATTATCAGAATAAATTCAGACAGTTTATTAAACCCACCTGCAAGATGGTTGGATATAGGGCTTTGTCCAAATAAATTTGACAAACATTCTTTTCCTCTGTTGGTTAAGCTACACTTGTAGTTAAGTCAATGCATGGTTTTAAGCTGAAATCAAAAACAACAACAATAAAATAAAATTTTGACAAAATTTTCTATAGAAATAAAATTTTGACAAAATTTTCTATAGAAATAAAATTTTGTCAAAATTTTCTATAGAAATAAAATTTTGACAAAATTTTCTATAGAAATAAAATTTTGACAAAATTTTCTACAGAAATAAAATTTTCCATAGAAATTAATATTTCTATAAAAGTAAAATTTAGAAAAAATATTGACAAAATTTTCTATAGAAATAAAATTTTGACAAATTTTTGTATAGAAATAAACTTTTCACATTTGAATTTGCTCCAAATTTTAGTTTATTATTTTTGGCTCAAGTTGCAACCATGCCTCCGGAGCCTCTTGGAAGAGCAAATTTCATGCGATCTGGTTGAAATTTGATAATTGCTATCTGTGTCGTCGCCCACACACTCTCTCTCTCTCTATCGCACACACTCTTTACTATTTACTCAAGTCTTAAGTGGCTTTTAACCTTATTTCATTTCCGTTTCCTTGGCTTTCACTTTGTGCCTGTGTGGGTGTGTGGGTGTGTACACCATATACAATAATTTCATCATCACGTCTCACCTTCTAGGTAACGATGATGGCGATGTGTGTAATGATGATTATGATTCTAACCAGAATGACAATGGAATTGTGCTTCATTAGAGAAAATGTCTTGGTTATATAGCGTAGGGACATTGTGCTAATATTATGCTTCATATTTGGTATAATGCAAGGGCTAATGCATCAAGTGTCTTCATTCGATAAATCTTTGGTTATATGGAAATTTTTCTTTCTTGCCACAAAATTGCTATGATCTGAATATTTAGTGTTTTAACCTTGAGTAAAGTCGAATATTCCTGCTGTCGGTGCTGATCAATGAGAATATATTTCCATTTAGGTAATCTATAAAATTTAAATGTAAGTTAGTTGCACATTGTTGCAAGGTCTTTGTGGAATATACATTGTCAATGTAGGATTATATGAATGAATATAAAAGTTGTCAGTGCAAAAAATCCTTATATCATTAGGTCGCCAGGTATTCCTCACATGTCCAGTTTCAAAGATTTTTTCTTTACACTAATGATTTTGAAATAATGTGTTGAAAAACATCTATTTTTGAACGCGCAATGACAAACGTATTGACTTAGTATGAAGGATTTTGCAGCCTAAATTCTAAGACAAAAAAATTACGCAATATTAAGGAAAGACATTCGTTGAAATTATGAAATTTTAGTTAAAAGAAAGTTTCTTGAAACTAAGAAAAAGGCTCCTTACAATAAGGAAAAAATTTTTTGATTTAAAGAAATCGTCTTTAAATTGACAGATATTATGAATATTCAAATTTACGATAAAAGCGCTTGAAATATAGGATAAGACTTATTTTGAGGATTTTGGATATTTGCTTTAAAGTTTTTTTAATAAATATTTGTTATAATTTGAATTTTTAAACTGCAATTTAGATTAATTTGGAATTTTTGGTTGAACTTTATAGAATAAAAATTCAATAAATGTGATCAGTATTCGAATTTCAATTTTAACGATCGTAGATTTAAAGCTACGTAGGTCCGTAAAAAAAATGTCTTTATTTTAAAGAAGACGCATCTTTGGCTCGGAATCAAAACCAAATATCTTTGTATCCAAATAAACTTTTTGTCTTTTCGCTGTTGTAGTCAAGATACAAAAATTCAGCAAACTTAGAGACAGTTTCATTAATTTTAAAGAATTTTTCATAACTATTAAAGGTAAGTTGACCTTAGTTAAACAGAGTTATATTTCATATAAAGATTAAGTCAAATCACTTAACTATACAAACTGCCTTCATTGAAAAGTTTGTCAACATTTGGACAAGGATTGAAACTTTACGTCAGAGACATGTGTCTTCTGTGCATTCGTATTTCGCTTCGTATTTTACGACACGATATCTTTGGCATCAGGACAAAAGTTTTTTTTAGTACATTTGTGGTCTATCGCACTATAAATAGAAATAGCCCCCATATCAAGATATGACTTCTTAATCCTGGTTAACCGTTAAGTTATACCCAGTCCACCTAGAGTTCTGTACTTAACGATAAAATAAACAAGTATATAGGGCCGTAAGCTCGGCCAGGCCGAATCTTATGTACCCTCCACCATGGATTGCGAAGAAACTTCTACGAAAGACTGTCATCCACAATGAAACTTCTTAACATCGTTTTCTAAATTGTGAGTTAGTCCATACGTGGTATATATAAGTAAGTCTACAAATAATTACGAATCGATATGGACTTTTGCACGGTACGTAGAGAGCCAGAATTGAAATATGGGGGTCGTTTATATGAGGGCTATATAAAATTATGAACTTGATATGGACCACTTTTTGTGTGATTACGGATCGATTTATCTCAGGGCTATATATAACTATAGATCGATATGGACCTAGTTAGGCATGGTTGTTAACGGCCATATACAAGCACAATGTACAAAATTTTAACTGACTCGGATGAAATTTGCTACTTCAAGTGGCTCCAAAACCAAATCTCCGGATCGGTTTATATGGGGGCTATATATGATTATGGACTGATATGGACCACTTTTGGCATGGTTGTTGGATAACATATACTAACATCACGTACCAAATTTCGACCGAATCGGATGAATTTTTCTCTTCCAAGGGGCTCCGGAGGTCAAATCTGGGGATCGGTTTATATGGGGGCTATATATTAATTATGAACCGATTTCGACCATTTTCTGCACGGGTGTTTGAGACCATATATTAACACCACGTACCAAATTTCAACTGCATCAGATGAATTTTGGTCTTCCAAGAGGCTCCGGAGGTCAAATCTGGTGATCGGTTTATATGCGGGCTATATATAATTATGCACCGATGTGGACCAATTTTTGCATGGTCATTAGAGACCATATACTAACACCATGTACCAAATTTTAGCCGAATCGGATGAAATTTTCTTCTCTTAGAGGCTCCGCAAGCCAAATCTGGGGATCGGTTTATATGGGGGCTATATATAATTATGGACCGATGTGAACCAATTTTTGCATGGTTCTTAAAGAACATATACCAACACCATGTACCAAATTTCAGCCGGATCGGATGAAATTTGTTTCTCTTAGAGGATCCCCAAGCCAAATTTGGGGGTCCGTTTATATGGGGGCTATACGTAAAAGTGGACCGATATGGCCCATTTGCAATACCATCCGACCTACGTTAATAACAACTACTTGTGCCAAGTTTCAAGTCGATAACTTGTTTCGTTCGGAAGTTAGCGTGATTTCAACAGACGGACGGACATGCTCAGATCGACTCAGAATTTCACCACGACCCAGAATATATATACTTTATGGGGTCTTAGAGCAATATTTCGATGTGTTACAAACGGAATGACAAAGTTAATATACCACCATCCTATGGTGGAGGGTATAAAAATGTCAGATATATTCCTCCAGCTTTACTATGCTGGATTTCATCCTACTTGTCTGACAGGGTTCAATGCGTTATGTTTAAGGGTCGAACATCTCGTAAGATATCGGTTACATCTGGGTTTCCTCAGGGAAGCCATATCGGACCAGTACTGTTCGCTCTTTATCTTGACGATTTGTCATCGGCCATCCATCATTCAAATATATTGATGTATGCGGATGATGTGAAATTATTTTCGTCCATTAGTACGACGGTTGACTCTTGTCGTTTACAGGGAGATCTGGATCTGGTTGTTCGCTGGTGTGACATTAATGGAATGTGTCTCAATTTCGGCAAATGCAAGAAGATGACCTTCTTTCGGTCCAATGCTTTATTGACGGAATATTATATTGACAACGTTAAATTGGAAGACGTTCAAATATTTAATGATTTAGGTGTGTTATTTGATCGCAGACTGAAGTTTGATTCTCATGTTGAGTCAATTGTCTCCAGGGCTATGTCCACACTGGGTTTCATTAAGAGATGGTCGAGGGAATTTAATGATCCTTACCTTTCGAAACGTATCTATACCTCACTTGTCCGTCCGATCCTGGAATATTCGTCTGTCGTTTGGTCTCCCAGTTATCAATGTTATGTTGATAGAGTTGAATCGGTTCAGAAGAGATTTCTACTTTTTGCGTTACGTGGTTTAGGTTGGACTGATCCTCTGGATCTCTCTCCTTTATAAATCGCTTGAAATTGATAGATTTACCGACTCTGGAGCGAAGACGTTTAGTGTTTGATGTAATTTTTTTTAGTAGACTCCTGAAAGGTGAAATCAACTCACAGCAATTGATTAGTAAACTTGACATTAATGTTCCTTCACGTGTTACGCGACAATACATTCCATTGAAACTACCCGTCGTTAGAAATAATTACGAGGAACATAGTTCCTTTTACCGCCTCTGTAGACATTACAATGAATTGGGAGCCACCGTGGTGCAATGGTTAGCATGCCCGCCTTGCATACACAAGGTCGTGGGTTCGATTCCTGCTACGACCGAACACCAAAAAGTTTTTCAGCGGTGGATTATCCCTCCTCAGTAATGCTGGTGACATTTCTGAGGGTTTCAAAGCTTCTCTAAGTGGTTTCACCACAATGTGGAACGCCGTTCGGACTCGGCTATAAAAAGGAGGTCCCTTGTCATTGAGCTTAATATGGAATCGGGCAGCACTCAGTGATAAGAGAGAAGTTCACCAATGTGGTATCACAATGGACTGAATAGTCTAAGTGAGCCTGATACATCGGGCTGCCACCATAAGCGTAGGAAGGCCTCTGGGGAGGGGGCTTAGACCCCCCAGAAAAATTTTAGCCCCCCCAGAATTTGAAACTCTATTTATGATTTTCCATTTTTCAATAAATGTCAATAGTTTTTTTTAATTTTTATAAAAGAATATACAATCGCACAAAGTTCCGCTAAAGACTTTCATGAACAATCGAATTACTTGGGTTGTGATAGCAGTTGCCGATGGCAATGTTTGAAGTCAGATATTTATGAAATAAAGCTGTGGTTGAACTTATGATTGATTTAGTTTAGTCAATTAAAAAATAGTAATTGATATTAAAACTCTTCTTTCATAAATTAATATCTTAATAATGCTGCGAAAAAGCGTCGCCAAAAAAGTAGTGAAAATGTTCTTTTTGGGTCTAGAAGTAGTGCAAAATTGGCGGCCGTTTCAACAGCCGTTGTAATGAATTTGCATCACTTCTTAACGTGAGATCCGAATTCAGTGTTTTGAATGTGAATTAAAAAATTTTGTGATATTTTCCCAAATAAATAATTTTTATACTTTTTTATGATTTTTAATGCATAATGACGCTTGTTTGAAACGTTTTTCCTCGAATAATTTCCAAAATTATCGATTTTTCTATAATGGATTTAGCAGTTTTGTGGCAAAATTTGAATAAAATTTGTACCAATTTATTTATTCTTATTCTTTTTTTTTAAACTATTTGAAAAAAAAAGAAACAATAAATTACACATTAAAATATGAAAAAATTAAGTAAAAAAACTTCCTGTGTAGTTAAAATAATTGAGGACATTTTTGGAAGTACTTTTAAAGTTGTGCCTTTAGAACAACTCACAATTTTTTTGCTGGGAAAAGTGTGGAACTATTTTAGTTGCTTTATTATAAATTAATTGTCGAGTTATTTTGATTTCTAATTTTTTATTCAATTTTATGAAATAAAACATTAATTGAACCTATAAGTTCAGTCTATAAATTTTTAGCTAGGGGGGCTATAGCCCCCCCTAGGAAAATTGTCTGGCTACGCTAATGTCTGCCACATAACCTAACCTAACCTAACCTACAATGAATTTAGCAACGTATTTGATTTATCTGATCCGATTCATATTGTTAAACGAGTTTTGATACACGTCGTCCAGCATCGTACACCACTTTAAGCTTTGCCATGGAACTTCGTTATAATTCTACCCCGTACCCTGGAAAATTGGCTGTCTCGAGAACTGTTCCAGTAAAATTCTCTCCTGTTCTGATCGCATCACTGTTCCTGTCTTCCAAGTTGTTCCTGCTAACCTATATCATCTGTCAGCAAATTGTTCCTGCCTCTACCGTTCTATTTGTCTCTTCAATTTACTGCTTCCTGATTTACTGTTTCCTGATTGTTGTCTCATCAATTCCTATAATCTGATGGATTCGAATGTTCCTGTCACCAGCTTACATTTTTGTTCCCGTTTGTGACAATCCCGTTATTATGCCAACGTACACCAATTTTTTTTCTTCTCTACTTCTTTTTTTCTGGTTGTAATTGTCACATTTTAAAGAAGTTGAGGCTATCTATTTTGTTCATTTTATCCAGTTTTTTATCGTTACATAATTTTTTTTCTGGTCCGCATTTTTTGTTTAACGTTAAAGTATATATAAACTTATTGTACTAATGAATTTATCTTCAAGCTGGCTTACCATAGCTGAATGAATAAATAAATAAATAAATAAATAAATAAATAATATCAAATGTTAGAATCAGTTTATACTTCCTCGAATTGGTTACTTTTAGTACTAGTTATGACAATTATACGGCCGACAAACCTGCATGAAGTAGTTTTGCGGCGTTTTGACCTATTCCCGACGAAACGCCGTCTTGAGATAATCGATACTTTGATCTTATTTATTGCCAACCTCAATTTCCAAAATACCCCAGGCTCAAAAGTCCAACGAGCTGAGATCCGAAGTAGAAATGAAGAGCGGAATTTCATTTTTAAGCCATTCTTTGTTGGAATATCCATGGTCTCAGGAGCACGATTGCCATTCGTGCCAAAAATAATCTAACATACCAAAATTTTTAGAAAATTTTACCAAAAATCTGCCAAATTTAAAAAATTTTATTTTGAAGTTTTTAATCAAAATTTTAGCAAATTTTTATTTCTGTAGAAAATTTTGTCAAAATTTTATTTCTCTAGAAATTTTTTTCAAAAAAAGATTTCTCTAGAAAATTTTGTCAAAATTTTATTCCTCTAGATAATTTTCGGAACATTTTTTCTCTGTAGAAAATTTTGTCAAATTTTATTTCTATAGAAAATTTGTCAACATTTTATTTCTATAGAAAATTTTGTCAAAATTTTATTTTTACAGACAATTTTGGCAAAATTTTATTTCTATACAAAAAATTTGTCAAAATTGTATTTCTATAAAGAATTTTGGCAAAATTGTACTTCTATAGAAAATTTTGGTAAAATTTTATTTCTTATTATTTTTATCTCATAATCTCTATAGATCTATAAGTTAAACGTGAAAATATTGTTTTTTATGTTTTTATTTTCCGATATTTTCACGTTTATTTTATAGACCTATAGCCGAGATTATGCGATAAAAATCATAAATTTAAATTAAAAGGTTAACAATATCAACAGGAAAAATTTTATTTCTATAGAAAATTTTGTCAAAATTGTATTTGTATAGAAAAAGTGTGTAAAAATTTTATTTCTATAGAAAATTGTGTAAAATTATTTTTTCTACAAAAAAATTTATTTCTATAGAAAATGTTGTAAGAGTTCTATTTTAAAGTGTTGTCGAAACTTTATTTCTTTAGAAAGTTTTGTCAAAATTTACATCTAAAGAAACTATTGTGAAAATTTTAAGTCTCTAGAAAACTTTTTCATAAATTTATTTCTCTAGAAAATTCTGTTAAAATTGTATGTCTCTAGAAAATTTTGTCAAATTTTTATTATTATTATTATTTTTATTTTCCGATATTTTCACGTTTAATTTATAGACCTATAGTCGAGATTATGAGATAAAAACCATAAAATTAAATTAAAAGGTCAAGAATATCAGCAGGAAAAATTTTATTTATATAGAAAATTTTGTCAAAATTGTATTTCTATAGAAAATGTTGTGAAAATGTTATTTCTATAGAAAATTGCGTCAAAATTTTATTTCTACAAAAAAATTTATTTCTATATTTTTATCTCATAATCTCTATAGGTCTATAAGTTAAACGTGAAAATGTTTTTTTTATGTTTTTATTTTCCGATATTTTCACGTTTATTTTATATATAGCCGAGATTATGAGATAAAAATCATAAATTTAGATTAAAAGGTCAAAAATATCAACAGGAAAAATTTTATTTCTATAGAAAATTGTGTAATTTTTTTTTTCTACAGGAAATTTTATTTCTTTAGAAAATGTTGTCAGAATTCTATTTTAAAATGTTGTCGAAACTTTATTTCTCTAGAAAGTTTTGTCAAAATTTATATCTAAAGAAAATATTGTCAAAATTTTAATTCTCCAGAAAACTTTGTCAAAAATTTATTTTTCTAGAAAATTTTGTTAAAATTGTATGTCTCTAGAAAATTTTGTCAAATGTTCATTACTCTAGAAAATTTTATCAGAATTTTATTTCTATAGAAAATTTGCCAAAATATTATTAAAAAGTTTTTCTATGAAAAATGTTGCCAAAATTATATTTCTATAAAAAAATTAAGTACATCTTAGTTGGAGAGGAATATTTTGCAAATTCAAATTATCATGAATTCTATCAATCTATCAAATAGTACAAAGAACTACCATTTTTGGTAGAATTCTACCAACTGTGGTGACCGTTCTCAGGAGACCTCATTAAAAGTTAACTCTGACTTTTTGCTTTATTCACAAACTGCTCAATTTGGAAAGGTTTCTCATCGGGCAAAACCAAATTCGATAACTGGACATTTTCGTGCAAGCAAAACAACTCCTTGCCTCTTTTTAGTTTAATTTTTTTTTTGTTTAACGATGAGCTTTTGGACTTAAGTCCAATGGTATAAGACCAAACTCATCTTTCAATATATGTTGCTCACCAATAAGTTTTCTACCATGGCGGCGTGGATTTTCATTTCATTTCGAACAATTTCTAGTGTTGTCAAGGTATTTTTTTGTTTTGTTCACTTTTTAAAAGCGATGCAATACTACCAGAGTCACGGCAATGAGCAATGGTAACAGGTTGACTGATAAGTCCCGGTCTGACACATAGATGGCGTCGCTAGTATTAAACTAAATATTAAATTTTTATATAGTACCAACCTTCAAATGATTCGTGTCAAAATTTGACGTCTGTAAGTCAATTAGTTTGTGAGATAGAGGGTCTTTTGTGAAACAACTTTTGTTATTGTGAAAAAAATGGAAAAAAGGAATTTTGTATTTTGATAAAATACTGTTTTCTGAAGGGAAAAAATACGGTGGATGCAAAAACTTGGCTTGATAATGAGTTTCCGGACTCTGCCCCAGGGAAATGAACAATAATTGATTGGTATGCAAAGTTCAAGCACGGAGGACGGTGAACGCAGTGGACGCCCGAAAGAGGTGGTTACCGACGAAAACATCAAAAAATCCACAAAATGATTTTGAATGAGCGTAAAATGAAGTTGATCGAGATAGCAGAGGCCTTAAAGATATCAAAGGAATGTGTTGGTCATATCATTCATCAATATTTGGATATGCGGAAGCGCTGTGCAAAATGAATGCCGCGCGAGCTCACATTTGACCAAAAACAACAACGTGTTGATGATTGTGAGCGGTGTTTGCAGTTGTTAACTCGTAATACACCCGAGTTTTTCCGTCGATATGTGACAATGGATGAAACATGGCTCCATGACTACACTCCTGAGTCCAATCGACAATCGGCTGAGTGGACAGAGACCGGTGAACCGTCTCCGAAGCGTGGAAAGACTCAAAAGTCCGCTGGCAAAATAATGGCCTCTGTTTTTTGGGATGCACATGGAATAATTTTTATCGATTATCGTGAGAAGGGAAAAACCATCAACAGTCACTATTATATGGCATTATTGGAGCGTTTAAAGGTCGAAATCGCGGCAAGACGGCCCCATATGAAGGAAAAAAGTGTTGTTCCACCAAGACAACGCACCGTGCCATAAGCCATTGAGAAATATGGCAAAAATTCATGAATTGGGCTTCGAATTGCTTCCCCACCCACCGTAATCTCCAGCGACTTTTTCTTGTTCTCAGACCTCAAAAGGATGCTCGCAGGGAAAAAATTTGGCTGCAATGAAGAGGTGATCGCCGAAACTGAGGCCTATTTTGAGGCAAAACCGAAGGAGTACTACCAAACTGGTATCAAAAAATTGGAAGGTCGTTATAATCGTTGTATCGCTCTTGAAGGGAACTATGTTGAATAATAAAAACGAATTTTGACAAAAAATGTGTTTTTCTTTGTTAGACCGGGGACTAATCAGTCAACCTGTTATGAGAAACAAAAGAATATCTGGCAGTTAAATGCTTGAGGGCTCTAACGATATCAACATCTGGTTTTCCGGCCAAATTATAAAACTATCAAACTGAAGTTAGTTGCAATAGATATCAGCCACACTAACAGCTGTCAGACGAGATGTTCAACCTGGGAGTATGTCGAATGAGTTGAGCAGCGAAACCTACGAAGGGTACTATGAGATTAGGATTATTAGCTACATGAATCCAATCTCAATGCAATTTTCCATTGTAATTCGACCAACAATGAGAGTTTATAGTTATTTTTTAGAATACAACATGTACGATTCAATGTCGTAATTTCATAAAACTATTATGCTTTATTGGAAGACATTGTGTCTACATGTTACACTTATAAATTTCTATTTCAACTAGACAACTCTATTCAGAATATTAAAACCACAGCACGTATGCCCTTAAACACTCTCCTAGTACATGAATCAGGAGCAATAATCGATTAAGGTTTATCAATTTGCATAGCATGTACGCATCCAATGATGGCTTACAGCATTTGTATTGCTTTAGAAATTGTCTAAGGTTATCGAATATGCTCCATTAGAAATATAAACAGTAGAGTGGGTTGGCTTTTAGTCCTAAAGCAAATGTTATTGGGCAAGGAAATTCATAAAGTTCGTATTTCCTTAATGTCTTTAAAAAATTATAGATATTTTCTTGCGTTATTCAATCTTTAAAAAAATGTACTTTCATTCCAACCCACCTGAATATTCATAAATACGCAGGGTTCCCATGGACGCATTCTATTTGAATTTGTGTCTTATTTAAAAGTACACCCCATGGTATTTATGGCTATATATGTTAGCAATATAAAAAAATGCCATTATCGTTCAGTGAATTCTTCGTCCCTCAAAAGGATTCATGGGCTACAAACTGAAAGCGAAGACATACACATCAGTATAAAACCAAACACTTTTACATATGAATTTGTATACTGATCCTGAACTACAAAAATATCTTACTGATTTATAAAATATTTAAAACCAAATAAAATAAAAATCCTACAAAAAATATGCAGACATCTAAAGGTCACATATTTTATTTATTGAAGGTAAAAATTGTCAATAGGATGGTATCTTTAAGTCCAGTCAAAATGTGAAAATAAATTGAATGAAGGGTTTATGATTTTTATATTGTCCACACTTCATTAGCCCCTTATCGAAATATTTGAATCACCAATTTATAATGAAACGAAATATCGATTTCCGACCAAATGAGATTCTGTATATATAAATCTTACAACAAACTTCCAAACAAAAAATGTTATTTTGCAAAACCTTGTTTCTATAGAAAATTTTGTCAAAATTTCATTTCTACAAAAAATTTTATTTCTATAGAAAATGTTGTCAAATTTTTATTTCTACAGGAATTTTATTTTTATAGAAAATGTTTTCAAATTTTATTTCTACAGAACATTTTGTCAAAATTTTATTTCTATAGAAAATTTTGTCAAAATTTTATTTCTATAGAAAATTTTGTCAAAATTATATTTCTATAGAAAATTTTGTCAAAATTATATTTCTATAGAAAATTTTGTCAAAATTTTATTTCTACAGAAAATATTGTCAAAATTTTATTTCTATTGAAAAGTTTGGCAAAATTTTATTTCTACAGAAAATATTGTCAAAATTTTATTTCTATTGAAAAGTTTGGCAAAATTTTATTTCTATATTATCGTCAGTGAGTAAAGTTCTGGAGAGAGTTGTTCAGGATCAGATAGTACAGTTTGTCGACGATAAAAATATTTTGCC
Organism: Haematobia irritans; assembly: GCF_050003625.1. Lineage (NCBI taxonomy): Eukaryota > Metazoa > Arthropoda > Insecta > Diptera > Muscidae > Haematobia > Haematobia irritans. The sequence goes on along the minus strand of NC_134397.1, from coordinate 149,696,561 downwards.
TTCGAAGCAATTCGGATTGCGAAGGGAACCAACATCGTTCATCGCTTAGTTCGAATTTAAAATATTGTCAAGACTAATTTTAATGTACAAAACTCTACAGGTTCTGTAGAGTTTTGATTCTGTCTGGCTGATGCACTGGTCTATAAGCTGATAAGGTTAGGATTTCCGTCGTCAATAGTGCGGATAATAAGAAGTTTTTTACAATCTAGATCATTTAGAGTATATATCGGTTCTGTGATGTCGGAATTATTTGAAATAAAAGCAGGTTGCCCTCAAGGATCTTGTTTTTCCCAATACTGTATAACATATATACGGCTGATATTCCGAATCTGGAAAATTCTATATTATCCATTTTTGCTGATGACACAGCTATACTATGTTCTGGGAGGCTATCATCAGATATAATATATAATTTACAGAGATCTGTAGATACACTTAAATTATTATGAAAAATGGAAAATAGTTGTTAATTCGGACAAATGTCAAGCTATACATTTTACAAGGAAAAGGAAGGAGTGTTTTTTACCCCTAACAAATATAATTGTTAACAATAGTGAAGTCGAATGGGAAAGTAGTGTTAAATACTTAGGGTCAATGCTAGATAAAAGATTGATTTTTAAATATCATATTGCCTATATTGTCAATAAATGTAATATACTTATAAGAATTCTTTACCCTTTTATTAGTAGAAAGTCGGCGTTGAACTTAGAAAACAAAATGTTAATATTTAAATCTATTTTTCAAGCCGTTATTTTCTATGCAGCTCCTGTTTGGGCTTTTAGTACAAATGTTCATATAACAAGTATATATAGCAGTAAGTTCGACCGGCCCGAATCTTAAATACCCACCACCATGAACCAAATATTAGGGTTTCCTTTGAAATTTCAGGAGGGCTTGAGGACTTGAGGACACTTCCCGAAGATAAATTTAAAGATTTCATCCATGAGGACTATATCAGATTCTGGATTTATAAGAACCATTTTTGTTTGAGTTTTAGAGGAATCATTAACATCTCTTGTAAGTGTGCAAGAAAATTATAAAATAACGTCTTGATTTGAAATCTTAAATCTGTAGAAGTAAAATCTGGCAATTTTACATTGAGTTTCAAGCAATTTTCATCATTAGTGTGCCTTCTACACCCTCAAGAAGTGAAGTCGGTCTATATGGAGGCATTACCAAATGGACCTATAAAAACCTAATCCGATACACGTTTTTGTGAGCCTAAAATACCAGAATATTTACAATTTCAGGCAAATCAGATAAAAACTACGGTTTCTAGAAACCCAAGGAGTTAAATGGGGAGATCGTTCTTACTGGGGCTATACTGAAATATGGACCGATGCTCACCGTTTTCGGCACACCTCTTTATGACCCGAAAATACCTCTAGATTTCCAATTTCAGGCAAATAGGATAAAAACTTCGGATTCTAGAAGCCCAAGAAGTAAAATCGGGAAATCGGTCTATATGGGGGCTATACCAAAATATGGACCGATTCTCGCCATTTTCGGCACACTTCTTTATGGTCCTAAAATACCTCTAGATTTCCAATTTCAGACAAATTGGATAAAAAATAAGGTTTCTATTAGCCCAAGACCCCAAATCGGGAGGTCGTTTTATATGGAGAACATACCAAAACATGGACCGATACTCACAATTTTTGGCACACGTATTTGTGGTCCTACAATACCTCTAGATTTCCAATTTCCGGTAAATTGAATAAAAACTGCGATTTCTATAAGCCAAAGAAGTAAAATCGGGAGATGGGTCTTTATGGGGGCTATACCAAAATATGGACCGATACTCACAATTTTTGGCACACGTATTTGTGGTCCTACAATACCTCTAGATTTATATTTTCAGGTAAATTGAATAAAAACTGCGGTTTCTATAAGCCCAAGAAGTAAAATCTGGAGATCGGTCTATATGGGGGCTATACCAAAATATGGACCGATACTCACAATTTTTGGCACACGTATTTGTGGTCCTACAGTACCTCTAGATTTCCAATTTCCGGTAAATTGAATAAAAACTGCGATTTCTATAAGCCAAAGAAGTAAAATCGGGAGATGGGTCTATATGGGGGCTATACCAAAATATGGACCGATACTCACAATTTTCGGCACACGTATTTGTGGTCCGACAATACCTCTAGATTTCCAATTTCAGGTAAATTGAATAAAAACTGCGGTTTCTATAAGCCCAAGAAGTAAAATCGGGAGATCGGTCTATATGGGGGCTATGCCAAAACGTGGACCGATACTCACCATTTTGGACACACCTCTTTACGGTCACAAAATACCTCCAGATTTCAAATTTCAGGCAAATTGGATAGAAACTACGGTTTCTATAAGCCCAAGACCCCAAATCGGGAGGTCGGTTTATATGGGGACTATATCAAAACCTGGACCGATACAGCCCATCTTCGAACTTGACCTGCCTGCAGACAAAAGACGAGTTTGTGCAAAATTTCAGCACGATTGCTTCATTATTGAAGACTGTAGCGTGATTACAACAGACAGACAGACAGACAGACAGACAGACGGACAGACGGACATCGTTATATCGTCTTAGAATTTCTCCCTGATCAAGAATATATATACTTTATATAGTCGGAAATCGACATTTCGATGCATTACAAACGGAATGACAAACCCCGTCACCATTCTATGGTGGTGGGTATAAAAAAATTGCAAGTTGTACGGAATAAAGTACTTAAATTAATTTAAAACCGTCCCAGATTATTCTCAACTGAGGTATTTCACCACGATGCTAATATGGACTTAGTGGCTGACAAAATTAATATAATGACTTCCAACTTCAACGCCAAATGTTCGTTCTCCGAATTTAATCATATAGCTGAGCTGGTCTCGTAATTTAGAATAAAATAAAATGTTCATAAAGGTTTTTGTTAAATTTTTTCCTCCATTTAAATCACCAATTAATCCATACATCTTTCATAATATCAGTTTGCATTATTTAAGTAGAAAAAGGTTAAACCTTAAGCTCTTTAAAATTATATAGCTAAATTTATATAAATGAATATTGTTACTATTATTAAACAATAAAGAAATTGAATTGAATTTTGTTTCTACCGAAAACTTTGGCAAACTTTTATTTCTATAGAAAATTTTGTCAAAATTTTATTTCTATAGAAAATTGTGTCAAAATTTTATTTCTATAGAAAACGTAAAAATTTTATTTCTATAGAAAATTTTATCAAAATTTTATTTCTATAGAAAATTTTGTCAAAATTTTATTTCTATAGCAAAATTTTGTGAAAATTTTATTTGTATAGAAAATTTTGTCAAAATTTTATTTCTATAGAAATTTTTGTGAACATTTTATTTCTATAGAAAATTTTGTCAAAATTTTATTTCTATAGAAAATTTTGTCAAAATTTTATTTCTACAGAAAATTTTGTGAAAATTTTATTTCTATAAAAAATGTTGTCAAAATTTTATTTCTACAGAAAATTTTGTGAAAATTTTATTTCTATAAAAATTTTGTCAATATTTTATATATATAGAAAATTTTGTCAAAATTTTATATATATAGAAAATTTTGTCAAAATTTTGTTTATATAGAAAATTTTGTCAAAATTTTATTTATATAGAAAATTTTGTCAAAATTTTATTTATATAGAAAATTTTGTCAAAATTTTATTTATATAGAAAATTTTGTTAACATTTTATTTCTATAGAAAATTTTGTCAACATTTTATTTCTGTAGAAAATTTTGTCAACATTTTATTTCTATAGAAAATTTTGTCAACATTTTATTTCTATAGAAAATTTTGTTAAAATTTTATTTCTAGAAAATTTTGCCAAGATTTATTTCTAGAAAATTATACCAAGATTTACTTCTACAAAATTTTGTCAAAATTTTATTTCTATAGAAAACTTTGCCAAAATTTTGTTTCTATAGAAAACTTTGTCAAAATTTTATTTCTATAAAAAACTTTGTCAAAACTTTATTTCTATAGAAAAATTTTGTTTCTATAGAAAATTTTCTCAAAATTTTATTTCTATAGAAAATTTTGTAAAAATTTTATTTTTATTAATAATTTTGTTAAAATATTATTTCTGTAGAAAATTTTGTTGAAATTTTATTTCTATAGAAAACTTTGTCAAAATTTTATTTCTACAGAAAATTTGTGAAAATTTTATTTCTATAAAAAATGTTGTCAAAATTTTATTTCTACAGAAAATTTTGTGAAAATTTTAATTCTATAAAAATTTTGTCAATTTTTTTATATATATAGAAAATTTTGTCAAAATGTTATTTCTATAGAAAATTTTGTCAAAATTTTATTTCTATAAAAATTTTTTTCAAAATTTTATTTCTATAGAAAATTTTTGTCAACACTTTATTTCTATAGAAAATTTTGTCAAAATGTTATTTCTATAGAAAATTTTGTCAAAATTTTATTTCTATAAAAATTTTTTTCAACACTTTATTTCTATAGAAAATTTTGTCAAAATTTTATTTCTATACAAAAATTTGTCAAAATTTTATTTCTATAGAAAATTTTGTCAAAATTTTATTTCTATAGAAAATTTTCCAAAATTTTATTTCTATAGAAAATTTTGTTAAAATTTTATTTCTATAGAAAATTTTGTTAAAATTTTATTTCTATAGAAAATTTTGTCAAAATTTTATTTCTATAGAAAATTTTTGTCAACACTTTATTTCTATAGAAAATTTTGTCAAAATGTTATTTCTATAGAAAATTTTGTCAAAATTTTATTTCTATAAAAATTTTTTTCAAAATTTTATTTCTATAGAAAATTTTTGTCAACACTTTATTTCTATAGAAAATTTTGTCAAAATTTTATTTCTATACAAAAATTTGTCAAAATTTTATTTCTATAGAAAATTTTGTCAAAATTTTATTTCTATAGAAAATTTTCCAAAATTTTATTTCTATAGAAAATTTTGTTAAAATTTTATTTCTATAGAAAATTTTGTTAAAATGTTATTTCTATAGAAAATTTTGTCAAAATTTTATTTCTATAGAAAATTTTGTTAAAATTTTATTCCTATAGATAATTTTTGTCAAAATTTTATTTCTATAGAAAATTTTTTTCAAAATTTTATTTCTATAGAAAACTGTGGCAACATTTTATTTCCATAGAAAATGTTGTAAAAATGTTACTTCCATTGAAACTAAATTTCTATAGAAAACCTAATTTCTATAGAAAATGTTGTCAAAATTTTATTTCTATAGAAAAGTTTGTCGAAACTTAATTTCTCTAGAAAATTTTGTTAATATTTTATTTCTATAGAAAATTTTGTCAATTTTATTTCTATAGAAAATTTTGTCAAAATTTTAATTCTATAGAAAATTTTGTCAAAATTTTACTACTATAGAAAATTTTGTCAAAATTTTGTTTCTATAGAAAATGTTATCAAAATGTTATTTCTATAGAAAATTTTGTCAAAATTTTGTTTCTAAAGAATATGTTATCAAAATGTTATTTCTTTAGAAAATTTTGTTAAAATTTTGTTTCTATAAAAAATTATTTCAACATTTTATTTTTATAGAAAACTGTGGCAACATTTTATTGCCATAGAAAATGTTGTCAAAATTTTACTTCCATTGAAAATTAATTTCTATAGAAAACTTATTTTCTATAGAGAAATTTGTCAACATTTTATTTCTGTAGAAAATTTTTTCAAAATTTTATTTCTATAGAAAATTTTGTCAAAATTTTATTTCTATAGAAAATTTTGTTAAAATTTTATTTCTATAGAAAACTGTGGCAACATTTTATTTCCATAGAAAATGTTGTAAAAATGTTACTTCCATTGAAACTAAACTTCTATAGAAAACCTAATCTCTATAGAAAAGTTTGTCGAAACTTAATTTCTCTAGAAAATTTGGTTAATATTTTATTTCTATAGAAAATTTTGTCAAAATTTTATTTCTATAGAAAATTTTGTCAAAATTTTAATTGTATAGAAAATTTTGTCAAAATTTTACGACTATAGAAAATTTTGTCAAAATTTTGTTTCTATAGAAAATGTTATCAAAATGTTATTTCTATAGAAAATTTTGTCAAAATTTTGTTTCTATAGAATATGTTATCAAAATGTTTTTTCTATAGAAAATTTTGTTAAAATTGTATTTCTATAAAAAATTATTTCAACATTTTATTTTTATAGAAAACTGTGGCAACATTTTATTTCCATAGAAAATGTTGTCAAAATTTTACTTCCATTGAAAATTAATTTCTATAGAAAACTTATTTTCTATAGAGAATTTTGTCAAAATTTTATTTCTATAGAAAAATTTGTCGAAACTTTATTTCTCTAGAAAATTTTGTTAATTTTTTATTTCTATAGAAAATTTTGTCAAAATTTTAATTCTATAGAAAATTTTGTCAAAATTTTATTTCTATAGAAAATTTTTGTCAAAGTTTTATTCCTATAGAAAATTTTGTCAAAATTTTTTTGCTATACAAAATTTTATCAAAATTTTGTTTCTATAGAAGATTTTATCGAAACTTAATTTCTCTAGAAAATTTTGTTAAAATTTTATTCCTATAGAAATTTTTTGTCAAAATTTCATTTCTATAGAAAAGTTTGTCGAAACTGTTGACACAGTTTTCTATAGAAAACTTTGTCAAAATTGTATTTCCATAGAAACTGTTGTCAAAATTTTACTTTTATAGAAAATTTTGTCAAAATTTAATTTCTATAAAAAAATTTTATCAAAACTTAATTTCTATAGAAAATTTTTTCAAAATTTTTTTTCTATAGAGAGTTTTGTCAAAATTTTATTTATATAGAAAATTTTGTTAAAATTTTATTTCTATAGGAAATTTTGTCAAAATTTTATTTCTATAGAAACTTTGGTCAAAATTTTATTTCTATAGAAAATTTGGTCAAAATTTTATTTCTATAGAAAATTGTTGGGAGGAATATTTTGCAAAATTTACCAAAACATCAAGAATTTTATTAAGTAGTAAAATAAACTATCATTTTTGGTAGAATTCTACCAGCTGTGGCAACCATGATAATGAAGCTTTTGTCCGGAAATTTAGATTAGATGTTTTGACAGCAAGGAGATGTAGCTTATCCAAGTTTATCCAACGATTTTCTGATGTCTATCAATATTTACCGGTTTTTTTTGTAACCTCTAAATAAATGTTTATATATTCCTGAACTGTGAATACGGTTTTATTTCAATCCCATAAATACAGTGTGATTGATATGTACAGCAACCACATTCAGGTTGGTATAATTTCTGTACCGCAATGGTCGAAAACTTGTTCGTGAGTTGAACATATCGCTAGAACGGAAGCTACACATACCGAAACAAGTATACGGCCGAAAGTTCGGCCAGGCCGAATCTTATGTAACCTCCACCATGGATTGCATAGAAAGTTTTACTAAAGACTGTCATTCTCAATCGAATTACTTGATCAGAAAATGACGAGAAAAATAGCGAATTCTTGAAAAAAAAATATATGTTTTAGACTGGCATTAGAATGCATTAAAAATAATACAAAGTATTAAAGTTATTTATTTGGTAAGATATAACTAAACGGCTGATGAAATAGTGGATATCGGCCCAATGGCAACCCCATGTTAAAGTCATCGTGGATCAAAAAAGAACATTTTCACTACTTTTTTGGCAACGCTTTTTTAGCAGGATATCTTTTAAAATGAAATGCCTTGTAGACAATATAATAAACTGTCAAAATAAATATCGCATAGCTCAACAGATATACCAGAGTGAACTTAATAACACTTCATGTCCTAAAGCTATCCTTAAATTTCTATATAGTAGCTCTATTCTATTTGTTGCTCTTGATTGCCAGTACACCCAGAGGGATATAAGACTAAAGCAACAAATACAATCAAATTGACTTCAATTGTTAATTGAAACAAGTATCACTCTTGAGTGGTCTCTAGATTGAAACGCACATTTGATCACAATAAACATTTTCGAATGTATGTGAAAGTTCATGCTGTGTGGGAAGTATTTGCGATAGTGGGTGGTAATGAAACACGTTCATCGTTTTCCATATAAGAGAGAGAGAGAGAGAGGCTGTGCTGGATTTGAGTGTTTTGGGTTTGTGGATAAAGGTGTGTGCGTGTGTTTCTATGGATATCAACATAAGTGTGTACTTAATATTGTGTGCGTACGTGTTAGTCCATAGGAAGACAGTAAGAGATACACGAATAAATTCTAATTAATAAAAAAAACCCACTACACAGCATTCGAATCTTGTTAAAGTTATAACGATACTTTAGAGCATACTCCCACACTCTCTCACACACACCCATATGTATACAGGCTTATTGTATGCATGCATAGTTTGAACATGTAAGGATCACAGATTTAGCGAAACACTTCATTTTCAAACTCACATGAAACGAATGGCACACTTGCAACTTAATTTATATGATTTCGTGTGCAATCATTAATTCTTAAATGTTTTGCCAGTGGCATGGTTGGTTAAACATTGCGTAGTAGGTTGGTAGTGAGTGTAATCACTTGGTTTGATTTAATTTGCAAACATTTTAACTAATCACCTACAAATGTGAATACAAATTTGTTTCTTACGTTCCTCTAATACATTTTACAGTTTCAAGGAATAGAAGAGATGTGTGATATATTGTGAACCATTTACAAGATATTTTTAGAAGCAAGCGAATTTAGTAAATAGATTAAATAGTTTGTAAGTAAAAACAAGTGTGTACACGCAAAAAAAAACGTTAGGAAAACGTGTATCGAAAACTATTTTTCGTGTGATAATTTTGAGATTCTTCAAAAATTTCAAACTTTTATCGTTACAAAAATTTTTGTTGCAAAATTTTTATTTCTGCAATAACATAAAAAATAAATTTTGATCCAAAAACACAGCCATCATTGTTTGTTTATGGCGACATCCACGTAGCCCAGTGGATAGATTTCGTAGATTGCGTAGAAACTTCTTGTAAACACTGCCATCCACAATCGCATTACTTAAGTTGCGGTAACAAGATATCTTAAAACCTCCTTACACTGTCTTCTAAATTGTATATAAGTCTCTAAAAGTATATATTAAAGCAAAAAGATCGATCAAATACGTATATAATTCAGTTTGACAAAATTTACTATAGACATAAAATTTTGACAAAATTTTCTATTTAACAAAATTTTCTATAGAAATGAAATATTCACAAATTTTCTATAGAATAAAATTTTGACAAAATTTTCCATAGAAATAAAATTTTAACATAATTTTCTATAGAAATAAAATTTTGACAAAATTTTCTATAGAAATAAAATTTTAACAAAATTTTCTATAGAAATAAAATTTTAACAAAATTTTCTATAGAAATAAAATTTTGATAAAATTTTAACAAAATTTTCTATAGAATAAAATTTTGACAAAATTTTCTATAGAAATAAAATTTTAACATAATTTTCTATAGAAATAAAATTTTGACAAAATTTTCTATAGAAATAAAATTTTAACAAAATTTTCTATAGAAATAAAATTTTAACAAAATTTTCTATAGAAATAAAATTTTGACAAAATTTTCTATAGAAATAAAATTTTGACAAAATTTACTATAGAAATAAAATTTTAGCAAAATTTTCTATAGAAATAAAATTTTGACAAAATTTTCTATAGAAATAAAATTTTAACAAAACTTTCTATAGAAATAAAATTTTAACAACATTTTCTATAGAAATAAAATTTTAACTAAATTTTCTATAGAAATAAAATTTTGACAAAATTTTCTATAGAAATAAAATTTTAACAAAATTTTCTATAGAAATAAAATTTTGGTAGATTATTTTTGATTCGAGTCGCAACCATGATTATGAACCGAATAAAATTTTCACAAAATTTTCTATAGAAATAAAATGTTGACTAAATTTTCTATAGAAATGGGGGCTATATATAATTATTATTATCACAATGGACTGAATAGTCTAAGTGAGCCTGATACATCGGGCTGCCACATAACCTAACATATATAATTATGGACCGATATGGACCAATTCTGGCACGGTTCTTAAAGATCATATACTAACACCATGTTCCAAATTACAGCCGGCTTGGATGAAATTTGCTTCTCTTAGAAGCTCCGCAAGCCAAATCTGGGGATCGGTTTATATGGGGGCTATATACAATTATGGACCGATGTGGACCAATTTTTGCATGGTTGCTAGAGACCAGGGCTGTGGAGTCGGAGTCGGAGTCTTGGAGTCGGAGTCTGCAGATTTGGCTGGAGTCGGAGTCGGAGTCGGAGTCGTAAAAATTTTGCTCGACTCCGACTCCGGCTAAACCAAATTTTTTAAAACACTTCACATTTTTGTAACTAAAAAAGTTTTTACGCAAATTAGTTTCCAATGCGTTATGCATTCGATCAATGTACACCATGATTGGAAATGAAAATCAACTTCCAATTACGGCTATCATTTTATGTTTCCTAGAATGTTAGACTAGCAAATGGGCTGGATCGATCCATTTGAATCCCCATATCAATTTATTTGAAATAATTCAATAATTCGAATAATTCGACAATAATTCGAATTTATTGTTTTTAATTTTATTTTAAGGCTATATACCTACACACATATGACAGAAAAAATTGTCAAAACTGTTTTTTATAGAAAATTTTGTCACTATTGTATTTGTATGGAATGTTTTGTCAAAATTTAATTTCTATAAAAAAATTATTCGAAATATTATTACTATAGAAATATTTTTTCTATAGAAAACTATGTCAACATTTATTTCTATAGAAAATAAAAAATAAAACAAGTATATACAGCAATAAGTTCGTCCGGACCGAATCATAAATATCCACCACCATGAATCAAATATACTAATTTCCTTAGAAAATTTCATGGGGGTTTGATGACAGATCAGTTTAACCAGTTCGCATCCCGAAAATAAATGCAAAGATTTTACCTATCAGATTCCGGATTTATAAGAACTATTTTTGTTTGAGTTTTAAAGGAATCATAAACATATCCTGTTAATGTGCAAGAAAATTAAGAAAAAATACCTTGATTTGAAATCTAAAATCTATAGTACACCAACTGTTTTATGATTACGAGAAGTAATATCTGCCAAATTTAGATTTATGGTAAATGCACCTTCTGTACCCTCAATATCTGAAATCGGTCTATATGGAGGCCTTACCAGCGTTGCAACAACGAATTTTTTGGACCAAATTTTTCCAAAATTCGTACCAGGGGACCAGTTTTCTAATTTAAATTAATATAATTTAAAAGTTACAATTTTTCTAACATTTTTCTTCGAAAGACAATTTTTTCAAAATTTTATTTCTATATAAAATTTTGACCTCATTCTATTTCTATCGAAAATTTTGTCCATATTTTATTTCTATAGAAAATTTGGTCCAAATTTTATTTCAATAGATTTCATTTTAGCCAAAATTTCAATTTAGCCAAAATTTAATTTCTATAGAAAATGTAGCCAAAGTTTAATTCTATTGAAAATTTAGCCAAAATTTAATTTCTGTAAAAAATTTAGCCAAAATTTTATTTCTATTACATATTTAGCAGAAATCTTTTTCTATAGAAAGTTATCGCAAAATTTTATTTTTTCTTAAAATTTGTACAAAATTTTTGCATAATATTGTATCCCAAAATTTTTTAAGTAGCTTATTTCTATACAAAATTTTGTTAAAATTTTATTTCTATGAAAAATTTGTTAAAATTTTATTTCTATGAAAATTTTGTTAAAATTTTATTTCTATAGAAATTTTTGTCCAAATGTTATTTCTGCAGAAAAATTCCATTTGGTCTGACCATCGGACCAACTTCAATAATTTTTTGGGTCTATTTTGGTCCAATCGGACTAATGGGGCTACGCCAAAAACATGGAAGGATACGTACAGTATTCAGCCCATCTATTGTAGTTCTAGTATATAGACCCCAAAACGGAGGGCCGGTTTATAAGGGGACTATATCAAAAACTGGACCGATACACAATATATTCGGCACACCTCTTAATGGTCCTAGAATACCTCCAGATTTTCGATTTCAGGCAAATTGGATAAAAACTACGGATTGTAGAAGTCCAAGAAGTAAACTCGTAACACCGGTCTAAAAGGGGGCTATATCAAAACTTCGTCCGATAATGACCATCTTCGGCACGCCTTGTAATGGTCCTATAATACCTCTAGATTTCCAATTTCAGACAAATTGGATAAAAACTACGGATTCTAGAAGCTCAAGAAATAAAATCGGGAGTTCTGTCTATATGGGAGCTATATTAAAACATGGTCCGATAATCACCATTTTCAGCACTCCTCCTTATAGCCCTAGAATACCTCTAGGTTTCCAATTTCTGGCTAATTGGATAAAAACTACGGTTTTTATAAGCCCAAGACCCCAAATCGGGCGATCGGTTGATATGGGAGCTATATCAAAACCTGGACCGATCTAGCTCATCTTCGACATGACAAACTTATTATACCCCTGTCACCATTCTATGGTGGTGGGTATAAAAATATTTTTATGTAGAAAATTTTGTCAAAAATTTATTTCTATAGAAAATTTAGCCAAAAATTTGCTTCTATAGAAAATTGTGCAAAATTTTATTTACACAAAAAATTTTCCAAAATTTCTATTAATAATTTTTTCAAATTTTTTTCCATAGAAAATTGTGCCAAAATTTTCTTACTATAGATTTTTTTTATACAAAATTTATACAACATTTTATGTCGATAGAAAATTTAGTCAACATTTTATTTTTATAGAAAATTTAGTCTAAATTTTCTTTCTATAGAAAATTTTGCAGCATTTTATTTCTTTAGAAAATTTTGCAAAATTTTATTTACTACACAAAAAATTTTCCAAAAATGTCTATTGATATTTTTTTCAAAATTTTATTTCTATAGAAAATTTTGTCAAAATTTGTTTACTATAGTTTTTTTTATAGAAAATTTGGTAAAAATTTATTTATATAGAAAAATTTCTCAAACATTTATTTATATAGAGAATTTAGTTCAAATTTTGTTTCTATAGAAAATTTTGCAAACTTTTATTTACTACACAAAAATTTTTCCAAAATTTCTATTTATATTTTTTTCAAAATTGTATTTCTATAAAACAATTTGTCAAAATTTTATTTATATAGCAAAATATCTCAAATTTTTTTCTTACTGATACTCACTGCTAAGTCGAACACTGGTAAAAGTGACTCAAATTTTGCTATATAAAAAATTATGAATGTTTCCCAAATATTGCACGAGATTTTGTAGAAGTCTGATTTCAGATTTTATCAAAATGTAGATCTAAATACAAAGTTGTGCAGAGTATGTTACAATCGGCCTTTAGACTTTCTTTGCATTTTTATTTTTTGCTATAATTGTGTTACGTCCCATAACGTTAGATTTAAATTTTAGGTACAGAGATTTTCTAGAAGTATATACAATTTTGTCTAAATCGATTCAGATTCAAATTCATGCATATGGGAATATAACCCTTTAAAATAATTTTCGTCCACAAATACATATACTGTCGGTATCTTCTCATATTATGATGGGTATTTATATCATTATTTTATTTATTAAACATTGCCCTAAATTTGAAATAAAGAGTTTAATTGGTATAAATGCGAAATTAAGACCTTTCTTGACACAAAAATAAATACGATACTTTATATCGATCCATATATATATCCCATATATACCCCCTCAATAGAACTACAAATTAGTGGTACTAAAATGAGATTTAGTTATATTACCCGGAGTCGACTCCGGAGTCGGAGTCGGAGTCGAGCTGATGAAAAATGCTGGAGTCGGAGTCGGAGTCGAGCAAAATTGGCTCGACTCCACAGCCCTGCTAGAGACAATATACAAACACCACGTTCCACATTTGAACCGGATCGGATGAATTTTGCTTCCCTTAGAGACTCCGCAAACCAAATCTGGAGAACGGTTTATGTGGGGGCTACATATAATTATGGATCGATATGGACCAATTCTGTTACGGTTGTTAATGATCATATACTAACATCATGTACCAAATTTCAGGCGGATCGGATAAAATTTGCTTCTCTCTGAGGCTCCGCAAGCCAAATCTGGGGATCGGTTTATATGGGGGCTATATTAATTATGGACCGATGTGGACTTATTTTTGTATGGTTGTTAGAGTCCATATACCAACACCATGTACCAAATTTCAGCCGGATCGGGTGAAATGTGCTTCTCTTTGAGACTCCGGAAGCCAAATCTGGGGATCGGTTTATATGGGGGCTATATACAATATGGGCCGATGTGGATCAATTTTTGCATTACTGTTAGAGACCATATACCAACACCATGTTTCAAATTTCAGTAAGATCTGATGAAGTTTGCTTCTCTTTGAGGCTCCGCAAGCCAAATCTGGGATTATGGACCGATGTGGACCAATTTTTGCGTGGTTGTTAGATACCATATACCAACACCATGTACCAAATTTCAGCCGGATCGTATGAAATATGCTTCTGTTAGAGGCAAGCCAAATCTGAGGGTCCGTTTATATGGGGGCTATACGTAAAAGTGGACCGATATGGTCCATTTGCAATACCATCCAACCTACATCAATAACAACTACTTGTGCAAAGTTTCAAGTCGATAGCTTGTTTCGTTCGGAAGTTAGCGTGATTTCAATAGACGGAGTTATTTAGATCGACTCAGAATTTCACCCCGACCAAGAATATATATACTTTATGGGGTCTTAGAACAATATTTCGATGTGTTACAAACGGAATGACAAAGTTAATATACCCCCCATCCTATGGCGGAGGGTATAAAAAATTATAAAATCGAATAATTTCTTCTACATTCTTTGTATTACAGAAAAAGGTGCTAAGAACTAAAAAACAAATCGTGGAAGCGGGGACGATTTGAGCGAAGATGAAATTAGTCAGAAGAGATTTTTTTTGAGTAAGTCTTTATGAAATTGTTTTTATATGCTGTAAAAGAATTAACGTTTATTAGAAAAAGTATATTTTTTGTTTTTTGTTGAAAGAAACTTTCTTACAGCGAAAAGCAAATGGGAAACAATATTTGTTTATATAAAATTTCGTTTGGGAGGAAGGAATTGTTTTTTACCTTTACGACCGTAGGATCGGGCAGGTCGAATCTTAGGTACCCTCCATTAGGGATTGCGTAGAAAGTTCTACTCAACGCTGTTTTCCCCCAATCAAATTATTTGGGTTGTGGTAAAACTTATCTTAAAACTTCATAACATCGTCTTTGTAAGTTAGTCGTTTTTGGTCTAACATATACCCCATATGTTAGACCGCAAAGGCAGATTAAACACCTATGTAAGCCAAATCATTTATTGGCTCTCAAATTACCAATTTTTGCAAGGTGGTTACGTACCAAAAAAAAATCTTATACATATATGAACGCGAAAGCCATATTATAGAATAGGTTTCGTTCGGCCAACCAAAACGAAGTTCTCATACTTACATAAATCCTTTGAGATACTTATGACTTACCTGAAATTAAAGAAAAAAAATGTTAAATATATTTTTACAATTATAATACATTTAAGAAAAAATAAAAACGAAGTAAGGCGGTAACTCATATACTGTTCACTAGCAGGTTAATGACAGTGGCGTCCGTTGATCAAAATTGAGAAAAAAAAAACTTATTTCAAATAATAACAAATTTTTATACCCTCCACCATAGGAGGGGGGGTACATTAACTTTGTCATTCCGTTTGTAACACATCGAAATATTGATCTAAGACCCCATAACCCTTCAAACATTTGCAATCACATTTGACTCACAAATGATTCTTCCAACTGATTAAATCAATCATATATGATATCATTTTGGAGTCATATATGAGTATTCTGCATAAAGAAAGTGTGCCCTCAAAACGATTTGCCTCAGTGAGTCTTTAAATAATCGTTTTTGTGATTGATTTGGCACTCCTTCCATATATACATTTAGGAGTCAAATATGAGTATTCTGTATAAAGAAAGTATGCCCTCACAATGATTCGTATCTATGACTCATTAAATAATCATTTTTGTGTTTGATTTTGCATTCCGCATCGTTTATGAATCTTTACATGCAATGTTTTCTTTTTTAATTTTTATATTATCTAATATTTTGTATTATTTCATATAAAATAAGAAAAAAACTTAAAGAAAAATATGGTAATTATTGTTTTGTTTCATGTCCGTAAAATGCATTATATATTGTATGGTCTTATTGTGTTAGCATATTTTTTCAACTGAAAAAATATGTATGTATTCTATTTCTCAGAAATACAAATTGTCAAACCAAAGCAAATAACAAACGATGATTTATCAATTACATGTATGCTTGTTTGATGAGCGTTAGCTTTTTTCTACTGTCGTCGCGTAAGTTAGTCGTTAATGACTTCTATATGTGCTCGTTTGACGATCGCTTTTTATACCCTCCATCATAGGATGGGGGTATACTAACTTTGTCATTCCGTTTGTAACACATCGAAATATTGCTCTAAGACCCCATAAAGTATATATATTCTGGGTCGTGGTGAAATTCTGAGTCGATCTAAGCATGTCCGTCCGTCCGTCCGTCCGTCTGTTGAAATCACGCTAACTTCCGAACGAAACAAGCTATCGACTTGAAACTTGGCACAAGTAGTTGTTATCGATGTAGGTCGGATGGTATTGAAAATGGGCCATATCGGTCCACTTTTACGTATAGCCCCCATATAAAGGGACCCTCAGATTTGGCTTGTGGATCCTCTAAAAGAAGCATATTTCATCCGATCCGGCTGAAATTTGGTATATGGTGTTGGTATATGGTCTCTAACAACCATGCAAAAATTGGTCCACATCGGTCCATAATTATATATAGCCCCCATATAAACCGATCCCCAGATTTGGTTTGTGGAGCCTCTAAAAGAAGCATATTTCATCCGATCCGGCTGAAATTTGGTATATGGTGTTGGTATATGGTCTCTAACAACCATGCAAAAATTGGTTCACATCGGTCCATAATTATATATAGCCCCCATATAAACCGATTCCCAGATTTGGCTTGCGGAGCCTAAAAGAGAAGCACATTTCATCCGATCCGGCTGAAATTTGGTACATGGTGTTGGTATATGGTCTCTAACAACCATGCAAAAATTCGTTCCCATCGGTCCATAATTATATATAGCCCCCATATAAACCGATCCCCAGATTTTAACTCCGGAGCCTCTTGGAGGAGCAAAATTTATCCGATCCGGTTGAAATTTGGTACATGGTGTTGGTATATGTTCTCTAACAACCATGCTAAAATTGGTCCATATCGGTCTATAATTATATATTGCCCCATTAAAACCGATCCCCAGATTTGATCTCCGGAGCCTCTTGCAGAAGCAAAATTCACCCGATCCGGTTGAAATTTGGTACGTGGTGTTAGTATATGGTCTCCAACAACCATGCCAAAAATTGGTCCATATTGGTATATAATTGTATATGGCCCCCATATAAACCGTTCCCCCGATTTGACCTCCGGAGCCTCTTGCAGAAGCAAAATTCATCCGATCCGGTTGAAATTTCGTACGTGGTGTTAGTATATGGTCTCTAACAACCATGCAAAACTTGGTCCATATCGGTCTATAATTATATATTGCCCCCATAAAACCGATCCCCAGATTTGATCTCCGGAGCCTCTTGAAGGAGCAAACTTCATCCGATCCGGTTGAAATTTGGTACATTGCGCTAGTATATGCGCTAGTATCTAACAATGATCACAAATTGGTCCATATCGGTCGGATGGTATTGTAGGTCGGATGGTATTGAAAATGGGCCATATCGGTCCACTTTTACGTATAGCCCCCATATAAAGGGACCCTCAGATTTGGCTTGTGGATCCTCTAAAAGAAGCATATTTCATCCGATACGGCTGAAATTTGGTATATGGTGTTGGTATATGGTCTCTAACAACCATGCAAAAATTGGTCCACATCGGTCCATAATTATATATAGCCCCCATATAAACCGATCCCCAGATTTGGTTTGTGGAGCCTCTAAAAGAAGCATATTTCATCCGATCCGGCTGAAATTAGGTATATGGTGTTGGTATATGGTCTCTAACAACCATGCAAAAATTGGTTTACATCGGTCCATAATTATATATAGCTCCCATATAAACCGATCCCCAGATTTGGCTTGCGGAGCGTAAAAGAGAAGCACATTTCATCCGATCCGGCTGAAATTTGGTACATGGTGTTGGTATATGGTCTCTAACAACCATGCAAAAATTCATTCCCATCGGTCCATAATTATATATAGCCCCCATATAAACCGATCCCCAGATTTTAACTCCGAAGCCTCTTGGAGGAGCAAAATTTATCCGATCCGGTTGAAATTTGGTACATGGTGTTGGTATATGTTCTCTAACAACCATGCAAAAATTGGTCCATATCGGTCTATAATTATATATTGCCCCCATAAAACCGATCCCCAGATTTGATCTCCGGAGCCTCTTGCAGAAGCAAAATTCATCCGATCCGGTTGAAATTTGGTACGTGGTGTTAGTATATGGTCTCCAACAACCATGCCAAAAATTGGTCCATATTGGTCCATAATTATATATAGCCCCCATATAAACCGTTCCCCCGATTTGATCTCCGGAGCCTCTTGCAGAAGCAAAATTCATCCGATCCGGTTGAAATTTGGTACGTGGTGTTAGTATATGGTCTTTAACAACCATGCAAAACTTGGTCCATATCGGTCTATAATTATATATTGCCCCCATAAAACCGATCCCCAGATTTGATCTCCGGAGCCTCTTGAAGGAGCAAACTTCATCCGATCCGGTTGAAATTTGGTACATTGCGCTAGTATATGCGCTAGTATCTAACAATGATCACAAATTGGTCCATATCGGTCTGTAGTTATATATAGCCGATCCCCAATCACACAAAAATTGGTCCATATCGGTTCATAATCATGGCTGCCACGCGAGCCAAAAATAATCTACCAAAATTTTATTTTTAAAGAAAATTTTTAAACCGACCTCCCGATTTGGGGCCTTGGACTTATAGATTTGCCTGAATTTGAAATCTAGTGGTATTTTATGACCATAAAGAGGTGTGCCGAAAATGGTGAGTAACGGTCCATATTTTGGTATAGCCCCCATATAGACCGATTTCCCGATTTACTTCTTGGGCTTCTAGAATCCGAAGTTTTTATCCTATTTGCCTGAAATTGGAAATCTAGAGGTATTTTCGGGTCATAAGGAGGTGCGCCGACAACGGTAAGTATCGGTCCATATTTTAGTATAGCTCCCATAAGAACTATCTCCCGATTTAACTCCTTGGGTTTCTAGAAACCGTAGTTTTTATCTGATTTGCCTGAAATTGTAAATATTCTGGTATTTTAGGCTCATAAAAACGTGTATCGGATTAAGTTTTTATCGGTCCATTTGGTAATGCCTCCATATAGACCGACTTCACTTCTTGAGGGTGTAGAAGGCGCACTGATCATGAAAATTGCTTGAAAGTCAATGTAAAATTTCCAGATTTTACTTCTACAGATTTAAGATTTCAAAACAAGACGTTATTTTATAATTTTCTTGCACACTTACAAGAGATGTTAATGATTAATCTAAAACTCAAACATAAATGGTTCTTATAAATCCAGAATCTGATATAGTCCTCATAGGTGAAATCTTTACATTTATCTTCGGGAAGTGTCCTCAAGTCATCAAGCCCTCCTGAAATTTCAAGGGAAACCCTAATATTTGGTTCATGGTGGTGGGTATTACAGATTCTGCCCGGCCGAACTTAGTGCTGTATATACTTGTTTTTGCTAACATTGTGTTCCACACTAGTGCATTAGCCGACTTAAATTTTGAGTCTATAGATTTGGTAGAAGTCTATTAATTATGTCCAGATCGAGTGATATTTAAATGTATGTATTTGGGACAAACCTTTATATATAGACCCCACACATTTGACGGATGTGATATGGTATCGAAAATTTAGATCTACAAAGTGGTGCAGGGTATAATATAGTCGGCCCCGCCCGACTTTAGACTTTCCTTACTTGTTGTTTTCTTTATAAAAATATTTATTTAAAAAACAATTTTTATATTTTTCAAAAATTGCTCTTATACTCTTGTTACCACCTATTAAAAGTTTTGTCAACATTAACGGCAGTTTGTACATAAACAAGGTTGCCAACAGTAACAATTTATTTTGATTTTTATACCCACCACCATAGAATGGTGACGGGGGTATAATAAGTTTGTCATTCCGTTTGTAACGCATCGAAATATCGATTTCCGACTATATAAAGTATATATATTGTTGATCAGGGAGAAATTCTAAGACGATATAACGATGTCCGTCTGTCCGTCTGTCTGTCTGTCTGTCTGTCTGTCTGTCTGTCTGTTGTAATCACGCTACAGTCTTCAATAATGAAGCAATCGTGCTGAAATTTTGCACAAACTCGTCTTTTGTCTGCAGGCAGGTCAAGTTCGAAGATGGGCTGTATCGGTCCAGGTTTTGATATAGTCCCCATATAAACCGACCTCCCGATTTGGGGTCTTGGGCTTATAGAAACCGTAGTTTTTATCCAATTTGCCTGAAATTTGAAATCTGGAGGTATTTTGTGACCGTAAAGAGGTGTGCCAAAAATGGTGAGTATCGGTCCAGGTTCTGGCATAGCCCCCACATAGACCGATCTCCCGATTTTACTTCTTGGGCTTCTAGAATCCGCACTTTTTATTCAATTTACCAGAAATTGGAAATCTAGAGGTATTTTAGAACCATAAAGAGGTGTGCCAAAAACGATGAGCATCGGTCAATGTTTTGGTAGGGTCCCCATATAAACCGACCTCCCGATTTGGGGTATTGGGCTTATAGAAACCGTAGCTTTTATCCAATTTGCCTGAAATTGGAAATCTGGAAGTATTTTTGGACCATAAAGAGGTGTGCCAAAAATGGTGAGTATCGGTATAGCCCCCATAGAGACCGATGTCCCGATTTTACTTCTTGGGCTTATAGAAACCGCAGTTTTTATTCAATTTACCTGAAATTAGAAATCTAGAGGTATTGTAGGACCACAAATACGTGTGCCAAAAATGGTGAGTATCGGTCCATATTTTGGTACAGCCCCCATATAGACCGATCTCCCGATTTTACTTCTTGGGCTTATAGAAACCGCAGTTTTTATTCAATTTACCTGAAAATGGAAATCTAGAGGTATTGTAGGACCACAATTACGTGTGCCAAAAATTGTGAGTATCGGTCCATATTTTGGTATAGCCCCCATAAAGACCCATCTCCCGATTTTACTTCTTTGGCTTATAGAAATCGCAGTTTTTATTCAATTTACCGGAAATTGGAAATCTAGAGGTATTGTAGGACCACAAATACGTGTGCCAAAAATTGTGAGTATCGGTCCATGTTTTGGTATGTTCCCCATATAAAACGACCTCCCGATTTGGGGTCTTGGGCTTATAGAAACCTTATTTTTTATCCAATTTGTCTGAAATTGGAAATCTAGAGGTATTTTAGGACCATAAAGAAGTGCGCCGAAAATGGTGAGGATCGGTCCATATTTTGGTATAGCCCCCATATAGACCGATTTCCCGATTTTACTTCTTGGGCTTCTAGAATCCGAAATTTTTAATCCTATTTGCCTGAAATTGGAAATCTAGAGGTATTTTCGGGTCATAAAGAGGTGTGCCGAAAACGGTGAGCATTGGTCCATATTTCAGTATAGCCCCCATAAGAACGATCTCCCGATTTAACTCCTTGGGTTTCTAGAAACCGTAGTTTTTATCTGATTTGCCTGAAATTGTAAATATTCTGGTATTTTAGGCTCACAATAACGTGTATCGGATTAGGTTTTTATAGGTCCATTTGGTAATGCCTCCATATAGACCGACTTCACTTCTTGAGGGTGTAGAAGGCGCACTGATGATGAAAATTGCTTGAAACTCAATGTAAAATTTCCAGATTTTACTTCTACAGATTTAAGATTTCAAATCAAGACATTATTTTATAATTTTCTTGCAAACTTACAAGAGATGTTAATGATTCCTCTAAAACTCAAACAAAAATGGTTCTTATAAATCCAGAATCTGATATAGTCCTCATGGATGAAATCTTTAAATTTATCTTGGGGAAGTGTCCTCAAGTCCTCAAGCCCTCCTGAAATTTCAAAGGACACCCTAATATTTGGTTCATGGTGGTGGGTATTTAAGATTCGGCCCGGCCGAACTTACTGCTGTATATACTTGTTTACTATCAATATGTTTGTTAGGTTAAAGTGACAGCCCGATTAAGTTTCAGACTCACTTAGACTATTCAGTCCATTGTGATACCACATTAACTAAAAGTGCCTATTACAAATGGACACTTCTAGTTTTAACCGCTATACTAGATGTGTGCGCGTGACTGAAATTTCACTTACACTCACGCACATTCACGAAGCAAATCGCACGCTCACGCACGATACGTGTGGTAGCCAATTCCACTCACGCACATACACGGAATGATAACCGAAATGAAACCCAGTACTCACGCACGCTCTACTTTTAAAGACTCACGCTCACGCACGATTCACGACAAATTCACGAAACTCACGACATTTTCCAAACGGGAATCAGCAGAGGTCAATGAATACGAGCGGGACATCCGTTCTCGCGATATGTTCAGCTTTTCGAACAAGTTGTTGTACGAGAAATACAACATTTAAATGCTGAAGGGACCCAAAGAGAGCCACTTGTGATTCTTCAGCCAAATATAGAGCAATTACACTATCGCTTGAATACCATCATGAATAACTTTATTTCTGAATGCAATAGATCGAAATTTAAGCTTGTAAACTATAAAACAAGTATATACGGCCGTAAGTTCGGCCAGGCCGAAGCTTATGTACCCTCCATCATGGATTGCGTAGAAACTTCTTCTAAACACTGCCACCCACAATCGAATTACTTAAGTTGCGGTAACGCTTGCCGATGGCAAGGTATCTTAAAACCTCCTAACACCATCTTCTAAATTGTATGTAAGTCCATACGTGGTATATATTAAATCAAAAAAGATCGATCCAATACGTATATAATTCAGTTTGACAAAGTGGACATAAAATTTTGACAAAATTTTCTACAGAAATAAAATTTTAACAAAATTTCCTTTGGAAATTTTCTATAGAAATAAAATGTTCACAAAATTTTCTATAGAAATAAAAATTTTCACAAAATTTTTTATAGAAAGAAAATTTGGACAAAAATGTCTACAGAAATAAAATTTTAACAAAATTTTCAATAGAAATAAACTTTTGACAAAATTTTCTATAGAAATAAAATCTTGGTAGATTATTTTTGGCTCGAGTGGCAACCATGATTATGAACCGAATAAAATTTGAACAAAACTTTCTATAGAAATAAAATTTTGACAATGATGAAAATTTTATTATGAACCGAATAAAATTATAACAAAATTTTCTCTAGAAATAAAATTTTGCCCAAATTTTCTATAGAAATAAAATTTTGGTAGATTATTTTTGGCTCTAGTGGCAACCATGATTATGAACCGATATGGACCAATTTTTGTGTGATTGGACCAATTTTGGTATGGTTATTAGCGACCATATACTAACACCACGTTCCTAATTTGAACCGGATCGGACGAATTTTGCTCCTCCAAGAGGCTCCGGAGATCAAATCTGGAGAACGTTTTATATGGGGGCTATATATAATTATGGACCGATATGGACCAATTTTTGCACGGTTGCTAGAGACCATATACCAATACCATGTACCGAATTTCAGCCGGATCGGATGCAATTTGCTTCTCTTTGAGGCTTCGCAAGCCAAATCTGGAGATCGGTTTATATGGGGGCTATATATAATTATGTACCGATGTGGACCAATTTTTGCATGATTGTACAACACCATGTACCAAATTTCAGCTGGATCGGATGAAATATGCTTCTCTTAGAGGCTCCACAAGCCAAATCTGGGAATCGGTTTATATGGGGGATATATATAATTATGGACCGACATGGACCAATTTTTGCATGGTTGTTAGAGACCACATACCAACACCATGTACCAAATTTCAGCCGGATCGGATGAAATATGCTTCTCTTAGAGGCCCCACAAACCAAATCTGGGGATCGGTTTATATGGGGGCTATATATAATTATGGACGGATGTGATCCAATTTTTGCATGGTTGTTAGAGACCATATACCAACATCATGTACCAAATTTCAGCCGGATCGGATGAAATTTGCTTCTCTTTGAGGCTCCGCAAGCCAAATCTGAGGGTCCCTTTATATGGGGGCTATACGTAAAAGTGGACCGATATGGCCCATTTTTAATACCATCCGACCTACATCGATAACAACTACTTGTGCCAAGTTTCAAGTCGATAGCTTGTTTCGTTCGGAATGTAGCGTGATTTCAACAGACGGACGGACGGACATGCTTAGATCGACTCAGAATTTCACCACGACCCAGAATATATATACTTTATGGGGTCTTAGAGCAATATTTCGATGTGTTACAAACGGAATGACAAAGTTAGTATACCCCCATCCTATGATGGAGGGTATAAAAAAACTGTCACTAGAATTAAACTATCAGCTGTCAGACTATCGGTTTAAAAATGATAGCAGCCAGAAATTGGTTGAATACATATCAGCCACCCTGTATATGTTCAGAATGGGTGGTAAGAAGTATGCGTATTACAACAAAATACAAGAAGTATGCGTATTACAACAAAATAGTACTGTGTGTTTGTAACCCTATACTGAAAGAATAGGTTTCTTATGAGTTAAATTTTAGACAAGCGAAGCAGATAAAAAAATTATTTGCTCTTAAAGGAACTATTTTACAACAAAGGGAATTTTCGTTCGTTCAAAATTTTGTTTCAAAGAAAAGTATTTTTCTTTTTATGTACACTTATCGATTTGTTCTCTCCTCCTACCTGACACAAAATTAAATATTCATAGATTTTTGTTTTCCACAAACGAACTGAATACTGTATCAATTTCATTCGTTGCAAAAGGAATCGCAAATATTCTCTGCGATCAATAAACTCAACTTAATTCAACATCTGTTTCATTAAAAGACACAAACTTCGTTCTTTTAAAGAATCTAATTAAATTTTCCATAAACTTCCAAGAAATATAAGACCAGAAAAATCCATTGAATTGAATAGAAAGGTTTATCAATTATTCCCTTGTATATAAGAAAATAATGTTGTTCTTACTCAATTTTGTCATTTTTGAATAAGGACAAACATTCTTCGTCTCTTTGAAAACTTTTTTCACTTTCAACCAAATCAAGAGAAGGTATGAGAATGAAATTCATTTTTGGCATAACAAAGTTCTTCGAATTCCCATAAACATATGATGGCTCAACAGTTGTTTTCCCCAATCAACTTTTGCTTGTATAGGCAAAAAACAAAAAAGAAAAAAGCGAAAACAACAACAACAACAACAACAACAACAACAAAATTAAATCACCCCCACATATTGAAAGGCAGTACATTGCAGTAGGTGATTGAAAACCCAAATATGTTGATTGTGTTGTTGAAAAATTGGGCGTGAAGGGGGCTGCCTCTGAATAAAGTTCAAATGTTTTGAGTGTATGTGTGTGTATATTGTCAACAAGTTTTGGAATTTGAGTACATACAAAAATTATTGACTGGCAGGTGTATGCTTCATCCAACCAGCACCTGATATAGCAGTAGGTGTGTTTGTGTTCGGATTTAATGGAGTTTTCGTCACGGGATGTTATCTTAAAGGCCTTTGTAAGAGGGTTCTTCAGATTATATTACATAGGAATATCTATGATGCAGCCATGTGTTGTACAAAATGCATGCGTGAATGTATCTTGTCCAGAGATGGTCCAAGTAGCAATTTTTTGGGTTTTCTACTGTCAAAAAGCTGTAAACGTCGAAAACGTCATATACCTGTATAAAAGGTAAAAAACGTAGTAAATGTCGAAAACGCATACAGGACCCTTAGATTTGATTTAAAAAACTATTTTTAGTATCCTAAGCCATGAAAACGTCATATTGAAGTATTTTAGATTTTTTATAATAATATTTTGAAATTTTTATTCAAACGAAATTTGCACGATTCGCTGGCATAAACATTTGAATGCAACTCGTTTTCATTGTTGTGGCACAGATTTAGGTACAACGTGTGGGCATGCAAAATACCAACCACGCATATTTAATTTTATTAATAATCATTCTCAAATCAAATAAGACATAAATGGTTCTAATAAACGTACTGTACAACAAAATATATTTTTGACAAAAACTAAGTATTTTACGAAGGTTAGCATTTTCTTTTTTATAATGAAAAGTCATTCATAAATACAAAAATTTAAACAAAAGTACGAAATAAATGGTTCTAAAAAAACATTCAATAGAAATTCGTATATTGTCAAAAACTAAGTATTTTACGTTTTTGACGTATGGTAAAATACGTCGTAAATGTATGTCAAATACCTTACAGTTTACGACAGACCATCTCTGATCTTGTCTTATTGTTTCCTGCAGTGAAAACAAAGAGAGCCCATTTCCAAAGATTTTGTCTTTGCGCTAATTATTTTGGTTTTGATTCCGAGCCAAATATTAGGAGAATGATGCTATACTGAAAAAAATATTGTTGTGAGACCAAAAATTTCTTGCCCTTAAAATACGAATGCGAATTTTGCTTAGCATGGAAGACGCATTTCTCCGATATAAAGTTTCTTTTCTTGTCCATATGTCGATAAACTTTTCGGTGAAGTCGATTTTTCTTCATAGATACGACTTAAAAATGGTTATCTTTACATGAAAGAAAATTTTGTTTGGCTAAGGCCAAGGTGACTTTAATGATACCGCAGAATTCTTTAAAATTATTGAAATCGTTTTTAAATGTGTTTACCTTTTACATTGACTACAAAGCAAAAATGCGTTCACCATTCGGATATATTTTTCAATACTTTATTTTAAAAATGTTCTTTCCTTAAAACATAACTTCTACTTGAAGACGAGTCTGAATTTGGAAATTTAAGTTGACGTTTTCAAAGGACTATGATAGCAAATGAAGGAAAAAATAAAATAAACAAGTATATACAGCAGTAAGTTCGGCCGGGCCGAATCTTAAATACCCACCACCATGAATAAAATATTAGGGTTTCCTTTGAAATTTCAGGAGGGCTTGAGGACACTTCCCAAAGATAAATTTAAAGATTTCACCTATGAGAACTATATCAGATTCTGGATTTATAAGAACCATTTTTATTTGAGTTTTAGAGGAATCATTAACATCTCTTGTAAGTGTGCAAGAAAATTATAAAATAACGTCTTGATTTGAAATCTTAAATCTGTAGATTTTCACCCGAGAAGTAAAATCTGGAAATTTTACATTGAGTTTCAAGTAATTTTCATGATCAGTGCGCCATCTATACCCTAAAGAAGTGAAGTCGGTCTATATGGAGGCATTACCAAAAGGACCGATAAAAACTTAATCCGATAAACGTTTTTGTGAACCTAAAATACGAGAATATTTATTTCTATAAGCCCAAGACCCCAAATCGGGAGGTCGGTTTATATGGGGACCATACCAAAACATGGGCCGATACTCACCATTTTTGGCACACCTCTTTACGGTTCTAAAGTACCTCTCGATTTCCAATTTCAGGTAAATTGGATAAAAACTGCGGTTTCTATAAGCCCAAGAAGTAAAATCGGGAGATCGGTCTATATGGGGGCTGTACCAAAATATGGACCGATACTCACAATTTTTGGCACACGTATTTGTGGTTCTACAGTACCTCTCGATTTCCAATTTCAGGTAAATTAAATAAAAACTGCGGTTTCTATAAGCCCAAGAAGTAAAATCGGGAGATCGGTCTATATGGGGGCTATACCAAAACATGGACCGATACTCAGCATTTTTGGCACACCTCTTTATGGTCATAAAATACCCCTAGATTTCAAATTTCAGGCAAATTGGATAAAAACTACGATTTCTATAAGCCCAAGACCCCAAATCGGGAGGTCGATTTGCATGGGGACTATATCAAAACCTGGACCGATATAGCCCATCTTCGAACTTGACCTGCCTGCAGACAAAAGACGAGTTTGTGCAAAATTTCAGCACGATTGCTTCATTATTGAAGACTGTAGCGTGATTACAACAGACAGACAGACAGACAGACGGACATCGTTATATCGTCTTAGAATTTCTCCCTGATCAAGAATATATATACTTTATATAGTCGGAAATCGATATTTCGATGTGTTACTAACGAAATGACAAACTTATTATACCCCCGTCACCATTCTATGGTGGTGGGTATAAAAACAATTAAGGAAAGTCTAAAGTCAGGCTGGGCCGACAATATTATACCCTGCACCACTTTGTAGATCAACATTTTCGATACCATATCAAATCGGTCAAATGTATTGGGTTTTTGTTCCCATATGCATATATTTCAATCTGACTCGATTTGGACAACTTTGTTAGACTTCTACAAAATCTTAAGACTTCAAATTTTACGGCGGCTAATGTCCTGATATGGAAAACAATGTTACTGAACAAATATGGGAAACATTTAAATCTGAAACAATTTTTATGCGACTTTGCAAGAGCGTATTTATCGGTCGATAGATATGTATTAGAAGTATGGTAATGCAGTGGCTACTCTATGTTACAAGGAAAAGGGGGAAATCAGAAAAACATATACATATGGGAGCTACATCTAAATCTGCACCAATTTCAACCAAAGTCGGCATGCATAGATACAATTCAAGATATAATTATACTCCCTGTGCAAACATCCACTTAAATCGGTCTACCAATTTGACTCCTGTGGTCATATGAGTGTAAATCGGACGAAATATATACATAGGATCTATATCTAAATCTGAAATCGGTATCTATATCGAGAACGTCAATTCTTCTTCCTGTACAACATTTAAAGCAAATCTGGGTAAAACTCCGGCTTGTGGACCATATAAGTGCATATCGGGCGAAAGATATATATGGGAGCTTTATCTAAATCTGAACCGATTTCAACCAAATTCGGGATGCATAGCTACAATGTTAATTCTACTCCTTGTGAAAAATTTCACTTAAATCGGATTTCAAATTTGTCATCTGTGGTCATTTCTTCACCCAAAAGTAGCGTGTATATCGAGAACGTTCATTCTACACCCTGTACAAAAACAATTTAAAGGAAATCACGCTAAAATTCTGGCTTCTGGGGGGGCCATATTAGTAGATATCAGGCTAAAGATATATATGGGAGCTATATATAAAACCGATTTCTTCCAAACTCAATAGGGTTCTATTCTGACCCAAAATACATACTTTAAGTCGATTGCATTCAAATTGCGACCTAGACTATGAAAATGTGTTCACAGACAGACGGGCGGACAGATAGACGGACAAGGCTATATCGACTCAGCGGCCGGCCCTGAACAACATTGCCAAGGACACCATAACATATATATCTATCTCGTCTCCTTCTGGGTGTTGCAAACATATGTACTATTGTATCATACCACTGTGCCACAGTGTGGAGCAGGTTATAAAAAAAAAACGAGTATATACGGCCGTAAGTTCGGCCAGGCCGAATCTTATGTACCCTCCACCATGGATTGCATACAAAGTTCTACTAAAGACTGTCATCCACAATCGAATTACCAGGGTTGCGGTAACACTTGACGATAGCAAGTTATCTTAAAACTTCTTTACACCGTCTTCTAAATTGTAAGTTAGTCCATACGGGGTATATATTAAAAACAGGCCGATCAAATACATATATAATTCAGTTTGACAACATTCTATAGGAATAAAATTTTGACAAAATTTTCTATATAAATAAAATTTAAACAAAATTTTCTATAAAAATAAAATTTTGACAAAATTTTGTATAGAAATACAATTTTGACAAAATTTTCTATAGAAATAAAATTTTGACAACATTTTCTATAGAAATAAAATTTTGACAAAATTTTCTATAGAAATAAAATTTGACAAAATTTCCTATAGAAATAATATATTGACAAGATTTGCCTTAGAAATAAAATTTTGACAAATTTTTCTATAGAAATAAAATTTCAACAAAATTTTCTATAGAAATAAAATTTTGACAAAATTTTCTATAGAAATAATATATTGACAAGATTTGCCTTAGAAATAAAATTTTGACAAAATTTTCTATAGAAATAAAATTTTAACAAAATTTTCTATAGAAATAAAATTTTGACAAAATTTTCTACAGAAAAAAAATTTTGACAAAAAATTCTATAGGAATAAAATTTTGACAAAATTTTCTATAGAAATAAAATTTTGACAAAATTTTCTATAGAAAAAAAATTTTGACAAAATTTTCTATAGAAATAAAATTTTGACAAAATTTTCTATAGAAATAAAATTTTGACAAAATTTTCTATAGAAATAAAATTTTGACAAAATTTTCTATAGAAATAAAATTTTGACAAAATATTCTACATAAATAAAATTTTGACAAAATTTTCTATAGAAATAAAATATTGACAAAATATTCTACATAAATAAAATTTTGACAAAATTTTCTATAGAAATACAATTCTGACAAAATTTTCTAAAGAAATACAATTTCGACAAAATTTTCTATAGACATAAAATTTTGACAAAATTTTCTATAGAAATAAAATTTTGACAACATTTTCTATAGAAATACAATTCTGACAAAATTTTTTAAAGAAATACAATTTTGACAAAATTTTCTATAGACATAAAATTTTGACAAAATTTTCTATAGAAATAAAATTTTGATAAATTTTCTATAGAAATAAAATTTTGGCAAAATTTTCTATAGAAATAAAATTTTGACAAAATTTTCTTTAGAAATAAAATTTTGACAAAATTTTCTATAGAAAAAAAATTTTGACAAAATTTTCTATAGAAATAAAATTTTGACAAAATTTTCTATAGAAATAAAATTTTGACAAAATTTTCTATAGAAATAAAATTTTGACAAAATTTTCTATAGAAATAAAATTTTGACAAAATATTCTACATAAATAAAATTTTGACAAAATTTTCTATAGAAATAAAATATTGACAAAATATTCTACATAAATAAAATTTTGACAACATTTTCTATAGAAATACAATTCTGACAAAATTTTCTAAAGAAATGCAATTTCGACAAAATTTTCTATAGACATAAAATTTTGACAAAATTTTCTATAGAAATAAAATTTTGACAACATTTTCTATAGAAATACAATTCTGACAAAATTTTCTAAAGAAATACAATTTTGACAAAATTTTCTATAGACATAAAATTTTGATAAAATTTTCTATAGAAATAAAATTTTGACCAAATTTTCTATAGAAATAAAATTTTGACAAAATTTTCTATAGAAATAAAATTTTGACAAAATTTTCTATAGAAATAAAATTTTGATAAAATTTTCTATAGAAATAAAATTTTGACCAAATTTTCAATAGAAATAAAATTTTGACAAAATTTTCTATAGAAATAAAATTTTGACAACATTTTCTATAGAAATAAAATTTTGATAAAATTTTCTATAGAAATAATTTTTTGACAAAATTTTCTATAGAAATAAAATTTTGAAAAAAAAATTTCTACAGAAATAAAATTTTGCCAAAATTTTCTAAAGAACTACAATTTTGACAAAATTTTCTATAGAAATAAAATTTTGAAAAAATGTTCTATAGAAATAAAATTTTGATAAATTTTCCATTGAAATAAAATGTTGGCAAAATTTTCTATAGACATAAAATATTGACAAAATTTTCTATAGAAATAAAGTTTTGATAAATTTTCTATAGAAATAAAATTTTGGCAAAATTTTCTATAGAAATAAAATTTTGACCAAATTTTCTACAGAAATAAAATTTTGACAAAATTTTCTATAGAAATAAAATTTTGACAACATTTTCTATAGAAATAAAATTTTGATAAAATTTTCTATAGAAATAATTTTTTGACAAAATTTTCTATAGAAATAAAATTTTGAAAAAAAAATCTACAGAAATAAAATTTTGCCAAAATTTTCTAAAATATACAATTTTGACAAATTTTTCTATAGAAATAAAATTTTGAAAAAATGTTCTATAGTAATAAAATTTTGACAAAATTTTCTATAAAAACAAAATTTTGACAAAATTTTCTATAGAAATAAAATATTGACAAAATATTCTACATAAATGAAATTTTGACAAAATTTTCTATAGAAATACAATTCTGACAAAATTTTCTAAAGAAATACAATTTCGACAAAATTTTCTATAGACATAAAATTTTGACAAAATTTTCTAAAGAAATTAAATTTTGACAACATTTTCTATAGAAATACAATTCTGACAAAATTTTCTAAAGAAATACAATTTTGACAAAATTTTCTATAGACATAAAATTTTGACAAAATTTTCTATAGAAATAAAATTTTGATAAATTTTCTATAGAAATAAAATGTTGGCAAAATTTTCTATAGACATAAAATATTGACAAAATTTTCTATAGAAATAAAGTTTTGATAAATTTTCTATGTAATAAAATTTTGACAAAATTTTCTATAGAAATAAAATTTTAACCAAATTTTCTATAGAAATAAAATTTTGACAAAATTTTCTATAGAAATAAAATTTTGATAAAATTTTCTATAGAAATAATTTTTTGACAAAATTTTCTATAGAAATAAAATTTTGAAAAAAAAAAAAATTCTACAAAAATAAAATTTTGCCAAAATTTTCTAAAGAAATACAATTTTGACAAAATTTTCTATAGAAATAAAATTTTGAAAAAATGTTCTATAGTAATAAAATTTTGACAAAATTTTCTATAAAAACAAAATTTGTTAGATTATTTGTGGCGATATGGACCAATTTTTGTGCGATTGGCGATCGACTATATATAACTATAGACAAATATGGACCAATTTTTGCATGGCTGTTAGCGGCCAATTTTTGCATGGTTGTTAGAGACCATATACTAACACCACGTACCAAATTTCAACCGGATCGGATGAAATTTGCTCTTCCAAGAGGCTCCGGAGCAGAGAATGAAGCCGACCCATTTTTGTCGGCGGCGGCTGACACTAAATTTTTGTCTCCGGCGGCGGCGGCTTGACGGCTAAGCCGATATAGATTTGTCCATTCGGCGGTGGACAATTATCCATTATAAAATCAATTTGAACTTATTCGAATGGTAATGAGATTAGTTGTACAACCAATCAATCAAATTTACATTGACTTCAAATTTTCTGAGCAAATTTTTTTGCAAAGTTATTATAGCAGTGTGAAATAGATTGATTGTGGGTGGAAGGTTCAAAATTTTGGAATAAAGTACGACAATTAGTAATACATTTTTCTGATTTAAATCGATATTTTTGATTAATTGGCGGCTAAATTTGAGTCGAGATGAGTCGATATATTCGGCGGCGGCGTCGACTGGTCAAAAATCGTCGGCGGCGACTGAAATCGGCGGCGCGACTCGGCGGCTTCATTCTCTGCTCCGGAGTTCAAATCTGGGGATCGGTTTATATGGGGGCTATATATAATTATGGACCGATATGGACCAAGTTTGGCATGGTTGTTAGAGACAATATACTAACACCACGTACCAAATTTCAACCGGATCGGATGAATTTTACTCCTCCAAGAGAATCCGCAAGCCAAATCTATTGGTCGGTTTATATTGGGGGCTACGTAAAAGTGGTCCGATATGGCCCATTTACAATGCTATCCGTCCTACATCAATAACAACTACTTATACCAAGTTTCAGGTCGATAGCTTGTTTCGTTCGGAAGTTAGCGTGATTCCAACAGACGGACGGACCTACTCAGATCGACTCAGAATTTCACCACGACCCAGAATATATATACTTTATGGGGTCTTAGAGCAATATTTTGATGTATTACAAACGGAATGACAAAGTTAATCCTATGGTGGAGGGTACAAAAAAAAAACAACAAATAGAAATGATAACCATATTAAGAAGAAGACGGCCGCTTCAGATTTTCAACTCCTGGCCTTTATATTTATTGGCTAAACTACTGATTATTCGAGATTCAGAAAATTCAATATTCCAAAAATAAAAGGTAAGAATATTTTTATTTTCCAAGAAAAGTAATGCCTCTCAGAAGTGAACACCCATGATCGTCAAAGTTCTCTCCACATTTGGGAGATATTCACTTAAGAAAGGTTAAAAACATTAATATGATAATATAGTCAACGTCTCATGAAAATTGTCCACTTTTCACAGTGTAAGAGAGAAGTTCACACCTGTGGTATAATAATGGACTAATAGTCTAAGTAAGCCTAAAATCTCGGGCTGCTATTATATCTAACCTAACCTAAGTGGAAGAAGTTTCCATATAAAGGACGATTTTTGAGCTGTTGTCAACTCTGTTTTAAACAGCTGACGAAAGTTTTGAGTTAAACATCGTCAAACATCTTTAGATTGGTCTAGAATTTAATAAAGTTCATCAGTTTTGGCTAAATGGGTACGGAAAGTACGGACAACAAAATTGTCAAGTTTGGAGTGACGATTAGCTAGAAGCATTGCAAATGCTACCAATGCATCCAAATGTTACAGTTTTGTGCGGTTTATGATCTGGTGGCATCATTGGACATCATCAGAAAAATGCATATTCTCTGCTAAGCAAAATTCACACACGTATTTAAAAAAAAATAAATGTTTGGTCTTATGACAATGTAGAGAGCCAAATCTTAACCAGATCGGATGAAATTTGTTCCTCCATGAGGCTCCAGAAGTCAAATTATGGGAGCCGTTTATATGGGATATACCATGTGTATAATTATGAAGCAATTTTTACAAGATTAGTACATACACTGACGTCGCGTACTAAATTTCAATTGGATCGCATGAAATTTGCTTTTCCAGGAGGCTTATGAAATAAAATCTGGGGATCAGTTTATATGGGGTGCCTCTTCCAAGGGGCACCGCAAGCCAAATCTGGGTGTCGGTTTATATGGGGGCTATAGGTGGCACATTTGCAATACCATCCGACTTGCATTTCACGAAATTACACTCTATCATAGAATAAACAAGTAAGGAAAGTCTAAAATCGGGCGGGGCCGACTATATTATACCCTGCACCACTTTGTAGATCTAAATTTTCGATACCATATCACATCCGTCAAATATGGTAGGTGCTATATATAAAGGTTTGTCCCAAATACATACATTTAAATATCACTCGATTTTGACAGAATTTGATAGACTTCTACAAAATCTATAGACTCAAAATTTAAGTCGGCTAATGCACTAGGGTGGAACATAATGTTAGTAAAAAACCAGTAAGGAAAGTCTAAAGTCGGGCGGGGCCGACTATATTATACCCTGCACCACTTTGTAGATCTAAATTTTCGATACCATATCACATCCGTCAAATGTGGTAGGTGCTATATATAAAGGTTTGTCCCAAATACATACATTTAAATATCACTCGATTTTGACCGAATTTGATAGACTTCTACAAAATCTATAGACTCAAAATTTAAGTCGGCTAATGCACTAGGGTGGAACACAATGCTAGTAAAAAAAATATGGGAAACGTTTAAATCTGAAGCAATTTTAAGGAAACTTCGAAAAAGTTTATTTATGATTTATCGCTCGATATATATGTATTAGAATTTTAGGAAAATTAGAGTTATTTTTACAACTTTTCGACTAAGCAGTGGCGATTTTACAAGGAAAATGTTGGTATTTTGACCATTTTTGTCGAAATCAGAAAAACATATATATGGGAGCTATATCTAAATCTGAACCGATTTCAATCAAATTTGGCACACATGACTATATTACTAATTGTCCTCCTAGTGCAAAATTTCAACCAAATTGGGCCAAAACTCTGGCTTCTGGGGTCATATAAGCCCATATCGGGCGAAAAATATATATGGAAGCTATATATCTAAATCTGAACCGATTTCAATCAAATTTGGCACACATGACTATACTACCAATTGTACTCCTTGTGCAAAATTTCAAGCTAGTCGGCATAAAACTCTGGCTTCTGGGTCCATATAAGTGCATATCGGGCGAAAGATATATATGGGAGCTATATCTAAATCTAAATCGATTTCAACCAAATTTGGCACGCATAGCTACAATCCCTGTGCAAATCTACTCCCTGTGCAAAATTTCAACCAAATTCGGCCAAAAATCTGGCTTCATGGGCCATATAAGTCCATATCGGACGAAAGATATATATGGGAGCTATATCTAAATCTGAACCGATTTCAATCAAATTATGCACACTTGACTATACTACTAAGTGTTATGTTTGTACAAAATTTCAAACAAATCGGTATAAAACTCTGGCTGCTGGGTCCATATTAGTGCATATCGGGCGAAAGATATATATGGGAGCTATATCTAAATCTGAACCGATTTCTTCCAAAATCAATAGGGTTCTATTGTGAACCAAATTAGAAACATGTGCCAAATTTGAAGGTGATTGGACTTAAATTGCGACCTAGACTTTGATCACAAAAATGTGTTCACAGACAGACGGATGAACGGACGGACGGAGGGACGGACAGACGGACATGGTTATATCGACTCAGGGACCCACCCTGAGCATTATTGCCAAAGACACCATGTGTCTATCTCGTCTCCTTCTGGGTGTTACAAACATATGCACTAACTTATAATACCCTGTTCCACAGTGTGGCGCAGGGTATAAAAATTAACTAAAAGTAAAAAAAGAAAATCATTGGCGCCAAATCATGACCTCTTTAATCACACAGTACGAAAATTTTCTTCAACATTAGTTCATATTAAACTTATGTGTACGGACACTGAACTTTATTATTAA
Source organism: Haematobia irritans (assembly GCF_050003625.1). Taxonomy (NCBI): domain Eukaryota; kingdom Metazoa; phylum Arthropoda; class Insecta; order Diptera; family Muscidae; genus Haematobia; species Haematobia irritans. The sequence goes on along the minus strand of NC_134397.1, from coordinate 149,659,758 downwards.
GGCTGTAAGGCATAATTAAAACAGATATACGGACCTTGTCGGATTATCTTAGAGCGTTTTCGTTTCGCAAAAAATATGTTGCCTTGGTGTTGCACTTCTTTTTCCCTCAATGTATTTTCGCCCAAATGTTAGCGTCATTCCAAAGTTATTGTTAATTAGTAATATTGTGAGGAATACAGGACCCAAAAGCTATGAGAGTATTCCTTATATTTTGAAATCAATTTCGAGAATATTGCAACTTTTTTCCAATCGAAATCGCCATTAGAATCCTCCCTTATCAAGAATTTACTTTATGTTATATAGTGGGAAATCGATATGTATGTTAGATGCGTTGCAAACGGAATAACAGTGTTATTTTACTCGCATCACCATCCCACGGTATTGGAACTAATATTTTCTGCAAATATTGCAGATCCAAAAATTTCCTCTTTGTTTAATCTTAAGCTAAACACAAAAAAGTCAAAAATTGACTTTGGGACTAATAGACAAAGACGCGAACACATTTGAGAATATATAGAATTGTTAAAATAAATTTGAAGTAACCGGCCTTCTCTTGAATTTCCCAGAACTATAACACTGTGTTGGATAAGAAAACACTCACCATTTTGTTTCCTATGCAAAAGGCCTTTTTCAATTGCCATCGAAATCCCTCAAGTCCATTTGCCAACTCTCATATGAATTCCTTTGTGTGTGAATAGCATATATGCACACACATACATGGACATTTAAATTTTTGGTAGTCATACAATTTTGCCAGTTATCTTTACTCAGAATTTCACACCATCATTCTTGCTAACACCTGAGGTTTTTATACCCACCACCATAGAATGGTGACGGGGGTATAATAAGTTTGTCATTCCGTTTGTAACGCATCGAAATATCGATTTCCGACTATATAAAGTATATATATTGTTGATCAGGGAGAAATTCTAAGACGATATAACGATGTCCGTCTGTCCGTCTGTCTGTCTGTCTGTCTGTCTGTCTGTTGTAATCACGCTACAGTCTTCAATAATGAAGCAATCGTGCTGAAATTTTGCACAAACTCGTCTTTTGTCTGCAGGCAGGTCAAGTTCGAAGATGGGCTGTATCGGTCCAGGTTTTGATATAGTCCCCATATAAACCGACCTCCCGATTTGGGGTCTTGGGCTTATAGAAACCGTAGTTTTTATCCAATTTGCCTGAAATTTGAAATCTGGAGGTATTTTGTGACCGTAAAGAGGTGTGCCAAAAATGGTGAGTATCGGTCCAGGTTCTGGCATAGCTCCCACATAGACCGATCTCCCGATTTTACTTCTTGGGCTTCTAGAATCCGCACTTTTTATTCAATTTACCAGAAATTGGAAATCTAGAGGTATTTTAGAACCATAAAGAGGTGTGCCAAAAACGATGAGCATCGGTCAATGTTTTGGTAGGGTCCCCATATAAACCGACCTCCCGATTTGGGGTATTGGGCTTATAGAAACCGTAGCTTTTATCCAATTTGCCTGAAATTGGAAATCTGGAAGTATTTTTGGACCATAAAGAGGTGTGCCAAAAATGGTGAGTATCGGTATAGCCCCCATAGAGACCGATGTCCCGATTTTACTTCTTGGGCTTATAGAAACCGCAGTTTTTATTCAATTTACCTGAAATTAGAAATCTAGAGGTATTGTAGGACCACAAATACGTGTGCCAAAAATGGTGAGTATCGGTCCATATTTTGGTACAGCCCCCATATAGACCGATCTCCCGATTTTACTTCTTGGGCTTATAGAAACCGCAGTTTTTATTCAATTTACCTGAAAATGGAAATCTAGAGGTATTGTAGGACCACAATTACGTGTGCCAAAAATTGTGAGTATCGGTCCATATTTTGGTATAGCCCCCATAAAGACCCATCTCCCGATTTTACTTCTTTGGCTTATAGAAATCGCAGTTTTTATTCAATTTACCGGAAATTGGAAATCTAGAGGTATTGTAGGACCACAAATACGTGTGCCAAAAATTGTGAGTATCGGTCCATGTTTTGGTATGTTCCCCATATAAAACGACCTCCCGATTTGGGGTCTTGGGCTTATAGAAACCTTATTTTTTATCCAATTTGTCTGAAATTGGAAATCTAGAGGTATTTTAGGACCATAAAGAAGTGTGCCGAAAATGGTGAGGATCGGTCCATATTTTGGTATAGCCCCCACATAGACCGATTTCCCGATTTTACTTCTTGGGCTTCTAGAATCCGAAATTTTTAATCCTATTTGCCTGAAATTGGAAATCTAGAGGTATTTTCGGGTCATAAAGAGGTGTGCCGAAAACGGTGAGCATTGGTCCATATTTCAGTATAGCCCCCATAAGAACGATCTCCCGATTTAACTCCTTGGGTTTCTAGAAACCGTAGTTTTTATCTGATTTGCCTGAAATTGTAAATATTCTGGTATTTTAGGCTCACAATAACGTGTATCGGATTAGGTTTTTATAGGTCCATTTGGTAATGCCTCCATATAGACCGACTTCACTTCTTGAGGGTGTAGAAGGCGCACTGATGATGAAAATTGCTTGAAACTCAATGTAAAATTTCCAGATTTTACTTCTACAGATTTAAGATTTCAAATCAAGACATTATTTTATAATTTTCTTGCAAACTTACAAGAGATGTTAATGATTCCTCTAAAACTCAAACAAAAATGGTTCTTATAAATCCAGAATCTGATATAGTCCTCATGGATGAAATCTTTAAATTTATCTTGGGGAAGTGTCCTCAAGTCCTCAAGCCCTCCTGAAATTTCAAAGGACACCCTAATATTTGGTTCATGGTGGTGGGTATTTAAGATTCGGCCCGGCCGAACTTACTGCTGTATATACTTGTTTTTGTTTTTGTTTTTTTTTTTTGAAGCTCAAGACAAAGAAATGTGGCAAGTAAGCCTGACATGTCATAACTACTCTAGGCAAATATTTTCAAATTCATCATGTCACCATAAGGATAAGCCTATCTCCTTGAAAACAAGGGCATGGAAATTTTATTTTTTAATGAAAAGAAGAAGGGCATAGGTGAAAATTAAAATTTGATTGTTTTTCAAAAATTTTCATCATAAAAGCATTTAAGTCAATTTAATATTTTAAAATAAAAATCGGATTACATGCAGTATTGCTGCCACATATCCGAATAATCTATACCTTCTTAATTCTTAATAAAGTAATGGCATAAAGATAATGTTCCTAATTTTAGAGATTGTAAAAAGGAATGATATGGTAAACAAGTAAGGAAAGTCAAAAGTCGACTTTGTAAATCCACATTTTCGATACCATATCAAATCAGTCCAATGTGTTGGATGCAATATGCACCCATACACATATATTCTGTATATCTGACCAGATCTGGACAGAGTTCTACAATACTTATAGATTTTACATTTAAGTCGGCTAATGCGCTGAGGTGGAACACAATGTTAGTAAACAAGTATATAAAGCAGTAAGTTCGACCGGGCCGAATCTTAAATACCCACCACCATGAATCAAATATTATAGTTTCCTGTGAAAATTTCAGGGGGATTTGATGACAAGCAGATCAGTTCAACCAGGGCTGTGGAGTCGGAGTCGGAGTCTTGGAGTCGGAGTCTGAAGATTTGGCTGGAGTCGGAGTCGGAGTCGTAAAAATTTTGCTCGACTCCGACTCCGGCTAAACCAAATTTTTTAAAACACTTCACATTTTTGTAACTAAAAAAGTTTTTACGCAAATTAGTTTCCAATGCGTTATGCATTCGATCAATGTACATCATGATTGGAAATGAAAATCAACTTCCTAGAATGTTAGACTAGCAAATGGGCTGGATCGATCCATTTTAATCCCCATATCAATTTATTTGAAATAATTCGAACAATAATTCGAATTTATTGTTTTTAATTTTATTTTAAGGCTATATACCTACACACATATGACAGAAAAATTGTCAAAGCTGTTTTTTATAGAAAATTTTGTCACTATTGTATTTGTATGGAATGTTTTGTCAAAATTTAATTTCTATAAAAAAATTATTCGAAATATTATTACTATAGAAATATTTTTTTTCTATAGAAAATTAAGTCAACATTTATTTCTATAGAAAATAAAAAATAAAACAAGTATATACAGCAGTAAGTTCGTCCGGGCCGAATCATAAATATCCCCCACCATGAATCAAATATACTAATTTCCTTAGAAAATTTCATGGGGGTTTGATGACAGATCAGTTTAACCAGTTCGCATCCCGAAAATAAATGCAAAGATTTTACCTATCAGATTCCGGATTTATAAGAACTATTTTTGTTTGAGTTTTAAAGGAATCATAAACATATCCTGTAAGTGTGCAAGAAAATTAAGAAAAAATACCTTGATTTGAAATCTAAAATCTATAGTACACCAACTGTTTTATGATTACGAGAAGTAATATCTGGCAAATTTACATTTATGGTAAATGCACCTTCTGTACCCTCAATATCTGAAATCTGTCTATATGGAGGCCTTACCAGCGTTGCAACAACGAATTTTTATTTTGGACCAAATTTTATCAAAATTCGTATCAGGGGACCAGTTTTCTAATTTAAATTAATATAATTTAAAAGTTACAATTTTTCTAAAATTTTTCTTCGAAAGAAAATTTGTTCAAAATTTTATTTCTATATAAAATTTTGACCTCATTCTATTTCTATCGAAAATTTTGTCCATATTTTATTTCTATAGAAAATTTGGTCCAAATTTTATTTCAATAGATTTCATTTTAGCCAAAATTTCAATTTAGCCAAAATTTAGTTTCTATAGAAAATGTAGCCAAAGTTTAATTCTATTGAAAATTTAGCCAAAATTTAATTTCTGTAAAAAATTTAGCCAAAATTTTATTTCTATTACATATTTAGAAGAAATCTTTTTCTACACACAAAAAATTTTTTTCTGATTCAATCACCAAATTAATTGATCCAATTAATTTTTTAATTGAAATGTCTTCAATCACGAAAATGATAGTATCAATCACAGTTTTAATAGGGCATAGAAAAAAATTTTGATTAAAAAATTAATTGATTTTTTCAGCAAATTTCAATTAATTTTTTAATTGATTCAATTAAAAATTTAATTGATGTTGAGTGCAAAACTCAAATTATTTATTAATTAAAAAAGGTAACTATTATTAATTACTTTCTGAATTTGGCTTAGGGTTTTTATTTGGATTAACAAATGATTGTTTGAAATACATTTTTAATTAGTCTTCCGAATTAGATTAAAAAGTTAATTGTATCAATTAATTTTTTAATTACAAATTTTAAAATTTTCAATCATTGACTTAATTAACTTAATGTTTCTATCATGATTAAAAAGTTAATTGTATCAATTAATTTATTAATTGAAAAAATTTTCAACTTCAATTAACTTTTTAATTGGAAATATTTTGGTGATATTTTTTTCTGTGTATAGAAAGTTATCGCAAAATTTTATTTTTTCTTAAAATTTGTACAAAATTTTTGCATAATATTGTATCCCAAAATTTTTTAAGAAGCTTATTTCTATACAAAATTTTGTTAAAATTTTATTTCTATGAAAAATTTGTTAAAATTTTATTTCTATGAAAATTTTGTTAAAATTTTATTTCTATAGAAATTTTTGTCCAAATGTTATTTCTGCAGAAAAATTCCATTTCGTCTGACCATCGGACCAACTTCAATAATTTTTTGGGTCTATTTTGGTCCAATCGGACTAATGGGGCTACGCCAAAAACATGGAAGGATACGTACAGTATTCAGCACATCTATTGTAGTTCTAGTATATAGACCCCAAAACGGAGGGCCGGTTTATAAGGGGACTATATCAAAAACTGGACCGATACACAATATATTCGGCACACCTCTTAATGGTCCTAGAATACCTTCAGATTTCCAATTTCAGGCAAATTGGATAAAAACTACGGATTATAGAAGTCCAAGAAGTAAACTCGTAACATCGGTCTAAAAGGGGGCTATATCAAAACTTCGTCCGATAATGACCATCTTCGGCACGCCTTGTAATGGTCCTATAATACCTCTAGATTTCCAATTTCAGAAAAATTGGATAAAAACTACGGATTCTAGAAGCTCAAGAAATAAAATCGGGAGTTCTGTCTATATGGGAGCTATATTAAAACATGGTCCGATAATCACCATTTTCAGCACTCCTCCTTATAGCCCTGGAATACCTCTAGGTTTCCAATAAGCCCAAGACCCCAAATCGGGCGATCGGTTGATATGGGAGCTATATCAAAACCTGGACCGATCTAGCTCATCTTCGACATGACAAACTTTTTATACCCCTGTCACTATTCCATGGTTGTGGGTATAAAAATATTTTTATGTAGAAAATTTTGTCAAAAATTTATTTCTATAGAAAATTTAGCCAAAATTTTGCTTCTATAGAAAATTGTGCAAAATTTTATTTACACAAAAAATGTTCCAAAATTTCTATTAATAATTTTTTCAAATTTTTTTCTATAGAAAATTGTGCCAAAATTTTGTTACTATAGATTTTTTTATACAAAATTTATACAACATTTTATGTCGATAGAAAATTTAGTCAACATTTTATTTTTATAGAAAATTTAGTCTAAATTTTCTTTCTATAGAAAATTTTGCAGCATTTTATTTCTTTAGAAAATTTTGCAAAATTTTATTTACTACACAAAAAATTTTCCAAAAATTTCTATTGATATTTTTTTCAATATTTTATTTCTATAGAAAATTTTGTCAAAATTTTCTATATTTTATTTATAGAAAATTTGGTAAAAATTTATTTATATAGACAATTTTCTCAAACATTTATTTATATAGAGAATTTAGTTCAAATTTTGTTTCTATAGAAAATTTTGCAAACTTTTATTTACTACACAAAAATTTTTCCAAAATTTCTATTTATATTTTTTTTCAAAATTTTATTTCTATAAAACAATTTGTCAAAATTTTATTTATATAGCAAATTTTCTCAAATTGTTTTCTTACCGATACTCACTGCTAAGTCGAAAACTGGTAAAAGTGACTCAAATTTTGCTATATAAAAAATTATGAATGTTTCCCAAATATTGCACGAGATTTTGTAGAAGTCTGATTTCAGATTTTATCAAAATATAGATCTAAATACAAAGTTGTGCAGAGTATGTTACAATCGGCCCGCCCGACTTTAGACTTTCTTTGCATTTTTATTTTTTGCTATAATTGTGTTACGTCCCATAACGTTAGATTTAAATTTTAGGTACAGAGATTTTCTAGAAGTATATACAAATTTGTCTAAATCGATTCAGATTCAAATTCATACATATGGGAATATAACCCTTTATAATAATTTTCGTCCACAAATACATATACTGTCGGTATCTTCTCATATTATGATGGGTATTTATATCATTATTTTATTTATTAAACATTGCCCTAAATTTGAAATAAAGACTTTAATTGGTATAAATGCGAAATTAAGACCTTTCTTGCACACAAAAATAAATACGATACTTTATATCGATCCATATATATACCCCATATATACCCCCTCAATAGAACTACAAATAAGTGGTACTAAAATGAGATTTAGTTATATTACCCGGAGTCGACTCCGGAGTCGGAGTCGAGCTGATGAAAAATGCTGGAGTCGGAGTCGGAGTCGAGCAAAATTGGCTCGACTCCACAGCCCTGAGTTCAACCAGTACACTTCCCGAAGATAAATTCAAAGAGTTTACCTACGAAGACTAGATCAGATTCTGGATTTATAAGAACCATATTTGTTTGATTTTAGAGGAATCATAAACATCGTGTGCAAGTGTGCAAGAAAACCATGAAATAATGCTTTGATTTAAAATCTAACATCTGTATATGTTTAGCCCCATTATTTAAATGATTACTAGAAGTAAAATCTGGAAACTATAATTCAGTTTCAAGCAATTTTCATTATCAGTACACATGGACCGATATTCACCATTTTCGGCACACCTCTTTATGTTCATAAAATACTTCTAGATTTAAAATTTCATGCAAATTTGATTGATCGGTCTATTTGGGAGATAAACCAAAACATGGACCAATACACGTCATCGGCTCTCATATTTAAGGTCCTAAAATACCTCTAGATTTCTCATTTCAGGCAAATTAGATAAAAGCTACGGATTCTAGAAACCTAAAAAAATAATTTCTTGCACACCTATTTATATTCCTAAAAACCTCCAGATTTTCGATTTCAGGCAAAGTGGACAACAATTACGGTTTCTAGAAGCCCAAAAAGTAATATCGGGACATCGGTCTGTCTGATGGCTATATCAAAACATGGACCCATAGCATTTTCGGCATACCTTTTTATGGCCCTAAAATACCTCTAGATTTCCAATTTGAGGCAAGTTGGATAAAATCTACGGTTTCTATAAGCCCAAGAATAAAATCTGGAGATCGGTCTATATGGGGGCTATACCAAAACATGGACCGATACTCACCATTTTCGGCACACCTCTTTATTGTTCTAAAATACCTCTAGATTTACCATGTCAGGCAAATTTGATAAAAACTACGGATTCTATAAGACCCCATATCGGGAGATCGGTCTATATGGGGGATATACCAAAATATGCCCCGATACTCACCATTTTTGGCACATCTCTTTGTGGTCATAAAATACCTCTAGATTTCCAATTTCAGGCAAATTGGATAGAAACTATGGTCTTTATAAGCCCAAGACCCCAAATCGGTAGGTCGATTTATATGGGGACTATATCAAAACTTGGACCGATATAGCCCATCTTCGAACTTGACTGCCTGCAGACAAAAGACGAGTTTGTGCGAAATTTCAGCACGATTGCTTTATTATTGAAGACTGTAGCGTGATTACAACAGACAGAGAGACGGACATGCTTATATTATCTTAGAATTTCTCCCTGATCAAGAACATATATACGATATTTCGATGTGTTATAAATGGAATGACAAACCTATTATACCCCTGTCACCATACGGAGAGTATCGGTCCCTGTTTTAGTATAGCCTCCATAAGACCGATCTCCCGATTTAACTCCTTCTACAGATTTTACTTCTTGTAATCATTTAAAAAAAATCTACAGATTTTAGATTTCAAATCCAGGCGTTATTTCATCATTTTCTTGCACACTTACAAGAGATGTTAATAATTCCTCTAAAACTCAAACAAAAATGGTTCTTATAAATCCAGATTTTGATATAGTCGTTATAGGTAAAATATATAAATTTTCTTCGGGAAGTGTACTGGTTGAACTGCTCTGCTTGGGAGAACATCTGCCATCAAACACCTCTAAAATTTCAAAGGAAGCTATAATATTTGATTCACGGTAGTGGGTATTTAAGATTCGGCCCGGCCGAACTTACTGCTGTATGTACTTGTTTATCGGTAATTTTAACTTGTTTTGTTTCAATTAGGTTAATAACAGAGTGAGAATTAATTAAGTGGTAAAAATTATTAAAATTTTGTCGACAAAAAATGCTAAATCCATTCTAGGAAAATTGCGAATTTTTAAAAATATTTGAGGTCCAACGCATTAAAAGTCATACAAAATTTAAAATTTATTTATTTGCCAAAATATCACAAAATTTGTTAACTCACTTCCAAAACACTTAATTCGGATCACACCTTAAGAAGTGATGCAACTTCAGCGCAACGGCTGTTGAAGAGATGAGCATCCGCCCTATGACAAGCCCATGTCAATTTCATCGCTGAGTTGCTAATTTTGCACCACTTCCGCATCCAATAAGAACATTTCCACTACTTTGGACCTAAAATACTGTTAGGTTTTTAAACTCAGTTCTATCGGATACTCGGTGTCTTGATACCAAAACAGTCACTTTGGGAGATCTGTCTATATGGAGGCTATGAAAAAACATGAATCTATACACACCATACTAGACACACCTATGTGTAGATCCAAATTTCCAATTTCAGGCAAGTCGGATAAAAATTGCATTGTCTAGAAGCTCAAAAGTCAAATCGGGAAATGGGAGCCACCGTGGTACAATGCATAGCATGTCCGCCTTACATACAGAATGTCGTGGGTTCGATTTCTGCTTCGACCGAACACCAAATAGTTTTTCAGCGGTGGTTTATCCCACCTCAGTAATCCTGGTGACATTTCTGAGGGTTTCAAAGCTTCTCTAAGTGGTTTCACTGCAGTGTGGAACGCCGTTCGGACTCGGCTATAAAAAGGAGGTCCATTGGCATTGAGCTTAACGTGGAATCGGGCAGCACACAGTGATAGGAGAGAAGTTCAACAATGTGGTATTACAATGGAATGAATAGTCTAAGTGAGCCTGATATATCGGGCTGCCACCCAACCTAAAACTAAATCGGGAAATCGGTCGAGTCGGTTTATATGGGTGGCTATATAAAAACTTGGACTGGTCGATCCATCGTCGAACCTGATCTTGATCCAGCAAAACTAATCTGTGCCACATTATAGAACGATAGCTCTTCTATTGATAGCTGTAGCGTGATTAGAATAGACCGACAGACGGACATCATTCGATCGTTTTAGAATTTCACCTTGACTAAGAATATATACACTTTATATGGTCGGTAATGTAGAGCGCTACATTTTTTTTTTAAATTTTATTTCTATAGAAAATTTTGTAAAAATTTTATTTCTATAGAAAATTTTGTCAAAATTTTATTTCTAAAGAAAATTGTGTCAAAATATTATTTCTATAGAAAATTGTGTCAAAATTTTATTTCTATGGAAAAGTTAGTCAAAATTTTATTTCTATAAAAATTTTGTCAAAATTTTATTTCTATAAAAATTTTGTCAAAATTTTATTTCTATTGTAAATTTTTTCAAAGTTTTATTTGCATTAAAAATTTTGTCAAAATTTTATTTATATTGCAAATTTTGTCAAAATTTTATTTCTATAGAAAATTTTCTCAAAATTTTATTTCTATAGAACATTTTCTCAAAATTTTATATCTCTCAATAATTTTGTCAAAATTTTATTTCTATAGAAAATTTTGCCAAAATTTTATTTCTATAGAACATTTTGCAAAAATTTTATTTCTATAGAAAATTTTGCCAAAATTTTATTTCTATATAAAAGTTAGTCAAAATTTTATTTCTATAAAAAATTTTGTCAAAATTTTATTTTTATTGAAAATTTTGTCCAAATTTTTATTTTTATTGAAAATTTTGTCAAAATTTTATTTTTATTGAAAATTTTGACAAAGTTTTATTTCCATAGAAAATTTTGACAAAGTTTTATTTCTATAGAAAATTTTTTCAATTTTTTTTCTATAGAAAATATTGTTAAAATTTTATTTCTGTAAAAAAAATTATCAAAATTTTATTTTTATTGATAATTTTGTCAAAGTTTTATTTCCACAGAAAATTTTGTCAAAATTTTATTTCTATAATAAATTATGTCAAAATTTTATTTCTATAGAAAATTTTGTTAAAATTTTATTTCTGTAAAAAAATTATCAAAATTTTATTTTTATTGAAAATTTTGTAAATGCTTTATTTCCACGGAAAATTTTGTCAAAATTTTATTTCTATAAAAAATTTTGTCAACATTTTATTTCTATAGAAAAGTTAGTCAAAATTTAATTTCTATAGAAAATTGTATCAAAATGTTATTTTTATTGAAAATTTTGTCAAAGTTTTATTTCCATAGAAAATTTTGGCAAAATTTTATTTCTATAGAAAATTTTGTCATTTCTTTATAGAAAATTTTGCTAAAATTTTATTTCTGTATAAAATTTTATCAAAATTTTATTTCCATAGGAAATTTTATCAACATTTTATTTCTATAGAAAATTTTGTCAAAATTTTATTTCTATAGAAAATTTTGTCAATTTTTTTATAGAAATTTTTGTTAAAATTTTATTTCTGTATAAAATTTTGTCAAAATTTTAGTTCTATAAAAAATTTTGTCAACATTTTATTTCTATAGGAAATTTTGTCACAATTTTATTTCTGTAGAAAATTGTGTTGGTTTATATAGGTGGTTCTATAGATAAATTTGCCAAAATTTTATTTATATAGAAAATTTTGTCAAAATTTTATTTTTATTGAAATTTTTGATAAAGTTTTCTATGGAAATAAAACAGAGTGTGAAGCTGTGCACACCAGAAAAAAATCCTTGAAAACGGTTTTGACGAAGTCAACCGAAATATTGGAAATAAAAATAAAAGAAAAACATCATATCTATGTTTTTTAATCGACCTATAGCCGAAACTATGAAAAATAATTCTTAAAAAATGTATTTCTATAGAAAATTTTGTCAATTTTTTTCTATAGAAAATTTCGTTAAAATTTTATTTCTATAGAAAATTTTCTCAAAATTTTATTTCTATAGAAAATTTTCTCAAAATTTTATTTCTATAGAAAATATTGTCAAAATTTTATTTCTATAGAAAATATTGTTAACATTTTATTTCTATAGAAAATGTTGACAAAATTTTATTTCTATAGAAATTTTTGTCAAAATGTTATTTCTATAGAAAATTTCCTCAAAATTTTATTTCTATAGAAAATTTTGTCAACATTTTATTTCTATAAAAAAATTGTCAAAATTTTATTTCTACAGAAAATTATGTCAAAATTTTATTTCTATAAAAAAAATTGTCAAAATTTTATTTCTACAGAAAATTATGTCAAAATTTTATTTCTGTAGAAAATTGTGTTGGTTTATATGGGTGACTATATGAAAACCTGGACTATATCTTACGTAAAAATACATAAAAAACTTTGAGCTAAGTTGACCCCTTCCCGGTGAGCTTACTTTAACCATATGATCAACTTTACATTTAAGCTTAATAAATATTTTTCTTTCGTGTATCAACAACAATGTGTAAAATGTAATATAATCTAAATGCTGTTTATATATACATTAAAAACTTTTTATTTGCTTGTTAAAATTCCATAGAAATTTTTAAAATTATTCCTTTCTTAACTACCTTCTCAATAGAACAGAAACGAGCAGTCACTCATATTCATTTAATTTCCTTTCTTTTGCGGAAAAGTCAACGCCTGCCAGTCTAGGCTTTTCGTTTTCCTTTTTTTTTCACTAGCTTTTGCTCATGTTTTTATTACGATATTCATTTTGATATCCCATTGTTCTTGATTTCATTCGTCCCGGATATTTTGCTGAAGGGTCGAAATATGGCTAAATATAAGTTTGAATTTGTGTGAGTGTGTGTGAATGAGTGTTTGATCCCACGCACACCACATTGTGCGTATCCTGACATCTTTACATCCTGTTTTCATTGACACTTCCATCTATCTGATTATACGAATGACTACAACAATCGACATTTTTGTTATTGTTTCTTGGGTTTTTGTGTTGTATTTTTCATGGCGTGTTTTTTTATTTTTGACACCTGTATATTTGACTAGAATGTTTGTTGTAGATTTGTTGTATCAAAGGAGCTTTGATAAAACAGGATGTGTTTTTCTGTCAAAAATTTCCCTTCACTCAACAAAAACAACACACATACATACGACGTACAGTGATGCGAGTTAATATTTTAAAGCAAAAATATTAATTGAACAGTTTATAAGGGATTATTAAGTTTCTTACTTTTAAGCACGCTGTAATGTACTAAACTGATTCTGATTCAATATTTAAAGAAACGTCTAAGTTAGGGAGGATGATACATACAGTGAAAAATATATTGGCCTAGTATTAACCACTATCAAACTTCAATTTTAGGACACACAAATACACAGGACAAATGTCTTTAATATAAAGAAATTTTAAATAAGTCGTTAAAAAAATAACTGAGATATTGAATCTTTGAATTGCGATTATACAGAAATCGCAAATCAAAAATTCGCTTTAAAAATTTTGTTCTTCAAATTCAGGACTCGAGTCGTCAAAAATAACTGAGATATTGAATCTTTGCATTGCAATTATATAGGAATCGCAATTCAAAGATTCAATATCTCAGTTATGGAATAATCGAAAAACTCGTGAAATGATATTTGTATCCTAATTTTAATTTTAAGGAGTCTAGAGTTGAAGCTAGATATATTTTTATGTCCGTAGTTTAAAGAAGCAGCATCTTCGACTCGGAATCAATAACAAAATCAATATAAATCTTCCGTCCGAGTTAGACTCATATGACCACCGGAGACTAAATTTTCACTTCGAGGCCAAAGTTACTCTCCGAGTTACTTGAATTTCTGCACAGTTAGTAGAAATAACATTCATACCGGTTGAAATCGGTTCAGATTTAGATATAGCTGTCATATATATCTTACGCCCGATATGCACCCAGAAGCAAGGATTTTTCTTTAAATAAAATAATAAAATTTAACTACAAACAAATATTTTTTTTCAATAAAAATAAGTTAAATCTAGCATTAGTTTAAATACGGATTTTTTTTTCTGTGTATGTATAATAAGTATAGTAAATATTTAACTTTCTTTCTATGTAAAAAAAATTAAATTACGAAAATTGCAAGTAACAAAGTTCATACGGTGTATATATTAAACAAAACAAGTATGTACGGCCAGGCCGAATCTTATGTACCCTCCACCATGGATTGCGTAGAAACTTCTACGAAAGACTGTCAGCCACAATCGAATTACTTAGGTTGTGGTATCTTAAAACTTCTTAACATCGTTTTCTATATTGTGAGTTAGTCCATACGTGGTAAATATTGGACAAAAAGGTATATATAGGTAATAGAGCATTGCATGAGAACATTCATTCATAGCGCACACAACTGCACTCATGAAACGATTCGAGAAGACTGAATAATCTTCGTTGATCGAATGAATAGAATGAGAACACTGGCTTGATCGAATCGGTTCGAATGAATGTAAATGTATGAATGAGACATGGTTTGAATCACACCCAATAATTCAGTATCGAGTGAATGTTGTTGTGACGTCACATCATTGAAGTTGTGCATTTGTTTCCATTCTCGGTCGCAAGCAACCATTCGATTGCATTTGGTGAAACGGGATAATCGAGAATACTCGAACATTTAGCGGGAGTTTCGAGAATTTGCAAAGTTCTCGAGTATGTTATGACAAAAAATGGAATCATGCTTAATGAGAAAAGAAGTCATACAGTTTGTGTTTCTTTAGATATAAGTGTGTAATTAATAGTTAAGCTTATTGACGATAAAATGGAAAATTCTAACTAGGTAAATGTTTAAATTTGTTATGTTTTTATATGTAACTACACACAAAAAATTATGACCAAAATTTTTTCAATTAAACACTTAATTGAATTTGGAAACGGATTCAATTAATATGTTAATTGATTCAATTAATTATTTAATCAAATCCGAATAAAATCCAATTAAAAAAATGATTGATATTTGTTACGTTTCCAATTAAAATATTAATTGATTCAATCAATTTGTTAATCAATTCGGAAATAATTTTCAATTACAAACGTGATTGATATTTTTTCCGTTTCCAATTACACATGTGATTGATCCAATCACCTTTGTGATTGAAATTGAATAATTTTGAGCAATGGAAAGAGCGAAAAGAGAATAAGAGAATGGGTATTTATTCAACAAGGTATGATGGAGAGATCAGTCTGTTGAAGTAACTCATAACGAACGGTTGGGTTTTGTTTTTCGCGTAAATTGAATAACATGATTGGCGACATTCTGTCTGCTGCATTCAAAATGTGTGCATAAATATTTTGAACGCAACAACAACTCATAGCAAAGGGTTGAAATAAATAAAGTGTGCAACAACAAATGGCCACGTGGTAAAGGTTTGAAAAAAATATATGAGAGAACGCATTTGAAATTACCTGTGTTTGTGTTTTGTGGCATTGTAAAAATGGAAAACAATCTACGTTTATTGAAGGTAAGAAATTGTGAAATATGAATACCGTTTTCCATTGAAGCCTGTTTACATTAAACGGCTTCAATGGAATATATATTTTTTCATTTCTTTTAGTGACCAATTTTATTTCGTGAAATTAACCAATCAATCCCATCAACTCCACCATTTTATCAAATATATAAGAATATGTTTGCAATAAAAAAGTGGGTACCGTATTGATCTTTTAAAATTATAAATTTTTTTCACTCCTAGTTTTCTTAAAACCAAGAGCGGTATGGGTTTGTTGGAAGATTCACCTTGAAGTTGCGAAGTGGCGTTGGCATTAAATTGCATTTTTGTTTTACCTGCCTTTTTTAGTTTGAACCCAAGTAGAGAGCAGTATATCTGATATATAAACTAATGAGCTGAATTATGTTATGGTAAAAAAGTTCTTTCTTTTGGATTTAAAAATACGAAAAATATCCGAAAATAATAAAAATATGTATTTTCCATTTATATTTTTAACTATTTCCAGAATTTGCAAAGTATCATCAATATAATACCAAATAGTACATTGCTTTCCCATTATTTTTGTCTTTGATTGGTTCAAATTTTAATAGACGATTTCAATGTGCGGAAATTTTGGAAAAGAATTGTTACTAAAATTAAATTACCGAGCTCCTTAATACACCTTTTTATGCTAAAAGACTACAACTGCAAAAGAAGATTATAAATCTGCAACCTGGAACTAAGAATTGAACTTGATATTCTATGCAGGTAATATTTAACAAAATTAACTTTTAATTGAACAAAATTAAATTCGAATTATTCTGTTTACTTTCAGAAAAACTAATTTAGCTTACAGTCTGCTGATTTATTGGAAATCTAGGCGCATCTACATATTAGAAGGAACATGCTAACATGGTTATTATTATAAGGAAGCTAATGATTTATATAATTTATTTTTTCACCCTATAGTTGTTATTGATAATAATTGTATTTGTAAGTTATGTTAGAACAAAACACAATGAAAAGAACCAAATTTATTTGTCTTTTGCATAATTAAAAAAATAATAAAATAATAAAATATTAAATATTATAAGAAACACATATTTTCTTTTATTTCAAATAAAACTAAATACGGTTTTGGGGTCGCAATATATAAATTTTTGATCGAAATTTATAACCAATTTCAATTAATTATTTAATTGAATGAATCAAATAGTTGATTGATTTTTGTCGCGAAATTAATTAAAATTTTAATTGATTCAATTAAAACTGTGATTGAATTTTATGTTAAAAATCAATCAAGTTTTTAGTTGATTCAATTCCGTGACAAAAGTCAATTAAATTTTTAATTGAAAATCGTGTTGGTTTTCAATCAAAATGGGTGATTGATACTATCATTTTCGTGATTGAAGACATTTCAATTAAAAAAATGATTGAATCCGCGATTTTCGTGATTGAAATCAAAAAATTTTCTTTTGTGTGTAGCAAAAGTAAATTTATTTTTGTATTTTTTGTGTGTGTTTTTATACCATCCACCACAGGAAGAGGGGGTATATTAACTTTGCCATTCCGTTTGTAATACATCGAAATATTGCTCTAAGACCCCATAAAGTATATATATTCTGGGTCGTGGTGATATTCTGAGTCGATCCAAGCATGTCCGTCCGTCCGTCTGTTGAAATCACGCTAACTTCCGAACGAAACAAGCTATCGACTTGAAACTTGGCATAAGTAGTTTTCATTGATGTAGTCGGATGGTATTGCAAGTGGGCCATATTTTATCAAAATTTTATTTGTATAGAAAATTTTATCAACATTGTATTTCTATAGAAAATTTTATCAAAATTTTATTTCTATAGAAAACTTGGTGAAAATTTTATTTCTATAAAGATTTTTATCAAAATTTTATTTCTATCGAAAATGTTATCAAAATGTTATTTCTATAAAAAATGTTGTCATAATTTTATTTCTATAGAAAATTTTGTCAAAATTTTATTTCGTTATTGTTGTTTTTTTTTACGCTCAAAAACAAACCCAGCCAAATACATTCAAATCGATGATTTGAGTTTGGCAAAGGAAAAGAGATATGCTGGCAAATTTGTTTAGGCAGTAGCCGACTATCAAACCCTTTTTCGGGAGGTTCAAGTGTAGTTCTCTTTGGGTTGAGTGAATTAACCGAATTTATTCTGATAATTGGTTGATAGTTTTGCTGCAAGTAGAGGATGCTGATGAGGAATGTGGTAATTCCGAAACAGCTGTACATCCAACCATCTTGCAGTCTATAGGGCTTTGCCCAAATAAATTTGACAAGCATACAACAATAACGATTGAAGAGAAGCCAACAATAACAAACAAACCGAAAAAAAATTTTATTTCTATAGAAAATTTTGTCAAAATTTTATTTTTATAGAAAATTTTATCAACATTATATTTGTTTAGTTCGGCTTGAGGTCATATGAATAAAAACAGATGTTGTTGTTTTTTTGAGTTGTATTTTTATTTAATATTATCCAATATTTCGAAACAACTCCGATGTTCGTCTTCAGGGAAATTTTTTTAGAAGTAAAGAACAATGAACTTATTCGCAAACGAGTAAATCTATAAAAAATTTTGTAAAAATGTTATTTCTATAGAAAAATTTTGTGAAAATGTTATTTCTATAGAAAATTATTAACATTTTATTTCTAAAGAAAATTTTGTCAACATAAAAAAAATTCTATAGAAAATTTTATCAAAAAATTTATTTCTATAGAAAATTTGGTCAAAATTTTATTTCTCTAGAAAATTTTATCAACATTTTATTTCTACAAAAAATTTTGTCAAATTTTATTTCAATAGAAAATTTTGTCGACAGTTTATTTCTATGGAAAATTTTGTAAAAATTTTATTTCTATAGAAAAAGACAATATGTTTTATTTCCTTTAAATACGAATGTCCCTTATTTTTTATACGAAAAAGTGGATTGCATTTTTAACGATTACTTACTATAATGCCCAAAAATATCATCCCAAATGTTTCTCCTAAAAACTAGAGCAATATTTTGTTTTGCTGTTAATACCTTTTTACATAGAAATGCAGAAGGTTTTGTCCACTTTATGTTATTTATTTTTTACTTCATACACAAACCCCTTTCCATCAACTTACAACTAAACAAACGTACAATACATATAAAAGTTGTTGTTATTGTTACTACGTGAGGGCAAAAAAAGATTCGAAATCCTCGATTACTTCACAATGTTTTCGAAAACAAATTGACTCGTGTTTGATCCCGAAGACTGAAGTTGTTTGATTGACCGTTTCATACACCACAAACGAGAACGAGTTATGGTTGTATTCGAACTTACAAACATCGGTCCAAACGGGAACGACTACAAATCTCTACCTTACTTGTTGGGCTTCGAGATGTTCTCGAACACAAAAATATATGACCGATGCAATGCTCTAATAGGTAAGTCTACAAATAATTACGAATCGATATGGACTTTTTGCTCGATACGTAGAGAGCCAGAATTGAAATATGGGGGTCGCTTATATGTGGGCTATATACAATTATGAACCGATATAGACCAAAGTTTGTGTGATTGGGGATCGGTTTATCTGAGGGCTATATATAACTATAGACCGATATGGACCTAGTTAGGCATGGTTGTTTACGGCTATACACTAGCACAATGTACCAAATTTCAACTGACTAAGATGAAATTTGCTCCTCCAAGTGGCTCCAAAACCAAATTTCGGGATCGGTTTATATGAGGGCTACATATGCTTATGGACTTATATGGACCACTTTTAGCATGGTTGTTAAATAAAATATACTACCACCACGTACCAGATCGGATGAATTTTGCTTCTCCGAAAGGCACCGGGGGTCAAATCTGAGGATCGGTTTATATGGGGGACATATATAATTATTGCCTGATATGAACCAATTCCTGCATGGTTGTTGGATACCATATACTAACATCACGTACCAAATTTCAACCGAATCGGATGAATTTTTCTCTTCCAAGGGGCTCCGGAGGTCAAATCTGGGGATCGGTTTATGTGGGGGCTATATATAATTATGGACCGATTTCGACCAATTTTTGCATTGGTGTTTGAGGCCATATATTAACACCACGTACCAAATTTCAACTGAGTCAGATTAATTTTGGTCTTCCAAGAGGCTCCAGAAGTCAAATCTGGTGATCGATTTATATGGGGGCTATATATAATTATAGACCGATGTGGACTAATTTTTGCATGGTCATTAGAGACCATATTCTAATACCATGTACAAAATTTCAGCCGGATCGGATGAAATTTGCTTCCCTTAGAGGCTCCGCAAGCCACATCGGGGGATCGGTTTATATGGAGGCTATATATAATTATTGACCAATGTGGACCAATTTTTGCATGGTTGTTAAAGATCATATGCTGACACCATTTACCTAATTTCAACCGGATCGGATGAAATTTGCTTCTCTTAAAGGTTCCGCAAGCCAATTTATTGACCGATGTGGACTAATTATGGACCGATGTACTAGAACCATGTACCGAATATCAGCCGGATCGGATGAAATATATTTACTTTGCCATTCCGTTTGTAACACATCGAAATATTGATCTAAGACCCCAAAAAGTATATATATTCTGGGTCGTGGTGAAATTCTGAGTCGATCTAAGCATATCTGTCCGTCCGTCCATCTGTCGAAATCACGCACTGAAAATAATATTGACCTAATATGGAAGATTATGCAACTTATATTTTAGGACTCAAAATTTACGCAATGCTAAGAACAACATTCTTTAAAACAATGACATTTTAATTAAAAGAAAGTTTATTCCTTGCTTCAAAAATTTTTTTTATTAAATTTAGGACACAAATCTTGAAATTTTGGGTCTCTCTGCTGAAGTTGTAGATCTTTGAAGTAAGGCAAATTTTCCTTAAAATAAAGAAAAAAAATTTTAATTTAAAGAAATCATCTTTAACTCAACTGACATATTGAATTTTTAAATTTTAGATAAAAACGCTTCAAATATAGGCTAAGACTTATTTTAAGGATTTGCATCTTTGGTTTAAAGTTTTTTTTAGCATTAGGAAAATTGTTTTTACTTTGAAGTACCTGGCATAATTTGGATTTTGAAATTGGAATTTGTTCGTACATAAATACCTTTATAAATATATTGCAAAAAGAATATAAAAAACTCGATGAATGAGATCTGTATCCAATTTTAATTTTATTGGTCCTAGATTTAAAGCCCGGGAGATTCATAAAAAGTGACTTTATTTTAAAAAAGCCGCATCTTTGGCTCGGAATTAATACCAAAGTCCTTATGGGAAGGTCAAAATCTTTGGATCTAAGTAAACTTTTGTTTTTTTGAGTGCGCTAACTTCCGAACGAAACACGCTATCGACTTGAAACTTGGCACAAGTAGTTGTTGTTGATGTAGGTCGGATGGTATTGCAAATGGGCCATATTGGTTCACTTTTACGTATAACCTCCATATAAACGGACCTCAAGATTTGGCTTGTAGAGCCTCTAAGAGAAGCATATTTCATCCGATCTGCTGAAATCTAAGAGAAGCATATTTCATCCGATCTGCTGAAATTTGGTACATGGTGTTAGTATATGGTCTCTAACAACCATCCAAAAATTGGTCCATATCGGCCTATAATTATATATAGCATCCATATAAACCGATCCCCAGATTTGGCTTGCGGATCCCTTAAGAGAAGCAAATTTCATCCGAAAATTTGGTACATGGTATTATAATATGGTCTCCAACAACTAAACAAATGTAAATGTAATTTATTATGTAAATGTAATTATGGACCACATCGGTCCATAATTACATATAGCCCCCATATAAGCGGACCCCCGGATTCGATCTCCGGAGCCTCTTAAAGGAGCAAAATTCATCCGCTCCGGTTGAAATTTGGCACATTGCGCTAGTCTATGGCCGATAACAATCATCCCAAAAAGTTTCCGTATCGATCTATATTTATATATAGCCGCCAGATAAACCGATCCCCAATCACAGAAAAATCACGATTGCCACTCAAGCCAAAAATAATCTACCAAAATTTTATTGCCAGAGAAAATTATGTCAAAATTTTATATTTCTAGAGAAAATTTGCCAAAGATTTAAATTTTTATGGAAAATTTTGTCAACATTTTATTTCTTTGGGAAATTTTGTCAAAATATAATTTCTATAGAAAATTTTGTCAAAAATTCATTTTTATAGAACATTTTGTCAAAATTTTATTTTTATAGACAATTTTGTCAGAATTTTATTTCTGTAGAAAATTTTATCAGAATTTTATTTCTGTAGAAAATTTTATCAAAATGTTATTTCTATAGGAAATTCATGAAGCACCTCTTAGTTGGAGAGGAATATTTTGCAAAATCTTCCAAAACATCAAGAATTCTACTAAACAGTACATCTTTAATTCTGGCTCTGTAATTACCGCACACAAGGTTCGTAATTATTTCTTCGCTATATATACCGGTCAAGAACTGTATATATACATATTTAAACGACCTTTTGTTTGTCTAATATATCCCGCATGGACCAACTTACAATTTAGATGATGATGTTAATAAATTTTAAGATACCTTGCCATCGGCCGCAACCCAAGTAATTCAATTGTGGATGACCGTCTTTAGTAGAAGTTTCTACGTAATCCATGGAGGGGGGCATTAGCGTAGCTAGACAACTTTCCTAGGGGGGGCTATAGCCCCCCTAGCTAAAAATTTATAGACTGAACTTATAGGTTCAATTATTGTTTTATTTCATAAAAATGAATAAAAAATAGACATCAAAATAATATATAATAAAGCAACTAAAAGTAGTTCCACACTTTTCCCAGCAAAAAATTGGGATTTGTTTTAAAGACACAATTTTAAAAGCACTTCCAAAAATGTCCTCACAAAGAAGTTAATTATATTAACTACACATGAAGTTTTTTACTTCAGTTTTGTCATATTTTAATGCGTAATTTTTGTTTTCTTTTTTCAAATAGTTTAAAAAAAGAGTAAGAATAAATAAAATGGTAAAAATTATTCAAATTTTGCCACAAAAATGCTAAATCCATTATAGAAAAATCGATAATTTTTGAAAGTATTCAAACAAATATAAAAATTATTATAAATTGATGTTTCTTGAAGCCCGAGGTCTTTATAAATATCTATATAATTCTAACAAAAGGTCGACCAAAAATCAAATAAAAAACGAATGAATAAAAATTATTTATTTGGGAAAATATCACACAATTTTTAAATTCACATTCAAAACACTGAATTCGGATCACACCGTAAGAAGTGATGAAAATTTAGTGCAACGGCTGTTGAAACGGTGGACATTCGTTCTATGACGAGTGCCTTCTTCTCCGCCAATTTTGCACCATTTCCGGACCCAAAAAGGACATTTTCACTTCTTTTTTGGCGACGCTTTTTTGCAGCATTATTAAGATTTTAATTTATGAAAGAATAGTTTTAATTCCAATTACTATTTTTTAATTAAGTTGACTAAACCAGACTAAACAATATAATAAAGGAGCTTTAGTTATTCAACTAAACCAAAAGTTCAATCACAACTCTATTTCATAAATATCAGACTTCAAACATTGCCATCGGCAACTGCTACCACAACCCAAGTAATTCGATTGTGCATGAAAGTCTTTAGCGGAACTTTGTGCGGTTGTATATACTTGTTTAATTTTTATAAAAATGTAAAATCGTAAATAGGTTTTCAAATTCTGGGGGGGGCTAAATTTTTTCTGGGGGGGTCTAAGCCCCCTCCCCAGAGGCCTTCCTACGCTTATGGAGGGGGGTATATAAGATTCGCACTGGCCGAACTTACGGCCGTATACACCTGTTTTATTTGAGTTTTGTGAACTTACACTGAAAAAAATATTGTCGTGAGGTCAAGGATTTCATGTTTTTAAAATACGAATACAAATTTTGCTTAGCATAGAAGACGCATTTCTCTAAAATAAAGTTATTTTCCTTGTCCAAAAGTCGATAAACTTTTCAATGAAGTCGTATTGTCCTTATAATTAAGTGATTTGACTTAAAAATGGGTATCTTAACATGAATGAAAAAATTTATAGGCTAAGGTCAACTTGACTTTAATATTTCAGAAAAATTCTTTAAATTTAATGAAATTGTCTTTAAATTTGTTGTCTTTTTGCATCTTGACTACAAAGCAAAAAATCGTTCAAATATAGGACATGTTTTTCAAAACTTTATTTTAAAGAAGTTTTTTACTTCAAACATATCATAATTTCTTCTGGAAGTCGAGTCCTAATTTGGAAAATAAAGTTGCCGTTAACTCGTTTTTAAAGGACTTTGATAGCATATGAAGAAAAAAAGCTGAGAAAGCGAAAAATTAAAATTAAAATTAAAAATTAAAAAAATAAAAGTATCCTTACTTGTATTCTCCGCTTCTTTGGCTCGGAATCAATACCAATTTTTTTAAAGTAAAGATAAAACCTTTGGAACCGAGTATGCTTTTTTTTCAGTGTAACTACTCTTTTCTGCCGTTTTTGTTTCATTATTTAATGTTAAAATTCTCCAAATACGTGATAAACATAACCTGAATTTCGAAATTCAACCTCGACATAAAATATAAATTATGTTTCAAGTAAAAGGTTTTTTTTAATAAAGACAGTCATCTCCACCGTTTGAATACATTACAGTTTTATAATCATGTTACAAAAACATATAAATTAAGGGCATTTTCAAAAATATAGAAGTTTTGTTTAAAATTTTGTAGCATTATACACGCAAAGAAAATAAACGTTTGAAAAACGTGTATCGAAAACGTGTTTATTTTGTTAGAGTTTTTTGAATTGCTTCGAACATTTTAAACTTTTATCACCAAAAAAATAGTTTGTTACAACATTTTTATTTTTTCAATAAAAAAGTTATTTTGAAACAACAACACAGTCCATTTCGTTTATATCAAACACTGTTCTTTTCTGACTTTAGGTCTTTAATAAGACACATTTTACAGTTCAAAATTTAATATACTACAATGTAATGTTGAACATTTTTTCGGAATCTTCCGAACATATCTGGAATATATGTAAAAAAAAAAAACAAAAACAAAAAAAAACTTTGGTCGAAGCAGGGATCGAACCCACGACCCTTGGCATGCAAGTCGGACGTAGCAACCACTGCTCCACGGTGCCAAACTAAATGTTTGTTTCTGTTAAATAAACTTTGTTTATTCCGTTCGTGGGCGCCGCAAGCTATGCTATATAAATATAACTTATATGGATAATTATCTATTGATGACCATAACAGGTACATAGCCCAGTGGTTAATGTATTGGCTTACAAAGTGCATGGTCCGCGGTTCAATTCTCCGTCCAGGCGAAAGGTAAAAAAAATTTTCAAAATTTATAAAATCGTATAATTTCTTCTACATAGTTGGTATTACAGGAAAAGGTGTTAAGAACTAAAAATCCTTGTGGATGTGAGAAAGATGTGAGGGCAAATGTAATTAGCAAGAAAACAAAGTTTTTTTTTTTTGAGTTAGTCTTTATGAAATTGTTTCTACAACCTAGAAAAGAATAAACGTTTATCACAAAAAGTATATACTTTTCTTCCAAATACACTACCTTACAGCGAAACGCAAATGAGAAACGAACTTTGTTTGTCTAAAATTTCGTTTGGGAGGAAAGAATTATTTTTTTGCGTGTAGATACAAAAATTGCTTAACTCTAATCATAAATGTCTTCACTAAAAATGTTATCGATTTTAGATATAGTAGAAAAACGTGCCCAGGATGTACTTCTGAGATGATCAGTATCCACAGTGTGGTTTGATAAGCATTTGATTTACACGATGATTTTTGATTGCGGGTACCACCGTACGTACATTCGAATACTGCCTTTCATATTAAACATCCAATGTTTGTCATATGACAATGTGATATGCTGTCATTTCGATATTCACACATATCAAATATTTTCCATTTACCCGTATACCAACTTTCGTATGTATTAATTTGAAACTTGAGCAAAGTCTTTTGTCATGTATTGATGTGATTATGATTTATGTTACAAGAGATTTTTGCAAATGTTAGGTGTCGTATGAAATCAATATACAGTGGTTCAAGATACTATTCATACTATGAATTTAAAAAGTCAAAGTAGATACACATTTAAATATAGATTTTCTTTCGTGCAATATTTGATTAGAAGAGAAACCTCAA
Source organism: Haematobia irritans (assembly GCF_050003625.1). Classification (NCBI taxonomy): domain Eukaryota; kingdom Metazoa; phylum Arthropoda; class Insecta; order Diptera; family Muscidae; genus Haematobia; species Haematobia irritans. Next base: position 149,633,787 of record NC_134397.1, on the reverse strand, counting down.
ACCGGGAACTACATTCAATATTGAACTCATTCATAATTCATCTTCGAAACACATCTCCCTTTACAGATAAGTTGAAACTATCTTAGAATTTTGAACTATAGATCCATTATTAAAGGTTTCCATGTAGTCATAAATATTCGTCTTAAATGAATATTCTGTTGAAAAATTGTCTATGAATAAACCTATAAGCATACCCCGTAAGCCATCTCTATATATTAATCAACTGATTAGACTGTACACCCACACCCTCAAAAAAAATCGCTTCTGGCATACACTGGTAGTAAAAAATTTTAATGAAATTTTCTTTGTGTGGATATATTATTAAGGCGTCAATTGGTTACTTCCATTATTTTACTTGCAGCATACTCTCTAGGTCTATCTTTCTAAACGCATATATGTTTATAGGCTATTTCCAAATTAATATATGTTTATATCTAAGCATATTATATTTACTAGCATTTTATGTCCCAAACATAATATGTTCCAACATATTAACATATATGTCCCAAACATGTTATGCTAGTTTATGACCTTTATATGCTTGTACTTTAAGATATTGTGTTAAAAAATAAATTGAGTTCCAAACATATAAACATATGAAAAACAGTCTTTTTCGTCCGTGCATGCAAAAATATTATGCGTGAAATCAAATTAGTCAAGAAATTAAAAAAATAATAAAGAGATAAAAAATAAAATTTTTATATATGCATATACTTGTAAAGGGTGATTTGTTAAGAGCTTGATAAATTTTTTTTAAAAAAAAACGCATAAAATTTGCAAAATCTCATCGGCTCTTTATTTGAGACGTTAGATTGGTCCATGACATTTACTTTTTGAAGATAATTTCATTTAAATGTTGACCGCGGCTGCGTCTTAGGTGGTCCATTCGGAAAGTCCAATTTTGGGCAACTTTTTCGAGCATTTCGGTCGGAATAGCCCGAATTTCTTCGGAAATGTTGTCTTCCAAAGCTGGAATAGTTGCTGGCTTATTTCTGTAGACTTTAGACTTGACGTAGCCCACAAAAAATAGTCTAAAGGCGTCAAATCGCATGATCTTGGTGGCCAACTTACCGGTCCATTTCTTGAGATGAATTGTTCTCCGAAGTTTTCCCTCAAAATGGCCATAGAATCGCGAGCTGTGTGGCATGTAGCGCCATCTTGTTGAAACCACATGTCAACCAAGTTCAGTTCTTCCATTTTTGGCAACAAAAAGTTTGTTAGCATCGAACGATAGCGATCGCCATTCACCGTAACGTTGCGTCCAACAGCATCTTTGAAAAAATACGGTCCAATGATTCCACCAGCGTACAAACCACACCATACAGTGCATTTTTCGGGATGCATGGGCAGTTCTTGAACGGCTTCTGGTTGCTCTTCACTCCAAATGCGGCAATTTTGCTTATTTACGTAGCCATTCAACCAGAAATGAGCCTCATCGCTGAACAAAATTTGTCGATAAAAAAGCGGATTTTCTGCCAACTTTTCTAGGGCCCATTCACTGAAAATTCGACGTTGTGGCAGATCGTAAGTCTATTCATGATGAAATGTCAAAGCATACTGAGCATCTTTCTCTTTGACACCATGTCTGAAATCCCACGTGATCTGTCAAATACTAATGCATGAAAATCCTAACCTCAAAAGAATCACCCTTTATTATGTGTTTTCTTCATGGACTAAAAATCTTTAACCCTTAAGTTCACAACATCACCGAGAACATTTGCATACCACATTTAGAAAACAAAACAAGTAAGTAAAGTCTAAAGTCGGGCGGGGCCGACTATATTATACCCTTCACCACTTTGTAGACCAAAATTTGTGTTACCATCTCAACTCCTTCATGAAGGTTTATATTCCCATATACAAATATTTATATCTTAACCGGTTTGGAGAAAAATTTTTATACTTCTACAAAATCTCTAGAACTAAAATTTAAATCGGCTTGTGTCCTGGGATGAAGCACAATGTTACTAAAGAAAATATGGGAAACATTTAAATCTGAGCCAATTTTGAGGCAACTTCGCAAAAGCGTATTTATGATTTATCGGTCGATAGATGTTTATTAGAGTAATAGGAAAATTTGAGTCATTTTTACAAGTTTTCGACTTAGCAGTGGCGATTCTATAAGGAAAATGTGGGTATTTTGGCCAAAAACATATATATGGAAGCTATATCGTAATCTGAAGCGATTTAAATAAAATTTCACATGCATAGTTACTATGTTAATTCTACTCCCTCTGCAAAATTTCACGTAAATCAGAGTAAAATTTTTGCTTCTGTGGTCATATTAGTCCAAATCGGGGGAATGATATATATGGGAGCTAGATCTAAGTCTGAACCGATTCACAATAAAATTTACCACACTTGACTACACTACTAATCATATTCCTAGTACAACATTTCAAGCAAATTAGGGTAAAACTCAGGCTTCTGGGGCCATATAAGTCCATATCGGGCGAAAGATATATATGGGAGCTATATCTAAGTCGGAACTGATTTCAACTAAATTTGGCATAATTAACGATACTATTAAACGTACAAAATTTGAAGCAAACCAGAACAAAACTCTGGCTTTTGAGGCCATATAAGTCTAAATCGGACGAAATATATATATGGGAGCTATATCTAAATCGGAACTGATTTTAATCAAATTTGGCACGCTTAACTATACTACTAAACGGGAGCCATCCTGGTGCAATGGTTAGCATGCCCGCCTTGCATACACAAGGTCGTGGGTTCGATTCCTGCTTCGACCGAACACCAAAAAGTTTTTCAGGGGTGGATTATCCCACCTCAGTAATGCTGGGGACATTTCTGAGGGTTTCAAAGCTTCTCTAAGTGGTTTCACTGCAATGTGGAACGCCGTTCGGACTCGGCTATAAAAAGGAGGTCCCTTGTCAATGAGCTTAACATGGAATCGGGCAGCACTCAGTGATAAGAGAGAAGTTCACCAATGTGGTAACTCAATGGACTGAATAATCTAAGTGAGCCTGATACATCGGACTGCCACCTAACCTAACCTAAACTAAACGCACCCCTTGTTAAAAATTAGAAGCAAATCAGGACAAAACTCTTGCTTTTGTGGCCATGTAAGTGCAAATCGGACGAAAGATATATATGGGAGCTATATCTAAATCTGAACCGATTGGCTGATATTTGGCATATTTAACGAGAGTCGCAAACCATATAATATATCTAAATCTGAGCCGGTTTTTTTCAAAATCAATAGCGATTATCTTTGAGCCAAATTAAAACTCTGTTCCAAATTTTAGGACGATCGGATTTAAACTGCGACCTGTACATTGTACACAAAATTACATATACAGACCGACAGACAGACGGACAGACGGACATGGCTAAATCCACTCAGAATTTAATTCTAAGACTACACACAAAAATTTTTTTTCTGATTCAATCACGAAATTAATTGATCCAATTAATTTTTAATTGAAATGTCTTCAATTACAGAAATGATAGTATCAATTAAAAAATTAATTGAAGGTCAATTAAAAAGTTAATTGATCCAATTAAAAAATTAATTGATACTATTATTTTTGTGATTGATTTTTGTTTCAATTAAAAAATTTGTTGAATCAATTAAATTTTTAATTGAATATTTTTTAAAACTCAATTAAAATTTTAATTGGAAAAATTTTCGTGAAATTTTTTTGTGTGTATCGGTATACTAAACGATGGGTCTCAGACTTTTCTTTCTTGGCGTTACATACAAATGCACAAACTTATTATACCCTGTACCACAGTAGTGGTGAAGGGTATAAATAGTGGTTATATTTTAAAAAATACATTAAACTAAGTTTTCGTTTACAAATAAACAATTTGATTTAAGTAGAGAATAGAGATATTTTTACACCACACAGTTATTTTACCAACATTACTTTCAAATTTGGTAAATATTATTTATATTCAAATTTGAAGTTTTTTGGTCAAAAGTTTATTTAAAATTTTTACTGCAGATTACTCGGATGTATTACAGTTTATATTGACCAAATTTTGACCGTATCACCCTTTAAAAAGGCCATGTAGTGGTACGCCGCCAACAACGTGCAGGTGGTTCCCAAGAACAAGAACAAGAACCCTCCCAACACGCCAGACCTCCGCCCAATTGAGAAATACTGAGCTATTGTCAAGCGGAACCTAAAGAAGACCAAAAAACTGCTAAGGACGAGCAGCAGTTCAAGGCAAACTGGCTTTCTGCGGCGAAGAAGGTGGACAAGGTGGCTGTACAAAATCTGATGGCAGGTGTCAAGCGTGAGGCCCGGCAATTCGGATTTGGAAAAGCGAAAGCCTAACTGAATATTTTTCCTGAATTTTATACTAATTGAACTTGAAAAATAAATTTAATTTGATTTTTTAAATAAACGATTTCACCGATTTACACGTGTTTTCCCTTGACCAAATTTTTACCGTATCACCCTCTATACTTTATATAGTCGGAAATGGATATTTCTATGTGTTGCAAAAGAAATCGTAAACTAAATAAACCTCATCACCATAGTGGTGGGTGCAAAAATCTCTGTCTCATTTTAAATTACGTTTTCTGTGCGCGTAACGTGTTGTAGCCGCATGTAAACGAAATAACATCTGATGCAAATAGAAGAGCTTGTGAACTTGCGAATACATAAATCACCTACAAATCTAGGTTCTCACCATCTAACAATCTTTTGAAAACCAACCAATGTCTGTTCAACTCCTAACTCTAGAGCTCCCGAACTCACGATTATCTGCATCTCAACGAATACACCAATTCTAGTTGCCATTAAAATTCGAACTGATAAAATCCTTATGTTGTTACTCTGGAAGATTTCTCGAGTCCTTAGAGAAACTCTGGATACGAGTAAGCCTAACTCAACCGAGAAAAACAAACTTACATAGCCTTAAAATTTTAAATTTCTTTGGTATAATACACTTTACATCCTTCACAAAAAAAAGAAAGATGTTTTGACAATTGAAACATGTGTCTATTTTTGTACTTCAGAGAAACACTCCAAACAAAGATAAATCAGTGTAAATGTGCTTATGTAGTGTTTAGTGTTGAGTGACAAAAAGAAATGAGAATGTAATTGATAAAATCTATTTTTAAAGATTTTAAAATTTACGAGTGACGTGACTGAGATTTAAATGTTGAAAGGACATGATGATGCCTGTCTCTGAAATGTTACAGTTGAATAAACGTAATCACACGCACACACACACATACCAAGTGTTAGTTATAAGTATGAAATTCATTGGCATCTATGTCGAGTTAGCAACACTCTCATATACGTTAGTATGTCAACATTTATTCAACCTAATATACGAGTAGACGTTGTTAAATTGGTGAGAAGGGTTTGTGTCTTCTTTTTTCTCAGACAAAATTGAATCAAGGCCAAAAATGTATTTATCACACAACAACGTTTAAATATTCTCTTGCAATATATCACACACGTGTCACGTGTGGGTATGTATGTGTTGAATTCACCTCAGATGACCTTTTCCTCTCTAACTCGTCTATACCGTAACAAATATATAGGCATTCAATTTTACTCATTTATTAAATATTAAATTACCACTCATACATTTGCCCTTATATGGCCCCTATGCTTGCATATGTGTGCCATCTTAGAGTTAGCCTAGTTAGTATGGTCCAATGATATTTTCCCCCAATATTTTGTAATTATAAATGAGAAAAATTTGTATGTGTTCGAGAATGTTTGTCGAAGGCGGCAAAGTGTTTGTGAACGCGTTTTGAATGTGTGTGAACAGGCTACATGGTTTCCCAGCAAAACAAAAAATTTGTAGTTCTTCCAAAATTGTAAAAATGCTTGTACGCAAGCCAAAACAAGTATATACGGTCGAATGTTTGACCAGGCCGAAACTGGTGGCGGGCACTTCAGCAGCCAACAAGTTTAGATAAAGTTCAGCGAATCCCGTGCTTGTGTATTTCAGGCGGTTTCTTGTACAGTAAGACAGTAACAGGTTTCCTTAGTGTCATATTGCATCCATTGCAACAGCTGTACGGTTGCGCGAGCTATTATTAGACACCTATTGTATGAGTGTCCTGCATTTTATGTGAGGCGTAATCGAATTTTATGACCATACAGCTTTAGATAACTGGCGAGCATGGAAAATTCCAACTTAAGTCTCCCAGCAAAACAAACTTGGAAGTACTTCTAAGGGAACGACTTTAAAAGCACTTCCAACAATTTTCTCCCAAGGATGTTTATACCCTGCGCCACACTGTGGAACAGGGTATTATAAGTTAGTGCATTTGTTTGTAACACCCAGAAGGAGACAAGATAGACACATCGTGTCTTTGGCAATAATGCTCAGGGTGGGTCCCTGAGTCGATATAACCATGTCCGTCTGTCCGTCTGTCCGTCCGTCCATCCGTCCGTCTGTCTGTGAACACATTTTTGTGATCAAAGTCTAGGTCGCAATTTAAGTCCAATCGCCTTCAAATTTGCCACATGTTCCTAATTTGGGTCAGCATAGAACCCTATTGATTTTGGAAGAAATCGGTTCAGATTTAGATATAGCTCCCATATATATCTTTCGCCCGATATGCACTAATATGGATCCAGCAGCCAGAGTTTTATACCGATTTGCTTGGAATTTTGTACAAACATAACACTTAGTCGTATAGTCAAATGTGCAAAATTTGATTGAAATCGGTTCAGGTTTAGATATAGCTCCCATATATATCTTTCGCCCGATATGGACTTATATGGCCCCAGAAGCCAGATTTTTTGCCGAATTTGGTTGAATTTTTGCACTAGGAGTACAATTAGTAGTATAGTCAAGTGTGCAAAATTTGACTGAAATCGGTTCAGATTTAGATATAGCTCCCATATATATCTTTCGCCCGATATGGACTAATATGGTCCTACAAGCCAGAGTTTTGGTCAAATTTAGTTGAAATTTGGCACAGGGAGTATATTCAGCATTGTAGCTATGCGTGCCAAATTTGGTTGAAATTGATTCAGATTTAGATATAGATCCCATATATATCTTTCGCCCGATATGCACTTATATGGACCCAGAAGCCAGAGTTTTATCCCGATTAGCTTAAAATTTTGCACAAGGAGTACAATTGGTAGTATAGTCATGTGTGCCAAATTTGATTGAAATCGGTTCAGTTTTAGATATAGCTCCAATATATGGACTTATATGGCCCCATAAGACTGAGTTTTGGCCCAATTTGGTCGAAATTTTGCACTAGGAGTACAATTAGTAATATAGTCATCAAGTTTCCTTAAAATTGCTTCAGATTTAAGCAATTTTAATATTAACATTGTCATTCCAACAACCATACAGGAATTGGTTCATATCAGTCTATAATTATATATAACCCCCATATAAACCGATCCCAAGATTTGACCTTCGGTGCCTTTTGGAGAAGTAAAATTCATCCGATCCGGTTGAAATTTGGTACGTGGTGGTAGTATATGATATTTAACAACCATGTCAAAAGTGGTCCATATCAGTCCATAATTATATATAGCCCCCATATAAACCGATCCCGAGATTTGGTTTTGGAGCCTCTTGGAGGAGCCTCTTGGAGGCAAATTTCATCCGAGTCAGTTCAAATTTGGTACATTGTGCTAGTATATGGCCGTTAACAACCATGCCTAACTAGATCCATATCGGTCTATAGTTATATATAGCCCTCAGATAAATCGATCCCCAATCACACAAAAATTGGTCCATCAAGTTCATAGTTGTATATAGCCACCATATAAGCGACCCCCATATTTCAATTTTGGCTCTCTACGTACCGTGCAAAACTCCATATCGATTCGTAACTATTTGTAGACTTACCTACACATACCTTTTTTGTCTAATAAATCCCATACGTGGACTAACTCACAAATTCAAAAACGATTTAAAATACCACAACCTAAGTAATTCGATTGTGATTGACATTCTTTCGTAAAAGTTTCTATGCTATCCATGGTGGAGGGTACATAAGATTCGGTCTGGCCGAACTTACGGCCATATATACTTGGTTTTGTTTCAGATAGGCTATAAACAGAGTATGGATTAATAAAATGGTAAAAATTATTTAAATTTTGTCGAAAAATATGCCAAATCCATTCTAAACAAGTATATACGGCCGTAAGTTCGGCCAGGCCGAATCTTATGTACCCTCTACCATGGATTGCGTAGAAACTTCTACGAAAGACTAAAGACTTAAATATCATATACTACCACCACGTACCACATTTCAACCAGATCGGATGAATTTTGCTCCTCCAAAAGGCATCGGAGGTCAAATCTGGGGATCGGTTTATATGGGAGCTATATATTATTATGGACTGATAGGAACCAATTCCTGCATGGTTGTTGGATATCCTATACTAACATCATGTACCAAATTTCAACCGAATGGGAAGAATTTTGCTCTTCCAAGGTGCTCCGGAGGTCAAATCTGGGGATCGGTTTATATGGGGCCTATATATAATTATGGACCGATATCGACCAATTTTCACATCACGTACCAAATTTCAACTGAATCAGATGAATTTTGGTCTTCCAAGAGGCTCCGGAGTTCAAATCTGGTGATAGGCTTATATGGGGGCTATATATAATTATGGACCGATATGAACCAATTTTTGCATGATTGTTAGAGAACATATACTAACACCATGTACCAAATTTCAGCCGGATCGGATGAAAATTGTTTCTCTTAGAGGCTCTGCAAGCCAAATCGGGGGATCGGTTTATATGGGCCTATATATAATTATGGACCGATATGGACCAATTTTAGCATGGTTGTTAGAGACCATATACTAACACCATGTACCAAATTTCAGCCGGATCGGATGAAAATTGTTTCTCTTAGAGGCTTTGCAAGCCAAATCGGGGGATCGGTTTATATGGGGGCTACATATAATTATGGACCGATGTGAACCAATTTTTGCATGGTTGTTAGAGACCATATACTAACACCATGTACCAAATTTCAGCCGGATCGGATGAAATTTGCTTCTCTTAGAGGCCTCGCAAGCCAAATTTGGGGGTCCGTTTATATGGGGGCTATACGTAAAAGTGGACCGATATGGCTCATTTGCAATACCATCCGACCTACATCAATAACAACTACTTGTGCCAAGTTTCAAGTCGATAGCTTGTTTCGTTCGGAAATTAGCGTGATTTCAACAGACGGACGGACGGACGGACATGCTCAGATCGACTCAGAATTTCACCACGACCCAGAATATATATACTGTATGGGGTCTTAGAGCAATATTTCGATGTGTTACAAACGGAATGACAAAGTTAATATACCCCCCATCCTATGGTAGAGGGTATAAAAATCGCTAATTTTCGAATGCATTAAAAATCATAAAATAATTAAAAATTATTTATTTATCATACCATAAGAAGTGATGCATATTCAGTGCAACGGCTGCTGAAATGGTGGACATCCATCCTATGACAAGCCCGTGTTAAATTCATCGCTTCTGTGCCAATTTTGAACCACTTTCGGATCCAAAAAGAACATTTTCACTACGTTTTTTTTATTGGTTCAAAATAAGCAAAATAATCGGGTGGGTTCAGTGATTAAACCTAGAAGTGCTTGTATGTACCTTCTAAAGGCACAACTTCAAAAGTACTTCAAAAAATGTCCTCCCAAGGATGTTCTTTATTTTAACTACACAAGAAGTTCTTTTGATTCAATTTTTTATATCTCGGTTTTTCCATATTTTTAATGGATAATTTAACTTTTTTTTGTTTCAAATGGGTTAAAAACAAAGTAAGAATAAATAAAATGGTACAAATTATAAACATTTTTTCAATGAAATTTCTAAATTTATTCTAGAAAAATTGCGAATTTTGGACAATATTTAAAGTCAAACGTTTGGCAAAATATCACAAAATTTTCCAATCCGCATCCAAAACACTGAATTCAGATAACACCTTAAGAAGTGATGCAAAGTCAGTGCAACGGATGTTAAAATGGCTAGCATTCGCCCTATGGCAAGCCCATGTTAAATTCATCGCTTCTGCGCCAATTTTGCACCACTTCCGAATCCAAAAACAACATTTTCATTACTTTTTGGGCGACGTGTTTTTACTGGGTAATAGGTAGTTGTAGTTAATGTGGTATAACAATGGACTGAATAGTCTAAGTGAACCTGAAATAAATCGGATGATATTTTGAAGACTTAGTTGACACTGTTAATTATTAACTTGTAACAGTTTTGAGTACGATTAGTTGAGAAATAAGGGTATTATAGCCAAATTTGAGAAAATTTGAAAATCTGGCCTAAGATCAATATTTTTCGTAGATACATTATTTTGCAGATTAAAGTTGTTATACTCTAACCACTAACCACTCTATACCACTATTATTTCAAAAACTTATTGCCTATTGGATTGGAGAAGAAAATGAGATCCATGATATCTAAAATATGTGAGAACTCTCCATATGAAAACTTTCTCAAAAACTTTATAACTTTTTGTTAGGTATATACTCGTAGTCGGAAATCGATAATTCGATGTGTCACACACGGAATGACAAACGTATTATACGCCATCCTATGGTGGTGGGTGTAAAACTATGAAAGCAGTATATTTTTACACGCTGTCTCCCACCCTGTATTGGGGCAGGCGGGTCCAAATTTTTTTTTTTTTTATTCTTAAAGGTTTTGTCCGTTTGAATCAATGTCTAGAACATTTTGTAGTGATCAGAAGAACCGCTTAAGCGCTATGATTTTTGGCCAAAAAATTGGGGCCGCCAGACCATAGTGCACTGGTGCCTAAAATAATAATAAAAATTCTTATTTTGGATTTTTTTATTAAATTTTTGTGGTTAGTATGAAAAACAATATTTGGATATATAGATATCCCTTGAATTGTAAATGTGTCGAATCTTAAATGTTTTAACGATATTAGCTTGCATCAAAAGGGAAAACTTACTCACAATAGACCTTACGCGAAAATTAAATTTTTTAATGATTGTGAATTTATAGAAAATTTCGTCAAAATATTTCTATAAAATTTCGTCAAAATATGTCTATAAAATTTTTTTTTTTTTCATTTCTTTTTTCTACGAAAATTTTGTCAAAATTTTATGTCTATAAAAATGTTGTCAAAATGTCATTTATATAGAAAATGTAGTTCCATTTTTTTATATCTACAAAAAATGTTGTCACAATTTTATTTCTTTTAACAATTTTCTCAAAATTTTATTTCTATAGGAAAGTCTGTGAAACAGACAAAATTAATTGATCCAATTAATTTTTTAATTGAAATGTCTTCAATCACGAAAATGATAGTATCAATCATAGTTTTAATTGGGCATCAAAAATACTTGATTAAAAAGTTAATTGATTTCATTAGCAAATTTCAATTAATTTTTTAATTAAATTAAATTTTTAATTGATGTTGATTGCAAAATTTATTTAATGTTTTAATTAAAAACAAAATTATTTTCAATCACTATACTATATTTCAATCACCTTCTATAGCTATTTTTAATCCTTTTTTATTTTTGAATTGAAATGTCTTCAATCACATAAATGGTAGTATCAATTAAAAAATTAATTGATACTATTATTTTTGTGATTGATTTCCGTTTCAATAAAAAATTGGTTGAATCAATTAAATTTTTAATTGAATATTTCATTCAATATTTTTTAAAATTCATTCAATATTTTTTAAAATTCAATTAAGACTTTAATTGGAAAAATTTTCGTAATTTTTTTTTGTGAAATTTAATTTTTGGTAGAATTCTAAAAAAAAAAATTTGCACAAAAAAAATTTTTGATTCAATCACAAAATTAATTGATCCAATTAATTTTTTAATTGAAATGTCTTCCATCACGAAAATGATAGTATCAATCATAGTTTTAATTGGGCATCAAAAATACTTGATTAAAAAGTTAATTGATTTCATTAGCAAATTTCAATTAATTTTTTAATTAAATTAAATTTTTAATTGATGTTGATTGCAAAATTTATTTAATGTTTTAATTAAAAACAAAATTATTTTCAATCACTATACTATATTTCAATCACCTTCTATAGCTATTTTTAATCATTTTTAGTTCGACTCAAAAACTGGTCGTTTAAAAAAAAAAATAAAATAAACATTTTAAAAAATATCCATAATTTTTTAACTGAATAACTCTTCCGAGTTTGATTAAAAAGTTAATTGTATCAATTAATTTTTTAATTGAAAAAGTTTTCAACTTCAATCAACTATTGATATTTTTTCTGTGTGTAGCAATCGTGGTAACAACACCAGAAATGGTCCGAAAAAAAATGGAAGCCAGATTTGATTGAAATCCACGCGGATGTAGAAAACTTGCAGAATTGAAGCGATGACAATGGCGTGGGCCGTCGTAAAGGGTCGCTAGTAATTATCGATCGTGGGGTCAAAATAAATGACGAATATTTTCGGGAAAATATCGTAAAGACCGTATAGACGTTTTGGCCGCAAAACATGGACATTCCAACTGCACTCAGCACCATCTCACTCAACACGCGTCAACCAATAAAGTCATAAATATGAGGCTCATCGCTGCATTTCTGTCGCACAATGGCCACAAACTATTGCGCATGGGGCAGCTTGGAGAGTAAAGTTTACACAAATAAATAGCAAAATAGTGATCATCTCAAGACTTCACTCCACCTGGAATACCATTATCGGCCGTTTGAAACTCATAATTCGTGCGAAAAAAATTTTAACAAATTCTAAAATTTTAGGTTTTATCCGAAAATTTTTAGTTTTGAACAAAAAATTTGAAAAAATATATAGCATTTTCTTTGTGGCATTTTATAATGAGAATAAATTATGTCGGCTACAGATACTCTCAGTGTTACTATGGAAAAATATCCATGTTTGATCCCGTGCCGACTGTTTAATCAAAAATCGATTTTGGCCAACAAAAAAATTGACTTGAGTCGATTTTAAAGATATTAAATGTCTAGTACTCAAATTAAAAATTAGAAAAAGTTCATTCCGACTTTTGTTTAGAAAAAGTCGATTAGTCCAAAAATCAATTTCAACTTTTGGATCTCTACTCCTCCAACTGTTTCTCTTAAAAAATCCATATATTATCCATTCGCAAAAATATATTTTTACGAGTATCCAATTTATTTAAAAATCACAAAACCTTTAATACAATAGTTCATAAACTAATTAACCAACAGATGAGGAGCTTTCAATGAACTAGTTAGATACAGATCCTTTAAAACAACAGTATTAACCCTATCCCCTTATTAAAAAAGGAAACTTGATATGAGTTTCATTAAAAAAAAAAAAAACTACAATACAAAAATAAAAAAAAACAAAAAACAAAAAACGAAAAACGAAAAGAAACATGAAATATTTTATTGACCATATCGAAGCGTTAAATGTCCAATGGGTATTACCCTATATTTAATATTTAGCAACAGACTAAATAGAACAACGTTTTATGAATATAACATCCATACCACACCATACCCCAAAAACCAATAGCAATAATCCTTCCTATGCCCGATATCATTGTCTTCTTCTCTTTTATTCACTATCACAGGCTATGCCATTTTATTTTGGCTTAATATTCAGAGTACATTCCAAACTGAATGGAGACATTTGAGCCAAAAACCATTAGCCCGAGATATTGGTTATGTTTGATGGGGGGGAGTACGTGTTTGGGTTTTGTGGCATGATACATGACTGGGGGACTTTTAGGGGTCATAATGTCCAATAGCCCATGGCTCTATTTTTATTCTATTTGGGTATTTTGAGGTATCGGAGACTTTATAAAAAAGTTGGCAGCTATGATGTAGCCCACAACCCCCATACAAATATTTATTTTGCATTGGAGGAGTATAAAACACGCGACATAAACATGGTCTATGATGAAGGTCTACTTTCACAGTATAGTCATTGCTATAAACACTGGGACACTCGTGTGGTCTCCATTACATATTCTGATGGGCCATAATCGATTTTAAGCTAAAATGACTAAAGATGTGTCACATCACATACATACAAATACCCTCCCAAAAATATGGAAAGTGAGCAAATCGAGACGGTTAATTTCCGATTAGATTAAAGGAGCGGAACAGTACCTCCAAATAGAAATATAGAGATGAACACGAAGTAAATGAAAAGCTGACTATAAACTGGCAGAAAAAATTTTTTAATATTTGTTTACATAGAAACAAGTATCAACGGTCCAGAATGTGTCCAGGCCGAATCTTATGTACCCTCTACCATGGATTGAGTTCTACTAAAAATTGTCAACCACAATCGAATCACTTTGGATTTCGTTAGAGTTGTCGATGATAAGTTATAGTTTAATTTGTAACATTGTTAGTCCATATGGAATCTATTTATTTATTTATTAAGTTATTCAGCTATGACAAGCCAGTTCGAATGTAAATTCATAAATACAATAAGTTTATATAGGTTCGATAGAGTTAAAATAATTACGGAACAGAAAAAAAATTAAGGATATATAAAAACAAGTATATACGGCCGTAAGTTCGGCCAGGCCGAAGCTTATGTACCCTCCATCATGGATTGCGTAGAAACTTCTTCTAAACACTGCCATCCACAATCGAATTACTTAAGTTGCGGTAACGCTTGCCGATGGCAAGGTATCTTAAAACCTCCTAACACCATCTTCTAAATTGTATGTAAGTCCATACGTGGTATATATTAAATCAAAAAAGATCGATCCAATACGTATATAATTCAGTTTGATAAAGTAGACATAAAATTTTGACAAAATTTTCTACAGAAATAAAATTTTAACAACATTTTCTATAGAAATAAAATTTTCACAAAATTTTCTATAGAAATAAAAATTTTGACAAAATTTTCTATAGAAAGAAAATTTTGACAAAAATTTCTACAGAAATAAAATTTTGACAAAAATTTCTACAGAAATAAAATTTTCTATAGAAATAAAATTTTCACAAAATTTTCTATAGAAATAAAAATGTTCACAAAATTTTCTATAGAAAGAAAATTTTGACAAAAATTTCTACAGCAATAAAATTGTAACAAAATTTTCTATAGAAATAAACTTTTGACAAAATTTTCTATAGAAATAAAATCTTGGTAGATTATTTTTGGCTCGAGCAGCAACCATGATTATGAACCGAATAAAATTTGAACAAAATTTTCTATAGAAATAAAATTTTGACAAAATTTTCTATAGACATAACATTTTGACGATGATGAACATTTCATTCTGAACCGAATAAAATTTTGACAAAATTTTCTATAGAAATAAAATTTTGACAAAATTTTCTATAGAAATAAAATTTTGACAAAATTTTCTATAGAAATAAAATTTTGGTAGATTATTTTTGGTTCTAGTGGCAACCATGATTATGAACCGATATGGACCAATTTTTGTTTGATTGGACCAATTGTTGTATGGTTGTTAGCGACCATATACTAACACCACGTTCCTAATTTGAATCGGATCGGATGAATTTTGCTCCTCCAAGAGGCTCCGGAGGTCAAATCTGGAGAAAGTTTTATATGGGGGCTATATATAATTATGGACCGATATGGACCAATTCTGGCACGGTTGTTAAAGATCATATACTAACACCATGTTCAAAATTACAACCGGATTGGATGAAATTTGCTTCTCTTGGAGACTTCGCAAGCCAAATCTGGGGATCGGCTTATATGGGGGCTATATATAATTATGAACCGATGTGGACAAATTTTTGCATGGTTATTAGAGACCATATACCAGCACCATATACCAAATTTCAGCCCGATCGGATGAAATATGCTTCTGTTAGAGGCTCCACAAGCCAAATCTGGGGATCGGTTTATATGGGGGCTATATATAATTATGGACCGATGTGGAACAATTTTTGCACAGTTGTTAGAGACCATATACCAATACCATGTACCAAATTTCAGCCGGATCGGATGCAATTTGCTTCTCTTTGAGGCTTCACAAGCCAAATCAGGAGATCGGTTTATATGGGGTCCATATATAATTATGGACCGATGTGAACCAATTTTCGCATGGTTGCTAGAGACCATATACCAACACCATGTACGAAATTTCAGCCGGATCGGATGAAATTTGCTTCTCTTTGAGGCTCCGCAAGCCAAATCTGGGGTTCGGTTTATATGGGGCCTATATATAATTATGGACCGATGTGGACAAATTTTTGCATGATTGTTAGAGACCATCTACCAACACCATGTACCAAATTTCAGCCGGATCGGATGAAATATGCTTCTCTTAGAGGCTCCACAAGCCAAATCTGGGGATCGGTTTATATGGGGGCTATATATAATTATGGACCGATGTGGACCAATTTTTGCATGGTTGTTAGAGACCATATACCAGCACCATATACCAAATTTCAGCCCGATCGGATGAAATATGCTTCTGTTAGAGGCTCCACAAGCCAAATCTGGGGATCGGTTTATATGGGGGCTATATATAATTATGGACCGATGTGGATCAATTTTTGCACGATTGTTAGAGACCATCTACCAACACCATGTACCAAATTTCAGCTGGATCGGATGAAATATGCTTCTCTTAGAGGCTCCACAAGCCAAATCTGGGGATCGGTTTATATGGGGGCTATACGTAAAAGTGGAGCGATATGGCCCATTTTCAATACCATCCGACCTACATCGATAACAACTACTTGTGCCAAGTTTCAAGTCGATAGCTTGTTTCGTTCGGAAGTTAGCGTGATTTCAACAGACGGACGGACGGACGGACATGCTTAGATCGACTCAGAATTTCACCACGACCCAGAATATATATACTTTATGGGGTCTTAGAGCAATATTTCGATGTGTTACAAACGGAATGACAAAGTTAATATACCCCCATCCTATGATGGAGGGTATAAAAAACTGGTTTAAATGATCAAAATAAATTCAACTTCTTTAGAGTATAAAAAAGTGAATATTACAACCATAAAAAGTGACTATTAAATAAAATCGATAAAAATATACGAAAGTTCGGCAAGGCCGAATCTTATGTGCCTTCCACAATGAAAAAACATTTACAAAATATTAAGGACACATTTTATCTTTGCTTCAAAAATTTTTTCATTAAATTTAAAACACAAATTTTGTAAACTTGCGTCCCGCCAGCAAAGTCGCATGTCTTTGAACTAAGGCTTATTTTCCTTAAAGTAAATAAACACATTTTTGATTTAAAGAAATTGCCTTAAATTAACTGAAATATTTAAACTTTAGATTTAAGATAAAAACGCTTTAAATATAGGCTAAGACTTATTTAGGGGATATAGCGTCTTTGGTTTAAAGTTTTTTTTTTTTTTTGGAATTAAGAAAACATGTTATACTTTGAAGTATCCGTTATAATTTGAATTTTTAAGCTGGCATTTGTTTGCACGTGAGTACCTTTATTAATAAATCGCAAAAAGAGAATGAAAATTTGATAAATGAGATCTGTATCCAAATAGGTCGCTAAAAATGTCTTTATTTTAAAGAAGCCGCATCTTTCGCTCGGAATCAATACCAAAATCCTTAATCCATCAAAAATTTGTTTCATTATTATACCCACCACCATAGGATGGGGGGGGGGGGGTATATTAACTTTGCCATTCCGTTTGTAACACATCGAAATATTGCTCTAAGACCCCATAAAGTATATATATTCTGGGTCGTGGTGAAATTCTGAGTCGATCTAAGCATGTCCGTCCGTCCGTCTGTTGAAATCACGCTAACTTCCGAACGAAACAAGCTATCGACTTGAAACTTGGCACAAGTAGTTGTTATTGATGTAGGTCAGATGGTATTGCAAATGAGCCATATCGTTCCACTTTTACGTATAGCCCGCACATAAACCGATCCCCAGATTTGGCTTGCAGAGCTACTTGGAGGAGCAAAATTCATCCGATCCGGTTGAAATTTGGTATGTGGTGTAAGTATGTGATCTATAACAACCATGCAAAAATTGGTTCATGTCGGCCCATAATTATATATAGCCCCCATATAAACCGATCCCCAGATTTGGCTTGCGGAGCCTCAAAGAGATGCAAATTTCATCCTATCCTGCTGAAATTTGGTACATGGTGTTGGTATATGATCTCTAAGATCTATGCAAAAATTGGTCTATATCGTTGGTCCATAATTATATATAGCCCCCATAGCCTCTTGTAGGAGCAAAATTCATCCGATCCGGTTCAAATGTGGAACGTGGAGTTAGTATAGGGTCTCTAACATCCATGCAAAAATTGGGCCACATCGGTTCACAATTATATATAGCCCCCATATAAGCCGATCCCCAGATTTGGCTTGCGGAGCCTCTAAGAGAAGCAAATTTCATGCGATCCGGTTGAAATTTGGAACATGGTAACAACCATGTCAGAACTTGTCCATATCGGCCTATAATTATATACAGTCCCCATATAAACACTCCGGAGCCTCTTGGAGGAGCAAAATTCATCCGATCCGGTGCAATTTTGGAACGTGGTGTTAGTATATGGCCGCTAACAGCCATACCAAAATTGGTCCATATCGGTCTATAGTTGTATATAGCCGATCTCCAATCACACAAAAATTGGTCCATACCAGTTCATAATAATGGTTGCCACTCGAGCCAAAAATAATCTTTGTCAAAATTTTATTTGACAAATTTAAAATTTTATTTCTATAGAAAATTTTGTTAAAATTTCATTTCTATAGAAAATTTTGTCAAAATTTTATTTCTATAGAAAATTTTGTCAAAATTTTATTTCTATAGAAAATTTTGTCAAACTGAATTATAAACGTATTTAATCGCTATTTTTTTATGGACAACGTATGGACTTACTTACAATTTAGAAGACGGTGTTAGGAGATTTTAAGATACCTTGCCATCGGCAAGCGTTACCGCAACTCAAATGAAGTCGATTGTGGATGGCAGTGTTAAGAAGAAGTTTCTACGAAATCCATGGTGGAGGGTACATAATCTTCGGCCTGGCCGAACTTACGCCCGTATATACTTGTTTTTCATTAATGAGGGTACACAAATTTTGGAAATTTGCATTCCCCCATTAAAGTCACATGTGTTTGAACTATGGCAAATTTTTCGTAAATTTAACAAACGCATTTTTGATTTAATGAAACCGTCCGTAAATGAACTGCAATACTGAATCTTTAGTTTTTAGATAAAAACGCTTCAAATATAGACTAAGACTTATTTTGACGATTTTGTAACTTTAGTTTAATGTGTTGTTTTGTTTTTTTTTTTTGCAATTAGGAAAGTTTATTTATTTTTTATACCCACCACCATAGAATGGTGACGGTGGTATAATAAGTTTGTCATTCCGTCTGTAACACATCGAAATATCAATTTCCGACTATATAAAGTATATATATTCTTGATCAGGGAGAAATTCTAAGACGATATAACGATGTCCGTCTGTATGTCTGTCTGTCTGTTGTAATCACGCTACAGTCTTCAATAATGAAGCAATCGTGCTGAAATTTTGCACAAACTCGTCCTTTGTCTGCAGGCAGGTCAAGTTCGAAGATGGGCTATATCGGTCCAGGTTTTGATATAGTCCTCATATAAACCGACCACACGATTTGGGGTTTTGAGCTTATAAAGACTGTAGTTTTTATCCAATTTGCCTAAAATTTGAAATCTAGAGGTATTTTAGGACCATAAAGAGGTGTGCCAAAAATGGTGAGTATCGGTCCATGTTGTGGTATAGCCGCCATATAGACCGTTCTCCCGATTTTACTTCTTGGGCTTCTAGAATACGTAGTTTTTACCCAATTTACCTGAAATTTGAAATCTAGAGGTAAAGCGGTATGCCAAAAATGGTGAGTATCGGTCCATATTGTGGTATAGCCCCCATATAGACCGTTCTCCCGATTTTACTTCTTGGGCTTCTAGAATACGTAGTTTTTATCCAATTTGCCTAAAATTTTAAGTCTAGAGTTACTGTAGGACCATAAAGAGGTGTGCCAGAAATAATGCGTATCGGTCCATGTTTTGGTATAGCCCCCATATAGACCGAATTCTCAATTTTACTTCTTGGGCTCCTAGAATCCGTAGTTTTTACCCAATTTGGCTGAAATTTGAAATCTAAAGGTATTCTAGGACCACAAAGAGGTATGCCAAAAATAGTGAGTATAGGTTCATGTTTTGGTATAGCACCCATATAGACCGATCTCCCGATTTCATTTCTTGGACTTATAGAAACCGTAGATTTTATTCAATTTGCCTCAAATTGAAAATCAAGAGGTATTTTAGGACCATAAAAAGGTGTGCCAAAAATGGTGAGTATCGGTCCATGTTTTGGTATAGCCTCCATAGAGACCGATCGCCCGATTTTAGTTCTTTGGATTCTAGAATACGTAGTTTTTATCCAATATGCCTGAAATTTGAAATCTAGAGGTATTTTAGGACCTTAAAGAAGTATGCCAAAAATGATGAGTATCGGTCAATGATTTGATATAGCCCCCATATAGACCGATCTCCCGATTTTATTTCTTGGGCTTATAGAAACCGTAGTTTTTATCGAATTTGTCTGAAATTGAAAATCTAGAGGTATTGTAGTACCACAAATACGTGTGCCGAAAATGACGTGTATTGGTCCATGTTTTTGTATATCCCCCATATAAACCGATCTTCAGATTTTATTTCTTGGGCTTATAGAAACCGTAGTTTTTATCCAATTTGCACGAAATTCTAAATCTAGAATTATTTTACGACCATAAAGAGTTGCGGCGAAAATGGTGAGTATAGGTCAGTGTTTTGGTATAGCCCCCATATATACCGATCTCCCAATTGTACTTTTTGGGATTGTAGAAATCGTAGTTGTTGTCCAATTTTTCTGAACTATAAATAGGTGTGCAAGGAATGATTTTATTGTTTGGGATTTTAGAAACCGTAGTTTTTATCCAATTATCCTGCAATTTGAAATCTAAACGTATTTTAGGACCATAAACAGGTGTGCCAAAAACGGTGAGTATCGGTCCATGTTTTAGTATAGCCCTACTAAGATCAATCTCTCGATCTACTTGGGTTTCTAGAAACCGTAGTTTTTATCCGATTTGCCTGAAATTGTATTTTAGACTCACAAAAACGTGTATCGGAGTTAGTTTTTATCGGTCCATTAGTTAAGGCCTCCATATAGATTTCATTTCTTGAGTGTATAGAAGGCGCACTGATCATGAAAATTGCTTGAAACTGAATGTAAAATTTCCATATTTTACTTCTTGTTATCATTTAAATAATGGGGGTGAAAATCTACAGATTTAAGATTTCCATCCAAGATGTTATTTCATTATTTTCTAGCACACTTACAAGAGATGTTAATGATTCCTCTAAAACTCAAACAAAAATGGTTCTTATAAATCCAAAATTTGATATAGTCTTCATAGGTAAAATCTTTAAATTTATCTTCGGGAAGTGTACTAGTTGAACGGCTCTGCTTGGGAGAATATCTGTCATCAAACCCCCCTGGAAATTATAATATTTGATTCATGGTGGTGGGTATTTAAGATTCAGCCCGGCCGATATACTTGTTTCATAAAATTTTATTACATGCATAAATGAGGTGTTTAAAATTTCTCTAAAACTCAAACAGAAATAGTTCTCATAAATTCAGAATCTGGTGTATTCTCCATATGTACAAATTTTGAAATTTGACTTCGAGAAGCATAGCATTTGACCAATCGTCGTGGGGTAGAATGTTTCATAAAATTCCCATGCAGTACTATGTATTTTCAAGTATCCCCTTACGACGAGTGATTTTCAAAGCAAACCATTATATTTGATCCATGGTACCGAACTAACGTTCCTCTTTTTCAAATCACAAATTTTAATTTTTTTTCTTTTTCTAGTTCCTCCTACCCCAGAATGCCAAAAATTCCACTAAAAGGTTATCACCAATCGAAATTTATATTGGGAATTATTTATATTTAACATTGGCTACATTATCAATTTTCCAATTATTCCCACTGTGTGTTCGTATATCCTTGTGGACTACGGCATCAGTTCGATACGCTCTCGTTTGGCCAATATATCTTAGTGTCTCCAATGTCTAGGGAGTCATTATGTTTTAGATATAGGCCTAGCTGATGACAGTAGCCAGTATTAAATTTTTAACAATACCCCCGACCATTGTCACCAGAGAACACAATAAAGTACTACAACAAAGATAAAAGTGAAGATAATACCAAAGTCGGGGGGGGGGGGAGTAAGCTTGGTAGCTTGGTTTATGAACAAATGACGATTAAATTTCCAATGGAATTCATTTCCATGTTTGGGCTATGAAAACGAAATGCTGATGATGAAGCTGTTTCTGACCATGTTTATTTATTGTTTTATATTGGTTCAAGGGAGTGAAAGGGAGAGAGAGTAGCGAGAGGATGTTGCAAAAGTTGTGGTGTTAATGGATGAAGTCTTATATTTTGGCTATAACCATGTCCAGTGCTGTTGTTGACCCTTTTTATCATTCATTGGATATGCGACAGACACAATACAAGCATTCCGAAAATAAACCCTACACATCTCCCAATTTAACTTTCAACGGTGTTAAGTGTTGTAATGCAGCCTTCAGCATCACTGAACACAAATGGGGGGCGGATGCTGAGCAAGGATAACAGCTTGAACGATAGGTAGATGTTATTTATGGGTATTGTTTTATATTTAACGAGAGACATTTAAATACATATCTATAAGGGTTGTTTATTGGAATATTTGTTTAAAATTGTATATATGTCTCCAAGGAAAGTTTTGATGTATAAAAAGTAATAGGTAAACTTTTAAAATATTTTTAAAGCTTTCAATCCCTTCTAAATAGTACACTAAAAAATTTTGACCTAATTCGAAAAAAAATATTGAGGAGAAAATTTCTAAATGAATACTAAAATAAATAAAATAAAGACATTTCAATTAAAAGCAAATTTATAATATTTTTTTAACAGTCGTGACCACCCTCAAAAAATTAAAAAATCCACCCAAATCCTACAAAAATTTAAATTTTTATATGAAAAACTTTTTTTGGCCATATCTCCAAAACTAAGCGTCCTAGAGCGAAACGGACGATAATTCGTGACCACCATATTTATATTGAAAAATCCACCCAAATCCTAAAAAAAATAAATTTTTATATGAAACACTTCGTTTGGCCATATCTCCTTAAATATGCGTCCTAGACCGAAAATGGCGATAATTCGTGACCACCCTCCAAAAATTGAAAAATCAACCCAAAAGCTAAACAAAAATTGAAATTTTTATATGAAAAACTTCTTTTGACCATATCTCCTAAACTAAGCGTCCTAGAGCGAAAAGGACGATAATTCGTGAAAATTGAAAAATCCACCCAAATCTTAAAAAAAATTTAAATTTTTATATGAAAACCTTCTTTTGGCCATATCTCCTTAAATATGCCTCCTATAGCGAAAAAGACAATAGTTCGTGACCATTCCACCCAAATCCAAAAAAAAGGACAAAATTTAATGAAAGATCAAACCGCCTTTCATCAAATTTAGGACACGACTGTTATAAAACAAAACTTCTCGATGTAAATAAATAAGAATCACATATTTCAATTAAAAACAAGTATATACAGCCGTAAGTTCGGCCAGGCCGAATCTTATGTACCCTCCACCATGGAAAGACTGTCATCCACAATCGAATTACTTGGGTTGTGGTATCTTAAAACTTCTTAACATCGTTTTCTAAATTGTGAGTTAGTCCATACGTGGTATATATTAGACAAAAAAGTTATGGATAGGTAAGTCTACAAATAATTACGAATCGACATGGACTTTTGCACGGTACGTAGAGAGCCAGAATTGAAATATGGGGGTCGGTTATATGGGGGCTATATAGAATTATGAACTTGATATGGACCAATTTTTGTGTGATTGGGGATCGATTTATCTGAGGGCTATATATAACTATAGACCGATATGGACATAGTTAGGCATGGTTGTTAACGGCCATATACTAGCACAATGTACCAAATTTCAACTGACTCGGATGAAATTTGCTCCTCCAAGAGGCTCCAAAACCAAATCTCGGGATCGGTTTATATGGGGGGTATGTATGATTATGGACTGATATGGACCACTTTTGGCATCGTTGTTAAATATCACATTCTACCACCACGTACCAAATTTCAACCAGATCGGATGAATTTTGCTTCTCCAAAAGGCACCGGAGGTCAAATCTGGGGATCGGTTTATATGGGACCTAATATAATTATTGACCGATTTCGACCAATTTTTGCACGGGTGTTTGAGGCCATATATTAACACCACGTACCAAATTTCAACTGAATCAGATGAATTTTGGTCTTCCAAGAGGCTCTGGAGGTCAAATCTGGTGATCGGTTTATATGGGGGCTATATATAATTATGGACCCATATGGACCAATTTTTGTATGGTCATTAGAGACCATATACTAACACCATATACCAAATTTCAGCCGGATCGGATGAAATTTGCTTCTCTTAGAGGCTCTGCAAGCCAAATCGGGGGATCGGTTTGTATGGGGGCTATATGTAGTTATGGACCGATGTGGACCAATTTTTGCAAGGTTGTTAGATACCGTATACTAACACCATATACCAAATTTCAGCCGGATCGGATGAAATTTGCTTCTCTTAGAGTAATCGTAAAAGTAAATTCGGGAGTTAGGTCTATATTTGGGGCTATACCAAAACATGGACCAATACTCACCTCTTAATGGTCCTAAAATACGTCTAGAATTCCAATTTCAGACAAACTGGGTAAAAACTACGAATTATAGAAGCCCAAGAAGTATAGTCGAGAGATCAGTCTATATGGGGGCTATACCAAAAACATAGACCGAAAAGCACAATTTTCGGCACACCTTGTGATGGTCCTAAAATACCTCTAGAGTTCCAACTTCAGGCATATTGGATAAAAACTACGGATTTTAGAAGCCCAAGAATTAAGGTCGGGAGATCGGTCTATATGGGGGCTACACCAAAAGATCGACCGATACACCCCAGTTGCGACACACCTATTTGTGATCTTAAAATACCTCTAGATTTTTAATTTCAGGCAAATCCGATAGTAAATACAGTTTCTAGAAGCCCAAGATGTAAAATCGGGAGATCGGTCAGGTAAATCGAATTGATAATACGGTTTCTAGAAGCAGAAGAAATAAAATCGGGAGATCGGTCTATATGAGGGCCATACCAAAACATGGACCGATACATGCCATTTTCGACACACCAATTTCTGGTCCTAAAATACCTCTAGATTTTTAATTTCAAGCAAATCAGATAGTAAATACAGTTTCTAGAAGCCCAAGAAGTAAAATCGGAAGATCGTTCTATATAGGGGCTATACCAAAAGATGGACCGTTACGCCCCATTTTCGCCACACCTATTTGTGCTCCTAGAATACCTGTAGATTTCAAATTTCAGGCAAATCGGATGGTAAATACAGTTTCTAGAATCCAAAGAAGCAAAATCGGGAGATCGGTCTATATGGGGACTATACCAAAACATGGACCGATACGGACTTTTTTCGAAGCACCTCTTTATGGTCCTAAAATACTTCTAGATTTTCAATTTCAAGCAAATCGGAATACAGTTTCTAGACGGGCTTGTCATAGGACGGAAGTACTCCTTTTTTGGATCCTTTGCATTGCTTTAGAAGTTGTGCCCTAGAAGTTAATTTGAATGAAGAAATTTAAAAAGCGAAAAAAAAACAATTTTTTTTCAACCAATTTCACTTTTTTCATCCATATGTTTTATTACACAATTATTTTCCTATTATGTATTTTTACAATTTGAAAAACTTTTTCGCTCCGACCAGGGGTTAAACCTGGGTTTGCTGGCACCATAACAGAACGCCTTAGCACACTCAGCCACAAACGCCATTAAACATAAAGGGTCGAAAGGCCAATTCAAATGTTTGTGATATGATCGTAATACGAAACCAAGGAATAACATTCTAATTGCTTATCGAGATGTTCTTTATTAGTATGAACGAAAAAATAAGAAACGCAGGTTTGAATCTCACCAGCGGCAATTTTTTTATCAAATATTTGTTTAAAAAATTAATTTTTTATCATGAATTGTTTTTATTTTTTATTTTCGGCATATATTTTCGTATAAATATATTTTTTCCATTAAAAATCAACAAATAATTAAAAATTCTTGTAATTTGCAAAACGTTCTCAAAAGAACTTCCATGGAAGCGAAAAAGTCAAATGGCACAGGTTCAAATCCCAGCGGGGATGAAATTAATTTTTTGTATTATTTTTTTTTTTTTTACTTTTTTATTAATTTTCATTTTTTTTCATTTTTTTAGTTTTTTTTCATTAGTTTTCTATTTTTTTTGTAAAATTTAATTGTCCAAAATTTGCACTTAAAATAGCCTGATTGCGTTCTTTCTAATACTTGTCCACAAAGACTGCATCGGAAGTAGAAAAAAAATCATTGGGGGATCCCACGATGCGCTTTAGAAGAAATGTTTGTGGACTTGTCCAAATGGACAGCATCAGAAGTTTAAAAAACTCGATGGGGGATTCTGGGATGGGCTTTAAAAGAAATGTTTGTGGAACAACTTCCAATTTTTATTGCTGGGACGTTTTGGTATAGCCCCCTATATAGACCTCCTTTAAAGGTCATTCTTGGTTGACGCGTGCAGAGTCCTATGGGAATAGCCATGGACTGCGGCCGAAATGTTTGCCAGGTTTCATTTGGATATTTTCCCGATAATATTCTGCTTTGTTAAATGCGCCCTAGAGTTTCTCCCTTATCAATAATGTAATCTATAATCGGCATGTATAGGTATTACAAAGTTAACCTGGTTTAGTTATAGTGGTAGCCGTTTAATTCATTTATTTATTTAGACTTTTCAATCTATTATGTGGGACCTCTTTTTTAGCCGAGTCCAAACGGCTTTTCACATTGCGGTGAATCTTTTTGAAGAAAAATATTGAAAATTTCTTTATTGAAATATTTCCCCAAAACTCCGAATCTGCTGATATCTGCACAAACACTACAAAATTCAAACGGCGTTTCACATTGCGTTGAATCCTTTTGAAGAAAAATATTGAAAATTTCTTTCTTGTCATATTTCTCCAAAACTCCAAATCTGCTGGTATCTGCACAAACACTACAAAATTACTGTCACCCTATAAAGTTCTCAAAAGATTGACCTTTAATGATTAAATTTCCTTATCGTTTCCTGGTTAAAAAAACAACAAAACACCATCCTTTTTCAATTTTCCTCCAGATACTTCAACTTGTTGTACACCATGTTTATAGCGTCTACACACAACGAGGTCAACAGAGTTTCAAATTGCTTCCACTTGGTATTATTATCGTCTTTGCAATATTCGTTCAAGTTTCAAGTTTTTATTATCACTGAAGTGACTTTAAACCCCATCGAGAAAAAAAATTTCTCCAAAAACACTCTTTAAAAAATTAAACCAAATTTATGAGTCTGACCTCATTTTTTGTATAGAGTCGCTTCATTGCCAACCAAGGCGATGGATGGTAGAGCTCTGAAAAAGCTTGCGTTGGTGGCAAAGCTAATGCTATGGTAGATGGTGGTAAGATGAATATATGGAGGGGGATGGGGGTAGTTTATTTGCCATTATCCTCTTAAAAATTGTAACAATGTAGGCGTCTTTCCCCACATACTATGGAGAGAACAGAACCCCAACACCAGAACAGAAACACCAAAGCCATATTTGAGGACACATTGTTGTTGAATTGTTTGATGATGATTTGAGCCAAAATATTTATGAGACCGCTTTTTGTCTTCTCTTGTTTTTTTTTTGTGCACAGAAAATGCCCATCGTATATGAAACTGCCTATTGTATTAATTCCCGAGCTTACTAAGGTAGTTATTCGAATACACTGAAGAAATTTTTATGTAGCTTATGCACACAGTCCATGGCCCAGCGAAAATGAGCCCCCTTTGCGGCGATAAAAATGGAATTCGAGAGCTCTTTGAGCCAAGTCGACAAGTTTCGAAAAAATGGCTACTAGGCCAAATGACTAGAATATAGTGGATGTTGCTGCAGTTGACCGTCGAGATTAGGGAGGTATGAACTGGATCATTATCCTGGTGGAAAAGTAATTTTCTTGGTCAAATGGTGACGTTTTTTTGCTCAAAAACAAAACCAATGATTGGACATAGGTTAGGTTTAGTATAGTGGCATCCCGTTACTTTTAGACTCACATAGACCATTTAGTCCATTGTGATACCACAAGTGACGAATGTCTCCCTTATCGATGACTACTGCCTCATTGCAGTTTAGGTTAGGTATAGTGGCAGCCCAATATTTCAGATTCACTTAGACTACTCAGTCTCTGGTTATACCACCGTGGTGAACATCTCACCTATCACTGAGTGATTCCAATGACAAGGGACCTCTTTTTTATAGCCAAGTCCGAGCGGCATTCCACATTGCGGTAAAACCACTCAGAGAAGCTTTTGAAACACCAAAATTACTGATAGGGTATAATCCACAAACTGTTCGATGCTTGGAAGAAAGTGGAATTTAACCCATGACCCTTTGTATGCAAGGCGGGCATGCTAAACGGTGACCCCCATCTCTGTGATTTTTTTTCTTTCTCAGGCAGTCGATGTAGATCACATATTTTATGTGTGATCACGTTCGAAGGGTAATATCCAGGCTTCTCAGCTTCCGGTGTATGTCAATTTATCCGTGATTCATCAATAGCCACGAAACCGAGCACAAACATCCTCGGATTATGAATACCAAAGTCTTAAGTCTCTTTTTGACCAATGAATTCGAAAAGCTGAAATGGATTTTTGGTAATACACAAATTCAACTAGTGGACATATTTGATAATCTTCAAATTTGACTAATCGATTTTTGATATCTTCGAAAATTGACTCAATCCAAATAATCGATTTCCGAAGCCGACCAAAATTCTCTAATTGACTTTTGATGTTCGGAACATATTCTAACGAATATGTTCCGAAAACGAATGCAACACTTTTTGGAAAATGAGCTTGAACCAAAGCTATTGAAATTTCAACAAGTATATACGGCCGTAAGTTCGGCCAGACCGAATCTTATGTACCCTCCACCATGGATTGCGTAGAAACTTCTACGAAAGACTGTCATCCACAATCGAATTACTTGGGTTGTGGTATCTTAAAACTTCTTAACATCGTTTTCTAAATTGTGAGTTAGTCTATACGTGTATATGATAGACAAAATAATTATGTATAGGTAAGTCTAATAATAATTACGAATCGACATGGAGATTGAAATATGGGGGCAATATAGAATTATGAATTTGATATGGACCAAATTTTGTGTGATTGGAGATCGATTTATCTGAGGGCTATATATAACTATAGACCGATATGTACCTAATTAGGCATGATTGTTAACGGCCATATACTAGCGCAATGTACCAAATTTCAACTGACTCGGATGAAATTTGCTCCTCCAAGAGGCTCCAAAACCAAATCTCGGGATCGGTTTATATGGGGGCTATATATGATTATGGACTGATCTGGACCACTTTTGGCATGGTTGTTAAATATCATATACTACCACCACGTAACAAATTTCAACCAGATCCGATGAATCTTGCTTCTCCAAAAGGCAACGGACGTCAAATGTGGGGATCGGTTTATATGGGGGCTATATATAATTATTGACTGATATAAACCAATTCCTGAATGATTGGTGGATACCACATACTAACACCACGTACCAAATTTAATCCGAATCGGATGAATTTTGCTCTTCCAAGGGGTTCCGGATGTCAAATCTGGCGGTCGGTTTATATGGGGCCTATACATATAATTATTGACCGATTTCGACCAATTTTTCATGGGTGTTTGAGGCCATGTATTAACACCACGTACCAAATTTCAACTGAATCAGATGAATTTTGGTCTTCCAAGAGGCTCCGGAGGTCAAATATAGGGGCTATATATAATTATGGACCGATGTGGACTAATTTTTGCATGGTCACTAGAGACCATATACCAAATTTCAGCCGGAACGGATGAAATTTGCTTCTCTTAGAGGCTCCGCAAGCCAAATCGGAGGATCGGTTTATATGGGGGCTATATATAATTATGGACCGATGTGGACCAATTTTTGCATGGTTGTTAAATACCATATGCTAACACCATGTACCAAATTTCAGCCAGATCGGATGAAATTTGCTTCTCTTAGAGCAATCGCAAGCCAAATTTGGGGGTCCATTTATATGGGGGCGATACGCAAAAGTGGACCGATATGGCTCATTTGCAATACCATCCGACCTACATCAATAACAACTACTTGTGCCAAGTTTCAAGTCGATAGCTTGTTTCGTTCGGAAGTTAGCGTGATTTCAACAGACGGACATGCTCAGATCGACTCAGAATTTCACCACGACCCAGAATATATTTATGGGGTCTTAGAGCAATATTTCGATGTATTACAAATGGAATGACAAAGTTAATATACCCCCATACTATGGTGAGGGTATGAAAAGTGCAAGAGCATACCGATGTGCAAAAAAATGTTAGACTGAAAAGAGCGAATGAATTTACCCCTTGCACCAAAGTGGTCAGTTAACGAATGAGAAGTCATTCCAAATTAAGTGGTTTGTGAACCTAACAAAACGATCGGGTTTACTTGCCAAAAAGGACAGCTGAAAATTTACACATTCGATTGGTCATCAGAACTCAAGCACCGCCGTTGTTAAGGTTGTGGGCCGACGTAACGGACGATGGTCCCCGCTCGTATTTTTCAAGAGTAGAATAAAAATAAATGTCGAATACTAGCGAGAATATGTGCTATGCGTCTTTCAACATTGAAGCCTTGGTAAGACAAGCATTTCGGCCTCATGGCGCATGGTCACTTCAACAGGTCTCAGCGTCATTTTACACAGCACGCGTCAACTAAGAATGATTTATAAAAGAGGTTCCTTGCTTCATTTGTACCGGATAATATCCATCAAAATCTCCGAATCTCAAACATTTTAACTTTTGATCTTCGGGCTTTTTAGGGAGTAAGAGTGCCAGTAAAAAAATACCAAAATCTCGATCATATCAAGATGGAAATGGGATAAAATACAGCAGATCCAGTTTCGAGCAGCATATGAGAGATTTGAAACTCATTATTCGAGCCAAAGGTAAGCAATATCAAATAAATACAGACAGATTATAAAATACGATTTTATAGCATTTTTTTTTTGCATTTGAACAATAAAAACTTGTTCAAATGCAAGCGTGGTGACATGATAACGGAGGACGGTGAACGCAGTGGACGCCCGAAAGAGGTGGTTACCGACGAAAACATCAAAAAAATCTACAAAATGATTTTGAATGACCGTAAAATGAAGTTGATCGAGATAGCAGAGGCCTTAAAGATATCAAAGGAATGTGTTGGTCATATCATTCATCAATATTTGGATATGCGGAAGCTCTGTGCAAAATGTGTGCCGCGCGAGCTCACATTTGACCAAAAACAACAACGTGTTGATGATTCTGAGCGGTGTTTGCAGCTGTTAACTCGTAATACACCGAGTTTTTCCGTCGATATGTGACAATGGATGAAACATGGCTCCATCACAACAATCCTGAGTCCAATCGACAGTCGGCTGAGTGGACAGCGACCCACCGTCTCCGAAGCGTGGATTGACTCAAAAGTCCGCTGGCAAAGTAATGGCCTCTGTTTTTTGGGATGCGCATGGAATAATTTTTATCGATTGTCTTGAGAACGGAAATACCATCAACAGTGACTATTATATGGCGTTATTGGAGCGTTTGAAGGTCGAAATCGCGGCAAAACGGCCCCATATGAAGAAGAAAAAAGTGTTGTTCCTCCAAGACAACGCACCGTGCCACAAGTCATTGAGAACGATGGCAAAAATTCATGAATTGGGCTTCGAATTGCTTCCCCATTCTCCGTATTCTCCAGATCTGGCACCAGCGACTTTTTCTTGTTCTCAGACCTCAAAAGTATGCTCGCAGGGAAAAAATTTGGCTGCAATGAAAAGGTGATCGCCGAAACTGAGGCCTATTTTGAGGCAAAACCGAACGAGTACTGCCAAAATGGTATCAAAAAATTGGAAGGTCGTTATAGTCGTTGTATCGTTCTTGAAGGGAACTATGTTGAACAATAACAACGAATTTTGACAAAAAAAAATGTGTTTTCTTTGTTAGACCGGGGACTTATCAACCAACCTGTTATGCAAGGCGGGCATGCTAACCATTTCACCACTGTGGCTCCCATCTACAGAGTTAGTAGGCCACTAATATTGAGTTCATTATTAAAACAAGTATAAACGGCCGTAAGTTCGGCCAGGCCGAATCTTATGTACCCTCCACCATGGATTGCGTAGAAACTTCTACGAAAGACAGTCATCCACAATCGGATTACTTGGGGTGTGGTATCTTAAAACTTCTTAACATCGTTTTCTAAATTGTGGGACTAATGTATACGTGGTATACATTAGACAAAAAACAGTATGTGTAGGTAAGTCTACAAATAATTACGAATCGATATGGACTTTTGCATGGTACGTAGGGAGCCAGAATTGAAATAGGGTCGCTTATATGGGGGCTATATACAATTATTGATATGGACCAATTTTTGTGTGATTGGGGATTGATTTATCTGAGGGCTATATATAACTATAGACCGATATGGACCTAGTTAGGCATGGTTGTTAACGGCCATATACTAGCACAATGTACCAAATTTCAACTGACTCGGATGAAATTTGCTCCTCCAAGAGGCTCCAAAACCAAATCTCGGGATCGGTTTATATGGGGGCTATATATGATTATGGACTGATATGGACCACTTTTGGCATGGTTGTTAAATATCATATACTACCACCACGTACAAAATTTCAACCAGATCGGATGAAATTTGCTTCTCCAAAAGGCACCGGAGGTCAAATCTGGGGATCGGTTTATATGGGTGCTATATATAATTATGGACTGATATGAACCAATTCCTGCATGGTTGTTGGATACCATATACTAACATCACGTACCAAATTTCAACCGAATCGGATGAATTTTGCTCTTCCAAAGGGCTTCGGAGTTCAAACCTGGGGATCGGTTTATATGGAGGCTATATATAATTATGGACCCATTTCGACCAATTTTTGCATGGGAGTTTGAGGCCATATATTAACACCACGTACCAAATTTCAACTGAATCAGATGAATTTTGGTCTTCCAAGAGGCTCCGGAGGTCAAATCTGGTGATCGGTTTATATGGGGGCTATATATAATTATGGACCGATGTGGACCAATTTTTGCATGGTTGTTAGATACCATATACTAACACCATGTACCAAATTTCAGCCGGATCGGATGAAATTTGCTTCTCTTAGAGGCCTCGCAAGAAAAATCGGGGGATCGGTTTATATGGGGCCTATATATAATTATGGACCGATGTGGACCAATTCTTGCATGGTTGTTTGAGATCATATGCTAACGCCATGTACCAAATTTCGGCCGGATCGGATGACATTTGCTTCTCGTAGAAGCCTCGCAAGCCAAATCGGGGGATCGGTTTATATGGGGGCTATATATAATTATAGACCGATGTGGACCAATTTTTGCATGGTTGTGAGAGACCATATACTAACACCATGTACCAAATTTCAGCCGGATCGGATGAAATTTGCTTCTCTTAGAGTTTCCGCAAGCCAAATCGGGGGATCGGTTTATATGGGGCCTATATATAATTATGGACCGATATGGACCAATTTCTGCATGGTTGTTAGAGACCATATACTAACAGCATGTACCAAATTTCAGCCGGATCGGATGAAATTTGCTTCTCTTAGAGCAATCGCAAGCCAAATTTGGGGGTCGTTTATATGGGGGCTATACGTAAAAGTGGACCAATATGGCCCATTTGCAATACCATCCGACCTACATCAATAACAACTACTTGTGCCAAGTTTCAAGTCGATAGCTTGTTTCGTTCGGAAGTTAGCGTGATTTCAACAGAGGGACGGACGGACGGACATGCTCAGATCGACTCAGAATTTCACCACGACCCATAATATATATACTTTATGGGCAATATTTCGATGTGTTACAAACGGAATGACAAAGTTAATATACCCCCCATCCTATGGTGGAGGGTATAAAAATAGGAAATCGATGAATTAGTGTGGATAATGTAGCCAAATTTATGAAAATCTGGCAATATATTTATGTAAGAGCTATATGTTAGTCTAAGTTCGATCGGCTAATATATCTAAATTTGAAATTTGAGTAAAATTTGTCAATAAATAAGAGAATTATGGACAAATTTGGGAAATCAAGCACATATATGGGAGCTATATCTAAATGTGAATCTATTTGAATGATATTTTGCAGGATAAATTTATACCAGAGAAGGTTACCTAATGGTAAGTTTGATTAAGATCGGTTAATAAATAATGCCACTATGGTCAAAATTAAAGTTATTAGGGGTACATTTTGAAAATTGGGCGATACATATATGTGGGAGCTATATCTAAATTTGAACCAATTTGGAAGATATTTTGCAGGTTTAGTTCATACCACAGATGATTACTTTGTGCTAAATTTTTGTAAGATCGGTTGATAAACAAGGGTTTTATGGCCAACTTTGGCAAAATCAGGCGATACATATATCTGAGAGCTATATCTAAATTTGAACCGATTTCGATGAAATTTTGCAGATTTGAAGAGTTATGAAAAATATTACTTTGCGCCAAATTTAAAGACGATCGGTGAGTTATAAAGCGCAACGTAACCCCATTTGTCGAAATCGGGCGATACATATATATGGGAGCTATATCTAAATTTGATCCGATTTCTTTCAAATTCAATAGCGTTCGTCCTTGTGCCCAAAAACCACCCTGTATCAATTTTCATCAAAATCGGTTAATAATTGCGACCGGAATCCTGCGAACACCAAATACATGGACAGATGGAAGACGGACGACCACCAAGCGCTAGATCGACTAAGGAGGTGATTCTGAGTCGCACGGTATATATTTTAAGGGGTCTAAAATCAATATTTCTGGTAGGCACATTTTTTAGCAGATCAAAGTTACTATACCCTGACCACTGTGTGGTTTAGGGTATAAAAAAGAAGCAGTGTATATATGACCAAGAAGTCAAATCGTTCGGGATCGTTTTATATGGAGATATATCGAAACATGGAACGATATAACTCATCTTCGAACTTGACCTGCGTGCAGACCAATTGGGGGTATAGTGTAATTGCAATAGACAGACAAACAGACATCGTTAGATCGTCTTAGAATTTCATCCTGATCACAAATATACATACTTTATATAGTCGGAAATGGATATCTCGATTGTGAATGACATTGTATTATACTACCACAACTATCATGTGGTGGTTGCTTTTAAAAATATTTTGTAAATGTCAGAAAGTCTATATAAAACCAAAATGTTGACATTCAAATTTTACAAAAATTCAAAAAGTTTCGGGGCGTACAAAATCTCATTCTTCTCAAACAAATAATTTGTTGTTGAAGAACAGATTTTTGAGTGTATCTACGAGCTGGATCACAATTAGGCTTAAATTATTTGACATTTTTATGGTTCTTTCCACCAACACAAACATTGTAATGTATGTAACGGCACAATATTACTTCCTTATAAATTGTTCCATTGTAAATCATTTGATATATGGTCAAAGAATGTCGATAAGCATGTATTTAAGTACCACTAACTTATGTCTGTCACTTAATTTCCGGTTTATTTATTGTGGTTTAATTGACCTTGACAGCAAAAAATAAAAGAAAGAATTGAAAGAAATATTTTTGCAATTACTTGGTCAAATTGAAATGGCCAATCGAGCGTAAAATATATATATATATTTTTTTCGTTTCATATATGTATTTTGTTTTGAATGAATCAATTTACATTGAAGAATATATAGAGGAGTTCATAAATCATTTTGAACCAATTTCGCATTGTAATTAGAGGGCCAAATCATGACGATTACGAAGTTAAATCTTATTTCGCAGGTGGTCGTGGGGGGTTCGGGCTTATATGGCCTTTATAACATTATGGATCGATATTATCTAATTTTCTCAATTTGAAAAATTATTCGTTCTGACCGCATGTAGAACCTGGATTTGTTGGCACCATAACGAAACGCCTTATAGTACACTCACAAACTTATCCAAACAACCTTCGTCAGATATGAAAAAATTGATGGAGGATCCCGGGATGCGCTTAAAATGAAATGTTTTTGGAACAACTTCCTTTTTTATACCCTCCATCATAGGATGAGGGGTATATTAACTTTGTCATTCCGTTTGTAACACATCGAAATATTGCTCTAAGACCCCATAAAGTATATATATTCTGGGTCGTGGTGAAATTCTGAGTCGATCTGAGCACGTCCGTCCGTCTGTTGAAATCACGCTAACTTCCGAACGAAACAAGCTATCGACTTGAAACTTGGCACAAGTAGTTGTTATTGATGTAGGTCGAATGGTATTGCAAATGGCCATATCGGTCCACTTTTACGTTTGGCCCGATATAAACGGACCCTCATATTTGGCTTTCTGATCCTCTAAGAGAAGCAACTTATATCCGATCCGGCTGAAATTTGGTACATGGTGTTAGTATATGGTCTCTAAAAACCATGCAAAAATTGGTCCACATCGGTCCATAATTATATATAGCCCCCATATAAACCGATCCCCCCATTTGGCTTGCGGAGTCTCTAAGAGAAGCCAATTTCATCCGATACGGCTGAAATTTGGTACATGGTGTTAGTACATGGTCTCTAACAAACATGCAGGAATTGGTTCATATCAGTC
The DNA here is from genome assembly GCF_050003625.1 of Haematobia irritans. Lineage (NCBI taxonomy): Eukaryota > Metazoa > Arthropoda > Insecta > Diptera > Muscidae > Haematobia > Haematobia irritans. The sequence goes on along the minus strand of NC_134397.1, from coordinate 149,597,039 downwards.
CATAATTATATATAGCACCCATATAAACCGATCCCCAGATTTGACCTCCGGTGCCTTTTGGAGAAGCAAAATTCATCCGATCTGGTTGAAATTTTGTACGCGGTGGTAGTATATGATATTTAACAACCATGCCAAAAGTGGTCCATATCAGTCCATAATCATATATAGCCCCCATATAAACCGATCCCGAGATTTGGTTTTGAAGCCTCTTGGAACAGCAATTTTTTTTTTTTTTTTTTTATTTATTTAAAATTTCAATTAAAAACATAACAATACATCTTATAGCCTCAGCGCCTTTAAGACATTTTTGAGGCAAGTTGGCAAGATAACAACTACTCTAAAGTTTTTAATTAAGAAGTAACCTAAAACTATATAATATTTTAATATTAATACAGTTGATTATTGTAAATAATTCAAATTACAAATTAATTCAAAAATTCCTGAACATTACGTAGTAAATGATTCTTCAAATTCCGTTTGAATTGCGATAGCCGTAACAAGTTCCTTACATCAACCGGTAATCTGTTAAACAAGGAGCAACCAATGCATTCTACTCGTTGTCTGGACATCTCCAACCTACATCTAGCTACTCGTAATTGTGTTCTATTCCTTGTATTAAACGTAATCTGATTCTGATAAAATCCAATAGTGTGATATCCTATATTATTCAATGATTTATAAACATAAATAAGTATCTGATATCTGTACAGATAATATACTGGCAAAATTGTGTTGCAAATTTTCCCATACAAATCCACTGTAGAATATCTCTGCGGCAAGTTGTGAACCGCTTTTAGTGCCTTGTTCTGCATGCGTTGCAGTGATTGTAACTCAGTTGAGTTTTTGTGACCATAGATTCTCGCCAAAAACCCAATATGGCTGTGAACTAATGCTTGATATATCATCATCTTGGTTTCAGTGTTTAAGACATACCTAAGTTTATTCAAAATCCCAACAGCCGGGGATACCTTATTTCTTATAAAAGCAATATGCAAGTCCCAAGATAAATTAAACCTCAAATGTAGTCCTAAGTATTTTACTTCGCTCACTTCCTTAACCTCATGCTCACCTATAGATATCGAAAAGTCCTGGCGAAGTTGATGTGAATTCGGTCTGAATCTAATTAGCTTGGTCTTAAACGCATTTAATACCATCTTGTTAATCCTCATATACTCTAGGACTAAACACATATCACGCTCCATTGAAATTTTCAAAACAAGCTCGTTTCTATACGGATAAAGAAGGCATATGTCATCCGCAAACATAAACATACACCCTTCCAATCCTAGATTTGAAATATCATTTATATAAATTGCAAACAACAGCGGCCCTAAACAACTACCTTGAGGTACTCCACTGTTCACATCACACATACTACTCCTTTCGCCGGAAACTTGTACAAACTGTTTCCTATTATACAAGAAACTCCGTAGTAACAATAATTCTCTTCCTCGAATCCCATAGTAATATAATTTTTCAAGAAGTATATCATGATCAATTATATCAAAAGCTTTAGTGAGATCCAAAAATATGGCACCAACACCCTTATATCCTTGATCCAAACTCTTACATACAAAATTCAATAGATTCATAGTAGCCTCTTCTACTCCAGACCCCTTCCTAAAACCAAATTGGTATCTATATATTGTGTTACTATCATCTAGGTATTTAGATATGCTTCTATGTAATAATTTCTCCAATACCACGTCAACGATTGATAAAATACTCACTGGCCGAAATTGATCAATAGAAAGTGCACCTCCAACTTTCGGAATTGGTATAACCTTACTAATTTTTAAACTTTGGGGGTAATTTCCAGAGTCAACCATAACATTAAATATTTTTACTAAATATGGACATAAATACTCCTTGAACTCAATAACAACATTTGATGATATATTATCGTATCCAGGAGATTTATTCCGCTTCAAATCACTCACAATATCATAAACTTCCTGTAAAGTACAATGAACTAAAACAAACCTATTTTGAGTCCGGCATAAAGTCCTCAGATTATTGCAGTTATCTCCGGAATATTCTACAATGGATTGCTTCAATTCCTGAACAGAATGTATAAAAAAATTATTCAAAACTTCTGCTTTCATTCTATTTTCTACAATAGTTTGACCCTTAAAAGAGAAATCTGGGACTGATCTTTTGTCTTTTCTACCAAGAACATTGTTGACAAACCTCCACGTCTTTGATGTATCCCCACTCACTTTCAACAAATTTTCATAAAAGTAACTTTGCCTTGACAATCTAGAAGCCACCCTCACTATTTTACTAATTTGTTTTAATAACATATTATATCTACAGCTTTTAGATTTCCTTCTTTTTGCAAGTAATTTTTCTTTGTAAAGAATTAATTTTTGCAAATTTGAATTTATCCATGGCATCATTTCGAATCTCATAAGCAATCTTGATCTAACTTCTGTTGTTGCATTTTCTATAGCCTTTGATAATGTATTTATAAATGTATCCGTATGATCAATAGGGGTTTCATTCTCCAAATGCACCATATTTACTTCCAAATATTCCTTAACTTTGTTCATATCAAATACAAACTTTGATTTTTCAATATATTTCTGTGGGATGTGCTCGTACGGAATTCGGCAGTTGACAATATTATGATCTGATAATCCACATTCAATGGAATCCACGTAAACCCTCTCAGATATATTGGAAAATACATGATCTATAGATACGCAGGAACCTGGCCTAGTGATTAAACTATGACAGCTTTCACAATCATAACTAAGAAATGTATCCCTTAAATTACCGAATTCCGTAGCCCTATTCTGATCAATATTCGAGTCCCCAAGAATCAAAGTAGCATTCTTAACTGCAAACCCCAGTATTCGTTCAAGCTTCGATATAAACAGCAATTCATCCGAGTCAGTTGAAATTTGGTACATTGTGCTAGTATATGGCCGTTAACAACCATGCCTAACTAGATCCATATCGGTCTATAGTTATATATAGCCCTCAGATAAATCGATCCCAATCACACAAAAAGTCCATATCGATTCGTAATTATTTGTAGACTTACCTATACATAACTTTTTTGTCTAATATATTCCACGTATGGACTAACTCACAATTTAGAAAACGATGTTAAGAAGTTTTAAGATACCACAACCCAAGTACACCGAAAAAAAGTGAACTGTTTTATAGGAAGAATGAACTACCTCGCACGAAAATTGAACTAAATTTTACTCCACATTTTGAGATTTCCACAAAGCGTTGAAAACCAGGAAATTTTAATGCCTTGTTGTACTTTTTAACTTCAGTTCACGAAATTACATCATCTCATAGAAGAAAAAATTAACTAAAAGTAAAGAAGAAAATCATTGGCGCCAAATCATGTCCATTTTAACCATACAGTAGTTCATTCTTACTATTTGTGGGAATCGAACGAAAATTTTCATTTGTTTTAGTTCATATTGAAGTTATGCGTACGGTCATTGAACTTTATACTCACGTTTAGTTCATAAAATTTTTGAGATATACTTAAAAAAAAGTAAGATTTCATTAAACTGGAAAATTTCGATAAAAATAATAAAATTTAACTACAGGCAAATAATTTTTCCAATAAAAATAAGTTAAATTTAGCGTTAGTTTAACAACGGAAATTTTTTTCTGTGTAATTCGATTGTTGATGACAGTCTTTCTTAGAAGTTTCTACGCAATCCATGGTGGAGGGTACATAAGATTAGGCCTGGCCGAACTTACGGCCGTATATACTTGTTTTTGTTTAATATATACACCGTATGGATTAACTTACAATTGAGAAGACGCTGTTAAGAAGTGGATGAAAGCCTTTAGTACAAGTTTCTATGCAATCCATGGTGGAGGGTATATAAGATTCGGCCTGGCCGACCTTACGGCCGTATATACTCCTTTTAATTTCTGTTTGCTTGTATGAAATTGAAACCGGATCAGATAAATATTTTTCCTCCATGAGTCTCCGAAAGTCAAATCTGTGGATCGGTTTATATGGGGGCTGTATATAATTATGGACCGATATGGACAAATTTTGTGTGGTTGTTAGAGGGCATATACTGACATCACGTACCAAATTGCAACTGGATCGGATGAAATTTGTTCTTCCAGGAGGCTCCGGAAATCAAAAAGGGGGTCGGTTTATAGTGGGTTATACCTAAAAGTGGTCCGATATGACCCATTGGCAATATCATCTAATCTGCATCAAGCGTTGCCAAAAAGTAATGTTCTTTTTGGATGCGGAAGTGCTGCAAAATTGGTGCAGAAGCGATGAATTTGACATTAGCTTGTCATAGGACGAATGTTCACCATTTCAACAGCAGTTGTACTGAATTTGTATTACTTTTGTATCAGAATTGAGTGTTTTTGATGTCAATTGATATAAATTTTATATTATTTTGCCAAATAAATAATTTTTATAATTTTTATACCCACCACCATAGAATGATGATGGGGGTATAATAAGTTTATCATTCCGTTTGTAACACATCGAAATATCGATTCTTGATCAGGGAGAAATTCTAAAACGATATAACCATGTCCGTCTGTCTGTCTGTCCAGATAGGCTGGCTGTCTGTTGTAATCACGCTACAGTCTTCAATAATGAAGCACTGGTGCTGAAATTTTGAAAAAAAATCGTCTTTTGTATGCAGGCAGGTCAAGTTTGAAGATGGGCTGTATCGGTCCAGATTTTGATATAGTCCCTATATAAACCGACCTCCCAATTTGAGCTCTTGGTCTTATAGAAACCGTCGTTTTTATCCAATTTGCCTGAAAATAGAAATCTAGAGGTGTTTTAGAACCATTAGGAGGTGTGCCACAAATGGTGGTATCGGTCCATGTTTTGGAATAGCCCCCATATAGACCGATCTCCCGATTTTATTTCCTGGGCATCTAGAATCCGTAGTTTTTATCCCATTTGCCTGAAATTGGAAATCAAGAGGTATTTTAGGACCATAAAGAGGTGTGCCAAAAATGGTTAGTATCGGTCCATGTTTTGGTATAGCCCCCATATAGACCGATGTCCCGATTTAACTTTTTGGGCTTATAGAAACAGTAGTTTTTATCGAATTTGCATGAAATTTGTAATCTAGATGTATTTTAGGAACATAAAGAGGTGTACCGAAAATGGTGAGTATCGATCCATGTTTTGATATAGCCCCAAAATTTGTGTTACCATCTCAACTACTTCACATTTGCTGGAAGCTATATAAAGGAGACAATTTTTTTACTTCTACAAAATCTCTAGAATTAAAATTTAAATCGGCTAACGCTATCCAGTTAATTGGAGGAAACTTCCATTGAAAATGGGTCTAAAATGTGTAACAGTCTACCATATTTCCCCAACTCTGGTGTACGTATATATGGGAGCTATATATAATCTGAACCGATTTTGACTAAATTTGACATATATAGTTAGAATAATACTTCTGCTATCTATGCGAAATTTCACTTAAATGGCCCCTTGGTCATATGAGTGCAAATCGGACGGAAGATATATATACCCTACGGGAAATTGGTGCAAATTGTCACTGACGGACCTATCACAGGACTGGTACCGGTGATCCAGTTTGTTGCAGTCATAATTTAATGATTTCCATACTCGCTTGATATAAAAAGCTTATTGGATCTACACATTTAGTGAAGTAGAATTATCAGAATAACCTATTGTTCAATATATTTCAAAAGTTTTTCATTTCTGGTGCGATTCGGATAACCAAACTGCAACAGATTCCTAAGAGTTTGTCCGAGACTGGTTAATGAGGACCTGTCTATGGAGTGCTACTACTAAAATGTCCCAGAACGTGTCCGAAGGAACGAGTCCAAGACGTGTCCTAAAGTGTAAATTTACCCCGTCAATGACAAACCAATGTTAAAGTGACCGGGCCCTTCCATACGTCTTGACCAGAACTAGGGCTGGTCCATGCACACCAGGGACTAGTCCTGTACCGGTCCTGTGGTTGATTCATTTCCCGTAGGGTAGGAACCATATCTAAATCTGAACCGATTTCAACCAAATTTGGCACAATTACCGATACTACTAAACGTACTCCTTGTGCGAAATTTGAAGCAAATCACAGCAAAACCCTGGATTTTGAGGTCATATAAGTTCAAATCGGACGAAAGATATATACGGGAGCTATATATAAATCTGAATCGATTTTGGCAATATTTGGCACATACAATAGTATCGTTTATCACAATGGACTGAATAGTCTAAGTGAGCCTGAATCATAATCGGGATGCCACTTTAACCTATCGTTAAAAGTACCGCTTATGCAAAATTTGAAGTAAGTCAGGGCAAAACTTTGGCTTTTGTCGCCATATATGTTCAAATCGGACGAAAGATATATATGGGAGCTATATCTAAATTTGAACCGATTTTATTCAAATTTACCAAACATTGGTAGAATGTCAATTCTATCCTTTAAGCAAAATTTCACGAAGATCTGTAGTAAACTTTGGCATATGAGTCTAAATCGGACGAAAGATATATATGGGTGCTCTATCGAAATATGAACCGATTTGGCTGATATTTTGCAAGATTTTCGAGATTCACAAAATATTTGGATGTACGGTATTTCAAGAAAATCGGTTGATAAACACGCGAACTATGACCAAATCGGGGATAAATATATATGGCAGCTATATCTAAATCTGAACCGATTTTTTCCAAAACCAATAGCGATAGTCTCTGTCCCAAGAAACGGCCCTATGCCAAATTTGAGGACGATCGGACATAAATTGCGAGCTGTTCTTTGTGCACGAAATTACATATACAGACAGACGGACAGACAGACAGACAGACGGACATCGTTAAATCGACACAGAATTTAATTCTAAGTCGATCGATATACTAAAAGATGGGTCTATGACCACTATTTCTTGGCGTTACATAAAAATGCACAAACTTATTATACCCTGTACCACAGTAGTGGTGAAGGGTATAAATATGAAAAAAGCGAGTTATAAACAAGTACATATGGCCGTAAGTTCGGCCAGGCCGAAGCTTATGTACCCTCCACCATGGATTGCGTAGAAACTTCTTCTAAACACTGCCATCCACAATCAAATTACTTGAGTTGCGGTAACGCTTAACGATGGCAAGGTACCTTAAAACCTTCAAACACCGTCTTCTAAATTATAAATAAGTTCATACGTTGTATATATTAATCTAAAAACGACCGATTAAATACGTATATAATGCAGTTTGACATAATTTTCTATAGAAATACAATTTTAACAAAATTTTCTATAGAAATAAAATGTTGACAAAATTTCCTATAGAACTAAAATTTTGACAAAATTTGCTATAGAAATAAAATTTTGAAAAAATTTTCTATACAAATAAAGTTTTGACCAAAAATTTCTAAAGAAATGAAATTTTAACAAAATTTTCTATAGAAATAAAATTTTAACAAAATTTTCTATAGCAATAAAATTTTGACAAAATTTTCTAAGGAAATAAAATATAATTCAGTTTGACAAAATTTTCTATAGAAATAAAATTTTAACAAAATTTTCTATAGAAATGAAATTTTGACAAAATTCTCTATAGAAATAAAATTTTAACAAAATTTTCTATAAAAATAAAATGTTGACAAAATTTTCTATGGAAATAAAATTTTGACAAAATTTTCTATGGAAATAAATTTTTTACAAAATTTTCTATAGAAATAAATTGTTGGTATGCTACATTATTTTTGGCTCGAGTGGCAACCATGATTATGAACCGATATGGACCAATTTTTGTGTGATTGGGGATCGGCTATGTATAACTATAGACCGATATGGACCAATTCTGGCACGGTTGTTAGAGACCACAAACTAATACCATGTTCCAAATTGCAACCGGATCGGATGAAATTTGCTTCTCTTAGAGGCTCCGCAAGCCAAATCTGGGGATCGGTTTATATGGGGGCTATATATAATTATGAACCTATGTGGACCAATTTTTGTATGGATGTTAGAGACCATATACTAACACCACGTTGCACATTTGAACCGGATCGGATGAATTTTGCTCCTCCAAGAGGCTCCGGAGGTCAAATCTGGAGAACGGTTTATATGGGGGCTATATATAATTATGGACCGATATGGACCAATTCTGGCACGGTTGTTAGAGATCATATACTAACATCATGTTCCAAATTTCTACCGGATCGGATGAAATTTGTTTCTCTTTGAGGCTCCGCAAGCCAAATCTGAGGGTCCGTTTATATGGGGGCTATACGTAAAAGTGGACCGATATGGGCCATTTGCACCTACCTACATTGACCTACATCAATAACAACTACTTGTGCCTAGTTTCAAGTCGATAGCTTGTTCCGTTCGGAAGTTAGCGCGATTTCAATAGACGCACGGACGGACATGCTTAGATCGCCTCAGAATTTCACTACGACCCAGAATATGTATACTTTATGGGGTCTTAGAGCAATATTTCGATGTGTTACAAACGGAATAACAAAGTTCATATACCCCCTATCCTATGGTGGAGGATATAAAAATTGAATTGAAAGAACTTCCTGTGTAATTAAAATAAAGAACATCTTTAGGTGGACATTTTTGGATGTGCTTTTAAAGGTGTTCGTTTATAAGAACATTCATTTTTTGTGCTGGGTCTTGTGCAAAGTTTCAAGCCGTTAGCTTGTTTTTTCCGGGAGTTAGCGTGATTTCCAAAAATGGACGGGTGGCCATCGCTAGATCGACACAGAATTTCACCAGGACCCAGAATATATACATTATGGGATTTGATACCAATATTTCGATTTGTTACAAACGGAATGATTGTAAACCCATCCTCTGGTGGGTATACAAATTAAAATTAAAATTAAAATCAAAACTAAAATTAATATTAATATTAAATAATTGTTAATATTTGTACAGAAAATTTTAATATTCAAATAAAAATTGATGTGAACCGTATATTTTAATTCAATAAAGTTAACAATATTACAAAATTAAAAAGAAATGGCCCCTTTGATCTCATTTAATCTGCCGGAACTGTCATTTAATTTTTAATTCATCTTAACTAAGACTTTGAGATTTCTTTTCTGACATTATTATTCACTCAAGAAAACAACAGAGTGTGAATTATAATTTCTTATGATTATCACCACAAAGTTGAAGAATGTACTGTGGTTAGGAAATTCGAAACTATGCTCTGAATAATCTATGTACACTAAAAGTTTTATGAACGTTGTTTTGTTTCTAAGGCATGTGGGTGGGTCTGGGAATCAAGTGAGTTACATACGCAATTAGACTTTGTGTAGCCCCATACGTTTATGGTCACATAGTCTTACACATATGTATGCCTTATTTATTCAAATTGCATGGATGTCAGAAAAAAAGTTTTTGTTTTCCCCTTTGTTGTATAAGAACAAAATTCAAAGTCAAAGAAAGTTTGCTGTTGTTTTTTACTTGCGGGTTTTTTTTTTTTTGTTTGGTTTCATATTGAAATGATAAAGTCATTGTGGGTTTTGTTTTAACGAAGCCACCACAATCGAAGGCGCAGTCAGTATGGCGCCAAAAACATAAAGAAATTATTTATTGCTTTATACCTAAATAATTGTACTTTTTGACAATAGGCATGTGTTTAAAATTGGAGAATTATGGGTGAATATTTTTAAATGTTTTAAGGGGTACGTTTTTATAGGAGCTATATCTAAATCTGAACAGAAATGCCAGAAATTCAGTTTTACAACTGACATTTTTTCTGTGAGATCAGACTCGATATAAGCGATAATTTACAGTTGTGTCTTATACAAATTTTGAATTACATCGGTTAAGATGGCAAAATGTTTGATATTTTGAAATAAGTGATCTAGTGATACACATATATGGACAAATAGGAGATATCCTTGATTTTACACCTAAAGAATTAGTATAAACTTAAAATTAAAATAAGTGAGTATACACGCAAAGAAAAAAAACGTTTGGGAAACGTGTACCGAAAACGTTTTTCTTTTGTTAGAGTTTTTTGAGTTTTTCGAAAAGTATACACTTTTACCACCAAAAAAAATTCGTTTGTTACAAAATGTTAATTTTTTTAATAAAAAATGTTATTTTTGAACCAACAACACAGTCCATTTCGTTTATATCAAACACTGTTCTTTTCTGACTTTAGGTCTTTAATAAGACACATTTTACAGTTCAAAATTTAATATACTACAATGTAATGTTGAACATTTTTTCGGAATCTTCCTCACATATCTGGAATATATGCAAAAAAAAAAAACTTTGGCCGAAGCAGGGATCGAACCCACGACCCTTGGCATGCAAGTCAGACGTAGCAACCACTGCTCCATGGTGCCCAACTAAATGTATTTTTCTGTGAAATAAACTTTGTTTAATCGGTTCGTGGGCGCCGCAAGCTATGCTATATATAAATATAACTTATATGGGTAATTGTCTATTGATAACAATAACGGCTACATAGCTCGGTGTATAGTGTATTGGCTTACAAATTGCATGGTCCGCGGTTCGATTCTCCGTCCAGGCGAAAGGTAAAAAAAAATTTTAAAATTTATAAAATCGTATAATTTCTTCTACATTGTTTGTATTACAGAAAAAGGTGCTAAGAACTAAAAAAACTTTGTGGAAGTGAGAAAGATGTGAGGGAAAATGCAATTAGCCAGAAAAAAATTTTTTTTTGAGTTAGTCTTTATGAAATTGTTTTTACATCCTGGAAAAGAATAAACGTTTATCACAAAAAGTATATACTTTTCTTCCAAATACACTTCCTTTCAACGAAAAGCAAATGAGAAACGAACTTTGTTTGTCTAAAATTTCGTTTGGGAGGAAAGAATTATTTTTTTGCGTGTAGTAGAAAGTCGGACGGGGCCGACTATATCATACCCTAAACCACCCCTACTGAATTAGTAAACATTGTTTGTGGTGTATGAGTGGTATAGGATTGGGAAATAACCCGCATTTCCATATGTAACAACACTAAGGGGTACCTAGTTATGGGAGTTTTATCACAATCTAAACAGAAATGTCTGATATTAGGAGCTATGGTTAATTCTGAACCTACAGAGTTTGTATGCCACTAATATTGCTTCAAAATAAATATCTTTTGAACATGAATGCGATAACGGCGACAATAAAAATATCTTAGAATTGGTCATTAGATAGAGATTAGAGACGCATTTGTTTACTTAAGATCGCCATAGCTGTGTGCGACGATCAGTTGGTCTGATCCACAGGCAGTTTAGTTTGAAAGTGTATATAAGGAAGAATATTTTTATACCCTGCGCCACAATGTGGAACAGGGTATTATAAGTTAGTGCATATGTTTGCAACACCCAGAAGGAGACGAGATAGACACATGGTGTCTTTGGCAAAAATGCAAACTGTATGGTCCTCGGTTCGATTCTCCTTGCAGGCGAAAGGTAAAACTTAAAAAAATTATAAAAGTGAATAATTCCTTCAACATTATTTGTATTACAGAAAAAGGTGCCAAGAACTAAAAAAGTTCGTGGAAGTGAAAATTACCAGTATGTTAGGGAATGAGCACAATCGTGTTTGGGAAAAATTCTTCAAAGCATATGATATTTTTGGCTCAATATGCTTCCAAACATATAATATGTTCACATAAAACAAACATATTAATGTTTTGGCAGTATCCAATAATATATGTGCTTCCTGCAAAATATGTTTGGAACATATGTTAAAGAAGCGATTTTTTTGAGGGTGTAGAAACTTCTACTAAAGAGGGTCATCCACAATTAAATTACTTGGGTTGCGGCCCCATCGGCCGCATCTTAAAACATCTTAACATCATCTTCTAAATTGTAAGTTAGTCCATGCGGGACATACAGTAGACCAAACAAAGGTCGATTAAATAACAGTATAAATTCAGTTCTTGACCATGTGTACCGGGAGGAAATAATTACGAACCGATGAACTTTTGTGCTGTAATTATAGAGGCAGAATTGAAATATGGGGGCTATATACAATTATGAACACGAGTCTACCAAAAATGGCAGATTTTTTACTGTTAGGTAGATTGGTAGAATTCTTGATGTTTTTGAAGATTTTGCACAATATTCCTCTCCAACTATGAAATGTTTCATAAATTTTCTATAGAAATAACATTTTGACAAAATTTCCTACAGAAATAAAATTCTGACGAAATTTTCTATGGAAATAAAATTTTGACAAAATTTTCTAAATATATACATTTTTGAAAAACTTTTGTATAGAAAATATATTTTGACAAAATTACAAATGGCGCCCGAGCAGGGACCCGATCAGAATCGATCAGCGGAAACCAGAGAAATGACCGCCAGCGAGGATGAATCGAGTTCCACACACTACAACAACAAGCCCGGCGGTTCCAAGCAATTGACAACCGAATCGTTGGGGTGGATATATTTACTTCGGAGAGAGCAATCGATCGATCAATGCCGGACTGCAAATATTCCCACCGAATGCTACACGGTGGAGCATCTGAGAAAAGAGTTGACCAAATACTTTCGGGTCAAGCGGCTGAGAGCCTCGACGGAAAATATTTTCAAAGAACTGGAGGCCGAACTCAAAGCCGAAGAAGAAAGCAGTAGTACAGTCGTTGTCCGTGCCGAGCATAACCATAACAAGAAATCACGAACACCACGTAACAAGAAATCTGACCGGGCCCCTATATAGACTTGTGTCCTAATTTAATCTATTTGATATATGTATGTGCCGATTGACCCGAAATTTTAAATACAGGGTTCTTTTTCTTTTGCATGGAAAGTCATGGAAAATTACATAATTTGTATCGGTCCGTTTTTTAGTGCCGTCCACCACAAAGTTACAAATGGCGTGCTATTAAAATGGAATTTATATACTCGGAGTCGATTCCGGAGTCGGAGTCAGCCAAGTCACCGAACGTAACCAGGCTTCGATACCAACTGAGAGAATAGGACGACATTATTATGTGTATCATCATGAGGTGACAAAATTTTGACATATAGTTTTCATTCACTTAATTTAACCTAACCTATTTTTGTGGGTGGGTATACCCTAAAAAATTTGTTTCTGTAACATATATCCCAAACACATTTTACTTCAAGCATATATATTCTTCAAACAAAATATTGTTTGTATTGTTCAAACATATTATGTTTCATTTTAGGCATGCACTGGTAGCACAAAATCTTAACGAAATCTTCTTTGTATATATATTTTTTGAAGGCGCAATTGGTTACTTCCATTCTTTTAATTGCAGCATACTCTCTAAATGCCTCTTTCTAAACATATATAAGGCATATGGCTATTTCTAAATTAACATATGGTTGCATCCAAGCATATTATATTTACAAACATTTTATGTCCAAAACATAGTATGTCTAACATATCAACATATATGTCCCAAACATGTTATGTTCGTTTATGAACATGGTATGCTTGCACTTAAAAATATTATGTTAAAAATTTTGAGTTCCAAACATATAATTTTTACACCCAATATATGAAAAACCTTTTTTTTTCGTCCGTGCCCTTCACCATAGGATGGGGGGTATATTAACTTTTTCATTCCGTTTGTAACACATCGAAATATTTCTCTAAGACCCAATTAAGTATATATTCTGGGTCATGGTGAAATTCTGAGTCGATCTAAGCATGTCCGTCTATCCGTCCGTCCGTCTGTTGAAATCACGCAAACTTCCGAACGAAACAAGCTATCGACTTGAAACTTAACATAAGTAGTTGCTATTGATGTAGGTAGGATTGTATTGCAAATGGGCCATATCGGACCACTTTTACGTATAGCCCTCATATAAACCGACCTTCAGGCTTGCGGAGCCTCTTGAAAGAGCAAAATTTATACGATACGGTTGAAATTTGGTACGTGGTGTTAGTATATGGTGCAAAAATTGGTCCATATCGGTCCATAATTATATATAGCCCCCTTATACACCGATCCCCAGATTTGACTTCCAGAACGTCTTGGAGGTGCAAAATTCATCCGATTCGGTTGAAATTTGGTACGTTGCGCTAGTATATGACCGCTAATAGTCATGCAAAAATTGGTCCATATCGGTCTATAATTATATATACCCGATGGCCAATCACACAAAAATTGGTCCATACCGCCAAAAATAATCTACCAAAATTTTATTTCTATAGAAAATTTTGTCAAAATTTTAATACTACAGAAAGTTTTGTCAAAATTTTATTTATATGGAAAATTTTGTCAAAATTTTATTACTACAGAAAGTTTTGTCAAAAATTTGATTTCTATAGAAATTTTGTCAAAAATTTTATTTCTATAGAAAATTTTGTCAAAATTTTACTTCTGTAGAAAATTTTGCCAAAATTTTATTTCTATAGAAAAATTTGTAAAAATTTTATTTCTATAGAGAATTTTATCACAGTTTTATTTCTATAGAAAATTTTGTAAAAATTTTATTACTACAGAAAGTTTTGTCAAAATTTAATTTCTATAGAAAATTTTGTCAAAAATTTTATTTCTTTAGAAAATTTTGTCAAAATTTTATTACTACACAAAGTTTTGTCAAAAATTTTATTTCTATAGAAAATTTTGTCAAAAATTTTATTTCTATAGAAAATTTTGTCAAAATTGTATTTCTATAGAGAATTTTATCACAATTTTATTTCTATAAAAAATTTTGTTAAAATTTTATTTTTATAGAAAATATTGTCAAAATTTTATTTTATAGAAAATTTTGTCAAACTGAATTATGTACGTATTTAATCGGCCTTTTTTAATATATACCCCGTAAGAAACCATGCCATCGGCAAGTGTTACCACAACCCAATTAATTCGGTGGTAGATGACAGTGTTTCGTAAAAGTTTCTACGCAATCCATGGTGGAGGGTACATAAGATTCTGCCTGGCCAAACTTACGGCCGTATATACTAGTTTTGATTAGTTTAATGCATTATCTAAAAATTTTCGATTCTTAAAATGAAATTAAACATTTTTTGATTTCTTCCTTATTCCCTTGCCACTTTCACTTTATGGCATAATGAAACAAACTTTAGATATCTAAATATCAATACCCTTAGCCACGCAAATGTCACATGCGGTATCCTTGATACATTCCACATTCATGGAATTAACCACATCACAAATAAATAACAAAAAGACAAACCCAAAAAAAAAAGGCAAAGGACCAGCATGAAAATGGTCATTGTTTTCGTTCATAAGCCACATTTTTCATGATGCCACTGGCATTGTTATTTCTACTCGCCCCTATCGTTTCATTTGTATTCGCTGCTTCGTTTATTCGTCCATTCATTTCTTGTTATAACAATTTTTGTTTTTTTTTTTTTTTTTTTTGTTCCTTGGTAAAGGCCCTCCCCCCGAACGCCCTATTACATATTTTAATATATTTGCATGTTCCATAAAATATTTCATTGTTCCGTCTCTGAATAATGCCCCCATTTTCCTGTACTCACACTTCCTTCCATATGGAGGGAGGGGTATACAGACCTTATGTAATGTCATTACAGTATAGAGGATGTCTCTATATAGTATACGGCTATAGTTTCCTTAGTATATGTTTGAAACACACACACACGTGGAACATGAAGATGTGTACGATTACAGTTAAGAGTTTTAGCAAATAGTTTGCATAAATTAGAACTTTTCTCTGATTTGGAGAATTTTACATGATCTTCAATATGTGAGCAATAATTCCAATAACTAGGGACACATATTGCCAATACTTTCGCTTTCCAAAAAATGGGTCCAGTTTGCAATCAACACTCTAAAGAATAACAAATTTTTACAACGAGAGTTTACCACACTTTTCAGAAATTCATGATCTCATGTATGCAGCATTGTTCTAAGATATTGCAAAGCAAAAACAATATGTCGGAAAATCTTCTACCTTGGATAAGTACCATACACAGAAAAGGAGCAAGATCACCTCAAACCCATATAAACCGATCCCCAAATTTCCGGAACCATTTGGAAGAGCAACTTTCATCCGATCTGGTTGTAATTTGGTACGTGATCTTAGTATATCTTTCTGAAATTTGGACCCCTAATTACCATGCGAAAAATGGTTCATCTCGGCTCAAAATTATTTATAGACTCATCTATATAAACTGATCAAGAGCTAAAGAAGGTTAAAGTGGCAGCCCGATTAAGTTTCAGGCTCACTTAGACTATTCAGTCCTTTGTGATAAAGAGTTAAAGAGCTAAAGAAGCTTATATAGGTATTTATTCTGCTTTTTTATACCATGCGCCACACTGTGTAACAGGCTATTATAACATAAGTTAGTGCATATATTTGCAACACCCAGAAGGAGACGTGATATACCCATGGTGTCTTTGTCAATAATGCTCAGTGTCAGTCCCTGATTCGATCTAGCCATGTCCGTCCGTCCATGTACAGTGAGTAGAATTAATGTTCTCGATATACTTGCCAATTTTAGTTGAAATCGGTTCAGATTTAGATATAGTTCCCATATATATCTTTCGTCCGATTTAGACTCATATGACCCCACAGGTCAAATTTGTAATCCGATTTAAGTGAAATTTTACACAGGGAGTAGAATTCAGGGCTGTGGAGTCGAGCCAATTTTGCTCGACTCCAGCATTTTTCATCAGCTCGACTCCGACTCCGGAGTCGACTCCGAGTAATATAACTAAATCTCATTTTAATACCACTAATTTGTAGTTCTATTGTGGGGTTACCGTAAGTGGATCGATATAAAATATCGTATTTATTTATGTGTGCAAAAAAAGTCTTAATTTCACATTAGATGCCAATTGAACTCTATATTTCAAATTTAGGACAATGTTTAATAAATAAAATAATGATATAAATACCCATCATAATATGAGAAGATACCAACAGTATATGTATACTCAAATCCTATCTCAAATCCTTTAAATTTGTTGCGAGCTATATAAAGGTTTATATTCCCATATACATGAATTTGAATCTGAATCGATTTAGACAAAATTGTATATACTTCTACAAAATCTATGTACTTAAAATTTAAATCTAACGTTATGGGACGTAACACAATTTTAACAAAAAATAAAAATGCAAGGAACGTCTAAAATGGAATCGGGCAGCAGTCAGTGATAAGAGAGAAGTTCACCAATGTGGTATCACAATGGACTGAATAGTCTAAGTGAGCCTGATACATCGGGCCGCCACCTAACCTAACCTAACCTAACCTAAAGTCTAAAATCGGGCGGGCCGATTATAATATACTCTGCACAACTTTGTATTTAGATCTACATTTTGATAAAATCTCAAATCAGACTTCTACAAAATCTCGGGCAATATTTGGGAAATATTTATAATTGTTTAGACAATTTCGCAAAAATGCATTTATGATTCATTCATTGAAAAATTTGAAAATTTGAGTCATTTCTACAAGTTTTCGACTTAGCAGTGAGTATCAGTGAGCATACAATTTTGGAAAAATGTTTGTCTAGTAAATAAAATTTTGCAAAATTTTCTACAGAAACAAAATTTTGAGTAGATTTTCTATAGAAATAAAATTTTGGCAAAATTTTCGATAGAAATCAAATTTTGACCAAATATATAGAAATAAAATTTGGCAAAATTTTTTATAGAAACAAAAATTTTAAAAAATTATCAATGAAATACAATTTAAAAAAAATGTGTAGCAAAGAAAATTTTGCAAAATTTTAAAATAAAATTTTGCAAAATATTCTATAGAAACAAAATTTTGACTAAATTTTCTATAGAAATAATATTTTGACTACATTTTATATAGGCAAAAATTTTTCTATAGTAATAAAATTTTGAATACATTTTTTATAGCAGTGAGTATCTGCGTCAGTAAAAACAAGTATAAACGGCCGTAAGTTCGGCCAGGCCGAATCTTATGTACCCTCCACCATGGATTGCGTAGAAACTTCTACGAAAGACAGTCATCCACAATCGGATTACTTGGGGTGTGCTATCTTAAAACTTCTTGACATCGTTTTCTAAATTGTGAGTTAGTCCATACGTGGTATACATTAGACAAAAAAAAGTATGTGTAGGTAAGTCTACAAATAATTACGAATCGATATGGACTTTTGCACGGTACGTAGGGAGCTAGAATTGAAATATGGGGGTCGCTTATATGGGGGCTATATACAATTATTGATATGGACCAATTTTTTTGTGATTAGGGATTGATTTATCTGAGGGCTATATATAACTATAGACCGATATGGACCTAGTTAGGCATGGTTGTTAACGGCCATATACTAGCACAGTGTACCAAATTTCAATTGACTCGGATGAACTTTGCTCCTCCAAGAGGCTCCAAAACCAAATCTCGGGATCGGTTTATATGGGGGCTATATATGATTCTGGACTGATATGGACCACTTTTGGCATGGTTGTTAAATATCATATACTACCACCACGTACAAAATTTCAACCAGATCGGATGAAATTTGCTTCTCCAAAAGGCACCGGAGGTCAAATCTGGGGATCGGTTTATATGGGTGCTATATATAATTATGGACTAATTAGAACCAATTCCTGCATGGTTGTTGGATACCATATACTAACATCACGTACCAAATTTCAACCGAATCGGATGAATTTTGCTCTTCCAAGGGGCTTCGGAGTTCAAATCTGGGGATCGGTTTATATGGACGCTATATATAATTATGGACCTATTTCGAACAATTTTTGCATGGGAGTTTGAGGCCATATATTAACGCCACGTACCAAATTTCAACTGAATCAGGTGAATTTTGGTCTTCCAAGAGGCTCCGGAGGTCAAATCTGGTGATCGGTTTATATGGGGGCTATATATATTTATGGACCGATGTTGACCAATATTTGCATGGTTGTTAGAGACAATATACTAACACCATGTACCAAATTTAAGCCGGATCGGATAAAATTTGCTTCTCTTAGAGGCCTCTCAAGAAAAATCGGGGGATCGGTTTATATGGGGCCTATATAATTATGGACCGATGTGGACCAATTTTTGCATGGTTGTTAGAGACCATATACTAACACCTTGTACCAAATTTCAGCCGGATCGGATGACATTTGCTTCTCTTAGAGGCCTCGCAAGCCAAATCGGGGGATCGGTTTATATGGGGGCATGGTTGTGAGAGACCATATACTAACACCATGTACCAAATTTCAGCCGGATCGAATGAAATTTGCTTCTCTTAGAGCAATCGCAAGCCAAATTTGGGGGTCCGTTTATATGGGGGCTATACGTAAAAGTGGACCGATATGGACCAATTTTTGCATGGTTGTTAGAGACCATATACTAGCAGCATGTACCAAATTTCAGCCAGATCGGATGAAATTTGCTTCTCTTAGAGCAATCGCAAGCCAAATTTGGGGGTCCGTTTATATGGGGGCTATACGTAAAAGTAAACCGATATGGCCCATTTGCAATACCAACATCAATAACAACTACTTTGCCAAGTTTCAAGTCGATAGCTTGTTTCGTTCGGAAGTTAGCGTGATTTCAATAGATGGACGGACATGGTCAGATCGACTCAGAATTTCACCACGACCCAGAATATATATACTTTATGGGGTCTTAGGACAATATTTCGATGTGTTACAAACGGAATGACAAAGTATATCCTATGGTGGAGGGTATAAACATTTTTTTGAGAAAACGAAGAAAAATGAGAAAATGCTATAGAAATAAAATTTGAAAATTTTTTCTTATAGAAATAAAATTTTGAAAAAATTATCAATAAAAATACAATTTTAGAAAAATTTTTGTGTAGTAAATAAATTTATACAAAATATTCTACAGAAACAAAATTTTGACTAAATTTTCTATAGAAATAAAATTTTGACAACATTTTCTATAGAAATAAATTTTTGACTAAATTTTCTAATAAAAAAATCTATTACTATTACTATTTTGGCAAAATTTTCTATAAAAATAAAATTTTGACCAAATTTTCTAATAAACAAGTATATACAGCAGTAAATTCGGCCGGGCCGAATTTTAAATACCCACCACCATGAATCAAGTATAATAGTTTACTATGAAAACTCTTCGTCCTAGTGGGTTACTTGATAATATATAGAATTGTAGGGGGTTTGATGACAAATCTTCTCCCAAACGAGCCAGCTCCCGAAGACAAAATGTAAAGATTCTACCTATGAAGACCAGATAAGATTCTGGATTTATGAGAACCAATTCTGTTAGAGTTTTAGAGAAAATATAAACATATCGTGTATATGTTGAAATTACACCTGGATATAAAATCTTAAATCTGTAGATTTTTCCGCATTTATTTAAATACGATGAGTACAATCTGGAACTTTTACTTTCAGTTTGAAGCAATTTTCATGATCAGTGCGTCTGCTATACCCTGAAAGAAGTGTATTCTTTTTTTTCTTTTGACACAAATTTTAAAGACAATCGTTGAATAAACGAAAACACTTAATAAGAAAAAGAAATTTCGTTTGTCTAAAATTTTATTATAGATTACTAATTTCCAGCAAATCGAAAAAAATCTACGGATTCTAGAAGCCCAAGAAATAAAGCCGGGAGATCGGTGTATATGGGGGCTATACCAAAACATGGACCGATAGGCACCATTTGCTACTCGCATATTTGTGATCTTAAAATATCTCCAGATTTTCCATTTTAAACAAATCGACCAGAAAATATAGTCTCTAGACGCCCAAGAAGTAAAAATCGAGAGATCAGTCTATATGGGGGTTATACCAAAATATGGACCGATATACCTCAATTTCGGCACTCTTATTTGTAATCTAAAAATACCTCTAGATTTCGAATTTCAGGCAAATCATGTAATAAATACAGTTTATTCTAGCTCAAGAATTCCAGGCAAAGCGGATGGTAAATATAGTTTCTAGAAGCCCAAGAAGCAAAATCGGGAAATCAGTCTCTATGGGGGCTATATCAAAACATGGACCGATGAGCACCATTTTCGGCACATCTTTTTATGGTCCTCAAATACCTCTAGATTTCCAATTTCAGGCAAATCGGATGGTAAATATAGTTTCTAGAAGCCCTAAAAGCAATATCGGGATATCGGTCTATCCCGATTTTGGTATAGCCCCCATACCAAACCATGGACCGATGAGCACCATTTTCGGCACACCTTTTTATGGTCCTCAAATACCTTTATATTTCCAATATCAGGCAAATTGGATAAAAACTACGGTTTTTATAGGCCCAAGACTCCAAATCGGGAGGTTGGTTTATATGGGGGCTATATCAAAACATGGACCGATGCAGACCATTTTCGACACACCTCTTTATGGTCCCAAAATACCTTAAGATTTTCAATTTTATACAAATCGGATAGAAAATACTGTTTCTAGACGCGTAAGAAGCAAAATCGGGAATTCAGTCTATATGGGGGCTATACCAAAACATAGACCGATATGGACCATTTTCGACACACCTCTTTATAGTCCCACAATACCTCTAGATTTCCAATTTCAGGCAAATCGGATGGTAAATATAGTTTCTAGAAGCCCAAGAAACAAAATCGGGAAATCAGTCTCTATGGGGGCTATATCAAAACATGGACCGATACGAACGATTTTCGACACACCTCTTTATGGTCCTAAAATACCTCTAGATTTTCAATTTCAGACAAATCGGATAGAAAATACTGTTTCTAGACGCCTAAGATGCAAAATCGGGAGATCGGTCTATATGGGAGCTATACTAAAACATGGACCGATACGGACCATTTTCGACACACCTCTTTATGGTCCCAAAATACCTCTAGATTTCCAATTTCAGGCAAATCTGGTAAAAACGACGGCTTTTATAGGCCCAAGACCCCAAATCGGGAGGTCGGTTTATATGGGGACTATATCAAAACTTGGACCGATATAGCCCATCTTCGAACTTGACCTGCCTGCAAACAAAAAACTAATCTGTGCCAAATTTCGGGACGATAGCGCCATTATTGAAGGCTGTAGCGTGATTACAACAGACAGACAGACAGACAGACAGACAGACAGACGGACAGACGGACATGCTTATATCGTCTTAGAATTTCTCCCTGATCAAGAATATATATACTTTATATAGTCGGAAATCGATATTTCGATGTGTTACAAACGGAATGACAAACTTATTATACCCCCGTCACCATTTTATGGTGGTGGGTATAAAAATAGAAATAAAATTTTGACTTAAATTTTTATAGAAATAAAATTATCAATAGAAATAAAATTTTGAAAAAATTTTTGTGTAACAAACAAAATTTTGCAAAATTTGCTATAGAAATAAAAATTTTGCAAAATATTCTATAGAAACAAAATTTTGACTCAATTTTCTATAGAAATAAAATTTTGACTAAATTTTCTATAGAAAAAAATATTTCTATAGTAATAAAATTTTGAATAAAATTTTGACAAAATTTTCTATAAAAATAAAATTTTGACAAAACTTTTTATAGAAATAACATTTTGACAAAATTTTCTATAAAAAACAACTTTGAAAAAATGTTCTGTCAATATTCCACATATGTATATGGCCTTAAAATAAAATTAAAATAAAAATAATATCGATTATTCGAAATATTTCAAATAAATTGATATGGGCATTAAAATGGATCGATCCAGCCCATCTGCTAGTCTAACATTCTAGGAAACATAAAAAGATAGCCGTAATTGGAAGTTGATTTTCATTTACAATCATGCTGTACATTGATCGAATGAATTACGCAATGGAAACTAATTTGCATAAAAACTTGCTTAGCTACAAAAATGTGAAGTGTTTTAAAAAATTTGGTTTAGCCAGAGTCGGAGTCGAGCAAAATTTTTACGACTCTGACTCCGACTCCAGCAAAATCTTCAGACTCCGACTCCAAGACTCCGACCTCGGCTCCACAGCCCTGGTAGACTTAACACTGTCACTTTTCGTGCCAATTTTGGTTGAAATCGGTTCATATTTAGATATAGCTCACATATATATCTTTCACACGATAAACACATTTATGGTCCCAGAAGCCAGAGTTTTACCCTGATATGCCTAAAATTTTTTAAGGGAGTATTAATATTCTCGATATACTTGCCAATTATAGTAGCAACCGGTTCAGATTTATATATAGCTCCCATATATATTTTTCGTCCGATTTACCCTCATATGACTCGAGAGGTCAAATTTGTAACCCGAGTTAAGTGAAATTTTGTACAGGGAGTAGAATTAACACTGTATCTTTGCATGCCAAATTTGGTTGAAATCGGTTCCGACTTAGATATAGTTCCCATATAAGGTTGGCTGATAGATCCCCGGTCTAACAAAGAAAAACACATTTTTTTGTCATAATTATTCAACATAGTTCCCTTCAAGAGCGATACAGCGATTATAACGACCTTCCAATTTTTTGATACCATTTTGGTAGTACTCCTTCGGTTTTGCCTCAAAATAGGCCTCAGTTTCGGCGATCACCTCTTCATTGCAGCCAAATTTTGTCCCTACGAGCATCCTTTTGAGGTCCGAGAACAAGAAAAAGTCGCTGGGGCCAGATCTGGAGAATACGGTGGGTGGGGAAGCAATTCGAAGCCCAATTCATGAATTTTTGCCATCGTTCTCAATGACTTGTGGCACGGTGCGTTGTCTTGGTGGAACAATACTTTTTTCTTCTTCATATGGGGCCGTTTTGCCTCAATTTCGACCTTCAAACGCTCCAATAACGCCATATAAATTTATGGTTTTTCCCTTCTCAAGATAATCGATAAAAATTATTCCATGCGCATCCCAAAAAACAGAGGCCATTACTTTGCCAGCGGACTTTTGAGTCTTTCCACGCTTCGGAGACGGTTCACCGGTCGCTGTTCACTCAGCCGACTTTCGATTGGACTCAGGAGTGTAGTGATGGAGCCAAGTTTCATCCATTGTCACATATCGACGGAAAAACTCGGGTGTATTACGAGCTAACAGCTGCAAACACCGCTCAGAATCATCAACACGTTGTTGTTTTTGGTCAAATGTTAGCTCGCGCGGCACCCATATTGCACAGAGCTTCCGCATATCCAAATATTGATGAATGATATGACCAACACGTTCCTTTGATATCTTTAAGGCCTCTGCTATCTCGATCAACTTCATTTTACGGTCATTCAAAATAATTTTTTGGATTTTTTTGGTCTTTTCATCGGTAACCACGTCTTTCGGGCGTCCACTGCGTTCACCGTCCTCTGTGCTCATTTCACCACGCTTGAGTTTTCCATACCAATCAATTATTGTTGATTTCCCTGGAGCAGAGTCCGGAAACTCATTATCAAGCCAAGTTTTTGCTTCCACCGTATTTTTTGCCCTTCAGAAAACAGTATTTTATCAAAACACGAAATTTCTTTTTTTCCATTTTTTTCACAATAACAAAAGTTTCTTCACAAAAGACGCTCTATCTCACAAACTAATTGAATTACAGACGTCAAATTTTGACACGAATCATTTGAAGGTTGGTACTATATAAAAATTAATATGCATTTAATACAAGCGACGCCATCTATGTGTCAGACCGGGAACTTATCAGCCAACCTGTTATATGTTTTTCCGATTTCGGCAAAATTGGCCAATATACCCACATTTTCCTTATAAAAACGCCACTGCTAAGTCGAAAACTTGTAAAAATGACTCCAATTTTCGTATACTTCTAATACATATCTATCGACCGATAAACCATAAATACACTTTTGCAAAGTTGCCTAAAAATTGCTTCAGATTTAAATGTTTCCAGATTTTCCGTTCTCTCTGCATTGAACTTATTTCTTTTTCGTTGAGTGTAAGCACAAGCGAAAGTGTTTTATACACAAGCACAACCACTAGTACATGTGTTCAAAACGTATATAAACACATTATTTAATACAACATTTTTAACAAATGTGTACCACATCCTTATGTGTGTGTGTGCATGTTTTCTTTGTGACTATGTGAAAAAATGTGCAATTTATCTTTCAAATGCATGCGAAATGTATTTACATTATGAAAGTGGATTAAACTATTTGCATTTTACAAATTATGTGAAAGGATGCAAATGATGATGTTGATGCGATACTAATGATATTTTCAATTATTACAATACTGAATATATTGTTAGTCTTTTAATTATTTAATCTCTTCCATAGAAGGACATCTGTGGAAAACATAAGGTGGTTGACAACCAAAAAAAGTTAGTATTGATTTCACGATTTGAATTGTTAGGCTGTGATGTAAAAACTAGGATTTGAATCAGAATCAACAAGTATATACGGCCGTAAGTTCGGCCAGGCCGAATCTTATGTACCCTCCACCATGGATTGCGTAGAAACTTCTACGAAAGACTGTCATCCACAATCGAATTAATTGGGTTGTAGTATCTTAAAACTTCTTAACATCGTTTTCTAAATTGTGAGTTAGTCCATACGTGGTATATATTAGACAAAAAAGGTATGTATAGGTAAGTCTACAAATAATTACGAATCAATATGGACTTTTGCACGGTGCGAAGAGAGCCAGAATTGAAATATGGGGGTCGCTTATATGTGGGCTATATACAATTATGAACTTGATATAGACCAACTTTTCTGTGATTGGGGATCTATTTATCTGAGGGCTATATATAACTATAGACCGATATGGACCTAGTTAGGCATGGTTGTTAACGGCCATATACTAGCACAATGTACCAAATTTCAACTGACTCGGATGAAGTTTGCTCCTCCAAGTGGCTCCAAACCAAATCTCGGGATCGGTTTATATGAGGGTTATATATGATTATGGACTGATATGTACCACTTTTGGCATGGTTGTTAAATATCATGTACTAACATCACGTACCAAATTTCAACCGAATCAGATGAATTTTGCTCTTCCAAGGGGCTCCG
Source organism: Haematobia irritans (assembly GCF_050003625.1). Lineage (NCBI taxonomy): Eukaryota > Metazoa > Arthropoda > Insecta > Diptera > Muscidae > Haematobia > Haematobia irritans. Next base: position 149,571,246 of record NC_134397.1, on the reverse strand, counting down.
AAGATCAAATCTGGGGATCGGTTTATATGGGGGCTATATATAATTATGGACCGATTTCGACCAATTTTTGCATGGGTGTTTGAGGCCATATATTAACACCACATACCAAATATCAACCGAATCGGTTGAATTTTGCTCCTCCAAGGGGCTCCGGAGGTCAAATCTGTGGATCGGTTTATATGGGGGCTATATATAATTATGGACCGATTTCGACCAATTTTTGCATGGTGGGTTTATATAATTATGGACCGATTTCGACCAATTTTTGCATGGGTGTTTGAGGCCATATATTAACACCACATACCAAATTTCAACCGAATCGGTTGAATTTTGCTCCTCCAAGGGGCTCCGGAGGTCAAATCTGGGGATCGGTTTATATGGGGGCTATATGGGGGCTATATATATGCTCCTCCAAGGTCAAATCTGGGGATCGGTTTATATGGGGGCTATATATAATTATGGACCGATTTCGACCAATTTTTGCATGGGGGGGCTATATATAATTATGGACCGATTTCGACCAATTTTTGCATGCATCTCTTAGAGGTTCCGCAAGCCAAATCTGGGGATCGGTTTATATGGGGGCTATATATAATTATGGACCGATGTGGACCAATTTTTGCATGGTTGTTAGAGACCATATACCAACACCATTTACCAAATTTCAGCCGGATCGGATGAAATTTGCTTCTCTTATAGGCTCGGCAAGCCAAATCGGGGGATCGGTTTATATGGGGGCTATATATAATTATGGACCGATGTGGACCAATTTTTACATGGGTGTTAGAAACCATATACCAACACCATGTACCAAATTTCAGCCGGATCGGATGAAATTTGCTTCTCTTAGAGGATCGGCAAGCCAAATTTGGGGGTCCGTTTATATGGGGGCTATACGTAAAAGTGGACCGATATGGCCCATTTGCAACACCATCTGACCTACATCAATAACAACTACTTGTGCCAAGTTTCAAGTCGATAGCTTGTTTCGTTCGGAAGTTAGCGTGATTTCAACAGACGGACGGACATGCTCAAGTCGACTCAGAATTTCACCACGACCCAGAGTATATATACTTCATTGGGTCTTAGAGCAATATTTCGATGTGTTACAAACGGAATGACAAAGTTAATATACCCCCATACTATGGTGGAGGGTATAAAAATCGATAATTCGACTTTTCGATTTTTTTAATATTCTCGATTTCTGAAATTTTCGTTTTAATCGATTTAGTTTAGCCAATTTATTTCAATTAGGTTAAACGTTTGTTTAAAATAATAAAGTGCACTTGATACAGTAAAAATTTCCTAAACTGAAAGCAGTTAGAAATCGCTAATTAATTAGAATAAGTTATGGAATTGTACTAACTTCTTCGCGGGTAGTAAGAGTTTACACTTAGTATTTATTCACTGAATAAACTATATTATTATCATAAACCTAACTAAAACCAGTTTTCCTCAAAGTTTCTTCCATACTGATAAATCTCACTTTCTTCATTATAAAAAGCTTACCGTATATATGAAAAAGACTTAGCGTAGAAAAATATTTTACTTTACTCGTACTAAGAAGTATTCATCCTTTTAAGTAAACATACATTTTAAAATATAGGAAAAATTTCCTATATTTTGGTTATACCCTGCTCCACTGTTACCACACGCGCCAAACCAAATCTACCAAAATTTTAAGAACATTTTACCAAAAATCTACCAAATTTAACAAAAGCCTGTCCTTGAGTTTTTGATCATTTTATGGTTATTATGAAAATATGTTTTTTTTTCTTATTCGCGAAGATGTTTTGGGTGTATAAATAACTCTTCAATTGTAAAGGTGTCAAATTTTAAATGTTCAGACGATTTAGCCTGCACCTGCAAGGGAAAGTTACTACTTCTTTAAAAACGCAGAATTTACAATGGATGGCTGAATGTATGACCCAACACGAATATTAGAATTTTTAATATTGAATTTATAGAAAATATTGTCGAAATTTTATTTCTATACAAAATTTTTGAAAATTTTATATCTATTGAAAATTTCGTCAAAATTTTATTTCTATCGGAAATTTCGTCAAAATTTTATTTCTATCAAAAATTTCATCAAAATTTTATTTCTTTAGAATTTTCTTTCAAAATTTTATTTTTATAGAAAATTTTGTCAAAATTGTATTTCTATAGAAAATTTTGTCAAAATTTTATTTCTATAGAAAATTTTGTCAAAATTTTATTTCTATAGAAAATATTGTCAAAATTTTATTTCTATAGAAAATTTTGTCAAAATTTTATTTTTATATAAAATTTTGTCAAAATTTTATTTCTATATAAAATTTTGTCAAAATTTTATGGTTGTTATAAGGCATATGGTAACATCACGTACCAAGTTTCAACCATATAGGATAAGATTTGCTCTTCTAGGTGGCTCCGTAAGGCAAATCAGGGGATCTGTTTACACACAAAAAAAATTTCTGATTCAATCACGAAATTAATTGATCCAATTAATTTTTTTATTGAAATGTCTTCAATCACGAAAATGATAGCACCAATTACAGTTTTAGTTGGACATTAAAAACTTCTTGATCAAAAAATTAATTGATTTCATTAGCAAATATCAATTAATTTTTTAATTGATTCAATTAAAAATTTAATTGTTGTTGACTGCATACCATTTAGTAAACATATTATTTCTAAAGCAATTTTGAAATTAGCAAATTTCAATTAATTTTTTAATTGATTCAATTAAAAATTTAATTGTTGTTGATTGCATACCATTTAGTTAACATTTTATTTTTAAAGCAGTTTTGGTCAAAATTCTATTTCTATTGAAAAGTTTTTCAAATTTTATTTCTAAAGAAAATTTTGTCAAAATTTTAGTCCAATAGAAATTTTTTTCAAAAATTTTATTTCTATAGAAAATTTTGTAAAAATTTTATTTCTATAGAAAATTTTGTCAAAATTTTATTTCTATTGAAAATTTTGTAAATTTTTGTTTTGTAGAAATTTTATTTTTATAAAAACTTTTGTAGAAAGTTTATTTTTATAAAAAATTTTGTAGAAATTTTATTTTTATAGAAAATTTAGTAAACATTTTATATCTATAGAAATTTTGGTCAAAATTTTATTTCTATTGAACATTTTTCAAAGCTTTATTTCTAAAGAAAATTTTGTAAAAATTTTTATTTCTAAAGAAAATTTTGTCCAAATTTTTATTTCTTTAAAAAATTTTGTCAAAATTTTATTTCTTTAGAAAAATTTGTCAAAATTTTATTTCTACACACAAAAAAATTTTTTTCTGATTCAATCACGAAATTAATTGATCCAATTAATTTTTTAATTGAAATGTCTTCAATCACAGAAATGATAGTATCAATTAAAAAATTAATTGATCCAATTAAAAAATTAATTGATACTATTAATTTTTGTGATTGATTTTTGTTTCAATTACAAAATTTGTTGATTCAATTAAATTTTTAATTGAATATTTTTTAAAACCCAATTAAAATTTTAATTGGAAAATTTTTCGTGAAATTTTTTTCTGTGTATAGAAAATTTTTATTTCTACATAAAATTTTGTCAAAATGTTATGGTTGTTTCAACCATATATGATAAGATATGCTCTTCTAGGAGGCTCCGTAAGGCAAATCTGGAGATCTCTTTACACCCAAAAAATTTTTTTTTGATTCAATCACAAAATTAATTGATCCAATTAATTTTTTAATTGAAATGTCTTCAATCACGAAAATTGTAGTATTAATCACAGTTCACGAAAATTATAGTTTTAATTACAGTTTTAATTGGACATTAAAAAAATCCTTGATTAAAAAACTAATTGATTTAATTAGCAAATTTCAATTAATTTTTTAATTGATTCAATTAAAAATATAATTGTTGTTGATTGCATACCATTTAGTAAACATTTTATTTCTAAAGCAATTTTGGTCAAAATTCTATTTTTATTGAACATTTTTTCAAAATTTTATTTCTAAAGAAAATTTTGTAAAAATTTTATTCCAATAGAACATTTTTTCAAAAATTTTATTTCTATAAAAAATTTTGTAAAAAATTTATTTCTAAAGAAAATTTTGTCAAAATTAGAAAATTTTGTAGAAATTTTATTTTGATAGAAAATTTTGTCAAAATTTTATTTCTTTAAAAAATTTTGTGAAATTTTTATTTTTATAGAAAATTTAGTTAACATTTTATTTCTAGAGAAATTTTGGTCAACATTTTATTTCTATTGAAAATTTTTCGAAGAAAATTTTGTCAAAATTTTATTTCTTTAGAAAATTTTGTCAAAATTTTATTTCTTTAGAAAATTTTGTCAAAATTTTATTTCTATAAAAAATGTTGTTAAAATTTTATTTCTATAGAAAATTTTATCAAAATTTTATATCTATATAAAATTTTGTCAAAATTTTATGGTTGTTAGATGGCATTTGTTAACATCACGTTTCAAGTTTCAACCATATAGGATAAGATTTGCTCTTCTAGGAGGCTCCGTAAGCAAATCTGGGGATCTGTTTACACCCAAAAAAAAAATTTCTGATTCAATCACGAAATTAATTGATCCAATTAATTTTTTAATTGAAATGTCTTCAATCACGAAAATAGTAGTATCAATCATAGTTTTAATTGGGCACAGAAAAAATTCTTGATTAAAAAATTGATTTATTTCATTAGATTTCAATTATTTTTTTAATTGATTCAATTAAAAATTTAATTGATGTTGAACATTGAATTAATTAACTTAATGTTTCTATTTTGGTTAAAAGGTTAATTGTATCAATTAATTGAAAAAGTTTTCAACATTAATATTTTGGTTATATTTTTCCTGCGTATAGGGGGGCTATGCCTAACAGTGGTCCGATATGGTCCATTTGCAATACCATCCGACCTACAACTTCTCTATAACTTGTTTCATTCGAAAGCGTGATTTCGATAGAAGGACGAACATCGCTTGATCGACTCAGAACTTCACCACGACCCAGAATATACTATAATTTATGGGGTCTGAAAATAATAGTTCTATGTGTTACAAATTGAATGACTGAGGTCTAAACTACACAGCTGGTATCAATATTTACTATGCTAAGTCCGGGTCTTTTCAATTGACCTGATATATGAGCTTTGACTCCATTCAAAAAAATATGTTATATATTGATTCAATCGAGATGAAATTACTTAACCCTTAAATGCACAAGATCACCGATTCCTCCGAAAAAATATATAATATGCAAAATGGTAAAAAAAGAAGATCTGCATACCACATTTTTTCAAAAAAAAAAATGTATGTGTTTTTTTGAAAAAATAGTGTTGATATCTTAAAAAGTACAGTGCGCATTGAACTAAGTTTTTATTTACAAATAAACAATTTGATGGTAGTAGATAATAGAGATATTTTTACACTACACAGTTTTTTTTTACCAACATTGCTCTCATTTATGGTAAATATTATTTAACTTCCAATCTGCAGTTTTTTGAATTTTCGGTTAAAATTTGATTTTCAATTCTGACTGCAAATTACTTCGGCCAACGTTTGAAAACGTAAGAATTTTGTTGTATCTAAAAAGATACAGTGTGCATTTAAGGGTTAAATGACTATCTAAAATCTTCAAAATTTCATTCCGTACAAGATCATTGACCCCATAGGTAATAAATTTCCATTTTTCATAGATCCTCTATAATTCACATGTGTCTTAATTAAACTTTAATATCCGTTTAAATTAAGAATTATTCACCGATTTGTGTTCAATTATAGTTAACTAACTAGAGACATGGTAAATGTTCCATCTTCCAGTTTAAGATTGCCATAAATTATATGTCAAAGACCATTTTTACCCATCATCTCTCTAAGCAGTAGGCACCTCTACAGTTCACTGTGTGCCATGCTGTCTAGTAAATGTAGTAGAGATTTATGCGAATGTGAAAAGTGAAAAGTAAGGAAACATACACATTCAAGCGAACTGAAGTCAATAGACCGACCACAGAACGAATGGACTGCCGAAGTATAGGGCAGCCAGACAAACATTAACTTTGTAATCGAATACAATATTGACAAAAAGAGAATAATGTGAGTGAAAGAGAGAGGCTAACACACTGCAAACAACCACATTTATCGTGTTAAAGGGCAAGAAGAGAAGTTCGCAGTTAGCTAAGTGCCACCCAACAGATTCACCTACGCTGACATTCTAGGATTCATATTATCCTAATGGTTAGTTCATGGGAATAGTGGGAATTCGTATGTACGTTCTCTGGGTGCATGTGTGTGTATGTGTGCATTGGTGTATAAATAAAATATCATATATCACACTTTTACACATTTCAATGTGCTTGCATGTCTATCTACATTAGTTAATGGATTTTTATTACTACGAACAATAAAAAAACACACACACACAAAATGCTCATAACTTGTTTGTTATAATTGTTGTTGTTTTTATAACCTCCACCATAGGATGTGTTTTATACTAAATTTTTCATTCTGTTTCCCAGCAAAAAAAAAAATTGGAAGTTCTTTTAAAGGCACAACTTTAAAAGCACTTCCAAAAATGTTTTCTCAATGATGTAATTTATTTTAACTACACAGGAAGTTATTTTACTTCATTTTTTATAACTAGCTGTTTTCATATTTTCAATAAGTAATTTACTTTTTTTTTGTTTCAAATTGATTAAAAATAGAGTAGAGATAGAATTAATCAAAAATGGAAAAAATTATTAAAATTTGTCGATAAAAATGCTAAATCCATTCCAATATTTGAGGTCAAACTTGTCGAACAAAGGATAGAATGCATTAAAAATCAAAAAAAAAAAAAAATATATATATATATATATATATATATATATATATATATATATATATATATATATATATATATATATATATATATATATATATATATATATATATATATATATATATATATATATATATATATATATATATATATATATATATATATATATATATATATATATGTATATATATATATATATATATATATATATATATATATATATATAAACTAGGGTAACCCGGCCCCCTTCGCTACGCCATTCGAAGCATATTTGTAGGAACATTTCACGTTAACTTAGTCAACCATATCCTTCGAAATTCGAAAAGATTTGATTTCTTTCAAAGAAATCGGACAACTTGCTTTTTCGTTTATATACAGATATATAGCAGATATGCAGATATGCAGATGTAAAACGGTAAGTCTTTACAAACGTCGGGGAGAAATTGTTCCCTTTCCACCAACTTTTATACCCTCCACCATATGATGGGCGGTATATTAACTTTGTCATTCCGTTTGTAACACATCAAAATATTGCTCTAAGACCCCATAAAGTATATATATATATATATATATATATATATATATATATATATATATATATATATATATATATATATATATATATATATATATATATATATATATATATATATATATATATATATATATATATATATATATATATATATATATATATATATATATATATATATATATATATATATATATATATATATATATATATATATATATATATATATTCTGGGTCGTGGTGAAATTCTGAGTCCATCTGAACATATCCGTCCGTCCGTCCGTCCGTCCCCGCGTCTGTTGAAATCACGCTAACTTCCGAACGAAACAAGCTATCGACTTGAAACTTGGAACAAGTAGTTGTTATTGATGTAGGTCGAATGGTATTGCAAATGGGCCGTATCGGTCCACTTTTACGTATAGCCCCCATATAAACGGAACCCCAAATTTGGACCCTCTAAGAGAAGCAAATTTCATCCGATCTGGCTAAAATTTGGTACATGGTGTTAGTATATGATCTCTAACACCCATGTAGGTTAGGTTAGGTTAGGTTATGCGGCAGCCCTATGTATCAGGCTCACTTAGACTATTCAGTCCATTGTGATACCACAGTGGTGAACTTCTCTCTTATCACTGAGTACTGCCCGATTTCATGTTAAGCTCAATGACAAGGGTACTCCTTTTTATAGCCGAGTCCGAACGGCGTTCCACATTCCAGTGAAACCACTTAGAGAAGCTTTGAAACCCTCAGAAATGTCACCAGCATTACTGAGGTGGGATAATCCACCGCTGAAAAATGTTTGGTGTTCGGTCGAAGCAGGAATCGAACCCACGACCTTGTGTACGCAAGGCGGGCATGCTAACCATTGCACCACAGTGGCTCCCATGTAAAAATTGGTCCATATCGGTCAATAATTATATATAGCCCCCATATAAACCGATCCCCCGATTTAGCTTGCGGAGAGAAGCAAATTTCATCGGATCCGGCTGAAATTTGGCACATGGTGTTGGTATATGGTCCTTAACAACCTTGCAAAAATTGGTCCACATCGGTCCATAATTATACATAGCCGCCATATAAACCGTTCCCCAGATCTGAACTCCGGAGCCCATATAAACCGATCCCCAGATTTGGATTGCGGAGCCTCAAAGAGAAGCAAATTTCATCCGATACGGTTGAAATTCGGTACATGGTTTTAGTATATGGTCTCTAACAATCATGCAAAAATTGGTCCATATTGGTCCATAATTATATATAGCCCCATATAAATCGATTTCCAGATTTGGTTTGCGGATCCTCTAAGAGAAGCAAATTTCATCCGATCCGGCTGAAATTTGGTACATGGTAGTTGTATATAGTGTCTAACTACCATTCAAAAATTTGTCCATATCAGTCCATAATTATATATAGATAGCCCCCATATAAACCGATCCCCAGATTTGAACTCCGGAGCATCTTGGAGGAGAAAAATTCATCCGATCTGGTTCAAATTTGCAACGTGGTGTTAGTATATGACCGCTAATAACCATGCCAAAATTGGTCCATATCGGTTCATAATCATGGTTGCCACTCGAGCCAAAAATAATCTAGCAAAATTTTATTCCTATAGAGAATTTTGTCAAAGTTTATTTCTATAGAAAATTTTGGCAATATTCTATTTCTATAGAAAATGTTATCAAAATTTTAATCCTATAGAGAATGTTGTCAAAATTGTAAATCTTTTGAAAATTTTGTCAAAATTTTATTTCTATAGAAAATTTTGTCAAAATGTTATTTCTATAGAAAATTTTGTTAAAATCGTATTTCTATAGAAAATTTTGTCAAAAGTTTATTGTTTTTTTTTCAATTGTATTTTGTAAAATTTGTATTTCTATAGAAAATTGTGTCAAAATTTTATTTCTATAAATTTTTTTTCAAAATTTTATTTCTATAGAAAATTTTGTCAAAATTTTACTTCTATAGAAAATGTCAAAATTTTATTTCTATAGAGAATGTTGTCAAAATTGTAAATCGTTTGAAATTTTTTTCAAAATTTTAATTCTATAGAAAATGTTGTCAAAATGTTATTTCTATAGAAAATTTTGTTAAAATCGTATTTCTATAGAAAATTTTGTCAAAATTTTATTGCTACAGATAATTTTTCTCTAAATTGTATTTCTATAAAAAATTGTGTCAAAATTTTTTTTTTATAGAAAATTTTGTCAAACTTAATTATATACGTATATAATCGGCCTTTTTAAGTTTAATATGTACCACGTATGGACTACGTGGTATATATTACGGTATTAGGAAGTTTTAAGATACCTTGCCATCGGCAAGTGTTACCGCAACCTAAGTAATACGATTGTGGATGGCAGTGTTTAGAAGAAGTTTCTACGAAATCTCCACCATGGATTGCGTAGAAACTTCTTCTAAACACATAAGCTTCGGCCTGGTCGAACTTACGGCCGTATTTACTTGTTTTAAATGATGTTCTGTAGTTTTAGTCTTTGGACAATCTTCTACAATTCCTGCGACTTTCACAGTGGTTTGTCAAGGAAAGGTATCCTCTCCTTAACATACCGGAAAATTAAGCATCATATTTCAACAACTTACAAAGAATCTATGTTTGCCGTCCAATAAATCGAAAAAAGTAAAAGTACTTAAAAATTTAACACATTAAGTTTTATTTATTTACACTGCTAATAGCAGCCTGGACATTACAAAATATATCTCTCCAATTCAATTAAATATAATTCAATATTCCAAGTGGGCCAGAAGGGACCCTATAGGTCAGTAAGGACCACAGCGAGTCAGAAAGGACTCCCAAGCTAGTTATTCGAGATGGGTCAGAAGGGACCCCGTTGAGCCAGTAATGGCTCCGCGGTACTCAATAAGGTTCAATATATATACGCAGATGGGTCAGGAGGGGCCCCATTGAACCAGACAAAGTTTAAAAAGTGCCACCATGGACGGTAAGGGCGCGGAAAACAGGATAATAGAAGCAGTAATTGGATGAGCAGGATCAAAAAAAAATTATAATACAGCTGGAAATTTAGAAGGCAACACCCCTTGGATCAGAAACTCTGTTGTTAAAATTAAGAATAATTTCCTTAATGGCAGAAATCGGATCGGTTAAAGAAATCAATGAATAGACCGAATGAAAGTTTTTACACAAAACATTAAGGGGATTAAATAATTCATAGGTTAGGTTAGGTTAGGTGGCAGCCCGATGTATCAGGCTCACTTAGACTATTCAGTCCATTGTGATACCACATTGGTGAACTTCTCTCTTATCACTGAGTGCTGCCCGATTCAATGTTAAGCTCACTGACAAGGGACCTCCTTTTTATAGCCGAGTCCGAACGGCGTTCCACATTGCAGTGAAACTACTTAGAAAAGTTTTGAAACCCTCAGAAATGTCACCAGCATTACTGAGGTGGGATAATCCACCGATGAAAAACTTTTTGGTGTTCGGTCGAAGCAGGAATCGAACCCACGACTTTGTGTATGCAAGGCGGGAATTTTGTCTGCAAAATTCAGTCTTAAGAATACAAAGTTTCTAGTTAAACGATTTTTTGGAACATTGTAGCAAATTCTCGATGTCAAGTAGTGTGAATTATTATCTCCATTAATAAGTTTATTTAGAAACACAATACCGTACATAAACCGTCTACGTTCAAGAGATGGAAGATCAATTAGCATAAGATGACTAGAATATGGAGGCAAATCGTATAAGTTATTCCTGCCAAGCCCCCTCAAAGCAAAAATAAGAAACTGCTTCTGTACAGATTCAATACGAGCAATAGAACAACGATAATTCGGTGACCAGATAACACACGCATACTCTAATATCGGTCTAACCAGAGTCGTAAAGAGCCTCTTCGTAAGATAAGGATCAACAAATTCCTTAGACCATCTCTTAAAGAAACCCAAAACACCAGTTGCCTTATTGACACATCCCTCAATATGGGGACCAAAGTCAAGCCTGGAATCAAACAATACACCTAAATCATTAAATCGAAGCACATTCTCAAGCCTATAATTTCCAACATATGTTAGTACTCAGTCTGTTCACAAACTCTACGAGAAAAAGTCATGTTCTTACACTTCACAAGATTGAGTAACATACAATTAGAAGCACACCAATCTGCCAACTTGTCAATGTCCTCCTGAAGAAGTAAAGAATCACTAGCATTATCAAATGAAAGAAACATCATAACACCATCCTCGATGATACGATAACCGACGGAAGATCGTTCAAATATAGGTTAAACAGAACGTGTCCTAGGTGGCTGCCCTGGGGAACTCCAGATGTCACACGTATAAGCATAGATAAACTATTTTTAAATGCAACTCTCTGAGTTCTACCATGCAAGTAGGAATCGATCCATGTCCAATAACATTTGTTAAAATATTGGACATGCCTTTCGAAACATGCCTTTCCCGAATATATGATTATGGACCTTCAACGTTGCTTGACAATTTCATGGAAATGTAAGCCGTTTACTTAAAAAATTCTGGCAGAAGCCTGAGCAAAAATTTTCAGACAACCTTTTGCCATTTTCAGACAACTTTCTACTTTTAATTTTCAAAAATTCGCTCGCTAATTGCACAAACTACCCAACGGTCCCTATAAATTCCACGTAAATCGACAAAGTTTATTTCACTATTCCCCTTTCCCAACCAGATATCGAAGAATCATGTATTACAGCCTGTTTCGATATGTCGAACGAGCTCTATCGATCGACTGAAATGGAAACAAACAGCTGAATTTATAAACAAAAATCAGCTGTTTGTATGCATCTCAGTCGATCGATAGAGCTCGTTCGACATACAGAAACAGGCTGTTAATTTAATCATCTTCTCCTACTTTCCCTGTAAATTTCAAGTAAGTCGGAGAAGGTTAAATTTTAAAAGGTTAAACATTTCCTGAAAATTCCAAGAAAATCTAGAAACTTCCCTTCAAGTGTGAGGCAAGGAGAAGGTTCATTCCCCGTCCAAGTTTCCAAAAATCAGGTACATCATATTGATTTCATATCCTTCCCTACCGCCTTTGTAAATTTCAAGAAAATTTGAGAATTTTAGTAATTCAGTTTTAGAGGAGGCTCCCCGAACAAATATCGAAAAAAGATGCAGCGTATCTTGTGTAGACGTCCCAGAACATGCCAAGCAAATTATAAGCCAAATTTTCAAACAGCAAGGCAAGGACACGTCCCTCTTCCCGTCCAAATATCACAAAATCAGGTATGGAATATTAATTTCATAACCTCTCCCAACATCCTCTGTAAATTTCAAGTAAATTGGAAAGTTTAATTGTTTCTCTGTATGAAATTAAGAAGAAGCAGATATCTCCTATTCCCTTTTATTATCCCCCGATTCGGCCCGGCCGCCATGAACCAAATATTTGGGTTTCCTTTGGAATTTCAGGAGGGCTTGAGGATTTGAGGACACTTCCTGAAGATAAATTTAAAGATTTCACCTATGAGGACTATATCAGATTCTGGATTTATAAGAACCATTTTTGTTTGAGTTTTACAGGAATCATTAACATCTCTTGTAAGTGTGCAAGAAAATTATAAAATAACGTCTTGATTTGAAATTTTAAATCTGTAGAAATAAAATCTGGAAATTTTACATTGAGTTTCAAGCAATTTTCATGATCAGTGCGCCGTCTACACCCTCAAGAAGTGAAGTCGGACTATATGGAGGCATTGCCAAATGGACCGATAAAAACTTAATCCGATACACGTTTTTGTGAGTCTACAATACCAGAATATTTACAATTCAGGCAAATCAGATAAAAACTACGATTTCTAGAAATCCAAGGAGTTAAATCGGGAGATCGTTCTTATGGGGGCTATACTAAAATATGGACCGATACTCACCGTTTTCGGCACACCTCTTTATGACCCGAAAATACCTCTAGATTTCCAATTTCAGGCAAATAGGATAAAAACTTCGGATTCTAGAAGCCCAAGAAGTAAAATCGGGAAATCGGTCTATATGGGGGCTATACCAAAATATGGACCGATACTCACCATTTTCGGCACACCTCTTTATGGTCCTAAAATACCTCTAGATTTCCAATTTCAGACAAATTGGATAAAAACTACGGTTTCTACAAGCCCAAGACCCCAAATCGGGAGGTTGTTTTATATGGGGATCATACCAAAACATGGACCGATACTCACAATTTTTGGCACACGTATTTGTGGTCCTACAATACCTGTAGATTTCCAATTTCAGGTAAATTGAATAAAAACTTCGGTTTCTATAAGCCCAAGAAGTAAAATCGGGAGATCGGTCTATATGGAGGCTATACCAAAATATGGACCGATACTCAACATTTTTGGCACACGTATTTGTGGTCCTACAATACCTGTAGATTTCCAATTTCAGGTAAATTGAATAAAAACTGCAGTTTCTATAAGAACAAGAAGTAAAATCGGGAGATTGGTCTATATGGGGGCTATACCAAAATATGGACCGATACTCACCATTTTTCGCACACCTCTTTATGGTAATAAAATACCTCTAGATTTCAAATTTCAGGCAAATTGGATAAAAACTACGATTTCTATAAACCAAAGACCCCAAATCGGGAGGTCGGTTTATATGGGGACTATATCAAAACCTGGACCGATACAGCCCATCTTCGAACTTGACCTGCCTGAAGACAAAAGACGAGTTTGTGCAAAATTTCAGCACGATTGCTTCATTATTGAAGACTGTAGCGTGATTACAACAGACAGAAAGACAGACGGACAGACGGACATCGTTATATCGTCTTAGAATTTCTCCCTGATCAAGAATATATATTCTTTATATAGTCGGAAATCGATATTTCGATGTGTTACAAACGCAATGACAAACTTATTATACCCCCGTCACCATTCTATGGTGATATAAATTTCACAACCTCACCCTATCTTTCCGTAAAATTTCAGTGGGGGAATTTTAGTTTTGTTTTCACTGTACTTTAAAACAAGTCGGGCAAATATCGAAAAAATTAAGTATCCGTTCTTTGTCTAGACTTGACCTTCAAGCTTCCCCTTAAAATTTCAAGCAAATCGGATTGTTGGCGGAAAAAGGTTGTTTTCCCCAACCACAACTTTTATTATTCAATCATAATCATCGTTAGACGATCGCTACTTATTTAAATTATTATTACTGCTGCCATCATGGACCAAACATAATTATGATCTTACATTGGAAATTAATAAACTTCAAGCCCACTGTGTCTTTCTATTATTATAATAATAGAAATACATGTATACATTACACATGTCTAAACCATGCTGGCTTTACTCTACGTTCTGTCTATTGCTCTTAACTAATTTTGGATTTCGTTGCAAATTTTGGATTTCTTGTTACAATCATAATGCATTGAAGAGCATAGGAAACAATCATACAGATGAGGAAGCATATACACACTCACCCATACATATATCATCATCATCGAGCATGTGTGAATGCAATCGATCGAATATATGTTTGATCACAGAAATGCATTGCTGATCAGTGAGATCAGTGAATTCTTATGTTCGATCGGACTGTCGTGTAGAAAAATATTTACATACATATATATTTATATTTGCTTTAAAACATGTTGTTTGTCATTGCATGCAATATGATATTAAACATTTGATTTTTCCTAAAATATTGAAGCGGTTACTAAATCATTTTTTTGCTTAGACAACCCTCTTCTTTACAAACCTTTGATCAATAAACATCTAAGTATCAACCACTATATAAAGGGTGATACGGTCAAAATTTGGTCAATATAAACTTGACGTATTTCTATCAATTTTGCATTAAAAAAACCTGAACACCCCTCATTTTGAAGGTGTGTGTGTGTAGAATGTTGCTCCTATTTTGATTTTGGAATTCACTCTTCAGTTGTCAAAATGCCGTCCAAGCAAGAAGAGCAGCGTATCAAAATTTTGCTCGCGCATCGCGAAAATCCGAGCTACTCGCACGCAAAGCTGGCAAAATCGCTAAAAGTTGCAAAATCAAACGTTACAAATGTAATTAAAGAGTTTGGGGAACGTTTGTCGACAGCCAGGAAGTCTGGATCGGGGGGAAATCGAAAACCGGAAGCCGCTGAGACGACAAAAAGAGTTGCCGGTAAATTCAAGCGAAACCCTAACCTCTCTCTCCGAGATGCCGCAAATAAGCTGGGTGTATCGTCTACAACCGTGCATCGAGCCAACAAACGAGCCGGATTATCGACTTACAAGAAGGTAGTGACTCCAAATCGCGATGATAAACAAAATACGACGGCCAAAGCGCAATCCCGGAGGCTGTACACGACGATGCTGACGAAGTTTGACTGCGTGGTAATGGACAACGAAACCTACGTCAAAGCCGACTACAAGCAGCTTCCGGGACAGAAGTTTTATACGGCAAAAGGAAGGGGAAAGGTAGCAGATATTTTCAAGCACATAAAACTGTCAAAGTTCGCAAAGAAATATCTGGTTTGGCAAGCCATCTGTACCTGTGGCTTGAAAAGCAGCATTTTCATAGCTTCCGGGACTGTCAACCTAGAAATTTACGTGAAAGAGTGTTTGAATAAACGTCTGCTGCCTTTCCAGAAGAAACACGGTTGTTTCGTACTGTTTTGGCCGGATTTGGCATCTTGCCATTACGGTAAAAAGGCCATCGAGTCGTACGCCGCCAACAACGTGCAGGTGGTTCCCAAGGACAAGAACCCTCCCAACACGCCAGAGCTCCGCCCAATTGAGAAATACTGGGCTATTGTCAAGCAGAACCTAAAGAAGACAAAAAAAAACTGCTAAGGACGAGCAGCAGTTCAAGGCAAACTGGCTTTCTGTGGCGAAGAAGGTAGACAAGGTGGCTGTACAAAATCTTATGGCAGGTGTCAAGCGTGAGGCCCGGCAATTCGGATTTGGAAAAGCGAAAGCCTAACTGAATATTTTTCCTGAATTTTATACTAATTGAACTTGAAAAAGAAATTTAATTTGATTTTTTAAATAAATGATTTCACCGATTTACACGCATTTTCCCTTGACCAAATTTTGACCGTATCACCCTTTATTCATACATCTAATCTTGAATAAATAAATATTCTGCGCAACATATCTATTTATACAATTATTTTTCGAGCTTTATGGACTTATATAGATTAAGGAACATGGTTAATGAATGAAAATAAAATAAACTTTACGTAAACACGGATAATTTAGTTACAATTTTTAAAAAGTTGGGCAAGGGGGAGGTCTTCTCTACCCGTCCAAATATGAACACATCAGGTACCCCATATTAATTACATAACCCCACCGCATGTTCGCTGTAAATCTCAAGTAAATCAGAGAATGTTAGTTTATTCACTGTACTTTAAAAAAAAATCGGACAAAGGGGAGGCCCCCCTCCGCGAAATATCGAAAAATAAAGTAGCGGATCTTGATCTAGATGCCAACCCCAACCTTCACTGACAATTTGAAGCAAATCGGTCAACTTTGGTCAAATTTTCTTCTGCGCCAATTTCGCACCACTTCCGGATCAAAAAAAAAAACATTTTCACTACTTTGTTGGCGACGCTTTTTATACCCTTCACCACTACTGTGGTACAGGGTATAATAAGATTGTGCATTTGTATGTAACGCCAAGAAGGAAAAGTCTGGGACCCATCGTTTAGTATACCGATCTTCTTAGAATTAAATTCTGAGTCGATTTAGCGATGTCCGTCTGTCTGTCTGTCCGTCTGTCTGTCTGTCCGTCTGTCTGTCTGTCTGTTGATGTATTTTTGTGTGCAAAGTACAGCTCGCAGTTTTAGTCCGATTGTCCTAAAATTTGGTATAGGGTCCTGTTGCGGCTCAAAGACGATCCCTATTGATTTTGGAAAAAATCGGTTCAGATTTAGATATAGCTGCCATATATATTTTTCACCGATCTGGTCTTAATTGGCGTGTATATCAACCGATCTTCCTCAAATTCCGTACATTCGAATATTTTAAGAATCTCGAAAAACTTGCAAAATATCAGCCAAATCCGTTCAGATTTAGATATAGCTCCCATATATATCTTTCGCCCGATTTATACTCATTTGCCCACAGAGGCCAATTTTTTGCTCCGATTTAGTTGAAATTTTGCACAGGGAGTAGAATTAGCATTATAGCTATGCGTGTCAAATTTGGTTGAAATCGGTTCAGATTTAGATATAGCTCCCATATATAGCTTTCGCCCGATTTACACTCATATGACCACAGAGGCCAATTTTTTGCTACGATTTAATTGAAATTTTGCACTGGGAGTAGAATTAGCATTGTAGCTATGCGTGCTAAATTTGGTTGAAATCGGTTCAGATTTAGATATATCTCCCATATATAGCTTTCGCCCGATTTACACTCATATGACCACAGAGGCAAATTTTTAACTCCGATTTAGTTGAAATTTTGCACAGGGAGTAGAATTAGCATTGTAGCTATGCGTGCCAAATTTGGTTGACATCGGTTCAGATTTAGATATAGCTCCCATATATATGTTTTTCTGATTTCGACAAAAATGGTCAAAATACCAACATTTTCCTTGTTAAATCGCCACTGCTTAGTCGAAAAGTTGTAAAAATGACTCTAATTTTCCTAAACTTCTAATACATATATATCGAGCGATAAATCATAAATAAACTTTTTCGAAGTTTCCTTAAAATTGCTTCAGATGTAAATGTTTCCCATATTTTTCTTCACCACTACTGTGGTACAGGGTATAATAAGTTTTTGCATTTGTATGTAACGCCAAGAAATAGTGGTCATAGACCCATCTTTTAGTATACTGATCGGCTAATAATTAAATTCTGAGTCGATTTAGCGATGTCCGTCTGTCTGTCTGTCTGTCTGTCTGTCTGTCTGTCTGTCTGTCTGTCTGTCTGTCTGTCTGTCTGTCTGTCCGTCTGTCTGTATATGTGCACAAAGTACAGCTCGCAATTTTAGTCCGATCGTCCTCAAATTTGGCATAGGGCCGTTTCTTGGGACAGAGACAATCGCTATTAGTTTTGGAAAAAATCGGTTCAGATTTAGATATAGCTGCCATATATATTTATCCCCGATTTGATCATAGTCAGCATGTTTATCAACCGATTTTCTTGAAATACCGTACATCCAAATATTTTATGAATCTCGAAAATCTTGCAAAATATCAGCCAAATCGGTTCAGATTTAGATATAGCTCCCATATATATCTTTCGTCCGATTCAGACTCTTATAACCACAGAGGCCAAAGTTTACTACCGATCTTCGTGAAATTTTGCACAGAGGGTAGAGTTGACATTCTACCAATGCTTGGTAAATTTGATTGAAATCGGTTCAAATTTAGATATAGCTCCCACATATATCTTTCGTCCGATTTGAACTTATATGGCCACAAAAGCCAGAGTTTTGCCGTGATTTGCTTCAAATTTTGCACAAGAGGTACGTTTAATAGTATCGTTGAGTGTGTCAAATTTTGTTAAAATCGGTTCAGATTTAGATATAGCTCACATATATATCTTTCGCCCGATTTGGACTTATATGGTCTCAAAAGCCAGAGTTTTGCCCTGACTTACTTCAAATATATATCCTTCGTCCTATTTGAACTTATATGGCCTCAAAATCCAGGGGTTTGCCGTGATTTGCTTCAAATTTCGCACAAGGGGTACATTTAGTAGTATCGGTAATTGTGCCAAATTTGGTTGAAATCGGTTCAGATTTAGATATGGCTCACATATATATCTTCCGTCCGATTTGCACTCATATGACCAGGGGGGTCAAAGTTATACTCCCATTTACTTGAAATTTCGCATAGATAGCAGAATTATTATTCTAACTATGGTTAGGTTAGGTTATGTGGCAGCCCGATGTATCAGGCTCACTTAGACTATTCAGTCCATTGTGATACCACAGTGGTACATGTCAAATTTAGTCAAAATCAGGTTCAGATTGTATATAGCTTCCATATACACGTACACCAAAGTTGGGGAAATATGGTAGACTGTTATACATTTTAGACCCATTTTCAATGGAAGTTTCCTCCAATTAACTGGATAGCGTTAGCCGATTTAAATTTTAAATTTAGCGTTAGCCGATTTTAATTTTTAAATTTTGTAGAAGTAAAAAAATTGTCTCCTTTATATAGCTTCCAGCAACTGTGAAGTAGTTGAGATTGTAACACAAATTTTGGCCTACATAGGGGTGAAGGGTATAATATAGTCGGCCCCGCCCGACTTTAGACTGTACTTACTTGTTTTACTGGGTTTTTTCAGTAAAGCAATTCATGATGTAGGATATACAAATATCGGCCAAACTTTAAGCCGTATATACAGGCTTTGTTGTATTATTGCCTATTGGTTTATTGTTCCTATCGCCATTGCTATCGTTGTTGTTTCCATTGTTTCGATAGTCTTTTCATTATCACTTCAGTTATGTGAATGTCGTAATCCACTACTACAGGGTTTGTTATTTGAGTTTCATTTTTGATGTGCGTTTATCATGAGTTCTTCAGTGTGGTCACAATAGTTGTTTAGTAAAACCTTCTATCGGCCACATAGATAATGGCCCCCAATAAGCAAAAGGACAATGCCTTGGACACAAGTTCAATTTACATTCAAACCCTGTATATAGACCCCATTCACTATTGGCTTGAGTGCTGTGTGTGTGTTTGTAGTGATTGAATAAAGACAAAGCTTTGTGTTGGTGTACAACAAATAGGCGTTACACGGAACATAACGCAATGAAGTCGTTATCATTTGAACCTGATTAAATGTTCACAATGTATTTTCCGTGTTTACCTAAGTAATCATCCGTGAAAAATGTTTTACATAGTGTTATTTGTTGGTTGTTAACAAAAAATAAAAGTAAGAAAACATCTGTCAAATAAATGGATTGACTAAGAGGCCAAACAACTGTAGTGTACACAAAAATAATTATTTCTTCCAAAAAGGTATGATATTATTACACCCTCCACCATAGGATGGGGGGTACATTAACTTTGTCATTCCGTTTGTAAGACATCGAAATATTGCTCTAACCCCCATAAAGTATATATATTCTGGGTCGTGGTGAAATTCTGAGTCGATCTAAGCATGTCCGTCCGTCCGTCCGTACGTCTGTTGAAATCACGCTAACTTCCGAACGAAACAAACTATCGACTTGAAACTTGGCACAATTAGTTTTTATTGATGTAGGTCGGACGGTATTGCAAATGGGCCATATCGGTCCACTTTTACGTATAGCCCCCATAAAAACGGAATGGCTTGCGGAGCCTATAAGAGAAGCAAATTTCATCCGATCCGGCTGAAATTTGGTACATGGTGTCAGTGTGTGGTCTCTAACAAGTATGCAAAAAATGGTCCACATCGGTCAATAATTATATATAGCCCCCATATAAACCGATCCCCCGATTTGGCTTGCGGAGCCTCTAAGAGAAGCATATTTCATCCGATCCGGCTAAAATTTCGTACATGGAGTTGGTATAAGATTTCTAACAACCATGCAAAAATTGGCTCAAATCGGTCTATAATTATATATAGCCCCCATATAAACCGATTCCCAGATTTGGCTTGCGGAGCCTCAAAGAGAAGCAAATTTCATCCGATCCGGCTGAAATTTCGTACATGGTGTTGGTATACTGTCTCTAACAACCATGCAAGAATTGGTCCATATCGGTCCATAATCATATATAGCCCCCATATGAACCGATCCCCAGATTTGGCTTGCGGAGCCTCTAAGAGAAGCAAATTTCATCCGATCCGGCTGAAATTTGGTACATGGTGTTGGTATATGGTATCTAACAACCATGCAAGAATTGGTCCATATCGGTCCATAATTATATATAGCCCCCATATGAACCGATCCCATGATTTGAACTCCGGAGCCTCTTAGAGGAACAAAATTCATCCGATTCGGTTGAAATTTTGTACGTGGTGTTAGAATGTGATCTATAACAAACACGCAAGAATTGGTCCATATCGGTCCATAATTATATATAGCCCCCATATAAATCGATACCCAGATTTGTCCTACGGAGACTCTTGGAGGAGCAAAATTCATCCGATCCGGTTGAAATTTGGAACGTGGTGTTAGAATGTGGTCTCTAACAAACACGCAAGAATTGGTCCATATCGGTCCATAATCATATATAGCCCCCATATAAACCGTTCCCCAGATTTGATCTCCGGAGCCTCTTGGAGGAGCAAAATTCATCTGATCCGGTTGAAATGTGCAACGTGGTGTTAGTATAAGGCCGCTAATTACCATGCCAAAATTGGTCCATATCGGTCTATAGTTATATGTAGCCGATCCCCAATCACAAAAATTGGTCCATATTGGTTCATAATCATGGTTGCCACTCGAGCCAAAAATAATCTACCAAAATTTTATTTTTATAGCAAACATTGTCAAAATGTTATTTCTATAGAAAATTTTGTCAAAATTTATTTCTATAGAAAATTTTGTCAAAATTTTATTTCTATAGAAAATTTTGTCAAAATTTTATTTCTATAGAAAATTTTGTCAAAATTTTATTTCTATAGAAAATTTTGTCAAAAATTTATTTCTATAGAAATTGTTAGGAAGTTTTAAGATACCTTGCCATCGGCAAGTGTTAGCGCAACCCAATTCATGGTGGAGGGTACATAAGCTTCGGCCTGGCCGTACTTACGGCCGTATATACTTGTTTAAATTTAAAATATACCACGTATGGATTAAATTACATTTTAGAAGACGGTGTTAGGAGGTTTTAAGATACCTTGCCATCGCAAGCGTTACCGCAACCCAAGTAATTCCATTGTGGATGACAGTCTTTAGTACAAGTTTCTATGCAATCCATTGTGGATGGTACATAAAATTCGGCCTAGCCGAACTTACGGCCGTATAAACTTGTTACATATTAGGAAACAATACTCATAATAACATTTACGACAAGTTTCCTTGGTAAACTAGGTTTTGAAATAAATTTTCGATTATTACTGTGGTAACACTTGCCGATGGCAAGGTATCTTACCACTTCTTAACATTGTATCCTATATTGTAAATTAGTCCATATATATGACAACAAACGAAGTAGATTAAACACTTATATAAGCCAACTCTGTTCTTAGTCAATTTATAAATAGAGGAATCTATAAATAACTATGAACTAATACGAAGCAATTTTCGCAATTCGAAAACTTTTTTTCGGGAGGTTCAAGTATAATTCTCAGTGGGTTTAGTGAATTATTTGAATATATTCTGATAACACTAGTTTACAAAAAAAAGAAAAAATCATGTACACTTGATGAGAGGCAACTTTTCTTATTTTTTTTATGGAACAGTTTGTGAGACATCCCGTTATTTTTAGTTTTTCGCTCTTTTTTCACTAAATAAATTATATCTCGAGTTAGAAATGTCCGATTATATCATTGTTGGTACTTAAATGAAAGGTATTAAGATGACGAATAATCGTTTATAATAGGATCTGTGATAAGTTAAGTGGCTCAAATATCAATGCAAAAAGGCCAAATTTAAAAAAAAAAAAAATCGTATTTAGCAATGGACCTTTTCCGTCAGTTGAGTTAGAAATGTCCGATATAAGAGGATATTTCTAACTCGAGATATAATTTGTTTAGTGAAAAAAGAGCGATAAACTAAAAATAACGGGATATCTCAAAAACTGTTCCGTAAAAAATTTTTAAAATTTTTTTTTTTTTTTTGAATTCAGCAGATCTAAATATCTGGGAAAATTCGACTCTCATCAAGTGTACATTCTCAGTGTAAACTAGTGTAATGGTTAATAATTTCGCTGCAAGACGAGGATGCTGATGAGGAATGTGGAAGCTTCGAAGCTCCTAAAGGGCTTTGTCTAAATAAATTTGACAAATATAATTTTCCTTTGTTGCTTAAGGTACTCTTGTATTTTAGTCAACGTGTTGTTTAAGATGATATCAAAACAATAATAATGATTGAGGAATAAACCAACAATAACAAAACAAACAAAAAATAAAATAATTTTTTCCTAACACTGTGCTTTTCAAGTGTAAATCATCAAATAAATTTATCGTTTTCTATGTGGTGTAACAAATCAATACGAACCACATTGATTTTGAATAAAATGGGCCCCTCAAGGTTTTATAGTCGAATATACATAGAAATGAAGTACGTACATATGTTGTTCGTTATCTACTGTTTCCTGTTCATAATCAGAAAATTACACATTTACATAGGCATACAGACGGATAAATTGCTGAAATACTTCGAAATACACAATCAAACGATGTTACGCATAAAATACGTGCCTATTCCGTTTCAATTGTGATTACTTGTGTTTGTTTATAGCCACTCAATTTACCAATGTTAAGGTGGATTGCGCAATAATTACTTTTTCGCTCGGAAGTTAGCGTGATTTTAATAGACAACACTAGACCTACTCAGAACTTCACCACGATGAAATTATATATATAATTTACGGGTCTCAAATACGGTTGCAATTCGTACCAAAAATATTTTAACAATATTTGAAGAAAAATTCATCAAGAATCTACCAAATTAAAAAAAAAATCTGTATAAACACCCTTTGGATAGTAAATGTGTAGAATTTTAAATGTTTTAAAGAATGTTACCACATCTATAAAATTTTCTGAAAATTTTGGTAAAACTTTATTTATATTGAAAATTGTTTCAACATTTTATTTCTATAGAAATATTTGTCAAAACTTTATTTCTATAGAAAATTTTGTTAAAACTTTATTTCTTTAGAAAATTTTGTCAAAATTTTATTTCTATAGAAAATTTTGTCAACATTTTATTTCTATAGAAAATTTTATCAAAATTTATTTCTATAGAAAATTTTGTCAAAATTTTATTTCTATAGAAAATCTTGTTAACATTTTATTTCTATAGAAAATTTTGTCCAAATTTTATTTCTATAGAAAATTGTGTCAACATTTTATTTCTATACAAAATTTTGTCAAAATTTTATTTCTATAGAAAATTTTGTCAACATTTTATTTCTACAGAAAATTTTCTCACAATTTTATTTTTATAGAAAATTTTCTGAAAATTTAATTTCTATAGAAAATTTTCTTAAAATTTTATTTCTATAGAAAATTCTCTGAACATTTTATTCTATAGAAATAAAAAATTTTATTTCTATAGAAAATTTTCTGAAAATTTTATTTCTGTAGAAAATTTTGTCAAAATTTTATTTCTATAGAAAATTTTGTCAAAATTTTATTTCGATAGAAAATTTTGTCAAAATTTTATTTCAATCGAAAATTTTGTCACAATTTTATTTCTATAGAAAATTGTGTCAAAATTTTATTTCAATCGAAAATTTTGTCACAATTTTATTTCTATAGAAAATTGTGTCAAAATTTTACTTATATAAAAATTTTGTCAAAATTGTATTTCTATATATATTCTATAGAAAATTTTGTCAAAATTTTATTTCATTGGAAGTTTTGTCAAAATTTTATTTCATTGGATATTTTTGTCAAAATTTTACTTCTATAGAAAATTTTGTCAAAAATTTATTTCTATAGAAAATATTGTCAACATTTTATTTATAGAAACAAATAATAATATGTCAAACTTTCATTTCTATAGAAAACTTTGTCAAATTTTATTTCTATAAATAATTTTGTAACAATGTTATTTCTATAATTTTTTTTTAAATTTTATTTTTATAGACATTTCTGCCAACATTTTATTTCTGCAGAAAATTTTGTCAAAATTCTGTTTTTTTTTGCCAACATTTTATTTCTATAGAAAATTTTATCAACATTTTATTTCTATAGTAATTTTTATCAAAATTTTATTTCTATAGAAAATTTTACCAAATTTTACTCAAATAGAAAATTTTGTCAAAATTTTATTTCTTTAGAAAATTATATCAACATTTTATTTTTATAGAAAATTTTATCAACATTTTATTTCTATAGAAATTTTTGTCAAAATTTTATTTCTGTAGAAAATTTTTTCAACATTTTATTTCTATAGAAAATTTTGTCAACATTTTATTTCTAACAGGAAATTTTCTCACGATTTTATTTTTATAGAAAATTTCCTGAAAATTTTATTTCTATAGAAAATGTTCTGAAAATTTTATTTCTATAGAAAATTTTCTGAAAATTTTATTTCTATAGAAAGTTTTCTGAAAATTTTATTTCTATAGAAAATATTGTCAATATTTTATTTATAGAAACAAATAATAATTTGTCAAACTTTCATTTCTATAGAAAACTTTGTCAAATTTTATTTCTATAAATAATTTTGTAACAATGTTATTTCTATAATTTTTTTTTTTTTAAATTTTATTTTTATAGACATTTCTGCCAACATTTTATTTCTGCAGAAAATTTTGTCAAAATTCTGTTTTTTTTGTCAACATTTTATTTCTATAGACAATTTTATCAACATTTTATTTCTATAGAAATTTTTATCAAAATTGTATTTCTATAGAAAATTTTACCAAATTTTACTTATATAGAAAATTTTGTCAAAATTTTATTTCTTTAGAAAATTTTATCAACATTTTATTTTTATAGAAAATTTTATCAACATTTTATTTCTATAGAAATTTTTGTCAAAATTTTAATTCTGTAGAAAAATTTTTCTACATTTTATTTCTATAGAACATTTTTTCAACATTTTATTTCTAACAGGAAATTTTCTCACGATTTTATTTTTATAGAAAATTTCCTGAAAATTTTATTTCTATAGAAAATGTTCTGAAAATTTTATTTCTATAGAAAATTTTCTGAAAATTTTATTTCTATAGAAAGTTTTCTGAAAATTTTATTTCTATATAAAATTCTCTGAAAATTTTATTTCTATAGAAAATTTTCTGAAAATTTTATTTCTATAGAAAGTTTTCTGAAAATTTTATTTCTATATAAAATTCTCTGAAAATTTCATTTCTATAGAAAATTTTCTGAAAATTTTATTTTTATAGAAAATTTTCTGAAAGTTTTATTTCTACAGAAAATTTTGTCAAAATTTTATATCTGTAGAAAATTTTATCAACATTTTATTTCTATAGAAAATTTTGTCAAAACTTTTTTCTATAGATAATTTTCTGAAAATTTTATTTCTATAGAAAATTTTCTGAAAATTTTATTTCTATAGAAAATTTTCTGAAAATTTTATTTCTATAGAAATTTTCTGAAAATTTTATTTCTATTATTTTTTTTCTGAAAATTTTATTTCTATAGAAAATTTTGTCAAAATTTTATTTCTATAGAAAACGGAATGTCAAATGTAGTATACCCCATCTTAAGATGTCGGGTATAAAACAGGGTTAGAGTTTATAAAATTGTCTATAGTTCTATGCGTAATTAAAAATGGGCACATTTTTGATAACATTTTAGGAAATTCTGAACTACGTTGTGTTAAATTCAAAATTTTTATTTTTGCTACTTTTTAGTTCTTGTTTTTACATTTTTTTAGATTTTAGCTAATAAATAACAATTTCCATGAACTAATATAAAGTTAAATTGGCTTTAGTGCTCTGTTGATAAGAATTTATAGAGATTCCATAGGGGTTAGATACATCATGACAGCCCGTTATTTCGGGCCCAATTGGACTTTTCAGTTGATTGTGTTACCACAGTGGTGAGTGTTATCCGATACCATTTTTCAACCATTACACAGAGAGAATAAAAACACAAGAGGACGAAAATTTCTCTTCTACACAAACAACAAATGTCAACCGTATAGATGTCGCACAATGCTTGCAGTGTTGGTATTACCGACGTTGCGGTCAAAGTGCTGTTTTGATAAATTGTTTAT
This sequence comes from Haematobia irritans, assembly GCF_050003625.1. Classification (NCBI taxonomy): domain Eukaryota; kingdom Metazoa; phylum Arthropoda; class Insecta; order Diptera; family Muscidae; genus Haematobia; species Haematobia irritans. The sequence goes on along the minus strand of NC_134397.1, from coordinate 149,544,193 downwards.
AAAGGCATCGGCGGTTATAATTTCAAATTGTCTGCCAATAAATTTAATGGAATGATAACATTTATAAAAACAAAAAAGATTTGTTACTACAAGGTAGGTTCTAAATCCTATTTTCCTTACGTTTCGTGAAGCCGGCAGAGAACTGAACGACGCAAACTCTATGATATTTGAGAGAAGCGCCGACAAAAACTGCATGATATCCTATCCCCTAAGACATTTGTGAAAACTTTTTGAAAAGTAAACATAAAATTATTGAAATTTGGAGATTTAAATTCGTGGAACAGCCGAACATTTCACTGGGCTGTAAAGTGACTTCCTAATCTCATGTACTTTCTACTTGAAATAACTTATAAATTTACTGAATAATTTACAAATCGAACAAAGTCTATTGTTGAATTGTGGATTTTTTATCAGTTCGAATTAGAAAATATTTTCGATAAAACTCTTACACCTCTGGACGTTGCATCTTTAGAAAAGTTTATCGCAAGAAAATTGAAAAATATTTTGTTTGAATCTTCGTATTTTTTTATCAAATAAAATTATTTTTTCGTTCTGTATACATATAATCTTAAAACAGAAGTAATGGATACACTTATCTTTTCTCATTGTAATTCACATATACTGTTGCTTAGAAAATATTCTTTAATTAAGTCAAATTCCTTTATACGACAAAAAATATTTATATATGATTATTTCACTTGATGTACGTTTTTTTATCTATGAAAAAAATATTACTTACTTTATTTTCTCCCATATTTCTTCGCCAAAGTGTTTAAGCACCAATAGCTCCAACGCATAATTAACAAATCCATACTGAAATGAGAAGACAGAAAAAAACCAAGTTATAAATTATTTTGAGTCTAGCATACTGAAAAGAAAAGTTGATTAATGATGTCCTATGGATGATGCTGCTCTTGTTGTGTCGTGTACTTAAAACCGTACAAATCTAAGATTCGTCTCATGTCACACTGTTTTTGCTCATGTTGTTTGTTATTAGAATTAAGAAAGAACATCAAGTTTCATTCCACTTGAATTTTATTATAATTTATTATTTCTATTTCGTTGTTAGATTTTGGAAAATGCAAAAAAGAGAAATACAACAAGTATATACGGCCGTAAGTTCGGCCAGGCCGAATCTTATGTACCCGCCACCATGGATTGCGTAGGAACTTCTACTAAAGGCTGTCATCCACAATCGAATTACTTGGGTTGCGATAACACTTGCCGATGGCAAGGTATCGTAAAACTTTTTAACACTGTCTTCTAAATTGTAAGTTAGTCCATAAGGGGTATATATTAAACAAAAAAAAAAGCCGATTAAATACGTATATAATTCAGTTTGACAAAATTTTCTATAGAAATAAAATTTTGACAAAATTTTCTATAGAAATAAAAACTTGACAAAATTTTCTATAGAAATAAAATGTTGACAAAATTTTCTATGGAAGTAAAATGTTGACAAAATTTTCTATAAAAATAAAGTGTTGACAAAATTTTCTATAGAAATAAAATGTTGACAAAATGTTCTATAGAAATAAAATGTTGACAAAATTGTCTATAGAAATAAAATGTTGACAAAATTTTCTACAGAAATAATTTTTTTACAAAATTTTCTATAGAAATAAAATTTTGACAAAATTTTCTATGGAAATAAAATGTTGACAAACATTGCTATAGAAATAAACTTTTTACAAAACTTTCTATAGAAATGAAATTTTGACAAAACTTTCTATAGTACTAAAATTTGACAATTTTTACATGGCTTTTAGAGGCCATATACTAACGAAATGTACCAAATTTCAACCGCATCGGATGACTTTTGCTCCTCCAAGAGGCTCCGGAGGTCAAATCTGGGGATCGGTTTATATGGGAGCTATATATAATTATGGACCGATATGGACCAATTTTTGCATGGTTGTTAGAGACCATATACTAACACCACGTACTAAATTTCAATTGGATCGGATGAATTTTGCTCATCCAAGAGGCTCCAGAGTTCAAATCTGGGGATCGGTTTATATGGGAGCTATATATAATTATGGACCGATATGGACCAATTTTTGCATGCTTGTTAGATACCGTATACTAACATCAGGTACCCAATTTCAACCTGATCGGATGAATTTTACCCCTCCAAGAGGCTCCGGAGGTCAAATCTGGGGATCGGTTTATATGGGAGCTGCATATAATTATGGACCGATATGGACCAGTTTTTGCATGGTTATTAGAGACCATATACTAACACCACGTACCAAATTTCAATCGGGTAGGATGAAGTTTGCTCCTCCAAGAGGCTCCGGAGGTCAAATCTGGGGATCGGTTTATATGGGAGCTATATATATTTATGGACCGATATGGACCAATTTTTGCATGGTTGTTAGAGACCGTATACTAACATCAGGTACCAAATTTCAACCGGATCGGATGAATTTTGCCCCTCCAAGAGGCTCCGGAGGTCAAATCTGGGGATCGGTTTATATGGGGGCTATATATAATTATGGACCGATATGGACCAATTTTGGCATGGTTGTTAGAGACCGTATACTTAGACCACGTACCAAATTTCAACCGGATCGGATGAATTTTGCTGCTCCGGAAGGCTCCGCAAGCCAAATTTGGGGATCGGTTTATATGGGGGCTATACGTAAACGTGGGCCGATATGGCCCATTTTCAATACCATCCGACCTACATCAATAACAACTACTTTTGCCAAGTTTCAAGTCGATAGCTAGTTTCGTTCGGGAGTTAGCGTGATTTCCACAGACGGACGGACAGCCGGACAGACGGACGGACAGCCGGACAGACGGACGGACAGCCGGACAGACGGACGGACAGCCGGACAGACGGACGGACGGACGGACATGCTTAGATCGACTCAGAATTTCACCACGACCCAGAATATATATACTTTATGGGGTCTTAGAGCAATATTTCGATGTGTTACAAACGGAATGACAAAGTTAATATACCCCCATCCTATGGTGGAGGGTCTAAAAACGTTGGTGGATTGAATATTTTATACGGAATTAATCTAGAACAGATGTGATGCTATTTATTATATAAAAATATAAAAAATGGTCAAGACTCAGGCGAAATTATTCGATTAGAATATGGTGGCAAATCCTGGATATAACGACCTTCTTCAGATAATCACCTATTTGATGCAGCACAATTTACCTACAGCTGGAAATAATTCGATTTCGCAAAGCAAAACAAAAAGTTTCATTATCCACTCAAAGAAGGAAAATGATCACCACCCAAGATAAAAAAGTGATTTTTGGACGGTAAACATGTTATTTCCTAGGACATTATGTTCGATCTGATTTCGACTACCATTTTAAGTTTTACGAAAAACAACAATTTTGTGGCAAAAATGTTGCATTGAGATAATCATATTCTGTCCTTACATGAGTCTGTTGAAATCTCGCAGACATTTGACCAAAACAGTATGTCGTCTTAAAATTTTCTACAACAATATTATGCTAGTATCAACATTCAACTAGAGCAAAGTTACTAATTAACCATTTGCCAACCATCTAACAATATTTTCCATGCCGGTCCACAAGTACCCAGCAAAGAATTAGATTTCAAAATTTTCTTTGGATACCCAACTTGTGATCCCAAATTTGTTCAAATTTGGATCACTAAATGTACATGGACATATCAAAGGACGAAAGTTCTCCGTTTTCGTATCCTTTGCATTGCTTTAACTGTTATGCCTTCGCAGTTGATTTCAATAAAGAAATCTAAAAACGAACAAATAACTGAAATGGACTGTATTTGATCGATTAGGGTCCACTTGTCTTCTAACCTACAAGAAGTCATAAAGCAAATCTCTATTATTGGAACTTGCCACTTATATATTAGGCTAGGTTAGGTGGCAACCCGATGTATCAAGCTCACTTAGACTATTCAGTCCATTGTGATACCACATTGGTGAACTTCTCTCTTATCACTGAGTGCTGCCGATTCCATGTTAAGCTCAATGACAAGGGACCTCCTTTTTACAGCCGAGACCGAACGGCGTTCCACATTGCAGTGAAACCACTTAGAGAAGCTTTGAAACCCTCAGAAATGTCACCAGCATTACTGAGGTGGGATAATCCACCGCTGAAAAACTTTTTGGTGTTCGTTCGAAGCAGGAATCGAACCCACGAACTTGTGTATGCAAGGCGGGCATGCTAACCATTACACCACGGTGGCTCCCATCTGAGGGCTATATATAACTATAGACCGATATGGACCTAGTTAGGCATGTTTGTTAACGGCCATATACTAGCACAATGTACCAAATTTACACTGACTCGGATGAAATTTCCTCCTCCAAGTGGCTCCAAAACCAAATCTCGGGATCGGTTTATATGGGGGCTATTTATTATTATGGACTGATATGGAGAACTTTTGGCATGTTTGTTAAATATCATATACTACCACCACGTACAAAATTTCAACCAGATCGGATGAATTTTGCTTCTCCAAAAGGCACCGGAGGTCAAATCTGGGGATCGGTTTATATGGGTGCTATATATAATTATAGACTGATATGAACCAATTCCTGCATGGTTGTTGGATATCATATACTAACATCAAGTACCAAATTTCAACCGAATCGGATGAATTATGCTCTTCCACGGGGCTCCGGAAGTCAAATCTGGGATCGGTTTATATGGGGGCTATATATAATTATGGACCTATTTCGCCCAATTTTTGCATGGGTGTTTTAGGCCATATATTAACATCACGTACCAAATTTCAACTGAATCAGATGAATTTTGGTCTTCCAAGAGGCTCCGAACGTCAAATCTGGTGATCGGTTTATATGGGGGCTATATATAATTATGGACCGATATGGACCAAGTTTTGCATGGTCATTAGAGACCATATACCAACATCATGTATCAAATTTCAGCCAGATCGGATGAAATTTGTTTCTCTTAGAAGGCTCTGCTAGCCAAATCGTGGGATCGGTATATATGGGGGCTGTATATAATTATCGACCGATGTGGAACAATTTTTGCACGTTTGTTAGAGACCATATACTAACACCAAGTACAAAATTTCAGCCGGATCGGATTAAATTTGCTTCTCTTAGAGGCTCCGCAAGCTAAATCGGGGGATCGGTTTATATGGGGGCTATATAATTATGGACCGATGTGAACCAGTTTATGCATGGTGGTTAAAGACCATATACTAACACCAAGTACCAAATTTCAGCCGGATCGGATGAAATTTGCTTCTCTTAGAGGCCTCGCAAGCCAAATTTGGGGGTCCGTTTATATGGGGGCTATACGTAAAAGTGGACCGATATTGCCCATTTGGAATACCATTCGACCTACATCAATAACAACTACTTGTGCCAAGTTTCAAGTCGATAGCTTGTTTCGTTCGGAAGTTAGCGTGATTTCAACAGACGGACGGACGGACATGCTCAGATCGACTCAGAATTTCACCACGACCCAGAATATTTATACTTTATGGGGTCTTAGGGCAATATTTCGATGTGTTACAAACGGAATGACAAAGTTAATATACCCCCATCCTATGGTGGAAGGTATAAAAAAATAAATTTCCCGTTAAAAATATGAAAAAAGCGAGTTATAAAAAATTGACTCAAATGAACTTCCTGTGCATTTAAAATAAAGAACATCTTTGGGAGGACATTTTTGAAAGTTCTTTTAAAGTTGTGCCTATTTTTTTATACCTTCCACCATAGGATGGGGGTATATTAACTTTGTCATTCCGTTTGTAACACATCGAAATGTTGCTCTAAGACCCCATAAAGTATATATATTCTGGATCGTTGTGAAATTCTGAGTCGATCTGAGCATGTCCGTCCGTCCTTCTGTTGAAATCACGCTAACTTTCGAACGAAACAAGCTATCGACTTGCAACTTGGCACAAGTAGTTGTTATTGATGTAGGTCAGATGGTATAGCAAATGGGCCATATCGGTCCACTTTTACGTATAGCCCCCATATAAACGGACCCCCAAATTTGGATTGAGATTGCTCTAAGAGAAACAAATTTCATCCGATCCGGCTTGGTCTCTAATGACCATGCAAAAATTGGTCCACATCGGTTCATAATTATATATGGCCTCCATATAAACCGATCCCCCGATTTGGCTTGCGGAGCCTCTAAGAGAAGCAAATTTCATCAAATCCGGCTGAAATTTGGTACATGGTGTTAGCATATGGTCTCTAATGACCATGCAAAAATTGGTCCACATCGGTCCATAATTATATATAGCCCTTATATAAACCGATCACCAGATTTGACCTCCGGAGCCTCTTGGAAGACCAAAATTCATCTGATTCAGTTGAAATTCGGTACGTGGTGTTAATATATGGCCTCAAACACCCATGTAAAAATTGGTTGAAATCGGTCAATAATTATATATAGGCCCCATATAAACCGATCCCCAGATTTGAACTCCGGAGCCCCTTGTAAGAGCAAAATTCATCCGATTCGGTTGAAATTTGGTACATGATATTAATATATGGTATCCAACAACCATGCAGGGATTGGTTCATATCAGTCCATAATTATATATAGCCCCCATATAAACCGATCCCCAGATTTGACCTCTGGTGCCTTTTGGAGAAGCAAAATTCATCCGATCTGGTTGAAATTTGGTACGTGTGGTAGTATATGATATTTAACAACCATGCCAAAAGTGGTCCATATCAGTCCATAATCATATATAGCCCCCATTGAAACCGATCCCGAGATTTGGTTTTGGAGCCTCTTAGAGGAACAAATTTCATCCGAGTCAGTTGAAATTTGGTACATTGACCTAGTATATGGCCGTTAACAGCCATGCCTAACTAGGTCCATATCGGTCTATAGTTATATATAACCCTCAGATAAATCGATCCCCAATGGTCCGTATCAAGTTCATATTTCTATATAGCCCCCATATTATCGACCCCCATATTTCAATTCTGGCTCTCTACGTACCGTGAAAAAGTCCATGGCGATTCGTAATTATTTGTAGACTTACCTATACATAACTTTTTTGTCTAATATATACCACGTATGTACTAACTCACAATTTAGAAAACGATGTTAAGAAGTTTTAAGATACCACAACTCAAGTAATTCGATTGTGGGTGACAGTCTTTCGTAGAAGTTTCTACGCAATCCATGGTGGAGGGTACATACGATTTACTAACCTTGTGTTTTATTCCAGGGCGTTAGCCGATTTAAATTTTAATTCTAGAGATTCTGTTTAAGTACAAAACTTGTCTCCTAAGCAGTTATTTATATATGGGAATATAAACCTTCATAATAACTACCCACAAATTTGAATGAGGTAACACAAATTTTGGTATACGTACACGGATGAAAAAGACTGTTTTTCATATGTTTGGCTATAAACATTATATGTGTGGAACACAATTTTTTAAACATAATATTTTTGAGTGCAAGCATATAATGTTCATAAACTAGCATAACATGTTTGGGACATATATGTTAATATGTTAGAACATATTATGTTTGGGACATAAAATGTTTGTAAATATAATATGCTTGGATGCAAACATATATTAATTTAGAAATAGCCTATAAACATATATGTGTTTAGTAGCTTGGAGCGCTATTTAACAGGGAGCGATATTGAATTAAGTTGGTGGTTGTTGCTTGTTATTACAAAATTAACATTTTATTTTTCCTTGGGCAATTGATCAGCTACTTCTTTGATCCTTACAAACTGTGTGGTCCGCTGTTCGAATTCCCGTCCGGCAAAAGGTAAAATTAAAATAAAAAAAATCATAAAATTGAATAATTTCTTCTACAATGTTTGTATTACAGAAAAAGGTGCTAAGAACTAAAAAATCTCGTGGAAGTGAGAAAGATGTGGGGGAATATACAATTACGCAGAAACAAAATTTTGAGCATTCAGGTCGAAAACCTATGTTGTTAGCACCTATATTACCTGTTTATTTTCGTAATTCATTATGATTGTAAATATATAAATAAATAAATAAAATTTTTAGCACAATATTGTTTGGGAGAATTTTTTTAAGCATATAATATTTTTGGGTGCAAAATGCTTCCAAACATATTATATGTTCACATAATAACATATTGTTTTTTGGAAGACAACATTATTGAATTTGGATGCAAAAATACAAAATGTTTGGAATTAGACTACCCAAACATATATTGTTTAGTCCAATATGCTTTCAAACATATTATATATTGGAAGAGATCAAACATATAAATGTTTGGGCAATACCCAAAAATGTATATGCTTGAAGCAAAATATGTTTGGGAGTATATGTTACAGAAGCGATTTTTTATGAGGGTGTAGTGGCGAAGGGTATAATATAGTCGGCCCCTCCCGACTTTTGACTTTTCTTACTTGTTTTCATATAAAAAATTTCATCAAACTACAAATAAGTTCGGCGCGCTTACTTTTTTCTAGTCAAATAATTTCGAAATACACAATTTAACTCATTGATATTGATGAAGATTTTGCATCCAGATTTTGTCAATATTGAATGGAAATATTTCTTTTTATATATATTTTAATTATTCATGAAACCTTAACTGACCTAAAATAAGGAGTTTTATAAGTTATTTTAATTAACTTACCATTTTGCTACTATTTCTGATGAGAGCTTCAGTGAAAGAGTTGATTTTATTTTAAACAATTTTTTCGAATATATTTTATAATAAGTAATTTTATCGATTTTTTTCTCCGGAGAAGAGTTGCGTCATATAAATTGTTGGTATTTCTTTTTTAATTTTTATTAAACATAACACTCATATATCGTTACACGTTGTTGTAGAAATTCTGCAATTACCAAAGAAAAAAATGTTAACACTCACACCAAAACACATTCGCCTTTAATTATTTGCATTATTGAAATTTCAAAGATTTTCCTTGGTTTATGCAAATTACACAACTGCATTTAATTCATTCAGATTGCATGTCCCTTAACGCTAGTTATGGCAGTGATGGCCTCAGGGAGAATAAGAGGTGAAGCAAAGGCACAAATCATTTCAAATACAAATGAGAGAATATAGTAGTGGTAGTTTGCGTGGCTAGATTACCGTAAGGCATTACTTGCAGTTGCACACACCCATACAAAAGTTCAACTTTAACTAACTAACTTAAAGTTCTGTTGATTAAGGTTACCTTAATCTGGCTTTTATGGCATAAAGTAATTATGACCAGCCAGGAATAGACGAAAAAAAAAACTAACCTAGCAACAGCTACCAGGATTTTGTTTTTGTCCCATAAAGTTTAGACCTTTACACGTCGTTGCTTGAATTACAGGCATGAGCATGAATAACAGATGCCCTGCGGCATATTAAACATTAATGGCAGCATGCTTTGTGAGATTTCTTTCTTTAAGATGAATTAAGCAATGCCGACCACGTTTGTTCCACAAGTACCATAATAGCACTATGAGATGACATTTTTCCCCTTATATATATATATCTTTGCATAACCATTTCAAGCCTTATTATTTACTAATGCTTCCTAGAATTATAATAAGATTTCCTCTGTAAGCATTTTCAGGAGAAAATATTGCTTTAAATATTTATTGCACCTTAAATGTGTAACGTTCTTGAAGGTAAGAAGTCAACAAGTTATCAAGGAGTAGAGATACGAATGAATGATCTATGTTGGGAAATTTTGAATTTTTATTGTAAGTTTTATTTATTATTTTAATAATAGGAACATATTTAAATCTTTGCCCATTTGATCGTACAAAAACAAAAAGGTCAGTCGTCATTTTGTGGTATCGTAGTTCCAAGAAATGGCAACAGTGGATGATCAATTTTCGAAGAAAATCATCTTCAGTGATGAGGCACATTTTCACCTCAGTGGATTCGTCAACAAACAGAATTGCCGCATTTGGGCGAATGAGAATCCAAGAGTGATTGTCGAAAAACCAATGCACCCGCAAAGAGTGACTGTTTGGTGCGGTTTATGGGCTGGCGGTATCATCGGACCGTATTTTTTCCAAAATGAGGCCGGTCAGGCAGTTACTGTGAATGGTGTCCGCTATCGTGAGATGATAACGAACTTTTTATGGCCCGAATTGGAAGATATGGATGTGGACGATATGTGTTTTTGGCAGGACGGTGCCAATTGCCACACAGCTAACGAAACAATGGCTCTTTTGCGCAACAAATTCAATGGCCGTGTTATCTCACGTAATGGCGATGTCAATTGGCCGCCAAGATCATGTGATTTGACACCGTTGGATTTTTTTCTTTGGGTTTATTTGAAAGAAAAGGTGTATGTCGATACGCCAGCAACAATTCAAGAGCTAAAGGATGAGATAATTCGGCACATTAACGGCATAGAACCTCCATTATGCCTCAGCGTCATCGAAAATTTGGACCATCGGGTGAAGGTGTGCCACCGAGGTCACGGCGCCCATTTGGCCGATATTTTGTTCCATACATAATTGAATAATACCAATATATCACCTTGAAATTTTAACCCTTGAAATTTTAACCCTTGAAATTGTAACCACCCTTAATAATTATAGACCGATATGGATCAATTTTTGCATGGTTATTATAGATCATATACTAACACGACGTACCAAATTTCATATAAATCGGATGAATTTTGCTTCTCCACGATGTTACGGAGGTCATATACATACAGCTCGTACTAAATTTCAACCGGATCGAATGAAGTTTGCACCTCCAAGTGGATCCGGAGGTCAAATCTGGGGATCGGTTTATATGGGGGCTATATATAATTATGGACCGGTATGAACCAATTTTTGCATGGTTGTTAGAGATCATATACATAAAGCTCTTACCAAATTTCAACCGGATCGGATGAAGTTTGGTCCACCAAGAGGCTCCGGAGGTCATATGGGGGATATATATAATTATGGACCGGTATGGACCAATTTTTGCATGGTTGTTAGAGACAATATACTGACACCTCGAACCAAATTTCAACCGAATCGAATGAAATTTGCTTTTATAAGAGGCCCCGCAAATCAAATCTGGGGGTCGGTTTATATGGGGGCTATGTGTAAAAGTGGTCCAATTGCAATACCATCCGACCTATATCAATAGCAACTACTTATTACAAGTTTCAAGTCGATAACTTGTTTCGTTCGGAAGTTATCGGGATTTCAACAGACGGGCGGACATGCTAAGATCGACTCAGAATTTCACCACGACCTAGAATATATATTTTTACGGGGTCTTAGAACAATATTTCGATGTGTTGCAAACGGAATTACACCATCCTATGGTGGGGGTATAAAAACTGGGTGTGCCTACAAGCGCAAAACGTCAAATGGGGAGATCGATCATTTTTGAGGGTATACTAAAACATGGACCGATACACACCATATTCGGCGCATTTGAATTACTAATGCAAATAAATTTAATATGAATTGCAGCGTCTAAGAGCTCCATACATCAAACCGGGAGATTGGTGTATAATGGCCTCTATCAAACACAAACCGATACACATTATATTCGGCACATGTATTAACGGATCTCAAATACCTCAAGATTTCTTGTAGACAAATCTGATGAATATAGTGTGTCTAGAAGCCAAAGAGGTCAAATCGGAAGTTCGGTTCGTTAGGGGCTTTATCGAAACTTACACTGATATACAGAAAATTTGTTTTTTTTTTCTGATTCAGTTGCGAAATTAATTAACCCAATTAGTTTTTTAATTGAAATATCTTCAATCACGGAAAGAATAGTAACAACCGCAACTTTAATTGGACATAAAAACACGTTATTAAAAAATTAATTGATTTCAATTTATTTAGTAGATGTCAATTAATTTTTTAATTAAAACGTAATAGTTCTCAATCTCTTCTTCAATTAAACTTTTAATTAAAAAAAAAAAAAACACATTTTTTGGTTCAATCACGAAATTTATTGATCCCATTATTTTTGAAGTGAAATGCATTCAATCATATTTAATAGATGTCAATTAATTCTTTAGTTTTCATTCACTTTATTAACTGTTTTTGTGTTTTTAGTTTGATTTAAAAATGGATGGCTTCAATTAAATTTTTAATTAAAACAAGCTTTTTTTTGTTCAATCACGATATTAATTGATCCCATTATTTTTGAAGTGAAATGCCTTCAATCATTGAAACGTAAATGTTTTCTATCACTTTCTGTCTTAGTGTTTTTAGTTCGGTTAAAAATTGATTGTTTCAATTAAATTTTTAAATAAAAATCATTTATTTTTTAGTGAATTAGTCTTCCGATTTTGATTAAAAAGCTCATTGTATTAATTAATTTTTTATGTGATTAATTGTTCAGCTTCAAACAACTTTTTAATTGGAATTAGTTTGGTGACATATTTTTTTCTGTGTGTAAATCAAATTTGAGCTATGCCAAATTGTTGGACTTTTAACACCTTTACATTCCCAATTTCAAGCAAATTGTATAAAATTGCACTGAAAACAAAATTTACCTACTATGAAATAGTATGGAACTAAAAATTTAGGATACCCAATTTACATGATATTAAGGACAAATTTCTTTAAAATAAAATAATTTTAATTAAAAGAAAGTCTTCTATAAAATTAGGACACACCTGGCATGTTTTTTAGTGTATATACTTTACATAGTCGGAAATCGATATTTCGATGTGTTACAAACGAAATAGCAAACCTATTGTACCCCTACCACCAACCTATGATTATGGGTACAATAACGAATCTAATCAATATAAATCAGTAAAATTCTTAAAACACACAAAAATAATAAAAAAAAAACGTAATAAAACACAATTTTAAACCTCAAACAACAAAATTAACTTTACTTATTGCGATATTACAGTCTGCAATCTGATATCCTCAGTACAGCAATAAAACAGAATGTTCGAAAGTTTTTTCAACATGTTAGAAAAAACAAATGAAACGAATAAAAATAATATAAATAAATTTAGACATTTCATACGTATATCATCAAATTTACGATGAACATTAATGGAGTAACTCTGGCTTTGAACAATGATGTTCACATGAAATGATAATAATTTGTTCACATTAATTTAGTTGAGGAAAGAACAAAACAAAAAATGCTATATCATTCCAAAGCCCCCCCGATATAAAACTTGAATCATTTATTTATTACACCAATATATACACGAGTGTTGAGGAGACAGAGTAGAATCTGAAAATTTCTACTCGCTAGGGATACGTAAATCATTATTCTCATTTTTTTTTTTTTTTTTGGCGTTAACATACAACTCAATCTTCAACTATAGCTTCTAACTGTAGGGCACATTTGACAGCAGGACTAGGACAACAATAAATATATATCCTACTTACAAACCCATGTATATACATATGTGTGTATTATATATGTATATAAATGTACACAGTAATATTATCTCGTTTGTCATTATGGGGAATCATAAAAATGTTGTAGTCAACATAAATCATGGCGGGATATATTTGTCTTGTCTTGCTGATATTGTCCTTTTTTTAGATGCTTTCTTATTTTCACTTCATTTCTTCGTTTCGCTCAGGCTCTCCTCTACTGTTTTCCCTATAAGATGAAGGACTTATTTAGACATGTTTGTTGGTTGATGATTTGTTTTGCTTTGGCATAGATGATTTTATGTCATGTCCAAGGCCACATTTTTAGTCAGTCACATATGATTTAGTCAAAGTCCAATTGAAAGGAAATGAAATGCAGAAAAGAAATAGATTTAAACAATTTCAATTTAAGGTCCTTTATGTAGGATGAACTTTGTGCATTCTTATCTTCTGATTGGTCCTTTTCGTAAAAAAAATATCAGTGATTATAATACCCAGCAAAAAAAGAGCTTCCAAAAATGTAGTTTGGATCGCCAATCGGTGATCCGGAAGTAGTGCAAACTTGGATCATCTCCAATGAATTTTACATGAGCTTGTCATAGGACGGAAGTTTTCCCTTTTTGGATCCTTTGCATTGCTTTAGAAGTTGTGCCCTGGAAGTTAATTTGAATGAAGAAATTTAAAAAGTGAAAAAAAATTCAACCAATTTCACTTTTTTTAAAGGGTGATACGGTCAAAATTTGGTCAATATAAACTTGACATATTTCTTTAAATTTTGCATTTAAAAAACCTGAACACCCCTCATTTTGAAGGTGTGTGTGTGTAAAATGTTGGTCCTCTTTTTAATTTTGATATTCACTCTCCAGTTGTCAAAATGCCGTCCAAGCAAGAAGAGCAGCGTATCAAAATTTTGCTCGCGCATCGCGAAAATCCGAGCTACTCGCACGCAAAGCTGGCAAAATCGCTAAAAGTTGCCAAATCAACCGTTACAAATGTAATTAAAGTGTTTGGGGAACGTTTGTCGATAGCCAGGAAGTCTGGATCGGGGGTTAATCGAAAACCGGAAGCCGCTGAGACGACAAAGAGAGTTGCCGGTAGTTTCAAGCGAAACCCTAACCTCTCTCTCCGAGATGCCGCAAATAAGCTGGGTGTATCGTCTACAACCGTGCACCGAGCCGGACTATCGACTTACAAGAAGGTAGTGACTCCAAATCGCGATGATAAACAAAACACGACGGCCAAAGCGCGATCCCGGAGGCTGTACACGACGATGCTGACGAAGTTTGACTGCGTGGTAATGGACGACGAAACCTACGTCAAAGCCGACTACAAGCAGCTTCCGGGACAGGAGTTTTATACGGCAAAAGGAAAGGGAAAGGTATCAGATATTTTCAAGCACATAAAACTGTCATAGTTCGCAAAGAAATATCTGTTTTGGCGTGCCATCTGTACCTGTGGCTTGAAAAGCAGCATTTTCATAGCTTCCGGGACTGTCAACCAAGAAATTTACGTGAAAGAGTGTTTGAATAAACGTCTGCTGCCTTTCCTGAAGAAACACGGTTGTTCCGTACTGTTTTGGCCGGATTTGGCATCTTGCCATTACGGTAAAAAGGCTATGGAATGGTACGCCGCCAACAACGTGCAGCTGGTTCCCAAGGGCAAGAACCCTCCCAACACGCCAGAGCTCCGTCCAATTGAGAAATACTGAGCTACTGTCAAGCGGAACCTAATTTTGGAAATTTAATTTGATTTTTTAAATAAACGATTTCACCGATTTACACGCGTTTTCCCTTCACCAAATTTTGACCGTATCACCCTTTATCCATATGTTATATTACATTATTATTTTCCTATTATCTAATTTTTACAATTTGAAAAACTTTTTCGCTCCGACCAGGGATTGAACCTGGCACCATAACAGAACGCCTTAGCACACTCAGCCACAAACGCCATTGAACATAAAGCGTCGAAAGGTCAATTCAAATGTTTGTGATATAATCGTAATACGACACCAAGGAATAACATTCGAATTGCATCTCGAGATGTTCTTTATTAGTATGAACGAAAAAAATAAGAAACCCAGGTTCAAATCTCACCAGCGGCAATTTTTTTATAAAATAGTTTTCTAAAAATATATTTTTTATCATATGCATCGTTTTTATTTTTTATTTTCGGCATATATTTTCGTATAAACATATTTTTCCATTAAAAATTAACAAAAAAATTAAAAATTCTCGTAATTTGCAAAACCTTCTCAAAAGAACTTCCATGGAAGCGAAAAAGTCAAACGGCACAGGTTCAAATCCCAGCGGGGATAAAATTTATTTTGTTTATTATTTTTTTACTTTTTTATTAATTTTCTATTTTTTATTAGTTTTCTATTATTTTGTAAAATTTAATTGTCCAAAATTTGCACTTAAAATAGCTTGATTGCGTTCTTTCTAATACTTGCCCACAAGGACTGCATCGGAAGTAGAAAAAAAATCATTGGGGGATCCCAAGATGCGCTTTAGAAGAAATGTTTGTGTATTTGTCCAAAAGGACTGCATCGGAAGTGGAAAAAAATCATTGGGGGATCCCACGATGCTCTTTAGAATAAATGTTTGTGGACTTGTCCAAAAGGACTGCATCGGAAGTTGGAAAAACTCGATGGGGGATTCTGGGATGGGCTTTAAAAGAAATGTTTGTGGAACAACTTCCATTTTTTTTGCTGGGTAGGAGTCAAGAATTGGACCTTGTTTCATTCAGATTTTGGAAAACCAGTTTTTTGATAGGCTTGACTTTTTTGCCTCCTTTGCATAATTCCTTTAGCTTGAGGCTTTTGGAAAAGTCAAGTCAAGAATTTTCTTTTTGCGATTAATCAATCGACTATTGACTAATTCCACTTCTTGACGAACAATATGACATTTGATATATACACCAGTAGCACGAAGCCACCGTGGTGCAATGATTAGCAAACCTGACTTGCATCCAAAGGGTCATGGGTTATAACCAGTTTCTTTCAAACAGCAAAACGTTTCTAGGCGGTGGTTTATGCATCTCAATAATGCTGGCGACATTTCTGAGTTTTTCAAAGCTTATCTATGTGACTTCATCGCAATGTGTAACGTCGTTGGAACTCTGTTATAAAAAGAACGTTAAACATAGAATCGGTCAGCGCTCATTGGTAAGAGATAAGTTCACCATCTGTGGCACCACAATGGACTGAATGGTCCAAGTGAGCCTAAAATAACAGGCAACCAATTTACCTTAACCAACCAATGGTAAAAATGACGTTCCAAAATCGTGAACGGACGGTAACGAAACAGAAGCTTCCACTAAAAATCAAAATCGATTGTTCACGGTTCTGTCTACGCACGTCTCCGATTGCATGAATGGTGTTTTTCTTTGGGCAATAAAAGTCTTGAAATAATCGTTACACGTTGTTATGGCAACACCGTCGGCAGTGCAATGAAACGTATGGAATAGTTGAGATCCCAGGTTCGAGTCTCAGTTGAGAAAATAATTTTAGAAGGGTAAATAGATTAATTTTTAACGTAAATTATTTGCACCAATGAACAAGGGCAGATTAGTAATAACAAGATATGGAAAAGAAACAAATTTTTTTGTCTTTAAAGAGCTAATAAAAAAATTAAATAAAATTACTGATAAATAAAAAAAATGTATAAAAAATATTTTTTTTTTCCAAATTTTTGTCTTTGCTAATTAAAAAATTAAATAAAATTCAAAATAGCTATTTCCAAAAGATTGTGCGATGTGGTAGCCGAACCTGGGTCTTGGTAATAGTTAATTCGTACATGCCAGACTATAAGTTCGTACCCAGCCAAAAAGAAAATTAATATTTCCCGTCTTTATATAGAGATACATATCAAAAAGTTGAGGAAATTTTATTTCCCCCCTATCTTTATAGCCAGCGCCACATTGTAGAAAAATCGGTGCAGACTTAGATATAGATGGGAGTTACCGTGGTGCAATGGTTAGCATGCCCGCCATACATACACAAGGTCGTGGGTTCGATTCCTGCTACGACCGAACACCAAAAAGTTTTTCGGCGGTGGATTATCCCACCTCAGTAATGCTGGTGACATTTCTGAGGGTTTCAAAGCTTCTCTAAGTGGTTTAACTGGAATGTGGAACGCCGTTCGGACTCGGCTATAAAAAGGACGTCCCTTGTCATTGAGCTTAACATGAAATCGGGCAGCACTCAGTGATAAGAGAGAAGTTCACCACTGTGGTATCACAATGGACTGAATAGTCTAAGTGAGCCTGATACATCGGGCTGCCACATAACCTAACCTAACCTAACCTAGATATAGATCCCACATATGTCTTTCTCCCGATATGCACTTATATGGCCCAGAAGCCAGAGTTTTGCCAAGATTTTTAAATTAAAAAATTAATATAATTAGAATGGAATTCAGTTAAATTTTCACTCGGGGTACACTGAAAAAATGGTATGACAAGCAATTTACACAATATTGAGGGCATTTTTATACCCTGCGTCACACTGTGGAACAGGCTATTATAAGTTAGTGCATATGTTTGTAACACCCAGAAAGAGACGAGATAGACACATGGTGTCTTTGACAATAATGCTCATGGTGGGTCCCTAAGTCGATATAACCATGTCCGTCTGTCTGTCTGTGAACACATTTTTGTGATCAAAGTCTAGGTCGCAATTTAAGTCCAATCGCCTTCAAATTTGGCACATGTTCCTAATTTGGGTCAGAATATAACCCTATTGATTTTGGAAGAAAGCGGTTCAGATTTAGATATAGATCCCATATATATCTTTCGCCCGATATACACTAATATGGACCCAGCAGCCAGAGTTTTATACCGATTTGCTTGAAATTTTGTACAATCACAACACTTAGTCGTATAGTTAAGTGTCGAAATTTGATTGAAATCGGTTAAGATTTAAATCAGTTTGCCTTTGTGGTCATATGAGTTTTAATCGGGCGAAAGATATATATGGGAATTATATCTAAATACACGCAAAGAAAAAAAAAACGTTTGGAAAACATGTACCGAAAACGTTTTTCTTTTGATAGAGTTTTTTGAATTGCTTCGAAAATTTTAAACTTTTATCACCAAAAAAATTCGTTTGTTACAAAATTTTTATTTTTTCAATAAAAAAGTTATTTTTGAAACAACAACACAGTCCATTTCATTTATATTAAACACTGTTCTTTTCTGACTTTAGGTCTTTAATAAGACACATTTTACAGTTCAAAATTTAATATACGACAATGTAATGTTGAACATTTTTTCGGAATCTTCCGAACATATCTGGAATATATGTAAAAAAAACAACAAACAAACTTTGGTCGAAGCAGGGATCGAACCCACGACCCTTGGCACGCAAGTCGGACGTAGCAACCACTGCTCCACGGTGCCAAACTAAATGTTTGTTTCTGTTAAATAAACTTTGTTTATTCGGTTCGTGGGCGCCGCAAGCTATGCTATATAAATATAATTTATATGGATATTTATCTATTGATAACCATAACAGGTACATAGCTCAGTGGTTAGTGTGTTGGCTTACAAAGTGCATGGTCCGCGGTTCGATTCTCCGTCCAGGCGAATGGTAAAAAAAATTTTAAAAATTTATAAAATCGTATAATTTCTTCTACATTGTTGGTATTACATGAAAAGGTGTTAAGAACTAAAAAACCACGTGGATGTGGGAAAGATGTGAGGGAAAATGCAATTAGCAAGAAAACAATGTTTTTTTTTAGTTTGTCTTTATGAAATTGTTTTTACATCCTAGAAAAGAATAAACGTTTATCACAAAAAGTATATACTTTTCTTCTAAATACACTTCCTTACAGCGAAAAGCAAGTGAGAAACGAACTTTGTTTGTCTAAAATTTCGTTTGGGAGGAAAGATTTTTTTTTTGCGTTTATGAACCGATTTCAATAAAATTTAGCACACTTGTCTACACCACTAATTGTACTCCTAATGCAAAATTTCAACAAAATTGGGGTAAAACACTGTCTTCTAGGGCCATATAAGTCCATATCGGGCGAAAGTATTATATATGAGCTATATCTCAATCTGAACCGATTTCAATCAAATTTGGCACACTTGACTATAGTACTAATTGTTTTCCTGGTGCAAAATTTCAAGCGAATCAGGTTAAAACTCTGGCTTCTGGGGCCATATAAGTCCATATCGGGCGAAATATATATGTGGGAGCTTTATCTAAACCTGAACCGATTTCTTTCAAAATCAATATGGTTCTATTATGATCCAAAGCAGGAAGTTGTGCCAAATTTGAAGTCGAGTGGACTTAAACTGCTACCTAGACTTTAATCAAAAACATGTGTTCACAGACAGACGGACGAACCGACGGACATGGCTAGATCGACTCAGGGACCCACCCTAAGCATTATTGCCAAAGACACCATGTGTCTATCTCGTCTCCTTCTAGATGTTGTAAACATATGCACTAAAATATAATACCCTGTTCCACAGTAAAATTATAAAAATAAATTATTTGGCAAAATATCACAACATTTTTTAATTCACAACCAAAACACGGAATCGGTTCACAATGCAATGGAATGGCTGTTAAACATTCATCGCTTCTGCGTTAATTTTGCACCACTTCCGGATTCAAACAGAACAGGTTAGTTCACACAGAAAAAATTCCACGAAAATTTTTTCAATTAAAGTCTTAATTGATTTTTAAAAGATATTCAATTAAAAGCCCATGTTAAATTCATCGCTTCTGCGTTAATTTTGCACCACTTCCGGATCCAAAAAGAACAGGTTAGTTCACACAGAAAAAATTCCACGAAAATTTTTCCAATTAAAGTCTTAATTGATTTTTAAAAAATATTCAATTAAAAATTTAATTGATTCAACGTATTTTTAAATTGCAAAAAAAATTAATAGTATCAATTAATTTTTTAATTGGATCAATTAATTTTTTAATTGATACTATCATTTCTGTAATTGAAGACATTTCGTGATTGAATCAGAAAAAATGTGTGCAGATGTTTGTCAACATTTTTATGTTGATCAATGATTTTATATCTCGACCGTAAAGTTAAATTTAAGTATAATGATACTCCGTCTATGTTATATTTGCTTTAAATTCTTTACAAACGAATTTACTTTTTTAATACATTTTAATATAAATCTAAATGTTTTACATGAATAGCACACTATACAAACTATATTAAAAATAATAATAATAAAAATCTCTTCAAAATTATTTTAGAATATCAAATCTTCTTTAAGAAGATAATAATAAAAAATGTTTGCAAAAAAAAAAAAGAAAGCAAAACATAAACGTTAGCAATTTTAGTTCAGTTCCCTCATATTGCTCGAAACCATTAAATGCCTTTTTGTTTCACCTCAAAATCAATAATCCAGCCATCTGGAGAAAAGCGCCCAATATTTATCAATATAAAAACAATGTCGATGTGAACAAGAGAGGAAGCAAACAAAAGACATAACATCAGCATTGATAGATTCAATGTCTGCAAAATCGCTTTGTTTTTTTTTAAATACTCTGGGGATTACAACAAGTGTTTGCTTTTCTCAGAAATTCCATTAAAATTCAAACAAAAATAAATGAAATGTGTTTGTGTGTGTTTGTGAACAGGAACCACTGTATACACGTTCGATGTAATTGTTATTGTGTCATTTAGGCATTTAAAGAATTATCGATTGTATGAAGTTTTTGCATTGCCATTACAATTCACTGCCATAATTTTTCTCTCTTTTTGAAACTTTCACTTTTTTTACGGGCACTTGATGTGGTGGAGAGTAATTCGAAATAATTTCCTTGACATTTAATAGATCATTCAACTCTTCACAATGCACGATGTGTGGGTCACTAAGTAAAACTAAGATTTTATTTGAACTCTGAGAATTGAGTATTTAGTGTGTGTTTTTCTTATGGTGTAGGGCATCATAAATGGATTCCGATATGCATTTCTTTTTATTATTGTACCATGGGAAATTTCTTCGTTTTTTCCTTTATTTTTTGTTTTTATTCATTCTTTTTTCGCTTTTTTGTATAATTTATCACTTTAAGGGCCCGTAGAAAACACCGTAAGGCAGACACTCATACACACACACACACACACATAGCCAAGCACCTACAAAAAGACACGTTTGTACAATTCACCAAAGTAAATACAAACACGAGAATATTTTTCAGGACCCACATCCATATACATCCATGCCTTCTAAACTGAAAACGGAACCACACGAACAAAATCTCTCAACAGCGAACGAACAAGGCAACGAGCTAAGACCAACAACTGAAAGTGAAATACTTAATCATCATACATACACAAACACACACTCACTCACGGTACGTTCAGTGTAACATAGTAGCACACTAACTTAGATACGAGAATTCACAGACGCGAATGTATACAAACACTTTACGGTTACAATGTGATTGTCGTGTCGTGTGTATAGATTTCCTTTTATTTTTGGGCTACTCAATGAGTGTGAATGGTAGACACACGTACATAGAAACAAAAACACGCATACATGCACTCACTTATAAACCGAGAGATACCCGTGTGATTTTTTTTGTTTTCAGTGGTACACTTTCGACAAGGGATGCTTATTTACCGTTTAACTTCCGTTCGCTTCAAAGACCCGTCTAAGACTAAGGGAATTTTAGCTTCGCATAGTTTCATATAAATGGCGCTTTTCACAGGACTTGGCAATCAGCTGTTCATTGTGTGTCAACACTTGTCTGTATTTGTATGCCAGTGGGTAAATGTTGGTTTGCCTGCCAAGACCTAGTACAACTGTCAAAAGTTTATTTTGTATTTCTCTTAATAAATGGCGAGAGCGCTGATATGGAGAAGAGCTTTTAAAATGAAAGTTTTGTTGGGGTTTTTGTCCAAAAAACTTTTGGAGAAATTCTATTTGTATAGGAAAAATCTCTACATGTGTATGTACAATGTAGACACAAACCAAAATTATATTCTTTACAATATGTCTTGTGGTTACAATGCTTTACAAGCTAAGCTGAAGATGTATAAGAATTCACATACTAGTGAATGAAAATTCTAATATTTTTCAATTATTTTTATGCCTTTAGTTAGCTAAAAAAAATTATCCAAATATCCAAACCGCCGCAGGAACCCAATAAAGAAAAGCATTGGACAAATGTTTGCTTTCCAGTCTGTTTTGCATTAAATTAACTTAGAATTTACCGTAGAAACTTCTACTGAAGCCGATGGCAAGGTATCTTGAAACTTTCTAACACCGTAATATATACCACAGAGTCCATACGTGGAATATATTAAACTAAACAAGTATATACAGCAGTAAATTCGGCCGGGCCGAATTTTAAATACCCACCACCATGAATCAAGTATAATAGTTTACTATGAAAACTATTCTTCGTAGTGGGTTACTTGATAATATATAGAATTGTAGGGGGTTTGATGACAAATCTTCTCTCAAACGAGCCGGCTCCCGAATACAAACTTTAAAGATTCTACCTATGAAGACCAGATAAGATTCTGGATTTATGAGAACCAATTTTGTTTGAGTTTTAGAGAAAATATAAACATATCGTGTATATGTTGAAATTACGCCTTGATTTAAAAGCTTAAATCTGTAGATTTTTCCGCATTTATTTAAATACGATGAGTAAAATCTGGAACTTTTACTTTCAGTTTGAAGCAATTTTCATGATCAGTGCGCCTGCTATACCCTGAAAGAAGTGTTTTCTTTTTTGAGAAACGTAATTTTAGACAAGCAAAGTTTTCTTTTGACACAAATTTTAGAGACAATCGTTGAATAAACGAAAACACTTTATAAGAAAAAGAAATTTCGTTTGTCTAAAATTTTATAATAGATTACTAATTTCCAGCAAATCGGATAAAAACTACGGATTCTAGAAGCCCAAGAAATAAAGCCGGGAGATCGGTGTATAAGGGGGCTATACCAAAACATGGACATATAGGCACCATTTGCTAC
The DNA here is from genome assembly GCF_050003625.1 of Haematobia irritans. Classification (NCBI taxonomy): domain Eukaryota; kingdom Metazoa; phylum Arthropoda; class Insecta; order Diptera; family Muscidae; genus Haematobia; species Haematobia irritans. The sequence goes on along the minus strand of NC_134397.1, from coordinate 149,520,935 downwards.
TCGCATATTTGTGATCTTAAAATACCTCCAGATTTTCAATTTCAAACAAATCGGCCAGAAAATATAGAAGTAAAAATCGAGAGATCAGTCTATATGGGGGTTATACCAAAAAATGGGCCGATATACCTCAATTTCGGCACTCTTATTTGTGGTCTAAAAATACCTCTAGATTTCGAATTTCAGGCAAATCATGTAATAAATACAGTTTATTGTAGCTCAAGAATTTCAGGCAAAGCGGATGGTAAATATAGTTTCTAGAAGCCCAAGAAGCAAAATGGGAGATCGGTCTATATGGGGGCTATATCAAAAAAATGGACCGATGGGCACCATTTTCGGCACACCTTTTTATGGTCCCAAAAGAACTCTAGATTTTCAATTTCAGGAAAATCGGATAGAAAATATAGTTTCTAGAAGCCCAAGAAGCAAAATCGGGAAATCAGTCTCTATGGGGTCTATATCAAACCATGGACCGATGAGCACCATTTTCGGCACACCTTTTTTTGGTCCTCAAATACCTCTAGATTTCCAATTTCAGGCAAATCGGATGGTAAATATAGTTTCTAGAAGCCCTAAAAGCAAAATCGGGATATCGGTCTATATGGGGGCTATACCAAAACATGGACCGATGAGCACCATTTTTGGCACACCTTTTTATGGTCCTCAAATACCTCTATATTTCCAATTTCAGGCAAATTGGATAAAAAATACGGTTTTTATAGGCCCAAGACTCCAAATCGGGAGGTTGGTTTATATGGGGGCTATATCAAAATATGGACCGATGCGGACCATTGTCGACACACCTCTTTATGATCCCAAAATACCTTTAGATTTTCAATTTCATACAAATCGGATAGAAAATATTGTTTCTAGACGCGTAAGAAGCAAAATCGGGAGATCGGTCTATATGGGGGCTATACCAAAACATGGACCGATACGGACCATTTTCAACACACCTCTTTATAGTCCCACAATACCTATAGATCTCCAATTTCAGGCAAATCGGATGGTAAATATAGTTTCTAGACGCCCACGAAGCAAAATCGGGAGATCGGTCTATATGGGGGCTATATCAAAACATGGACCGATACGAACGATTTTCGACACACCTCCTTATGGTCCTAAAATACCTCTAGATTTTCAATTTCAGACAAATTGGATAGAAAATACTGTTTCTAAACGCCTAAGAAGCAAAATCGGGAGATCGGTCTATATGGGGGCTATACTAAAACATGGACCGATACGGACCATTTTCGACACACCTCTTTATGGCCCCAAAATATCTCAAGATTTCTAATTTCAGGCAAATCTGATAAAAACTACGGTTTTTATAGGCCCAAGACCCCAAATCGGGAGGTCGGTTTACATGGGGACTATATCAAAACTTGGACCGATATAGCCCATCTTCGAACTTGACCGGCCTGCATACAAAAAACTAATCTGTGCCAAATTTCGGGACGATAGCGCCATTATTGAAGGCTGTAGCGTGATTACAACAGACAGACAGACAGACAGACAGACAGACAGACAGACGGACAGACGGACATGCTTATATCGTCTTAGAATTTCTCCCTGATCCAGAATATATATAGTTTATATAGTCGGAAATCGATATTTCGATGTGTTACAAACGGAATGACAAACTTATTATACCCTCGTCACCATTTTATGGTGGTGGGTATAATAATATGGGAAACATTTAAATCTGAAGCAATTTTAAGGAAACTTCGCAAAAGTTTATTTATGATTTATCGCTCTATATATATGTATTAGAAGCTTAATAAAATTAAAGTCATTTTTACAACTTTCCGACTAAGCAGTGGCGATTTTACAAGGAAAATGTTGGTATTTTGACCATTTTTGTCGAAATCAGAAAAACATATATATGGGAGCTATATCTAAATCTGAACCGATTTCAACCAAATTTGGCAAGCATAGCTACAATGCTAATTCTACACCCTGTGCAAAATTTCAATTAAATCGGAGTAAAAGATTGGCCACTGTGGTCATATGAGTGTAAATCGGGCGAACGATATATATGGGAGCTATATCTAAATCTGAACCGATTTCAATAAAATTTGGCGCACTTGACTACACTACTAATTGTACTCCTAGTGCAAAATTTCAATCAAATTGGGGTAAAACTCTGGCTTCTGGGACCGTATCAGTCCATATCGGGCAAAAGATATATATGGGAGCTATATCTAAATCTGAACCGATTTCAATCAAATTTTGCACACTTAACTGCACTACTAATTGTTCTCCTAGTGCAAAATTTCAAACAAATTGGGCCAAAACTCGGGCTTCTAGGACCATATTAGTCCATATCGGGCGAAAGATATATATGGGAGCTGTATCGAAATCTGAACCGATTTCAATCAAATTTTGCACACTTGTCTACACTACTAATTGTACTCCTAGTGCACAATTTCAACCAAATTGGGCTAAAACTCTGGCTTCTGGGGCCATATAAGTCGATATCGGGCCAAAGATATATATGGGAGCTATATCTAAATCTGAGCCAATTTCAATCAAATTTTGCACACTTGACTACACTACTAATTGTACTCCCAGCGCAAAATTTCAAACAAATTCGGCCAAAAATCTGACTTTTGGGGCCATATAAGTCGATATCGGGCCAAAGATATATATGGGAGCTATATCTAAATCTGAACCGATTTCAATCAAATTTTGCACACTTGACTATACGACTAAGTGTTATGTTTGTACAAAATTTCAAGCAAATCGGTATAAAACTCTGGCTGCTGGGTCCATATTAGTGCATATCGGGCGAAAGATATATATGGAAGCTATATCTAAATCTGAACCGATTTCTTCCAAAATCAATAGGGTTCTATTCTGACCAAAATTAGGATCATGTGCCAAATTTGAAGGCGATTGGACTTAAATTGCGACCTAGACTTTGATCACAAAAATGTGTTCACAGACAGACGGACGGACGGACGGACGGACAGACGGACAGACGGACATGGTTATATCGACTTAGGGATCCACCCTGAGCATTATTGCCAAAGACACCATGTGTCTATCTCGTCTCCTTCTGGGTGTTACAAACATATTCACTAACTTATAATACCCTGTTCCACAGAGTGGCGCAGGGTATAAAAAGGTGCTAAGAACTAAAAAGCCTCGTGGGAGTGAGAAAGATGTGAGGGAAAATGCAATTAACCAGAAAAGATTGCTTTTTGAGTTAATCTTTATGAAATTGTTTTTGTTACATCCTGGAAAAGAATAAACGTTTATCACAAAAATTATATACTTTTCTTCCAAATAAACTTCCTTACAGCGAAAAGCAAACTTTGTTTGTCTAAAATTTCATTTGGGAGGAAAGACTTATTTTTTTTTGCGTATATAATTCAACTAGATAACAAAAATTTCTCAAGGCATTTGTATTACCTTCCCAAATTCATATCCTTTCCCAGCAAAAAACAAACGTGGAAGTTTTTCTAAATGAACAACTTAAAGAACATTTCCAAAAATATCCTCCCAAAGATGTTCTTTATTTTTACTACGCAGGAAGTTCTTTTAATTCAATTTTTTCACAATTTTAATTAGTAATTTTAATGTTTTTGTTTCAAATAGGGTAAAAACAGAGTAAGAATTAATACAGTAGTACAAATTATTTAAATTTTGTCGAAAAAATGAAAAATCTATTCTAGAAAAATTACGAATTCTTTAATATATTTTAGTTCAAATGCTTCAGACAACATTATAATGCATTAAAAATCATAAGAAATTATAAAAATTATTGATTTGGCAATATATCAAAAAAATTCACATCCAAAACACTGTCTTCGGATCAAACCTTAAGAAGTGATGCAAATTCTGTGCAACGGCTGTCGAAATAGTAGACATCCGTCCTATGACAAACCTACACACGAAGAAAATTTAATTAAAATTAAGCAAACGAAAATTGTCATTGTTATAACGAAACATTTTCATGAATACAATGAAAATATTCGTTAATTGTACAAAATGTTACGTTGGTTAACAGAAAATTCGTTATAATAACGAACATTTTCGTTGTATTAACGAATTTGTTTCATTGGCCCACTTTTAATGACACATTTCGTTAATATAACGAAACATTTTCTTCTGCGCAAATTTTGCATTTCATACCGGTATACTTGGAATTCTGAATAGTGGTGGAATTGTGAGTCGATTTGGCGATGTCCGTCCATTCGTTAACTTCCGAACGAAATAAGTTACATACTTGAAACTTGGTACAAGCAGTAGTTGTTGATGTAGGTCGGATGGTACTGCATATGCATTTCTGTTAGAGGGTTTATACATATCGAATAAAATTTGCTCCTCCAAGAGGCTCCGCGTGCCACATTTGGGAATTTGGGCCGACCGATATGGATAAATGATTGTTAGAGGTCATATACTAACATCCCATGCCAAATTTCAACGGAATTGGATGGAATTGACTATATAAAGTATATATATTCTTGATCAGGGAGAAATTCTAAGGAGATATAATGATGTCCGTCTGTCTGTCTGTCTGTTGTGATCACGCTACAGTATTCAATAATGAAGCAATTGTGCTGAAATTTTGCACAAACTCGTCTTTTTTCTGTGTTCCAAATTACAACCGGATCGGATGAAATATGCTTCTCTTAGAGGCTCCGCAAGCCAAATCTGGGGATCGGTTTATATGGGGTCTACATATAATTATGAACCGATGTGGGCCAATTTTTGCGTGGTTGTTAGAAGCTATATACCAACACCATGTATCAAATTTCAACCGGATCGGATGAAATTTGCTTTTCTTTGAGGCTCCGCAAGCCAAATCTGGGGATCGGTTTATATGAGGGCTATATATAATTATGCACCGATATGGACCAATTTTGGTACGTTTGTTAGAAACCATATACTAATACCACGTACCAAATTTCAAACGGATGGGATGAAATTTGCTTCTCTTATAGGTTCCACAAGCCAAATCTCGGGATGGGTTTATATGGGGTCTATATATAATTATGAACCGATGTGGGCCAATTTTTGCGTGGTTATTAGAAGCTATATACCAACACCATGTACCAAATTTCAGCCGGTTCGGATGAAATTTGCTTCTCTTTGAGGCTCCGCAAACCAAATTTGGGGATCGGTTTATATGAGGGCTATATATATTTATGCGCCGATATGGACCAATTCTGGTACGGCTGTTAGAGACCATATACTAATACCACGTACCAAATTTCAAACGGATGGGATGAAATTTGCTTCTCTTATAGGTTCCACAAGCCAAATCTCGGGATGGGTTTATATGGGGTCTATATATAATTATGAACCGATGTGGGCCAATTTTTGCGTGGTTATTAGAAGCTATATACCAACACCATGTACCAAATTTCAGCCGGATCGGATGAAATTTGCTTCTCTTTGAGGCTCCGCAAACCAAATTTGGGGATCGGTTTATATGAGGGCTATATATATTTATGCGCCGATATGGACCAATTCTGGTACGGGTGTTAGAGACCATATACTAATACCACGTACCAAATTTCAAACGGATGGGATGAATTTTGCTCCTCCAAGAGGCTTCGGAGATCAAATCTGGGGATCGATTTTTATGGGGGCTATATATATTTATGGGCCGATATGAACCAATTTTTGCATGGTGGTTAGAGACCATATACCAACACCATGTACAAAATTTCAGCCGGATCGGATAAAATTTGCTTCTCCTAGAGGTTCCTCAAGCCAAAACAGGGGATCGGTTTATATGGGGGCTATATATAATTATGAACCGATGTGGACCAATTTTTGTGTGGTTGTTAGAAACTATATACTAACACCATGTATTTTTTCATGGTGGTTAGAGACCATATACCAACACCATGTACAAAATTTCAGCCGGATCGGATGAAATTTGCTTCTCTTTGAGGCTCCGCAAGCCAAATCTGGGGATCGGTTTATATGGGGGCTATACGTAAAAGTGAACCGATATGGCCCATTTACAATACCATCTGACCTACATCCGTAACAACTACCTGTGCCAAGTTTCAAGTCGATTGCTTGTTTCGTTCGGAAGTTAGCGTGATTTCAACAGACGGACGGACGGACATGCTTAGATGGACTCAGAATTTCACCACGACCCAGAATACTCGTATATATACTTTATGGGGTCTTAGAGCAATATTTCGATGTGTTACAAACGGAACGATAAAGTTAATATCCTATGGTGGAGGGTATAACAAGTGAGTAAAGTAGAATGTCATACCCTTAACCATCCCTACATAAGCATTTGTGCAGCATTATCAAAATAAGTTTGGAGGATAAACTGTTTTTCCCTTTTTAAGAAAATTAAGAGGTATATGGTTATGGGAGCTTTATCCAAATGTAGACAAAGGCTTGATGTTTCTCAAATCCAAGAGGTGTTCAAAAGTGTTAGCTTGTGTTAAAGTGTAAATAAGATAACAGGTTGGCTGATAAGTCCCCGGTCTAACAAAGAAAAACACATTTTTTTTTTTCAAAATTCGTTTTTATTATTCAACATTGTTCCCTTCAAGAGCGATACAACGATTACAACGACCTTCCAATCTTTTGATACAATTTTGGTAGTACTCCTTCGGTTTTGCCTCAAAATAGGCCTCAGTTTCGGCGATCACCTCTTCATTGCACCCAAATTTTTTCCCTGCGAGCATCCTTTTGAGGTCTGAGAACAAGAAAAAGTCGCTGGGGGCCAGATCTGGAGAATACGGTGGGTGGGGAAGCAATTCGAAGCCCAATTCATGAATTTTTGCCATCGTTCTCAATGACTTGTGGCACGGTGGAACAACACTTTTTTCTTCTTCATATGGGGCCGTTTTGCCGCGATTTCGACCTTCAATCGCTCCAATAACGCCAAATAAAAGTCACTGTTGATGGTTTTTCCCTTCTCAAGATAATCGATAAAAATTATTCCATGCGCATCCCAAAAAACAGAGGCCATTACTTTGCCAGCGGACTTTTGAGTCAATCCACGCTTCGGAGACGGTTCAACGGTCGCTGTCCACTCAGCCGACTGTCGATTGGACTCAGGAGTGTAGTGACGGAGCCATGTTTCATCCATTGTCACATATCGACGGAAAAACTCGGGTGTATTACGAGTTAACAGCTGCAAACACCGCTCAGAATCATCAACACGTTGTTGTTTTTGGTCAAATGTGAGCTCGCGCGGCACCCATTTTGCACAGAGCTTCCGCATATCCAAATATTGATGAATGATATGACTAACACGTTCCTTTGATATCTTTAAGGCCTCCACCATCTCGATCAACTTCATTTTACGGTCATTCAAAATCATTTTGTGTTTTTATACCCTCCATCATAGGATGGGGGTATATTAACTTTGTCATTCCGTTTGTAACACATCGAAATATTGCTCTAAGACCCCATAAAGTATATATATTCTGGGTCGTGGTGAAATTCTGAGTCGATCTAAGCATGTCAGTCTGTCCGTCTGTTGAAATCACGATAACTTCCGAACGAAACAAGCTATCGACTTGAAACTTGACACAAGTAGTTGCTATCGATGTAGGTCGGATGGTATTGAAAATGGGCCATATCGGTCCACTTTTACGTATAGCCCCCATATAAACCGATCCCCAGATTTGGCTTGCGGAGCCTAAAAGAGAAGCAAATTTCATCCGATCCGGCTGAAATTTGGTACATGGTGTTGGTATATGGTCTCTAACAACCGTGCAAAAATTGGTTCACATCGGTCCATAATTATATATAGCCCCCATATAAACCGATCCCCAGATTTTGCTTGCCGAGCCTCAAAGAGAAGAAAATTTCAACCGATCCGGCTGAAATTTGGTACATGATGTTGGTATATGGTCTCTAACAACCATGCAAAAATTGGTCCACATCGGTCCATATTTATATATAGCCCCCATATAAACCGATCCCCAGATTTGGCTTGCGGAGCCTCAAAGAGAAGCAAATTTCATCCGATCCGGCTGAAATTTGGTACATGATGTTGGTATATGGTCTCTAATAACCATGCAAAAATTGGTCCACATCGGTACATAATTATATATAGACCCCATATAAACCGATCTCCAGATTTGGCTTGCGAAGCCTCAAACAGAAGCAAATTTCATCCGATCCGGCTGAAATTTGGTACATGGTATTGGTATATGGTCTCTAACAACTGTGCAAAAATTGGTCCACATCGGTCCATAATTATATATAGCGCCCATATAAACCGATCCCCAAATTTGGGTTGCGGAGCTTCAAAGAGAAGCATATTTCATCCGATCCGGCTGAAATTTGGTACATGATATTGGTATATGGTCTCTAACAACCATGCAAAAATTGGTCCACCTCGGTTCATAATTATATATAGCCCCCATATAAACCGATCCCCAAATTTGGCTTGCGAAGTCTCCAAGAAAAGCAAATTTCATCCAATCCGGTTGTAATTTGGAACATGGTGTTAGTATATGATCTTTAACAACCGTGGCAGAATTGGTCCATATCGGTCCATAATTATATATAGCCCCCATATAAAACGTTCTCCAGATTTGACCTCCGGAGCCTCTTGGAGGAGCAAAATTCATCCTATCCGGTTCAAATTAGGAACGTGGTGTTAGTATATGGTCGCTAACAACCAATCTCACAAAAATTGGTCCATATCGGTTCATAATCATGGTTGCCACTAGAGCCAAAAATAATCTACCAAAATTTTATTTCTATAGAAAATTTTGTTCAAATTTTATTTGGTTCATAATCATGGTTGCTACTCGAGCCAAAAATAATCTACCAAGATTTTATTTCTGTCAAAATTTTTATTTCTATAGAAAATTTTGTGAAAATTTTATTTCTATAGAAAATTTTTTTCAAAATTTTATTTCTGTAGAAAATTTTGTAAAAATGTTATGTCTACTTTGTCAAACTGAATTATATACGTATTGAATCGATCTTTTTTGATTTAATATATACCACGTATGGACTTACATACAATTTAGAAGATGGTGTTAGGAGGTTTTAAGATACCTTGCCATCGGCAAGCGTTACCGCAACTTAAGTAATTCGATTCTGGATGGCAGTGTTTAGAAGAAGTTTCTACGCAATCCATGGTGGAGGGTACATAAGCTTCGGCCTGGCCGAACTTACGGCCGTATATACTTGTTTTTTTTTTTTTTTGATGTTTTCGTCGGTAACCACATCTTTCGGGCGTCCACTGCGTTCACCGTCTTCCGTGCTCATTTCACCACGCTTGAATTTTGCATACCAATCAATTATTGTTGATTTCCCTGGAGCAGAGTCCGGAAACTTATTATCAAGCCAAGTTTTTGCTTCCACCGTATTTTTTCCCTTCAGAAAACAGTATTTTATCAAAACACGAAATTCCTTTTTTTTTTCATTTTTTCACAATAACAAAAATTGCTTCACAAAAGACGCTCTATCTGACAAACTAATTGACTTACAGACGTCAAATTTTGACACGAATCATTTGAAGGTTGGTACTATATAAAAATAATATGCATTTAATACTAGTGACGCCATCTATGTGTCAGACCGGGGACTTATCAGCCAACCTATTATATTGCATGTGTAGGTGATACAACAGATTAACTTGTGCCATCTTTGACTAAGATCGGTCAATAAATAAAGGTATTATGTCCATATTGGGGAAAATATTCATAATTATAAAAACAAAAACAAATTCATAATTATAAAAACAAACTTTAGTTTAAAATCACTATTTACGAAACCAATATAATAGATAATAATCAATGTCTTCTTATTAAAGAGTACTCGTTTGTGTATAAATTCATATATTATTTTTATTTACAAAATTTATTAATTCAATTTCTTACTCGATAATAATTTAGTGACTCCATATGCTGTGCTCATTGTAACCATGAACATTTCCATTCATTTTGCGATTCTTGACAACACATATATTTCGAATATATTGCCCCCAAGATTTACGAGCAATTCCATCAAAGGCAACAAAATACACAAACAGGAAAAATCCTTGCATTGTTGATGTGATACAAAACAATTCCGAAAATATTCCATATTTATACATATGACTGAAAATGCCAAAAATCCAGGAAATACTTAAGACGAAAATCAATAGGATTGATTGACGCACCTGGACTATGACATCGTCACGTTCTTGCGTAAGATGAAATCTTCTCATAGAGCTAAAAATTTGGTAAATGATGTATACGAAAATAATGAAATCTACAAACATGATCAAGCAAATTGGTATTAAAACGGCATAATAAAAACTGGAACCTGTGGGACAACAAAGGATATGTTCATTAGTGCCATTCTCAACGAATCTGGTATAGGAATGAGGATCAAAATAGAGCACCAGTCCAGTAGGTATCAAAGGTAGAATCCATGCAGCCATTGCACATCGAACAATGAAATGTCTATGAGGTTTGGTACCAAAGACACTAGCATAGCGATACAACTGGAGTATGGCGATAAAAAGCATCCAAAGGAAAAGTACCAGAATACTATACTGCACAAATGCACCCATGACCATACAATGGGAACGATATTCCATATTATGCAGACCCTTACGTATATTCGGTATACTTATGACAAGAAAATAGATCATCATCAGTGTCAGGATTGAGCAAATGTTTAGCAAAAGTCTATTGGAGAATTGCAAACGCCACTCTAGAAAGATGACTGCTGTGACAAAAATACACAGAAGGCCTGTCAACGATAATACACAGGCTACAAGGGAATAAACATCGACATCATTTGACAGGGGACTCAAATCTTGAGTTTTATTTCCACTTGTCTCATATTTTCCATTTTCAGGGTTATGAAACTTTAAATTTGCCATATCTGTACCATCATTTATCGAGCGACCATCAATTTCATTGTCTCGAGTTGTAAGTACGTGCGGTAGGTTTTCGTCATCGACATTGCTCTTATCTTTCTCATAAATTACAGCATTAAATGATGGAATTTGCTTGATAGCACATCTCACGCTAACCGAATCAACGGAAGAGCTTTTTTTGGGCCTTGTATCTACCCGACCGTAATTTGAGTCATGATAGTTCCAATTTGAGCACTTGATATTTTTAGTATTGGTATTTTTTGAAAACTCTACAAAGAGTTCAGATTGATGAAACATTTCTGTAATACAAAGAATTAAGAATCCAATTAATTTCTAAAAATGTTATAGAACATTTTTGACACTCAGATAAAAGTGTTCTGATCAATGCTTAATTTACTATGAAAGCCACGGTGTGTAGAATTCTAACAAAAATGGTAGATTTTTTACTGTTTAGTAGATTGGTGGAATTCTTGATGTTTTAGTAGATTTTGCAAAATATTCCTTCCTAACTAGGAGATACTTCAGAAATGATAACAAAATTTTCTATATAAATAAAATTTTGAAAAAATTTTCTGTAGAAATAAAATTTTGACAAAATTTTCTATAGGAATAAAATGTTGACACAATTTTCTATTGAAAGAAAGATTTGACAAAATGTTCAATAGAATTAAAATTTAGAGAAAATTTTCTATAGCAATGAAATTTTGACAAAATTTTCTATAGAAATAAAATTTTGACCAATTTTCAATAGAAATGAAATTTGACAATTTTTTTTTAGAAATTAAATTTTAACAAAATTTTCTATAGAAATAAAATTTTGACAAGATTGTGTATAGAAATAAAATATTGACAAATTTTTCTATGGAAATAAAATTTAGAGAATTTTTCTATAGAAATAAAATTTTGACAAAATTTTCTATAGAAATAAAATTTTGACAAAATTTTGTTTTTTATTGTTGGTTTGTACTTCAATCATATTTGTTATTTTGATCGCAGCTTTAAATTAAATTTTGACAAAATTTTCTATAGAAATAAAATTTTGACAAAATTTTCTATAGTAATAAAATATTAAATAAAATTTTGTCAAAAATTAACTTCTATAAAAAATTTCGTAAAAATTTTATTTCTATAGAAAATTGTGTCAAAATTTAATTTCTATAGAAAATTTTTTCAAAATTTTATTTCTATAGAAAATTGTGTCAAAATTTTAATTCTATAGAAAACGTTGTCAAAATTTTATTTCTATAGAAAAGTTTGTCAAAATTCTATTTCTTACAAAATTTTGTCAAAATTCTATTTCTTACAAAATTTTGTCAACATTTTATTTCTTACAAAATTTTCTATAGAAATAATATGTTGTAAAGAAATAAAATTTGACAAAATTTTGTATAGAAATAAAATTTTGACAAAATTTTCTATAGAATTAAAATTTTGATAAAATTTTCTATAGAAATAAAATTTTGACAAAATTTTCTACGGAAATAAAATTTAGAGAAAATTTTCTATAGCAATGAAATTTTGACAAAATTTTTTACAGAAATAAAATTTTGACATTGTTTTTTTTTTTAGAAATAAAATTTTGACACATTTTTTTTAGAAATAAAATTTTAGCAAAAATTTTTTAGATATGAAATTTTAGCAAAATTTTTTTTAAAATTAAATTTTGACAAAATTTTCAATAAAAATAAAAAATTGTGTATAGAAATAAAAAAATGAAAAATTTTTCTATGGAAATAAAGTTTTGACCAAATTTTCTATAGAAATGAAATTTGACAATTTCTGTTTTTTGAAATTAAATTTTAACAAAATTTTCTAAGAAATAAAGTTTTGACAAAATTGTGTATAGAAATAAAATAGTGACAAATTTTTCTATGGAAATAAAACTTAGAGAATTTTTCTATAAAAAATAAAATTTTGACAAAATTTTCTATAGAAATAAAATTTTGACAAAATTTTCTATAGAAATAAAATTTTGACAAAATTTTCTATAGAAATAAAATTTTTACAAAATTTTCTATATGACAAAATTTTGTTCTTTATTGTTGGTTTGTACTTCAATCATATTTGTTGTTTTGATCTCAGGTTTAAAAATAAATTTTGACAAAATTTTCTATTTATAGAAATAAAATTTTGACAAAATTTTCTATAGTAATAAAATATTAAATAAAATTTTGTCAAAATTTAATTTCTGTTGTTGTTTTTTTGATTTCAGCTTAAAACCATACATTGACTAAACTACAAGTGTAGCTTAACTAACAGAGGAAAAGAATGTTTGTCAAATTTATTTGGGAAAAGCCCTATAGACTGCAAGATAGTTGGATGGACGCACGTTTCGGAATTACCACATTCCTCATCAGCATCCTCTACTTGCAGCAAAACTAGCCAAGCACCAATTATCAGAATAAATTCAGGCAGTTCATTAAACCCAACAATAAACCACACTTGTTGTAAGGAAATAAAATGTTGACAAAATTTTGTATAGAAATAAAATTTGGCAAAATTTTCTATAGAATTAAAATTTTGCAAAAATGTTCTATAGAAATAAAAATTTGGACAAAATTTTCTATAGAAATAAAATTTTTACAAAATTTTCTATATGACAAAATTTTGTTCTTTATTGTTGGTTTGTACTTCAATCATATTTGTTGTTTTGATCTCAGGTTTAAAAATAAATTTTGACAAAATTTTCTATTTATAGAAATAAAATTTTGACAAAATTTTCTATAGTAATAAAATATTAAATAAAATTTTGTTAAAATTTAATTTCTGTTGTTGTTTTTTTGATTTCAGCTTAAAACCATACATTGACTAAACTACAAGTGTAGCTTAACTAACAGAGGAAAAGAACGTTTGTCAAATTTATTTGGGCAAAGCCCTATAGACTGCAAGATAGTTGGATGGACGCACGTTTCGGAATTACCACATTCCTCATCAGCATCCTCTACTTGCAGCAAAACTAGCCAAGCACCAATTATCAGAATAAATTCAGGCAGTTCATTAAACCCAACAATAAACCACACTTGTTGTAAGGAAATAAAATGTTGACAAAATTTTGTATAGAAATAAAATTTGGCGAAATTTCCTTTAGAATTAAAATTTTGCTAAAATGTTCTATAGAAATAAAATTTGGACAAAATTTTCTATAGAAATATAATTTTGACAAATTTTCTATAGCAATGAAATTTTGACAAAATTTTCTATAGAAATAAAATTTTGACAATTTTTTTTAGAAATAAAATTTTGACACAATTTTTTTAGAAATAAAATTTTAGCAAATTTTTTTAGAAATAAAATTTTAGCAAATTTTTTTTTTTAATTAAATTTTGACAAAATTTTCTACAGAAATAAAAAATTGTGTATAGAAGTTAAATATTGACAAATTTTTCTATGGAAATAAAATTTGGAGAATTTTTTCTTTAGAAATAAAATTTTGACAAAATTTTCTATAGAAATAAAATTTTGACAAAATTTTCTATAGAAATAAAATTTTGACAAAATTTTCTATAGAAATAAAATTTTTACAAAATTTTCTATATGACAAAATTTTGTTTTTTATTGTTGGTTTGTACTTCAATCATATTTGTTGTTTTGATCTCAGGTTTAAAAATAAATTTTGACAAAATTTTCTATTTATAGAAATAAAATTTTGATAAAATTTTCTATAGTAATAAAATATTAAATAAAATTTTGTCAAAATTTAATTTCTGTTGTTGTTTTTTTGATTTCAGCTTAAAACCATACATTGACTAAACTGCAAGTGTAGCTTAACCAACAGAGGAAAAGAATGTTTGTCAAATTTATTTGGGCAAAGCCTTATAGACTGCAAGATAGTTCATTAAACCCAACAATAAACCACACTTGGGTTTAATGAACTGCCTGAATTTATTCTGATAAGTGGTGCTTGGCTAGTTTTGCTGGAAGTAGAGGATGCTGATGAGGAATGTGGTAATTCCGAAACGTGCGTCCATCCAACCATCTTGCAGTCTATAGGGCTTTGCCCAAATAAATTTGACAAACATTCTTTTCCGCTGTTGGTTAAGCTACACTTGTAGTTTAGTCAATGTATGGTTTTAAGCTGAAATCAAAAAGCAACAACAATGATTAAAGAACAAAAACCAACAATAACAAAACAAAACGAATGAAAAAAATTAAATTTCTATAGAAAATTTGTCAACATTTTATTTCTATAGAAAAATGTGTGAAAATTTAATTTCTAAAGAAAATTTTGTGAAAATTTTATTTCTATAGAAAACGTGGTCAAAATTTTATTTCTATAGAAAACTTTGTCAAAATTTTATTTCTATAGAAAATTTTGTCAAAATTCTATTTCTTACAAAATTTTATTTCTTACAAATTTGACAACATTAAATTTTGAAAAAAAATTTGTATAGAAATAAAATTTTGACAAAATTTTGTATAGAAATAAAATGTTGTAAGGAAATAAAATGTTGACAAAATTTTGTATAGAAATAAAATTTGGCAAAATTTTCTATAGAATTAAAATTTTGCTAAAATGTTCTATAGAAATAAAATTTGGACAAAATTTTCTATAGAAATAAAATTTTGACAAAATTTTCTATAGCAATGAAATTTTGACAAAATTTTCTATAGAAATAAAATTTTGACAATTTTTTTTAGAAATAAAATTTTGACACAATTTTTTTAGAAATAAAATTTAGCAAATTTTTTTAGAAATAAAATTTTAGCAAATTTTTTTTTTTAAATTAAATTTTGACAAAATTTTCTATAGAAATAAAAAATTGTGTATAGAAGTTAAATATTGACAAATTTTTCTATGGAAATAAAATTTGGAGAATTTTTTCTTTAGAAATAAAATTTTGACAAAATTTTCTATAGAAATAAAATTTTGACAAAATTTTGTATAGGAAAAAATTTTGCTTTCTATTGTTGGTTTGTACTTCAATCTATTTGTTGTATTGATCTCAGCGTTAAATTAATAAGTAAATTTTGACAAAATTTTCTATAGAAATATAATTTTGACACAATTTTTTTAGATATAAAATATTAGCAAATTTTTTTCCAATAATTATATTTTGACAAAATTTTCTATAGAAATAAAATTTTGACAAAATTGTGTATAGAAATAAAATTTAGAGAATTTTTTCTATAGAAATAAAATTTTGACAAAATTGTCTATAGAAATAAAATTTTGACAAGATTTTGTATAGGAAAAATTTTTTGTCTTCCATTGTTGGTTTGTACTTCAATCATATTTGCTGTTTTGATCTCAGCTTTAAATTAAAAATTAAATTTTGACAAATTTGTCTATAGAAATAAAATTTTAACAAAATTTCCTATAGAAATAAAATATTAAATAAAATTTTGTGAAAATTTAATTTCTATATCACAATGGACTGAATAGTCTAAGTGAGCCTGATACTTCGGGCTGCCACCTAACCTAACCTAATTTCTATAGAGAATTTTGTCAACATTTTATTTCTATAGAAAATTGTGTCAAAATTTAATTTCTATAGAAAATTTTGTCAAAATATTATTCCTATAGAAAATTGTGTCAAAATTTTATTTCTATAGAAAATTTTGACCAAATTTTATTTCTATACAAAATTTTGTCATTGAGCTTAAAATGGAATCGGGCAGCACTCAGTGATAAGAAAGAAGTTCACCAATGTGGTATCACAATGGACTGAATAGTCTAATTGAGCCTGATACATCGGGTTGCCACCTAACCTAACCTAACCTAACCATTTCTATAGAAAACTTTATAAAAATGTTATTTCTATGGGAAATTTTGTCAATATTTTATTTCTATAGAAAATTTTGTCAAAATTTTATTTCTTACAAAATTTTGACAAAATTTTATTTCTTAAAAACTTTTCTATAGAAATAAAATATTGACAACATTTTTTTATACCCACCACCATAGAATGGTGACGGGGGTATAATAAGTTTGTCATTCCGTTTGTAACACATCGAAATAAGTTTGTCATTCCGTTTGTAACACATCGAAATATCGATTTCCGACTATATAAAGTATATATATTCTTGATCAGGGAGAAATTCTAAGACGATATAACGATGTCCGTCTGTCTGTTTGTTGTAATCACGCTACAGTCTTCAATAATGAAGCAATCGTGCTGAAATTTTGCACAAACTCGTCTTTTGTCTGCAGGCAGGTCAAGTTCGAAGATGGGCTATATCGGTCCAGGTTTTGATATAGTCCCCATATAAACCGACCCCCCGATTTGGGGTTTTGGGCTTATAGAAATCGTAGTTTTTATCCAATTTGCCTAAAATTTGATATCTAGAGGTATTTTATGACCATAAAGAGGTGTGCCAAAAATGGTGAGTATCGGTCCATGTTTTGGTATAGCCCCCATATAGACCGATCTCCCGATTTTACTTCTTGGGCTTATAGAAACCGCAGTTTGTATTCAATTTACCTGAAATTGTAAATCTAGAGGTATTGTAGGACCACAAATACGTGTGCCAAAAATTATGAGTATCGGTCCATATTTTAGTATAGTCCCCATAAGAACGATCTCCCGATTTAACTCCTTGGGTTTCTAGAAACCGTAGTTTTTATCTGATTTGCCTGAAATTGTAAATATTCTGGTATTTTAGGCCCACAAAAACGTGTATCGGATTTAGTTTTTATCGGTCCATTTGGTAATGCCTCCATATAGACCGACTTCACTTCTTGAGGGTGTAGAAGGCGCACTGATCATAAAAATTGCTTGAAACTCAATGTAAAATTTCCAAATTTTACTTCTACAGATTTAAGATTTCAAATCAAGACGTTATTTTATAATTTTCTTGCACACTTACAAGAGATGTTAATGATTCCTCTAAAACTCAAACAAAAATGGTTTTTATAAATCCAGAATCTGATATATACCTCATAGGTGAAATTTTTAAATTTATCTTCGGGAAGTGTCCTCAAGTCCTCAAGCCCTCAAGCCCTCCTAACCCTAATATTTGGTTCATGGTGGTGGGTATTTAAGATTCGGCCCGGCCGAACTTACTGTATATACTTGTTTTAAGATTAAATTTTGAAAATTTTTTTATGCAAATAAAATTTTGACAAAATATTCTAGAGAAATAAAATTTTGACAACATATTCTATAGAAATAAAATTTTGATAAAATTTTCTATAGAAATAAAATTTTAACAAAATTTTATTTAATATTTTATTTCAATAGAAAATTTTGTCAAAATTTTATTTCTATAGAAAATTTTGTCAAAATTTTATTTCTATGGAAAAATTTGTCAAAATTTTTTTTCTATAGAAAATTTTGTCAAAATTGTATTTCTATACAAAATTTGAGAAGTACCTCTTATTTGGAGAGGAACATTTTGCAACATGTTCCAAAACATCAAGAATTCTATCAATCTACCAAACAGTTAAAAATCTATCATTTTTGATAGAATTATACAAATAGTGGCAACCGTGATTGGAAGACAACAAAGAAACATTTATTCGTAAGATACGGACCGAAATGATGGAAATAGTATGCTGAAATTGGACCGAACTAATGGACCATTTAAGGCACAGTCGAGGCACAGATTTGCATGAAATTAACTTCACACATTAATTTATACGAAGCGTGCTATCGAATTTAACAAAGCTATCATGCACGTTTTTAATTTTCCTGTAGCTCTTAAAAATCACCCTTTACATCCTACACTAACTACGCGATGCTTTACGAGTATCATAAGCACTCTTCAGCAGATGTAAAAGCTTATAGAAAAATTACCTGGAAATCGTGGTGCTGAAATCCTTATTATCACGCTCCTCATTCGATTTTGATTGACAAAAAATACTCTTCTTCTATACAGCGAAATATGAAGAGTATTAATAGGATCTAAGGATACCCGATGTACTTTTTTCCGTATGGGTTTTGTAAAAACAGCTGCATCTATTAAAAGTTTATTCGTTTGGTTTTTCAATATCTGAAAAGTTTCGTTGGTATAAGTATAACGAAAAAAATTATCTGATTGATTATCCGAAATGATTGGTGGCAAGAGAGTTATATCCGGTTTAGCATATATAACAAGACCACTGATGTTTGCACATGTGGGATTAAAATAGAAAATACTTGAATGACGTCCCAAATAATGGCGAATACCATTCGAAGTCTCTGCACAATCAGATATCAGTGGATCTTGATTGTCGTAAAAGTCTTCAACAATTTTTATTAGTCTGGTGTTGATATCCAGCTTTCTAGAACTTCGAAGAATTGAATCATCACTACCCATTAGAAAGTTTACTATTTTCAATACCTTTGGTATCATCAGCGTTTCTTTTACATTGTGTAGTAGATATTGTAATATATCTGTTGTTATAGCCAGATCAGCAGTTATTCGTTTGGTATCCTTTTTGCCCAAAAGGCTAATCACTTTGGTAGCAAAGTGCAATCTCTTGTTGATACTTAAGTCAGTTAGCTCCCTCAATTCTTCGAGCAAATGCTGGAGATCTTCTGTTATAATCGTCTGTTTTATATCACTTAGGCATATGATTTCAGCGTTATTCATATCTTCCCAATGAACTGAACAATTTGTGGTATGGTAAAAACATCTTCGCATTAATGGCATGCCCGTTGATAGTAAGCAAAGTTTTTTGGAACTAACGATAGTATCTGGCAGAGCGCTTGGCCATAGGTTTCTACATTTTTGTGTTATATTATTTTTACCCATGCATTGGACTATAAATTCTTCCTCTCCACATGTAACATTCTGATAAGGGCATTTGACATTCGGATATTTGTGAAGCATTTCTGATGTTACATCTGATGATTTTTGACTATATACCATTGTCAATCCAAATAATAAAATACTTATCGTTATTAACAGCTTCATAATGATCATCGAATGAGAGACAAAAAACAGAAAATGGATATTTCAACAATACATGCTAATAGAACGTTTTAATTTGCACTGACAATGAATAATAACGGATTTATGGATTTACCACAAATCGCTTTCTTTTTCAATTCATTTTTATTTAGCTTCTTCCAAGAAATATAATATAAACGATGCGTATTTATATAAAATATCTGTCATACATACAAGGGATGCTATTTATATTTTCCGGTCAATACCAGAGATGGTCTGTATCAAACTTTTTTAGGTTTGCGACTGTCGCAAAGTTGTAAACGTCGTAAACGTCACATACGCGTCGTAAATGTAAAAAAAGTAACAAAAGTCGCAAACTGAAAATACTTTAGTCGCGTCGGCTAGGCAGCGAATTCGATGATATCCAAGACGATGGTAGGTGCGAAGAAGTTTCAATTCTTAGGAATGTTAACAATTTTCGGTTTTAGTCCCCACATTTTCCCTATTGCTTTTTGCACGAGTACAGGGTAACCGTGGATTTCCTCGTCCTTTCTTAGCTTTAAGTTCAGCCTTCTGTCCAATATAACTCCAAGGTATTTTACACACTCACTAACGGGAATTTCGATACCACCTAAGAAAATAGGCTTGACCATGGGAAAACTTTCACAAATTTCTGCAGAAACTCACAGCAAATGCTGTCAAACTAAATTAAAAAATGTTCAGGATTTCTTCTATTCAAAATTTGGTTTTCTACAGTAGGTTTACGACTTTTGCGACATACGTATTATACCGTCGCAAACGTATGTCGCAAAAGTCACAGTTTGTGACAGGCCAACCCTGCTCAATACAAGATACACAAACTAAAATATCTTTTAAATAAGTGAAAACTATTTACGATATACAGTGTAAACCTCAAGAGAAATAAAGTGATTCAGAGAGTTTAAAGCCGCAGGGGTAGTTCAGCAAGTACATTGAATAACAAGAGATTAAAGCAACTACATCAGTTGGATCAAGTTTTCGCTCCAATTAGAGGTTGCTGATGAGGAATTTGATGTTAGAGAAAGGATCGTTCATTTAACCATCTTGCAGTCGATAGGTTTTTCCCTGATCAATTTGACAAACATATGGTTTTAAACTGGATTCAAAAACAGTTATGAAAAGATTGAAGAAGAAACAATACAAAATAAAACCAAACAGCTAAAAAAATCCGATGAGCCAACTCGGTGCGATTGTTACCATTGATATTTCGAAATTAGAGAACTAACGTGTCTTCATGATAATGGGGATAATTCAGTTAAACAATTATTTGAAAATAGTTACAATTTTAATTGATTGAGTTTTGCAATAAACATCAATTAAATTTTTAATTGAAATGAAATTTGCTTCTCTTAGAGGCTGCGCAAGCCAAATCGTGGGATCGGTTTATATGGGAGCTCTATATAATTATGGACCGATGGGGACCAATTTTTGCATGGTTGTTAAAGGGTGATACGGTCAATATAAACTTGACGTATTTCTTTCAATTTTGCATTTAAAAAACCTGAACACCCCTCATTTTGAAGGTGTGTGTGTGTAGAATGTTGCTCCTATTTTGATTTTGGAATTCACTTTTCAGTTGTCAAAATGCCGTCCAAGCAAGAAGAGCAGCGTATCAAAATTTTGCACAGATTTACACGCGTTTTCCCTTGACCAAATTTTGACCGTATCACCCTTTAGAGACCATATGCCAGCCAGATCGAATGGGCGGGGCCGACTATATTATACCCTGCAACACTTTGTAGATCTAAATTTTCGATACCATATCACATCCGTCAAATGTGTTGGGGGCTATATATATAAAGGTTTGTCCCAAATACATACATTTAAATATCACCCGATCTGTACAAAATTTGATAGACTTCTGCAAAATCTATAGACTCAAAATTTAAGTCGGCTAAAGCACTAGGGTGGAACACAATGTTAGTACAAAACAAGTAAGTAAAGTCTAAAGTCGGGCGGGGCCGACTATATTATACCCTTCACCCCTATGTAGACCAAAAAATTTTTACCATCTCAACTACTTCACATTTGCTGGAAGCTATATAAAGGAGACAATTTTTTTACTTCTACAAAATCTACAAAAATTAAAATTTACATCGGCTAACGCTATCCAGTTAATTGGAGGAAACTTCCATTGGAAATGGGTCTAAAATGTGTAACAGTCTACTATATTTCCCCAACTCTGGTATACGTATATATGGGAGCTATATATAACATGAACCGATTTTTTTGCTATCTACACCGAAAGAATTCTCGTCGTTAATTTTACGAAGAATTCTTCATTAACTATTCTTCCTGAATTCTTCATTAAAATAGCGAAATTTTCATTCATTTTCGTAAATTTTACGAAGAACATTTTACGAATATACGAAACTTCTACGAAACCTTCTACATTAACTTTTCTTCGTAAAAAGTTCGTACTTTTAACGAAACTTTCTTCACATTTCATGAATTTTGTGAAGAAGTTTTTACGAATATTTTACGAAACATTCTGCGTTAAAATTTCTTCATAAAAAGTACGAAACATTTTCTTTGAAATAACGAAGAAGTTTCATTGAAGTTGTAAAATTTCCGTTCGCGACATTAAATTGTCTTTTATAATGTGCTTGAGTGTATTCCTTTATTCTATTTTTTTATGCAAGTCTATGCTACTTCTCATTTGGGTGATAGCGCGCTATGAATAAAAGTGAAGCAATAAAACTAAAAATTATTCAAAAATTTAAGATGTAAAGTAGTGATGTCATTTTTCACACTTGCAACTACAACCAAATGCACTTTCGACCATAATTTTTTTTTCTAAAAGTTCGAACATTTTTCAGAAAAAAGTACTAAATTTTTTCATAAAAAGTACGAAAATTTTTCATAAAAAGTACGAAACATTTTCATAAAAAGTACGAAGATTTTTCATAAAAAGTACGAAGATTCTTCATAAAAAGTACGATTTTTTTTCTTACAAACTACGAAAATTTTGGAAGAACTTTTCTTCGTAAAAAGTACGAAATATTTCGTACTTTTAATGAAAAGTTTCTTTGGTTGTAAAACAATGACAAATTTCGTACTTTTAACGAAATTTTTCGTTCTTTTTACGAAGAAAATTCTTTCGGTGTATGCGAAATTTCACGTAAATAGTAGTACTTTGGCCCCCTGGTCATATGAGTGCAAATCGGACGGAAGATATATATGGGAGCCATATCTAAATCTGAACCGATTTCAACCAAATTTGGCGCAATTAACGATACTACTAAACGTACTCCTTGTGCGAAATTTGAAGCAAATCACGGCAAAACCCTGGTTTCTGAGGCCATATAAGTTCAAATCGGACGAAAGATATGTATGGGAGCTATATCTAAATCTGAATCGATTTTGACCATATTTGGCACATACAAAAGTATCGTTAAAAGTACCGCTTGTGCAAAATTTGAAGTAAGTCAGCGCAAAACTCTTGCTTTTTAAACCATATAAGTCCAAATCGGGCGAAAGATATATATGTGAGCTATATCTAAATCAGAACCGATTTTAACTAAATTTGACACACTTAACGATACTATTAAATGTACCACTTGTGCCAAATTTGAAGCAAATCACGGCAAAACTCTGGCTTTTGTGGCCATATAAGTTCAAATCGGACGAAAGATATATATGGGAGCTATATCTAAATTTGAACCGATTTCAATCAAAATTAACAAGCATTGGTACAATGTCAATTCTACCCTCTGTGCAAAATTTCACGAAGATCGATAGTAAACTTTGGCCTCTGTGTTTATATGAGTCTAAATCGGACGAAAGATATATATGGGAGCTATATCTAAATCTGAACCGATTTGGCTGATATTTTGCAAGATTTTCGAGAATCATAAAATATTTGGATGTGCGGTATTTCAAGAAAATCGGTTGATAAACATGCTAACTATGACCAAATCGGGGATAAATATATATGGTAGCTATATGCAAGTCTGAACCGATTTTTTCCAAAACTAATAGCGATTGTCTCTGTCCCAAGAAACGGCCCTATGTCAAATTTGAGGACGATCGGACTTAAATTACGAGCTGTACTTTGTGCACAAAATTACATATACAGACAGACAGACAGACAGACAGACGGACGGACGGACGGACAGACAGACAGACGGACAACGCTAAATCGACTCAGAATTTAATTATAAGCCGATCAGTATACTAAAAGATGGGTCTATGACCACTATTTCTTGGCGTTACATACAAATGCACAAACTTATTATACCCTGTACCACAGTAGTGGTGAAGGGTATAAATATGGGAAACATTTAAATTTGAAGCAATTTTAAGGAAACTTTGCAAAAGTTTATTTATGATTTATCGTTCGATATATATGCAGGGTTGGCCTGTCGCAAACTGTGACTTTTGCGACATACGTTTACGACGGTATAATACGTATGTCGCAAAAGTCGTAAACCTAGTGTAGAAAACCTAATTTGGAATTAAAGAAATTGTGAATATTTTTTAATTTAATTTAGTTAAGCTCCCCGATAAAAGGTATGCAAAAAATGTCCTATATTGTATTTATTCAAAACTCTACTAGATTTACATCTCTCATTCACAACTTGAAACTATTCTTGGTTTTCGTGGACCAAGCTTTAGCTGCATCAACGAATGACTAGCTACAATTTTGAAAATTTTTAATTAGTATGGAAATTGGTTCTAATAAGCCAAAAAGTGATTTTATAAAATTTTTTCTAAACAGCAACAGCAATAAGTAGTTTTCCTTCCTTCCAGTTTCTGCAGTAATTTGTGAAAGGTTAACTATGAGCGAGTACCGACCGTCACGTTTACTGCACCATCGAGTACTTTATAGTAATTTTGGCTTCAAATTTCCAATTGAAATAACTATATTCTCAAGTATTTTAAACTCGTTAATAATTTTATGAACATTCCTGAGAATTGAAACTTCTTCGCATATATCATCATCTTGGATATCATTCGCCTATCTGAAGGGTCTGAAGTATTTGGAGTTTGCGACGTTTGCTACTTTTTCTACATTTACGACGTGTATGTGACGTTTACGACGTTTACAACTTTGCGACAGTCGCAAACCTTAAAATGTTTGATACAGACCATCTCTGTATATATGTATTAGAAATTTAGGAAAATTAGAGTCATTTTTACAACTTTTCGACTAAGCAGTGGCGATTTTACACGGAAAATTTTGGTATCTTGACCATTTTTGTCGAAATCAGAAAAACATATAAATGGGAGCTATATCTACATCTGAATCGATTTCAACCAAATTTGGCACGCATAGCTACAATGATAATTCTACTCCCTGTGCAAAATTTCAATTAAATTGGAGTAAAAGGTTGGCAACTGTGGTCATATGAGTGTAAATCGGGCGAACGATATATATGGGAGCTATATCTAAATCTGAACCGATTTCAATAAAATTTGGCACACTTGACTACACTACTAATTGTACTCCTAGTGCAAAATTTCAACCAAATTGGGGTAAAACTCTGGCTTCTGGGACCGAATTAGACCATATCGGGCGAAAGATATATATTGGAGCTATATCTAAATCTGAACCGATTTCAATAAAATTTGGCACACTTGACTATAGTACTAATTGTTCTTCTTGTGCAAAATTTTAAGCAAATTAGGGTAAAACTCTGGCTTCTGGGACCGAATTAGACCACATTGGGCGAAAGATATATATGGGAGCTATATCTATTCTCAGCCAAAACACATACTTGTGCCAAATTTGAAGTCGATTGGACTAAAACTGCGACCTAGACTTTGATTACAAAAATGTGTTCACGGACATGGCTATATCGACTCAGGAGCCCACCCTGAGCATTTTTGCCAAAGACACCATGTATCTATCTCGTCTCCTTCTGGGTGTTGCAAACATATTCACTAACTTATAAGACCCTGTTCCACAGTGTGGCGCAATGTATAAATATGGTATGCTTCAAGTAAAAAACGACTTTAAAATGAAGTGTTAAAGACCATGCCCTATTTTTAAACATTTTTAAGCTTTAAAGTCAATATGAAAAAAGTCAACAATACTAAAGACAATTTGATTTTTTTTAAATTTTTTTCAGAAGTATTAAAGCCATGTTGACTTTAGTAAAATGAAATTTTGTTTCGTTTTGTTTCTATAAAACTAAAACGAATTCATTGAAAAATTTTTCTACTTTTGAACAAGGAAGAAAAATTTTATATAAGAGAATAATGCCTTCTATACTAAGCAAAATTCGGATTCGGATTTTAAAGGTATGAAATCTTTGCCGTCACGACAATATTTTTTTGAGTGTAAACATGTACCCCATAATCTTCTTAAATATGGAAATACGTTTTATCTCCCAAACCTATTTCAATTATAGCTAACAAATGCTTATATTTATTAGTTCAGTACGGCTGGTTTATGGTATGATATAGTCGGCGTCGGCCGACTTTCCACTTTACTTACTTGTTTCTAAATGAAGTCTTATTAATTACAAATACCCTTGTTTGTCTATATTAAAACATCATCTTTTTATTGTAATATTTTAAAATTATTTTATTTTTAACAATAGCATAATTATGTGCTATCATCTTTTCTATTTCGTGAGACGCTATTAGTCATTTGGGTTGCAGACATTTCATTCACAATAATATAATCTCTGCCCGAACAGAAGCCCATCCAATAATCCCTTGCATTCTTGTCGGTGATCACACAAAACAGGAATAAAATAAATCCCTGTAAAGATGATGTCAAACTGAATAGAAATGACAAAATCTTGCTATCGTCAATATGAGCCAAAATACCAAATAGCCAAGTAATGCCCAATTGAAAAAAGAGAAAAACTCCCAATCGTACTTTTAAATTGAAATCCTTATCAGCTCCGAATTTCTGAACTCTTTTCATAGAACGACATAGAGAACACATTATATGGAAAAATATAAACATATTTGCTAAAAGTGCACTCGTTATTGGCAGGAATAGAGCCAAATAAAAACTTCGACCAGATGGATAGCAAATAGGGCTGATAACATCTCCACCATCAGATAGTGGTAGATATGAATTGCGATCGAAAATTAGCACAATTCCAGTGGGTATAAGAGGTAATAACCAAGCAATTGCCATACAGGATAATAATTCCCCTAAACCTGGTTCACTCACAAAGACCTTAACAAAGCGATAGTACTCCACTATCGCTATAATAAACATCCATGTAAAAAGAGTTAAAGTTAAATAATGAAACAAAGCTCCCTCGGCAAAACAAAACTGATCATCAGAAGGATTGAAAGTCTTACGGAAAATTGGAATGTTCACCACCAGAAGATAACCAATCAGTATTGTAAGTACCAAACAAATATTGAGCAGGAACCAATTGAAAAATACTGATCTCCACTTCTTACAGCAAATGGCTGTTAGCCAAATACAAAATAAACCAAACAATGATAGGACGCAACCAATAATGGATGTCATATCGATGCTATAGCTCATTATTATGTTTAATACCGAGGTATTTTGCTTGAAGTCCTTATGATGATTAAGACGCAATAGAGAACCAAATGAAGTGAGGCTATTAGTCATGCACAGTGCCGTATCCTGATCGTAATACTGTGTTGCATTAATCCATGTCCACGATATCAAATTGTAGCTTCCACACTCAGGTGGTGGCCCAACATTCTCATTATCGACATGGAAAATCATGGGTACATCACCTGGTAAAATATCTGAAATAAAGGAGGATTTTATATTAATTTATTATTGTTAATCTATGGTAAATCGTATAAAAAATCACAATTTTTGGTTTTATACCTACCACCATAAGATGTGTGGGTAACTTTGTTAGAAAACCGTTTGGAATACATCGCGATATTGGTCTCAGACCCCATAAAGGATGTATAAGAGGGTAGAAAATAAATATTGACCATGGGAAAATCGATTTATTGATTGAGGTATCTTCTTAAGATGTCGACAAAACGTTAACATATTATTTTATTTCGTACATAGTGGAATAAAAAGAAGTCTTCCGGTGCCAAGTCGACGAATGACCTAACAAATATATGTTTTGAGTATCAACAAGTATATACGGCCGTAAGTTCGGCCGAAGTTTATGTACCCTCCACCATGGATTGCGTAGAAACTTCTACTGAAGACTGTCATCCACAATCGAATTACTTGGGTTGCGGTAACACTTGCGGATGGCAAGGTATCTTAACACTTCCTAACACCGTCTTCTAAATTGCAAGGTAGTTCATTCGTGGTATATATTAAACTAAACAAGTAAGTAAAGTCTAAAGTCGGGCGGAGCCGACTATATTATACCCTTCACCATTATGTAGACAAACATTTGTGTTACCATCTCAACTACTTAAAATTTGCTGGGAGCTATACAAAAGTTTGCATTTCCAGATACAAATACTTTTAATGGAAACAATTTTTTGTACTTCTACAAAAACTCTAGAATTAAAATTTAAATCGGCTAACGCCCTGGGATGAAACACAATGTTAATAAAAAATATGGGAAATATGAAGCGAGAGAAATTTTAATGCAATTGTACAAAAGAGATTTATCATTTTTCAGGCGATACATATGTATTCGAGATATAGGACAACTAGAGTAATATTTAAAATTTTTGCTACTCAGCCAAGATATGTGGTAAAGTGTGGGTTGTGATATATTATTTGGTCTAGTCGGGTGACTTGGAGCATTATTTAAAACTCATCCGTTCTGTGGAAATTTTGGCATTACAGTGTGTAGGATATGGCTAAGATATGGGGAAATCATCACAGAATTTTGTGTAAAGTGTGAGAATTTTGGCCATATTTGTATTTTCTGAGGAAACTATCCAGTCAATTGGAGGAAAATCCCATTGAAAATGGGTCTAAAATATGAAACAGTCTACCATATTTCCTCAACTCTGGTGTACGTATATATGGGAGCTATATACAATCTGAACCAATTTTGACTAAATTTGACATGCATAGTTAGAATAATAATTCTGCTATCTATGCGAAATTTCACGTAAATGGGAGTATAACTTGGGCCCACCTGGGCGGTTACTATGTAACTCGATTCGAAAGTTTGAACAGCTCGAAAGTTGTATTCGATCCGAATTTATAGTCTTACCATGTAAGAGTTTTGAATCGAGTGGAAAGTGTTGTCACTAATTCTTAACATTTTTGGCAGTACTTTCGAATGTTTTATTCAGAGTTGGCTACATCTATTACATGAAATGTCAAAACAATTAAAATAAAAAGTAAATAATATTTGTGCGTTACAAAAATGGATTCGGTTGCCCTTTGGATGGAAAATGAAGATGAGCGAATGGAACGCAGAATCTTACGCGATGGTGTAGATTTTATGCAATTAACGGATGCAATGTTAGTACCAACGTGTTATGTATGTTGTTCCTGAGTTTATACTTATATTTATAGGTTTGTGCGAAATTTCCGGCTTAACAAAGAAGCTTTTAACTATATGTTGGAGAACATTAGATCATAGCTGCCAACAACACAGAGATCGACTGGTGTAACACCTGAGATTAAATTAGGTGTTACACTTAAGTTTCTTGGTCAAGGTGGGTACCAACACCAAATCGGTCAAGACCGTTTTGCTGGCTTGGCACAACAAACTGTGTCAAACTGCATCAAAGAAGTGTGTAATGCTATAGAGAATGTATTGTGTCCCAAACATATAAATTTCCTTATGAACGATGATGAAAAACGAGCAGCTAAAAATTCGTTTTATGTCATGTCCGGAATTCCAGGGATAATAGGAGCTGTTGATGGTTCTCACATCCAAATGGTCAGACCATTTACATTTTTTGTTGGATTTTCCCTATTAAAAAATATTTTTATAAATATTAATCTACTGATTATAAATTTAACAAATACTTACATTTTTATGCGTTTGGTGCCAATAATTTAATATTTTAAATTTTTCCGTTAACATAATATCAAACGAGTACAAATGTTTACTTTCGAGCGACTTTGACATCTAAATTCGAAGTACATGGTGATGCACATACGAAAGTAGAGTATGAATATCCGATAATCGGATGTGGCAACTCGAAAGTAGCAAATGTATTTGCCAATTCGAGTTAGTTGGTAGGAAAAATCCGTTTTCGTAATATTTAACTTTCGAATCGAATTACATAGTAACCACCCTGGTCATATGAGTGCAAATCCAACGGGAGATATATATGGGAGCCCTATCTAAATCTGAACCGATTTCAACCAAATTTGCCACAATTACCTATACTACTAAACATACTCCTTGTGCGAAATTTGAAGCAAATCACGGCAAAACCCTGGATTTTTAGGCCATATAAGTTCAAATCGGACGAAATATATATATGGGAGCTATATCTAAATCTGAATCGATTTTGACCATAGTACCGCTTGTGCAAAATTTGAAGTAAGTCAGGGCAAAACTCTGGCCTTTGGGACCATAAATATAAGTCCAAATCGGGCGAAAGATATATATGTGAGCTATATCTAAATCTGAACCGATTTTAACTAAATTTGACACACTTAACGATACTATTAAACGTACCCCTTGTGCAAAATTTGAAGCAAATCACGGCAAAACTCTGGCTTATTGTTGGTGCGAGAAAACGCTGTGTTGTATCACTGACGTATGCAACACAACGTGGACTAATCAGTCCTTGCATGACCGTCACCGTCCTTGTTTGTGGACGGCGTTAGATTCATTTTTGTTGACATTGTCTTTTTTTATATATAGTTTTTTCTTTCTTTCTAAGCGCCATATTGTGATTTAAAGTATACAAGAAAGGAGACAATTAGTAGTGCTAAACAAAAGAAATAATCAAATTTTATATGAACTTTTTGTACTTATATTTTGTAAAAATAAAATCATTGGTTTTGAAGTGAACTATCGTGCCTTTGTATTTACCAGTGAGCTATTTGTGACATTATTTCTTTGGAGGAAAAATATTGCTTAGCTATCCCTTTGGGAAAAGTGTTTAACCAAAGAAAAAAAAAATATATTTGTATTGCCCCAGGGGCTAGTGAATCCAACTGACGTGTTTTTGCATTCCAATAAGATCAGTGCATGGAAATACATTTACCTTCCCCAGTGGGAAAGAACAATTAAATTTCATCCAAAGACGGGACGTCTTGATCATCAAAGGAAAACGTAAAGACAAACAAGCGAGGGTGTCCGAATCTGAGGATTTAGGTGACTACCCTCTGGAAAGTTGGATAGTGACTCCAACATATGGTCCTTCAGAAGCCGTCAATTTAAACAAAATTTGGACATCAACATCAGCAAATCCAGTGGAAAAGTGGTAAATTCAACAAACAAGAAATTATTTGGACAAAAGGTATGTACACAATATTACATTCAAAATATTATATTGTGGTGGACATACATACTGGCCCGGCTACATGGATCTTTCTCAATAATGGTGCTCAAATTTAATGGTTATATTGTTACATAACACGTCCAGAAAATTCTAAAGACCAAGCATTTTAAAGTGATACCGTTACCATTCCATTCTTCTTGTCTCCTTTGAATTGCCTTTCTCATTTGTTGGTGTTGTATTGAACCGGCAAATTTCTTGTTTACATTTTTGCATTTTCCCTTGATGCATTGAAATTTGGCAACAACCCCCATCTCTTCACTTGTTGCCCATGCTTACATCGATCATTAGAATTTTGTTGTCTCAATTTGATGTGGAGTTTGCTCTGCTTGTGCGCTGTTCTTTCTCATTGAATGCAGTTGCAGAGTTTTTTTATCTACCTCACCCCTCGTTGATTTCGCACATCGCTTGTGTGCTACAAACTTGGATTCGTATACATATTTGGATACGATTATTTATGTTTTGATTTTTGGAGAAAATAGCAAATACATAAATCATAACAAAGGGCATATACAATATTTGAAAACAATACATTGTCGTATATACTTGCACAGTGGCGCAAAGTTTAAAAAATAATGGTATATGAAAATTATGGAATCTAAGAAATAATCTTCCTCTTGGTAAATCTGGCTCACAAATAATGTAAAAGTAACATTCGAAGGAATCCTTGTTTGTGTCTATGGATTTTTGTGACTCCGAATATTGGCTCTAAGAGGCAGTTACTTAATATTAGTATCTTGGAAAATCATACACTGTGACAGTCTTATTGGAAAAGACTTTGTTTTGAAAAATTGTTTGTACTTGGACAAATGACAGTACATGGTTGATACAGTGGGCCAGAAGAGAAGAAAAATTTATTTGGAAATTTTTGGATTTAAAATTGTATACTTTGAATTGATCGCATTACATGTATCTACACTGAGAGAAATTTGTGAGAAATAATTTGTTGAAAAATTATTGGATTTTTTTTTTCACTTATATATTGAACAATACTGTCTCGTAGTTGTTATAATTGGATCAACCAAAAATTATTGACTCACAAAAATTAATTGGAAAACATTGTGAATCAGTACTCATCCGTTGGGATATGGAAATTTTTGAAGAATTTTTTTTTAATTTGACTTCCTCTAAAGAATTTTCTCATTTGAACAAAACTTTGAATTTTGAATTTTCTCGTGGGAGAAAGTGAAATACTTGAAATATAATATTGGAATTTAATGAGCATACAAAATTTTGCGAAATATTTGAATTGCAAAAAGTAAATAGTGGAGATTTTTCCGATTGAGTTGTAAATCTTGCTCATAAGATAAAAGTTGCTGAATACTTTTACTTGGCTTTAATAAAAATAATTGATTAAATTTAGAGATCAATATATTGTATTGTTCATTGGAACAGTTTACATTGGAAAAATTTTCATTGGGAATATTTTGGAATTTATTTGGCTTTTACGACATAATTGGCTCGTTTGGTCCGGTGGTAAACAAAATTCTTAAAAAACATATCGATTGTCTCGTGGAACAAATTGAAATTTTTTGCAATTTTGGAAAAAAAAATTGGAGAATTTGGGAATTCGATATACAGAATTGATTTAATCGGCCATATATTGTTTTGCTTCTTGGGCAAACATAAATAACTTTCTCATTTCATTGTTTTACTGCCTCTTAAACAAAAATTTGTAGTTGTGAATCAAAGTATTTTCTCTGTGAAAATGTCGACCTTTGAAGACCTTGTGGCTCAGTGTGAGGAGATTGTGTCTTTCGAAGAAAATCTTTCTGGAACCGACTCCTCAAGGTATAATTTATCTGCAATTGAAGCAGATGAAGAGGAAGTTCGTCTGTTGTGGGCAGCATGGAAACAGGCACACAAGAATTGTGTTTCAGACGCTGAGTGTTATAAAAAGAATAGAGAAGCGATAAAAACGAAAAGGAAATTAGCTCATGAAAGCTATATAAAATGTGTTAGTACTTTGGGAGAATGGAAGGAAAAAATTAAAGCTAATCCGATTTCTGCTAAGTCTTCGTCTTCCTCAATAGCTGTCCCTCCGTGCGATACTGAAATTTTTCACGGGGACTACGTATCATGGCCTAGTTTTCGTGATTTGTTCACGGCCATATACATTAATAATAAAAAACTTAGCGCCGTAGAAAAACTATACCATCTTTTTCAAAAGACAAGTGGAGAAGCAAGGGAAATTAATCGTCATATCCCGCTAACAGCTGAGGGCTTTTCAATTGCGTGGGATAATCTAAAGAATCAATATGAAAATAAAAGGATTCTAATTAACTCTCAATTGAGAAATCTTTTTAATTTGACTCCCTGTGGGCAAGAATCTGCAAGTGGTCTTAAGAGACTTCAACGTGATGTCACAAATTGTATTTCGGTTTTGGAATTATATAAAATTGATGTGAAATCTTGGGATCCAATATTTGTTTATCAATGTTCCACTAAAATGCCTAAACTAACGCTTTCTCTGTGGGAACAATCTTTAGTAAATAAAACAGAAATGCCTCGATGGGAGGATTTGAATAAATTTCTGACTGAAAGGTTTCAAGCGTTGGAGAGCGTTTCGGATATAACTGGCTCTATTGGTTCACAACTTTCTCAGAATTCTCGTCCGAAATTCAACCAATATGATAACTCGAAAAAATTTAAAGTCCATCATACAAAAGTGAATGAGAGTAAATGCAGTTTGTGTAAAGGAACTCATTCATTAAAATCTTGCCCAAAGTTTCTCAATATGGAATTTCGAAATAGATTAAATGTTGTCCGAAAAGAAAATAGATGCATTAATTGTTTGGCTCAGGGTCATAGAGCAGTAGACTGTAGGTCGTCTGCTTGTTCAAAGTGTAATTTGAAACACCATAGTTTAATGCATAAAAATAAATCGCCTCAAAACAATGTTTCGAATACGAATGAAAACAGAAATCTTCCTCAATCTTCAACAACAAATAACGGCGTACAAGACGACGAACCCTCGACTTCCTCAAGTGCTCGTGCTTTTCATACTTCTGTCTCAAATAGAACAATGCTAGCCACTGCTTTGATAAATATTTTGAAAAATGGTGTTGCGTATAAAGCTAGGGCTTTAATTGATCCCTGTTCGGACGATACATTTATTTCCTCACGTCTTCAAAAGACTTTGAAACTACCTACAAAGTCTGTCTCTGCTGATATTTCTGGCTTAGGTGGAGAATTTTTAACCAAATGTTCCAAAATTGCTTTCTTGAAAATTGGATCAAGAAAAAATGAATCTTTCTCATTGGAATTAGAAGCGTTAGTTGTGCCTGATATAACAGGCAATATTCCCACACATTCTATTGAGAATAGTTGTATAGAGAAAATCCCAAAGATGGATTTGGCAGATCCTACATTTTATGAAAGTGGCCCCGTAGATATCTTACTCGGAGGAAATATTTATCCAATTATCTTGCTCAATGGAGTACAAAAAGGCATTCTTGGTTCTCTGATAGCCCAAGAAACAGTTTTTGGCTGGATATTGACCGGCCCAACTGAGAATTCAACACGAAGAAGAATGATTCGTGTTTCTCACTGTACTAGAGTATCATTACAAGATCAACTTGCCAAATTTTGGACAATAGAAGAAGTTCCCAAAAAATGTAAACTTTCATTTGAGGATAAAAAATGTGAAGAAATTTTTCGATCGACTACTGTTAGAGGTCCTGATGGGAGATATACTGTAAACTTGCCCTTTCGGTCGGATTTACCATTTACACTTGCTTCTGACTCAAGTCGATATATTGCGTTGTCCCAATTTTTAAGAAATGAGGCTTCTTTGATTCGTAGGCCTGAACATAAATCGGAATATGACAAAGTCATTTTAGAATATTTGTCTCTAGGACATATGGAAAAAGTGGATCGGCCATTATCGAGCAATGGAACTTATTTTTATTTGCCTCATCACGGGATATTCAAACCTGATAGAACTACAACAAAGTTGAGAATTGTTTTTAATGCCTCATGTGCGTCATCTAATGGCAAAAGTTTAAACGACATGTTATATGTTGGCCCTACACTGCAAAAAGATATTGTCTCACTAGTTTTGAATTGGCGTCTATACCGATTTGTTTTTAATGCTGACATTAGCAAAATGTATAGACAAATTTGGGTCAATTCAAATCATGCCTCATATCAGCGTATTTTATTTAGATCTTCCCCAAACGAGGAAATTACCGATTACCAATTGAAAACGGTAACCTTTGGCATAAATTGCGCTCCTTATTTGGCTCTTAGGACGCTTTTGAAATTGGCGGAAGATGAAGAAAATAATTTTCCACTTGGCTCAAAAATACTGCGTGAGAATATGTACGTTGATGACGCGTTGGTTGGTGTTCATACCGTTGATGAAGGTCTGAAAGCGAGAAATGAATTAATTGGAATTTTGAATTCAGCCGGGTTTGAATTACGTAAATGGACATCCAACTCTAAAAATATATTAGATGGAATTCCTCGTGAGCATCTACTGAGAGAGGACTTTTTAGAGTTTGATGATAAGAGTTCTGCGAAAACACTTGGTATTAGGTGGAACGCTTCCTCAGATTGTTTCTATTTTGTGATGGATAAAATAGAAGAAAGAAATTCTTACACAAAAAGACAAGTTTTGTCGATTATTGCCAAAATTTTTGACCCTTTGGGATGGCTGTCTCCAATTGTTGTAAGGGCAAAAATTTTAATGCAAAAACTTTGGCTCGATGATATAGGCTGGGACGATCCCTTAAAGCCACTTACTCTTATTAGTTGGAAAAATTTTGTCTCTGATTCAAAAGGAATTGATGATATTTGTATACCCCGTTGGGTAAAATATTCTCCTGAGTGCAGTGTACAAGTGCATGGATTTTGTGACTCGTCGCAACTTTATATTTGAGAATAGAAATTGGTAATCAAATTTACACAAACTTGCTGGTTTCCAAATCCAGGGTTGCTCCCCTGAAAAAGATGTCTTTGCCTCGACTAGAGCTATGTGGAGCTCTACTGTTGTCTGAATTGGTTGATTCTATTCTGCCTCAAATGAAAATTCCAAAAACTAATTTATTTGCATGGTCTGACTCAACAATTGTTCTGTGTTGGTTAAGAAAACTTCCTCATACATGGACAACGTTCGTAGCAAACAGGGTTGCTATTATTCAAGAAAAAGTTGGTAATAACTGGCGACATGTGCCAACGGCTGTTAATCCGTCGGATCTAGCAACCCGGGGGCGAACTCCTTTAGAATTAAAGGATTGTAGTTTATGGTGGCATGGACCAATTTGGCTCAAAGAGAAAGAAAGTGAATGGCCTTTAAATATTTCGATCCCAGACACAACAGTTGAATCTAAACCTGTAAGAGCTCATGTTGCTAGATCGACTATAGAAGAAGATATATTGGAAAGATTTTCTTGCCTCTCGAGGGCTATCCATGTAATATCATATATGTTTCGCTTCTTTCGGCGTATACACATTTCTCATAAAACAAAATACAAGTTTGAAAGCGTTCGACTCTCTGCAAAGGAACTTAGATTCACTCGTCTTCGTTTGATGTCATTGTCGCAGAGAATTTATTTCTCTTCAGAATACGATTGTCTCATGAGGAAACAAAATTTGCCATCAGGTAGTTCTCTTCTTTCTCTTACTCCTTTTCTGGATAAGGACCAGCTCATTCGAGAAATGGACGCTTGGGTTCCACAACCGCCTTATCTTACCACGAGAGGCATCCCGTCATATTGGCTTATCAAAGCTACTTCGCAAAGCTTTATGTTGCATTGGTACATAAGCTAACGAACCATGGTGGTGTTCAATTGACACTTGCTACTACGAGGCTTGAATGTTGGATTATAAAGGGCAGGAATCTCGTGAAAGCACATTATCGACGCTGCAAAGAATGTATTATTGCTCAACAGAAACGGCAAAGTCAAATTATGGCAGCACTTCCTCAAGAAAGAACAACATTTAATCGACCTTTCTCTACTTCTGGGGTAGATTTTGCTGGCCCGTTTGAAATTAAAACTTTCAATGGACGCGGTTGTCGTATTTCAAAGGGGTATATTTGTTTATTTGTTTGCTTCGTGACTAAGGCTATACACTTGGAGCCAGTCAGCGATCTTTCCACTTCAGCTTTCTTGGCGGCTTTGGCTCGTTTTGTGTCTCGAAGAGGTTGTCCTCGTCATATTTACTCGGATAACGGGAAAAACTTTGTTGGAGCGGATAGAGAACTCCGAAGAAACTTTGCTCGGACGGTCTCTGAATTGAAGGATGAAGCTGTCACCCGATATGGTCATCAACAGCTCCAATGGCATTTTATTCCTGCCTCATCGCCACACATGGGTGGGCTTTGGGAGGCGGGAGTAAAAAGTTGCAAAAATCATTTAAAAAAGATGTCTGGGCAAATTCGACATACTTTTGAAGAATTTGCTACAATTTTGGCCACCATAGAATCTTGTCTCAATTCCAGGCCATTAACTCCGATATCAGACAATATTGATGACTTCGGTGCCCTTTCTCCCGGTCACTTCCTCATAGGGGGATCTCTTCTTTCTCCAGCAGAGCCAGAGGAATCCGCAAAGAACACGTCGTTGCTAAATCGTTGGCGACGTTTGAAGTTGATTCAGCAGGAATTCTGCCGAAGGTGGAAGGCCGAATATTTGAAGGAGCTTCATAAGCGCACGAAATGGAAGAATTCTCAAGAAGATCTAAAAATTAATGATCTAGTTGTACTTCGTCATGAAGCTCTCGCTCCCAATGATTGGCGTTTGGGGCGAGTTATAAAACTTCATCATGGTCGTGATAACCGTGTTCGTGTTGTGGATTTACGAACACAGACTGGAATTATTTCTCGACCTATTCATAAGCTTGTGTTACTTCCTCGCTCTCAATAAGATCTCAGTTCCAGCCCAGTTTATGTTGTCTCACTTACTCTTGCTCAGTATCCAAATTTGCCTCTTCCTCACTATTGGATTTTTATTTATTACAGAAATGAGTTTCAAGGACGAGTTCAAATGCCCATTCTGCGATACCAGGCATTCGCTGCGTCATTGTCGCATCTTTCTCCAGCTGCCAACTCCAGTGAAGGAGGACTACATAAGAGAAAGGAATTTTTGCTTCAATTGTATGGGGATGTCTCATGTAGCAATTCACTGCCCAAGGACCAAGGGATGTCACATTTGCCATCTCCCTCATCATACGTTGTTACACCCTATGAATTCACGTCGAAATGTTTGGTTACCAATGTCTGCTCTCGTTATGGTTAAAATCCCTGGGAAGCTCGAAACTCCTGTACAAGCCAAGGCACTTCTCATTCCATCTATGAATAAAAGCGAGATTTATCTTGGCTGGCCTCTTCCACGACGTGGGCCAGAATTTGGACGTACTATACCTGTGGTTCTGAGTTCAATCCATAACAATGTCAGAACACTAACCACCACCTTGCTCAACTCACAGCCGATGGCGCTTACCAAGCCAGATAAACCTCTCAATCTACAATACTTGAGAGATGTTTACCCAGACAAAGCATTAGCTGACCCTGGCCTTCACTTACCGAGAGGAGTAAGTATTATATTGGGACGAGACGTCGCCGAAAGGATTTACCTGGGACTGCCTAAACTGGAGCGTGATTTGCCGTATGCCCAGAACACCATCTTTGGATGGACATTCTTCGGGGAAGTGGCAAGAGACTTCAATTTTTGCGGATAAAGTGCCTCTGAGACAACAACTGAATTATTTTGTTTTTTTTTTTTGTTTTTACCCCCAGGGGTGTATACTAACAGGCTGGTTCCTGCATTTATATATGATAGATAATAAGCCACCATGAATTCATTTATTTTCATTTTGTTTTAACAACTTTTTTTGTTTTGAAATAAGTAATTGCGAGGTAGTCGCAAGGGGGGCGGGATGTTGGTGCGAGAAAACGCTGTGTTGTATCACTGACGTATGCAACACAACGTGGACTAATCAGTCCTTGCATGACCGTCACCGTCCTTGTTTGTGGACGGCGTTAGATTCATTTTTGTTGACATTGTCTTTTTTTATATATAGTTTTTTCTTTCTTTCTAAGCGCCATATTGTGATTTAAAGTATACAAGAAAGGAGACAATTAGTAGTGCTAAACAAAAGAAATAATCAAATTTTATATGAACTTTTTGTACTTATATTTTGTAAAAATAAAATCATTGGTTTTGAAGTGAACTATCGTGCCTTTGTATTTACCAGTGAGCTATTTGTGACATTATTTCTTTGGAGGAAAAATATTGCTTAGCTATCCCTTTGGGAAAAGTGTTTAACCAAAGAAAAAAAAAATATATTTGTATTGCCCCAGGGGCTAGTGAATCCAACTGACGTGTTTTTGCATTCCAATAAGATCAGTGCATGGAAATACATTTACCTTCCCCAGTGGGAAAGAACAATTAAATTTCATCCAAAGACGGGACGTCTTGATCATCAAAGGAAAACGTAAAGACAAACAAGCGAGGGTGTCCGAATCTGAGGATTTAGGTGACTACCCTCTGGAAAGTTGGATAGTGACTCCAACACTTATATATATATGAGCTATATCTAAATTTGAACCGATTTCAATCAAATTTACCAAACATTGGTAGAATGTCAATGCTACCCTCTGAGCAAAATTTCACGAAGATCGGTAGTAAACTTTGGCCTCTGTGGTCATATGAGTCTAAATCGGACGAAAGATATATATGGGAGCTATATCTAAATCTGAACCGATTTGGCTGATATTTTGCAAGATTTTCGAGATTCATAAAATATTTGGATGTACGGTATTTCAAGAACATCGGTTGATAAACACGCTAACTATGACCAAATCGGGGATAAATATATATGGCAGCTATATGCAAATCTTAACCGATTTTTTCCAAAACCAATAGCGATTGTCTCTGTCCCAAGAAACGGCCCTATTCCAAATTCGAGGACGATCGGACTTAAATTGCGAGCTGTACTTTGTGCACAAAATTACATATACAGACAGACAGACAGACAGACGGACGGACGGACGGACGGACGGACAGACAGACAGACGGACAACGCTAAATCGACTCAGAACTTAATTATAAGCCGATCGGTATACTAAAAGATGTCTATGACCACTATTTCTTGGCGTTACATAGTGGTGAAGGGTATAAAAAGGCCGATTAAATACGTATATAATTCAGACTACCAAAGTTTTCTATATTCCAAATATTTATTTCCATAGACAAAAGTTTCTATGGAAATAAAATTTTGACAACATTTTCTATAGAAGTAAAATTTGGACAAAATTTTCTATAGAAATTAAATTTTGACAAAATTTTCTATAGAAATAAAATTTTGATTAAAGTTTCTATATAAATAAAATTTTGACAAATGTATCTATAGAATTAAAATTTTGCCAAAAATTTTCAATAGAATTAAAATTTTGCCAAAATTTTCTATAGAAATAACATTTTGGTAGATTATTTTTGGCTCGAGTGGCAACCACGATTATGAACCGATATGGACCAATTTTTGTGTGATTGGGGATCGGCTATATATAACTATAGACCGATATGGACCAATTTTGGTATGGTTATTAGCGGCCACATACTAACACCACGTTCCAAATTTCAACCGGATTGTATGAATTTTGCTTCTCAAAGAGGCTGCGGAGATCAAATCTGGGGAACGGTTTATATGGGGGCTATATATAATTATGGATCGATATGGACCAATTCTTGCGGGTTTGTTAGAGACCACATACTAACACCACGTTCCAAATTTCAACCGAATAGGTTGAATTTTGCTCTTCCACGAGGCTCCGGAGGTCAAATCTGGGGATCGGTTTATATGGGAGCTATATATAATTATGGATCGATATGGACCAATTCTTGCGTGTTTGGTAGAGACCACATACTAACACCACGTACCAAATTTCAACCGGATCGGATGAATTTTGCTCCTGCAAGTGGCTCCGGAGGCCAAATCTGGGGATCGGTTTATATGAGAGCTATATATAATTATGGACCGATATGGACAAATTTTTGCATGGTTGTTAGAGACCACATACTAACACCACGTACCAAATTT
Organism: Haematobia irritans; assembly: GCF_050003625.1. Lineage (NCBI taxonomy): Eukaryota > Metazoa > Arthropoda > Insecta > Diptera > Muscidae > Haematobia > Haematobia irritans. The sequence goes on along the minus strand of NC_134397.1, from coordinate 149,479,864 downwards.
CAACCGGATCGGATGAAATTTGCTTCTTTTAGAGGATCCGCAAACCAAATCTGGGGATCGGTTTATATGGGGGCTATATATAATTATGGACCGATATGGACCAATTTTTGCATGGTTGCTAGATACCATGTACCAAATTTCAGTCATATCGGATGAAATATGCTACTCTTAGAGCCTCCGCAAGCCAATTCTGAGGGTCCGTTTATATGGAGGCTATACCTAAAAGTTTACCGATATGGCCCATTTGCAATACCATCCGACCTACATCAATAACAACTACTTGTGCTAAGTTTCAAGTCGATAACTTATTTCGTTCGGAAGTTAGCGTGATTTCAACAGACGGACGGACGGACATGCTTAGATCGACTCAGAATTTCACCACGACCCTGAATATACTTTATGGGGTCTGAGAGCAATATTTCGATGTGTTACAAACGGAATGACAAAGTATGGTGGAGGGTATAAAAAGTTAAAATTACCCTGTAAAAATAAGAAATAAGCGCGTTATAAAAAATTAAATTAATTCTTGAGTAGTTAAAATAAAGAAAAACGTTGGGAGAACATTTTTGGAAGTGCTTTTAAAGTTGTGGCTTTAGAAGTAATTCCATATTTTTTTACTGGGTATTAAAATATATGAAAATGAAGCCAAATTTCCTTTTTGAGATTATGTTTCGTTTTCAATTGGGCCCTTTTTCGATTTTTGGAATTTGACAATGTCCACAACTATACACACTTTTGTTCTGAATAGCATTGTATCGCATCAGAATTAAACATACTCGTACCAAATGTCAAGCGGATTGGATGAAATCTACTCCGTACGCCAATTCTGGGTATGGCGTGGTTTCAACAGACGGACATCGCTTGAGTGAATCATATCATATCTCGATGCTTTACAAACTAAATGACAAATTTTTTTTACCCTTCATCCTATGGTGGACGTTATAATAAACTTAAAGTCTTCACACCACGACAACTGTTTCGGATTTCAACATCCTCTTCAATCCCCGCTAATTTCATTTGTTAGGTAATATTGGCAAAATTCATCTGTCGTCATTAATATCGGGCTACAAAAACTGATGAGAATGTGGAAATCCGAAACAGCTGGCTTGCCTCTTGGCATAACAATTATAGCTTACCTGTATAGCCTGGCAAAGAAAGCCTTAAAACCGAACTTGCCGGTTCTACCATTTCATTTTCAATGCCATCGACAAACATATGTTTATTACGATATAAAGTATAGCGTATAGAGTTCGAAGCCTCTGGAGATTCTTTTTGTAATTTTTCCCATACATCTTCTGGAATATATCCGGCCACTTCAAGATTTGGTTCTTGTAAAATCTCACCTAGAGATTGATTTAGATAGATATAACGATAATAGGTATTTGTTGGTCCATCGTATTTAATGGATGGTATTAAAGAACTATAATTTCTATAAATAGCAACTCCCGAAATATTTGAACAGAAGGGATTCAAGTAGAAAACACTGGTAAGATTTTGAGCAGTCATACTGGTACCTTCCCCAGATTGCGGACATTGACTTTTTGGCATTATGACATAGGTCATATCATCCAAATAGTTTTCAACGGTTTTCAACAAATTTTTGGGAGTGTCCAAACTCTTGGATGTTTCAATAACTTTCCTATCCGCCTGCATGAGTAGATTTGTAGTCTCCATTACCTTCGGTAATAATAGGGGATTTTTTTCTGTTGCTGTTATGGTCTCCAGTATATTTGTGGATATTTTCAAATCTTCAGGTGTACGCACTGTATTCGGCTTCGAGAGAAGATATGTCAATTTTTTTGCTATTTCTAGATTATCGATTTTATTCGTCTGGTTTTTAATTTGCATTTCTTTGTAGAGATTGGTTAAATTTAGTGTTACTATTGGCTCTTTAAAATCCTTCAAGCATTTGACATTTGTATAGTTATCACCTTTCATCCATTCGGCCGTATATGTTGTACTATTGAACACACATTTTCGTGTTACCGAAATTCCCGAATTCAATAGACATGGATCTTCAGGGTTTGCATATTCTCCAAGTTTAGCCATGGGCCATTTATTTATATGATTTTCCAAAATATTATTTTTTCGTATATACCGATGTTGGAATTCCTGCGGAACACAACTATTGGGAATAATACGACATTCCAAGAGGTAAATTTCTTGACTCTGGGTATCCCAGGTTCCAGCTTCAGTCTGATTATTGCGATAGCAATTTCTTTGATATGGCAAACCAGTATGACTTGAACACAATTGCTGGATTTTATGCCAACCCGTACGAACTGGCGACCAAATAGCCAAAACATCGAGATCAACAATTATTGATGCATTATTTGAACTTTGAACTTTAAAGTCGGTTACGTAGATATCTTTATCACAAAATTGTACTGCATCAGCTAGGCAAATTAAGTAGGCAATAGCCAGTCCAGTGAGCCAATTAAACTTTGCCATTTTGTATTTCCGATTCTAATGCAACAACACAGTCGAATGATTATCTTAGAATGATGGATATCATGTAAGCGATATCCAAGTTCATAGATGTATGAGTTATTTATAACCATTTACAGTGGTTGTGTTTTGTGTAAAGAGTTTCTTTGAATGACGTCCCTTTATCGACAGTGATTTACATTTTTTTTATTCACTAATCACCACAGATAATTATAAATAAACTTGATATGATGCGTTGTGGTGATATGCCTAGTAGTTAAAACGGTGAAAAAAAAGTTTCTCGAACTCAACGAACTCATGTTGTGTTGTTTAATTGTCTTTGACTTTGTTTTCGTATCTACACAGAAAAAAAAACACAATCGCAAATATTAAAATCTCAATTGAGATATAAGAAATATTAAATTAAAAATTTAATTGATTCAACAAAATTTTTAGTTGAAACAAAAATCTATCACACAAATTAATAGTATCAATTAATTTTTTAATTAGATCAATTAATTTTTTAATTGATACTATCATTTCTGTGATTGAAGGCATTTCAATTATTACAGACGTAAAATTTTGACACGAATCATTTGAAGGTTGATACTATATAAAAACAAGTAAGGAAAGTCTAAAGTCGGGCGGGGCCGACTAAATTTTCGACACCATATCACATCCGTCAAATGTGTTGGGTGCTATATATAAAGGTTTGTCCCAAATACATACATTTAAATATCACTCGATTTGGACAGAATTTGATAGACTTTTACAAAATCTGTAGACTCAAAATTTAAGTTGGCTAATGCACTAGGGTGGAACACAATTTTAGTAAAAAACAAGTAAGTAAAGTCGGTCGGGGCCGACTATATTATACCCCAGCAAAAAAAAAAAATTGGAAGTTGTTCCACAAACATTTCTTTTAAAGCCCATCCCAGAATCCCCCATCGAGTTTTTCCAACTTCCAATGCAGTCCTTTTGGACAAGTCCACAAGCATTTCTTGTAAAGAGCATCGTGGGGCCCTCCAATGATTTTTTTTCCACTTCCGATGCAGTCCTTTTGGACAGGTACACAAACATTTCTTCTAAAGCGCATCTTGGGATCCCCCAATGATTTTTTTCTACTTCCGATGCAGTCCTTGTGGACAAATATTAGAAAGAACGCAATCAGGCTATTTTAAGTGCAAATTTTGGACAATTAAATTTTACAAAATAATAGAAAACTATTAAAAAAAGAAAAAAAGAAAAATAATAAAAAGGTAAACAAATAATAATAAACTTTTTCGCTTCCATGGAAGTTCTTTTGAGAAGGTTTTGCAAATTACCATAATTTTTAATTTTTTTTTTATTTTTAATGGAAAAAATATGTTTATACGAAAATATATGCCGAAAATAAAAAATAAAAACGATGCATAGGATAAAAAAACATTTTTTTAGAAAACTATTTGATAAAAAAATTGCCGCTGGTGAGATTTGAACCTGCGTTTCTTATTTTTTTCGTTCATACTAATAAAGAACATCTCGAGAAGCAATTCGAATGTTATTCCTTGGTGTCGTATTACGATCATATCACAAACATTTGAATTGACCTTTCGACGCTTTATGTTCAATGGCGTTTGTGGCTGAGTGTGCTAAGGCGTTCTGTTATGGTGCCAGCAAACCCAGGTTCAATCCCTGGTCGGAGCGAAAAAGTTTTTCAAATTGTAAAAATTAAATAATAGGAAAATAATAGTGTTACAAAACATATGGATAAAAAAAGTGAAATTGGTTGAAAAAATTTTTTTTCGCTTTTTAAATTTCTTCATTCAAATTAACTTCCAGGGCACAACTTCTAAAGCAATCCAAAGGATCAAAAAAGGGAGTACTTCCGTCCTATGACAAGCTCATGTAAAATTCATTGGAGATGATCCAAATTTTCACTACTTCCGGATCACGGATTGGGGATCCAAACTACTTTTTTGGAAGCTCTTTTTTTGCTGGGACCTTTCACCATTATGTAGACCAAAATTTGTGTTACCATATCTGATTTATATCTGAAAAGATTTGGAGACAATATTTTGTACTTCTACAAAATCGCTAGAATTAAAAATTAAATCGGCTAATACCTTGGGATGAAACACAATGTTAGTAAATATGGGAAATATAAAGCTAGAGCAATTTTGATGCAATAGTACAAAATAGCATTTATGATTTATCGGGCGAAACATATGTTTTCGAGATATAAGACAATTTGAGTAATATTTACAATTTTTGCTACTCAGCAGTGGCGATTTTACAAGGATGTTGGTTAAATCTCGCCAAGATAAGTGGTCAATTGTGGGTTGTGATATATTATTGGCCAATTCGGGCGATATTTCCACAAGTCGGAGCTTTATTTATAAATCGACCATTCTGTGGAAAGTTTGGCAATACAGTGTGAAGGATACACACTTAAATAGCATATTAACTGTATTATCTGTGGAAACTGTCGAGTCAATTGGAGGAAACTCTCATTGAAAATGGATCTAAAATATGAAACATTCTACCATATTTCCCCTACTCTGGCGTACATATATGTGGGAGCTATATCTAAATATGAACCGATTTTGACCAAATTTGACATACATAGTTAGAATAATAATCCTGCTATCTACACAAAAAACGTAAATGGGAGAATAATTTTGGCCTCCGTGGTCATATGGGTGTAAATCGGGCGAAAGATATATATGGGAGCTATATCTAAATCTGAACCGATTTGGCTGATATTTGGCACATCTTACGACAGCCCCAAAATATTTGGCTGGCCGAAATTTTGAGAAAATACGTTGATAAATACGTCAATTATGACCAGATCGGTGATAAATATATATGGCAGCTATATCTAAATCTGAACCCATTTTTTCCAAAATCAATAGCGATTGTCTTTGAGCCAATGTAAAACTCTGTGCCAAATTTGAGGACGATCGGACTTAAACTGCGCGCTGTACTTTGCACACAAAATTACATATACAGACAGACAGACGGACATCGCTAAATCGACTCAGAATTGAATTCTAAGCCGATCGGTATACTAAACGATGGGTCCTAGACTTTTCCTTCTTGGCGTTACATATAAATGCACAAAGTTATTATACCCTGCACCACAGTAGTGGTGAAGGGTATAAATATGGGAAACATTTAAATCTGAAGCAATTTTAAAGAAACTTCGCAGAAGTTTATTTATGATTTATCGCTCGATATATATGTATAAGAAGTTTAGGAAAAATTAGATTCATTTTTACAACTTTTCGACTAAGCAGTGGCGATTTAACAACGAAAATGTTGGTATTTGGACCATTTTTGTCGAAATCAGAAAAACATATATATGGGAGCTATATCTAAATCTGAACCGATGTCAACCAAATTTTGCACTCATTGCTACAATGCTAATTCTACTCCCTGTGCAAAATTTCAACTAAATCGGAGTTAAAAATTGGCCTTTGTGGTCATATGAGTGTAAATCGGGCGAAAGCTATATATGGGAGATATATCCAAATCTGAACCGATTTCAACCAAATTTTGCACGCATAGTTACAATGCTAATTCTACTCCCTTTGCAAAATTTCAACTAAATCGGAGCAACAAATTGGCCCCTGTGGGCAAATGAGTGTAAATCGGGCAAAAGCTATATATGGGAGCTATATCTAAATCTGAACCGATTTGGCTGATATTTTGCAAGTTTTTCGTGACACATAAAATATTCGGATGTACGGAATTTGAGGAAGATCGGTTGATATACACGCCAATTATGACCAGATCGGTGAAAAACATATATGGCAGATATATTTAAATCTGAACCGATTTTTTCCCAAATCTATAGGGATATTCTTTGAGCCGAAACAGGACCCTATACCAAATTAGAGAACAATCGGACTAATATATATATGTATACATATGAAAAACATATATGGCAGCTATATTTAAATCTGAACCGTTTTTTTCCAAAATCAATAGGGATAGTCTTTGAGCCGAAACAGGACCCTATACCAAATTTTAGGACAATCGGACAATATATATATATATATATATATATATATATATATATATATATATATATATATATATATATATATATATATATATATATATATATATATATATATATATATATATATATATATATATATATATATATAGAATCTTTGTATACTATTTATTGTACACTTCACCATGGATTGCGTAGAAACTTCTACTACAGACTGTCATCTACAATCTTATAACTTGGATTGCGGTAACACTTGCCGATGTCAAGGTATCTTAAAACTTCTTGACACCGTCTTCTCAATTGTAAGTTAGTCCTTACGGGGTATATATTAAACCAAAAAAGGCCGATTAAGTACGTATATAATTCAGTTTGACAAAATTTTCTATAGAAATAAAATTTTGACCAAATTTTCTATAGATATAAAATTTTAACAAATTTTTCTATATTAATAAAATGTTGACAAAGTTTTCTATAGAAATAAAACTTTTATATTAAACAAAAAAAGGGCGGTTAAGTACGTATATAATTCAGTTTGACAAAATTTTCTATAGAATTTTAACAAATTTTTCTATATTAATAAAATGTTGACAAATTTTCTATAGAAATAAAACTTTGGTAGATTATTTTTAGGGATCGGTATCGTCGATATATAACTATAGACCGATATGGACCAATTTTGACATGATTGTTATCGGCCATATACTAGCGCAATGTACCAAATTTCACCCCTTGGAATTTTGCTCTTCCAAGGGGATTCGGAGGGCAAATCTGGAGATCGGTTTATATGGGGGCAATATATAATTATTGACCGATGTGGACCAATTTTTGCGTAGATGTTATATACCATATACTAACACCATGTACCAAATTTCAGGCGGATAGGATTAAATTTGCTTCTCTTAAATTTGCAAATTTCAACTAAATCGGAGAAAAAATTTGCCTCTGTGGTCATATGAGTGTAAATCGAGCGAACGATATATATGGGAGCTATATCTAAATCTGAACCAATTTCAATAAAATTTGACACACTTCACTACACTACTAATTGTACTCCTACACTCAAAAAAAAAGTGAACTCTCTATTTCACTAAAGTCAATTTAACTTTATTTTAGTTCATGGAATTATTATGTCCTTTAATCCAATTTCCTTTTACTCTAAGAATTTTTTGCATACGTTAGTTAAATGAACTAAAACCGAGGAAAAAAACAAGTATAAACGGCCGTAAGTTCGGCCAGGCCGAATCTTATGTACCCTCCACCATGGATTGCGTAGAAACTTCTACGAAAGACAGTCATCCACAATCGGATTACTTGGGGTGTGGTATCTTAAAACTTCTTAACATCGTTTTCTAAATTGTGAGTTAGTCCATACGTGGTATACATTAGACAAAAAAAAAGTATGTGTAGGTAAGTCTACAAATAATTACAAATCGATATGGACTTTTGCACGGTACGTAGGGAGCCAGAATTGAAATATGGGGGTCGCTTATATGGGGGCTATATACAATTATTGATATGGACCAATTTTTGTGTGATTGGGGATTGATTTATCTGAGGGCTATATATAACTATAGACCGATATGGACCTAGTTTGGCATTGTTAACGGATGAAATTTGCTCCTCCAAGAGGCTCCAAAACCAAATCTCGGGATCGGTTTATATGGGGGCTATATATGACTATGGACTGATATGAATCAATTCCTGCATGGTTGTTGGATACCATATACTAACATCACGTACCAAATTTCAACCGAATCGGATGAATTTTGCTCTTCCAAGGAGCCCTTGGAGGTCAAATCTGGGGATCGGTTTATATGGGGGCTAAATATAATTATGGACCGATTTCGACCAATTTTTGCATGGGAATTTGAGGCCATATATTAACACCACGTACCAAATTTCAACTGAATCAGATGAATTTTAGTCTTCCAAGAGGCTCCGGAGGTCAAATCTGGTGATCGGTTTATATGGGGGCTATATATAATTATGGACTGATGTGGACCAATTTTTGCATGGTTTTTAGAGACCATATACTAACACCATGTACCAAATTTCAGCCGGATCGGATGAAATTTGCTTCTCTTAGAGGCCTCGCCAGCCAAATCGGAGGATCGGTTTATATGGGGGCTATATATAATTATTGATCGATGTGGACCAATTTTTGCATGGTTGTTAGAGACCATATACTAACACCATGTACCAAATTTCAGCCGGATCGGATGAAATTTGCTTCTCTTAGAGGCCTCGCAAGCCAAATTTGGGGGTCCGTTTATATGGGGGCTATACGTAAAAGTGGACCGATATGGCCCATTTGCAGTACCATCCGACCTACATCAATAACAACTACTTGGGCCAAGTTTCAAGTTGATAGCTTGTTTCGTTCGGAAGTTAGCGTGATTTCAACAGACGGACGGACGGACGGACATGCTCAGATCGACTCAGAATTTCACCACGACCCAGAATTTATATACTTTATGGGGTCTTAGAGCAATATTTCGATGTGTTACAAAAGGAATGACAAAGTTAATATACCCCCCATCCTATGGTGGAGGGTATAATATACACAGATGAAGCATAAAGATTAACTAAATTCGTGTCTTCCACAAAATAGTTCAGTATTTCTTTAAATTTGCAAAGTTTTCTACAAATGCGTCCATCATGAACTTCATATGTCACTAAAGATATTCTTGCAATTTTGAACTCCAAATTTTTCCTTGAAACTACAAATTTTTCTTTAACAAGTGAAAAAACTTAATTATGTCTAATAAATTTTCTTGAATTTGTCGAAAAATATTTCTTTATTTTAATGACATCGGCGTGATGACAACGTTTGTAATACTGTTTAGTTACAATTTTCTAAAAATATTCAAAATCTTCTAAAATTAACCGAAATTGTTCTTCCTAGTGGGTTCACTATTTTTTCAGTGTAGTGCAAAATTTAATCACCTTTTGGGATCATATTAGTCCATATCGGGCGAAGGATATATATGGGAGCTATATCTAAATCTGAACCGATTTCAATAGGGTTCTATTCTGAGCCAAAACACATACTTGTGCCAAATTCGATTGGACTAAAACTGCGACCTAGACTTTGATTACAAAAATGTGTTCACATACAGACGGACAGACGGACATGGTTATATCGACTTAGGAGCCCATCCTGAGCTTTTTTGCCAAAGACACCATGTGTCTATCTCGTCTCCTTCTGGGTGTTGCAAAAATATGCACTAACTTATAATACCCTGTTCCACAGTTCCAAAGGCGCAGGGTATAAAAAGTTGAATTTTTTTAGCACACAAAAAGAGACTGGTATAAAACATTACAAGTCTTCTTCTGATAGCTAGGTATTAGCTTAAATAGATACAACATCAAAACTTTATAAATATTCTATTGTTGTTGTATGTGTAGAGAAATAATTAAACTCAGTTATGATATTCATTCTCAGTGTATTTATACATATTGAGTTATTTTACAAAACACGCACCCACACATACAAACTAATCAAATCAATTAAACCCCAAGTGAGAGCAAGTGTTAGACACTCTCTTTTTCTCTAGGAATTTATGATTCTCTCGAGTGTTACATTCCATATACGTTAGCGCAGGCACATACCCATACGCATAAAGACAGCTTAAACATTGTGAGTGTGTGCTCTCCTAGTAAATTTCTCAAATATGTAAAGAGTAAAACAGCAACTGAACCATTTTGTAATCGAGAGAGAATAGGAGACGCTATGAATTGGGCGCAAAGTTTTTATATGACTGGCAAACTTACAAGAAACTACAAACTACAATAGTTGTATACATATACCAATTGTATACATATATAAATGTAGTTAACTATAATTATATAAGAACAAGTAATAATATATGAGCAAAAAAAAAGAAACCCAAATGGGAGCACTAATTTGGGCTGTTATTTACTTACAGCACAATATGTTAACAACACAATTTTGGATGTTATTTTATTATAACACAAATATATAATAATTCAACATTATTGTATTAATTTTTTTATTTTTGTTCTGCGATGTTGTTTGAATATTAGTTATTACAAATTATTCATGAAAATAGCCCGAATAAAACACTCAATTATATTAACACAACACCATATTTTATTACATAAAAACAAAAAATGAAATACGTTTCTACCGATCACATTACTAACGAACCGCACGACCCGAATTAAACTATCGAACTAAAATTGCAAACTATAGTCTCATTGTTGGATACCACACATTTATCAAGAATATTTTCCAAAGAGAGGAAATGGATGTAGATACACTCAAGTGCACACGCTGGAAACGGAAATTCTCCCCTAAGTAAGACTGGATGATCCGGAGAGATTAATTATCTCATCACTGAAGCGAGAGTGAATCACCAAGATAGTCTGCACAATCTATCTGATTGGGGAGTCACCTAACGGAAATAGGTGGAACTGCAATAATAGCGGTTTGTGTCTAAGATGTTAATTTCATTGTTTTACCTAAAACGTACAAAGTCAATATGAAATATATTTGGTTTCATAACCTAACGCAATACAAAGAGTCAAGAAAATTATTTCTGACTAGATTCACACATGTACGATGTTAAATAACAAATTGTGAATGATGTTATAAACAAAGCGACGAAAAGAAATTGTTGAATATTCAATTTGATTAATAGGCCTGCCCGTTTCTGATTTTTTTCATGTAACACTCATTAAAAAAAACAATTAAATTGAGTATAATATTTTTATATTTTTGTTTTTGTGTCTTCATTGATACCGTATCTGTAAAGATTGCATTCATTTTGATTTCTATAGAAAATTTTGTCAAAATTTTATTTCTATAGACATTTTCTATAGAAAAATTTTCCGACAATTTGATTTCTTTAGAAAATGTTGTCAACATTTTATTTCTATAGAAAAAAATTTCAAAATAGGATTTCTTGAGAAATTTTTCTCAAAACTTTATTTCTGTAAATTTTTTTGCAACATTTTAATATACTTAGAAAAAACATTTCCAAAATTTTAATTTTTATAGAAAATTTTGTCAAATTTGATTTCTATAATAAATTAAAAAAAAAATTGTTTTATTTCTACAGAAAATTTTGTTCACATTTTATTTCTATAGAAAATTTTGAAAACATTGTCAATTTCATTAAAGAGAAACAAAATCGACACAAATTCCATTTGGTCCTACGATCGGACCAAATTTAAAAATTAATAGCCAATGGTAGGTCTATTCAACATTACAGTGAAAGCTCTCAAACGTGGACACTCTGAAAACTGGACACCTCCCAAACATGGACAGTTGTCTGGGGACGTTTGCTATATTAACACATTAAAATTAACCTCTCATACCTGGACACCTCCCAAAGGTGGACACAATTTAGGCGACCATGGGTTTCACTGTATATGAAAAAGTTTATAAAATGGCACATTAAAACTGGATTATTTTCTACATTCTTAAACTAAACAGACAAGAAAATCTATCACAAAATAATGAAGAGAACACGTGAATTACATCAAGCATCTCATTATTTTATTTTGCTACCCACAAGTAACGTACATTCTAGTCACCACCCTGTTACAACAATTGTAAATGAACAATTATGCCATTAACATCGTTTCGCTGTCTACGCGTAGTGCCTAAGCAAGTATCGTGCTTGTCATAATTATCAATAATAAAGACGTTACATTTAATTTTTTAGGCGCACAAAAAGAGAAAATATGGAGAGCAACATCCCGCTATAAAACTTTACAAATCTTCTTTTGATAGCTTGGCATCAGCTTACATACAACATGAAAACTTTATAAATCTTCTGATGTTGTATGTGTAGATAAATAATAAACTAAATTACGATTTTCATTCCCAGTGTATTTTAAAGGTACACACAATTGGCTTGTTTTACAAAGCCCACACCCGCTCATACAAACGCTGGAATCAACCCCAAGTGGGAGTAAGTGTTAGATACTCTCTTTATCTCTTGGAAGCTATAATCTCTGAGAAATTAGAATTCCATGTACGCTAGCGCAGGCATATATCCATACGCATAAAAACAGCTTAAACATTGTGTGTTTGGTCCCCTAGTAAATTTCTCAAATATATGAAGAGTAAAAGAGTAATCGAACCATTTTGTAATCAAGAAGAGAATAGGAGACGCTATAATTTAGGCGCAAAGTTTTTATGTGACTAGCAAACTTACAAGAAACTAAACTAGAAATACGAGTATTTCACAGTTACTCAATAGTTGTATGAATGTGAGGTGAATTGCAAAGAGTTGTACATGCTGTACTTATAAAAGAAAAGAGCTAACACCATATACATATGTACGTATAAATAAATGTAGTTAACAATAATTATATAAGAACAAATAATATTTGAGCACAAAAAGAAACTTACCCAAATGTGAGCACTAATTTCGGCCGTTTGGCAGTTATTTTCTTATAACACCAATATATTTTTAATTCAACATTATTGTATTCATTTTTTTATTTTTTATTTTGTTCTTCGATGTTGTTACAAACTCATGAAAATAGCCCGAATAAAACACTCTATTATATTAACACAACACCATATTTTATTACATAAAAACAAAAAATGAAATACGTTTATTCCGATCACATTACTAATGAACCGCACGACCCGAATTAAACTCTCGAACTAAAATTTCAAACTATAGTCTCATTGTTGAATACCACACATCAGGGATGGAAAATGCAGTACTATAGTACTTTTTTCAATACTTTTTCACGCCGGTCAGTACCGTAGTACCCCCGCGAATGATTTAGTACCTTTTGTGTAGACATTTTTGAGTCGATATCAGATTTATGGTACAATATCTTTGACACAATATTTTAATATTTTGAGAAAGTCTTTATCAACCTTATTTGCTAATAGTCTTTTACAAATATGGCAAAACAGACATGTTCATGTGGGAAGAAAATCTCGATTTTGTAAAAGACATAGTAAAAAACAGGATTTTATTGATCTTCAAGAATGTTTTAGTCGAAAAAAGAATGCGATTCTATATTATCGATTTTTTATTTCGGTAGAAAATGTTGTCAAAATTTTATTTCAATTGAAAATTTTGTAAAAATTTTATTTCTATAGAAAATTTTTGCAAAATTTTATTTATATAGAGAGAGAATTTTATTTATATAGAAAATTTTGTCAAAATTTTATTTTCTTTAAAATGTAGTCTCTTAACAATAATATTTCAGTGAAATTTTTGTAAAAAGTACCTTTCCACTCAAAAAATACATTTTTTGTACTTTCTTAAAAATTGTATTTTCCATCCCTGCCACACATTTATAAAGAATATTTTCCAAAGAGAGGAAATTGATGTAGATAAACTCAAGTGCACCCACTGGAAACGGAAATTCTCCCTTTACTAAGACTGGATGATCCGGAGAGATTAATTATCTCACCACTGAAGCAAGACTGAAACACTAAGATAGTCTGCACAATCTATCTGATTGTGGAGCCACCTAGCGGAATTAGGTGGAACTGTTATAATAGCGGTTTGTGTCTAAGATGTTTTATTAATTTTATCATTTTACCGAAAACGTCAAAAGTCAATATGAAATATATTTGGTTTCATAACCTAACGTAATACAAAGAGTCAAGAACATTATTTCTCACTACACTGAAAAAACAGTGAACCCACTAGGAAGAAAACTTTTGGTTAATTTTAGAAAAATTTAAAAGTTTTTAGGAAATTTTAACTAAACAGTACTACAAACGCTGGCATCACGCCAATATCATACAAATAAGTAAATATTTTTCGACAAATTCAAAAAAATTGTTAGACATAATTAATTTTTTTCACTTGTTAAAGAAAATTTTATAGTTTGAAGGAAAAATTTGGAGTTCAAAATTGCAAGAATGTCTTTAGTGACATATGAAGTTCATGATGGACACATTTGTAGTAAACTTTACAAATTTAAAGAAATAATGAACTATTTTGTGAGAAATACGAATTTAGTAAATCTTTATGCTTAATTCGTGTATAATTTTTTCCTGTCTTTTAGTTCATTTAACTATCGTACGCAAAAAATTATTGGAGTAAAGGAAAATTTCTCCAAACATAATAATTCAATGAACTAAAATAAAGTTAAATTAGCTTTAGTGAAATAGGTTCACATTTTTTGAGTATAGATTCACACATGTATGGTGTTAAATAACAAATTGTGAATGATGTTATAAACAAAGCGACGAAAAGAAATTGTTGAATATTCAATTTGATTAATAGGCCTGCCCGTTTCTGAATTTTTTCATGTAACACTCATTAAAAAAAAAAAAAAAACAATTAAATTGAGTATAATAATTTTATATTTTTGTTTTTGTGTCTTCATTGATACCGTATCTGTAAAGATTGCATTCATTTTGATTTCTATAGAAAACTTTGTCAAAATTTTATTTCTATAGACATTTTCTATAGAAAAATTTTCCGACAATTTGATTTCTTTAGAAAATTTTGTCAACATTTTATTTCTATAGAAAAAAATTTCAAAATAGGATTTCTTGAGAAATTTTTCTCAAAACTTTATTTCTGTAAATTTTTTGCAACATTTTAATATACTTAGAAAAAAAAATTCCAAAATTTTAATTTTTATAGAAAATTTTGTCAAATTTGATTTCTATAAAAAATTAAAAAAAAATTGTTTTATTTCTACAGAAAATTTTGTTCACATTTTATTTCTATAGAAAATTTTGAAAACATTGTCAATTTGATTGAAGAGAAACAAAATCGACACAAATTCCATTTGGTCCTACGATCGGACCAAATTTAAAAATTAATAGCCAATGGCAGGTCTATTCAACACTACAGTGAAATAGGCTGTCCATTACATCTCTTTTAAAGAGAACATGTTCTCTTTTTGTGTTCGTATCTTTTTGTTCACTCTCTTTTTTTTTTGGTGCCGTATTTTTATGTCCAACAGTGTTCTTAATGTACTCTATTTCAAAAAAAAAAATCTAGATTGATGGAATTTTATTTATTTAGCAGGAATTCGCCACAATTGTTCGCCACAAATTGTTTACTGGGTTAAATCTGTTGACAAATTAAAGGCCGGAACACAATTGCGACGTTTCGACGTACCGCGTAAAAATTAGAAGTAGATGTAATTGAACGTACGACGTAAATACGCCAATACGTTGTCGTCGTTAATTGTGGGCGAGTTCATAGGAACATGTGTGTTTTATTTTTGACAGCGCATTTTTGAATTTATTCTGTTTATTTTTTAAGAAAATGTGATTCTTTTTGTTTTTTATTGTTTTATTATATATTTATTTCGTTGTTTCTATCATTAGAAACTATTATTATTTCAATTTTAACATCAATAAAATTATTAATTATTTAATAAAGAATTTTTTTATTGTAAACTCTTTTTTAGTTAAAATGTTCTCTTTTTTTTAAGCGAAAGTTCTCTTTTGAAAATTATCCATGTGGAAACCCTAAGTGAAAGCTCTCAAACTTGGACACTCTGAAAACTGTACACCTCCCAAACATGGGGACGTTTGCTATATTAACACATTAAAATTAACCTCTCATATCTGGACACCTCTCAAAGGGGGACACAATTTAGGCTACCATGGGTGTCCACCTTTCAGAGGTTTCACTGTATATGAAAAAGTTTATAAAATAACACATTAAAACTGGACTATTTTCCACATTCTTAAACTAAACAGACAAGAAAATCTCTCACAAAATAATGAAGAGAGCATGTGAATTAAATCAAGCATCTCATTATTTTATTTTGCTACCCACATGTAACGTACATTCTAGTCACCTCCCTGTTAAAACAATTGTAAATAAACAATTATGTCCATAACATCGTTTCGCTCTCTACGCGTAGTGCCTAAGCAAGTATCGTGCTTGTCATAATCATCAATAATAAATACGTTACTATTCATTTTTTTAAGTGCACAAAAAGGGAAAATATGGAGAGCAACATCCCGCTATAATACATTACAAATCTTCTTTTGATAGCTTGGCATCAGCTTACATACCTACAACATCAAAACTTTATAAATCTTCTGATGTTGTATGTGTAGAGAAATAATTAAACTTAATTATGATTTTCATTCCCAGTGTACTTTACAGGTGCACACAATTCAGTTGTTTTACAAAGCCCACACCCGCACATACAAACGCTGGAATACAACCCCAAGTGGGAGAAAGTGTTAGATACTCTCTTTACCTCTTGGAAGCTATAATCTCTGAGAAATTAGAATTCTCTCGAATGTTACATTCCATGTACGCTAGCGCAGGCATATATCCATACGCATAAAAACAGCTTAAACATTGTGAGTGTGTGGTCCCCTAGTAAATTTCTCAAATATATAAAGAGTAAAAGAGTAATCGAACCATTTTGTAATCAAGAGAGAATAGGAGACGCTATAATTTAGGCGCAAAGTTTTTATGTGACTAGCAAACTTACAAGAAACTAAACTAGAAATACGAGTATTTCACAGTTACTCAATAGTTGTATACATACATGAATGTGAGGTGAATTGCAAAGAGTTGTACATTCTGTACTTATAAAAGAAAAGAGCTAACACCATATACATATGTACGTATAAATAAATGTAGTTAACAATAATTATATAAGAACAAATTTTATTTGAGCACAAAAAGAAACTTACCCAAATGTGAGCACTAATTTCGGCCGTTATTTACATATAACACATTTATATTAATAATAAACTTTGGCGGTTATTTTCTTATAACACCAATATATTATTAATTCAACATTATTGTATTCATTATTTTATTTTTTATTTTGTTCTTCGATGTTGTTACAAACTATTCATGAAAATAGCCCGAATAAAACACTCTATTATATTAACACAAAACCATATTTTATTACATAAAAACAAAAAATGAAATACGTTTATTCCGATCACGTTACCAATGAACCGCACGACCCGAATTAAACTCTCGAACTAAAATTGCAAACTATAGTCTCATTGTTAAACAACACATATTTATAAAGAATATTTCCAAAGAGAGGAAATGGATGTAGATAAACCAGTGCTGCCGCTAGTGAAAAATTGAGTGAAGTAGATTTTGGAAAAAAGTGGAGTAGATTGCATAAAATTGAAGTAGCATACATTTTTGAAAGCAAAACAATAGAATTCATTTTATTATACCCTCCACCATAGGATGGGGAGTATATTAACTTTGTCATTCCGTTTGTAACACATCGAAATATTGCTCTAAGACCCCATAAAGTATATATATTCTGGGTCGTGGTGAAATTCTGAGTCGATCTAAGCATGTCCGTCCGTCTGTTAAAATCACGCTAACTTCCGAACGAAACAAGCTATCGACTTGAAACTTGGCACAAGTAGTTGTTATTGATGTAGGTCTGATGGTATTGCAAACGGGCCATATCGGTCCACTTTTACGTATAGCCCCCATATAAACGGATCCCCAAATTTCGCTTGCGGGGACTCTAAGAGAAGCAAATTTCATCCGATCCAGCTGAAATTTGGTACATGGCTTCAGCATATGATCTCTAATAACCATGCAAAAATTGGTCCACATCGGTCCATAATTATATATAGCCCCCATATAAACTGATCCCCCGATTTGGCTTGCGGAGCCTCTAAGAGAACCAAATTTCATCCGATCCGGCTGAAATTTGGTACATGGTGTAAGTATATGGTCTCTAACAACTATGCAAAAATTGGTCCACATCGGTTAATAATTCAATGATTAAAACCGCTATGTTCATCGTAATTAAAGGAATAGGAAAAACAATTAGGTAATATGGGGAAAAATTTAAAAATTTTAAGCAGAACAAAAAGTGAAGCAGATTTTTGGAAGAAGGAGTGACGAAGTAAATTTTGTGCAAATGACGCAAAATACTTCGATTGAAGTAGTAGCGGCAGCACTGAGATAAACTCAAGTGCACGCACTGGAAACGGAAATTCTCCCCTTAGTAAGGTTGGATAAACTAATTTCAGATTGGATGATCCGGAGAGATTAATTATCTCACCACTGAAGCGAGAGTGAAACACCATGATAGTCTGCACAATCTATCTGATTGTGGAGCCACCTAGCGGAATTAGGTGGAACTGTTATAATAGCGGTTTGTGTCTAAGATGTTTTATTAATTTCATAATTTTACCTAAAACATCAAAAGTCAATACGAAAAATCTTTTGGGTACAAAACCTAACGCAATACACAAATATATTTTCTGACTAGATTCACACATGTATGCTATTAAACAAGTATATAAAGCATATCACAATGGACTGAATAGTCTAAGTGAGCCTGAATCTTAATCGGGCTGCCACTTTAACCTAAGTATATAAAGCAGTAAGTTCGGCCGGGCCGAATCTTAAATACCCACCACCATGAATCAAATATTATAGTTTCCTGAGAAAATTTCAGGGGTATTTGATGACAAGCAGATCAGTTCAACCAGTACACTTCCCGAAGATAAATTCAAAGATTTTACCTATGAAGACTAGATCAGATTCTGGATTTATAAGAACCATATTTGTTTGAGTTTTAGAGGAATCATAAACATCGTGTGCAAGTGTGCAAGAAAACGATGAAATAACGCCTTGATTTAAAATCTAACATCTGTAGATTTTTACCCTAATTATTTAAATGATTACCAGAAGTAAAATCTGGAAACTATAATTTAGTTTCAAGCAATTTTCATTATCAGTGCACATGGACCGATATTCACCATTTTCGGCACACCTCTTTATTGTTCTAAAATACCTCTAGATTTCCAATTTCAGGCAAATTAGATAATAACTACGGATTCTAGAAGCCCAAGAAGTAGAATCGGGAAATCGGGAAATCGGTATATATGGGGCCTATACCTAAACATCAACCGATAGTCACCATTTTTGGCACACCTCCTTATGGTGCTAAAATACCATAAGGAGATTTCCAATTTCAGGTGAATTGTATAGAAACTATCGATTCTAGAAGCCCTAGAAATATAATCGGGAGATCGGTCTATAGGGGGCTATACCAAAACATGGACCGATGCTCACCATTTTCGGCACACCTCTTTGTGGTCAAAAAATACCTCTAGATTTCCAATTTCAGGCAAATTGGATAGAAACTAAGGTTTTTATAAGCCCAAGACCACAAATCGGGAGGTCGGTTTATATGGGGACGATATCAAAACTTGGACCGATACAGCCCATCTTCGAACTTGACCTGCCTGCAGACAAAAGACGAGTTTGTGCGAAATTTCAGCACGATTTCTTTATTATTGAAGACTGTAGCGTGATTACAACAGAGAGACAGAAAGACGGACATGGCTATATCGTCTTAGAATTTCTCCCTGATCAAGAATATATATACTTTATATAGTCGGAAATCGATATTTCGATGTGTTACAAACGGAATGACAAACTTATTATAAAACCCGTCACCATTCTATGGTGGTGGGTATAAAAACAAATTGTGAATGATGTTACAAATGAAGCGACGAAAAGAAAATGTTGAATATTCAATTTGATTATTTAATAGACCTGCCCTTTTCGGAATTTTTTCATGTAACACTCGTTCAAAAAGAAATTACTTTGAGTAAAATGTCTTTATATTTCTTTTATTGTATCTTTATTGATACCGTATCTTTAAAGAATGCATTATCCAGCAGGGATAATAACTAATTACATGATATGGTATCCCGAAGTTTTCTGTTGAAGGCTTACATTTATCATACCGATAAATATACCAGCAAATACTTGGAAGTTCTTCCTACGCTATTACTTTTAAAAATACATCCAGACATGTTCTTGTACACCCAAAGAAAAACAACTTTTCTCCGGAACGAAATTTTACACAAACGAAATAAAAACTAAAATTTAGCGAATACGAAGGATTATTTTAAGTTATTGAGAACCCGAACACAGATATTTTAACATATACATAATACAAACGAAGGAGAAATTAGATGAACTCTAAAAATTATAAATAGCGGACATTTAAGAAATAAACATATTCAAAAATGAGAATATTTTAGTTTTTATTTCCGTTACAGAAATATTGTCTATACCACATTCTTTCGCAAATGTCATTTTTTTCGCCACACTGAGGAACAGAGTATTATAAGATAGTGCATGTATTTGAAACTCTCCGAAGAAGACGAATTGTGCATATGGTGTCTTAGAGCGGGCCCTGAACCGGTTGTAACAGTTTGTAGAATTCTGCAAAAAATGGTAAAGATTTAAATGTTTTGTTGATTGGTAGAATTCTCGATTTTGGTAGATTTTGCAAAGAGCAATTAAATTTGGACAAAATTTTGTATAGAAATAAATTGTTGAAATAAAATTTTGACAAATTTTCCTATAGAATAAAAATTGGACAAATTTTTCTATAAAAATAAAATTTTGACAAAATTTTCTATAAAAATAAAATTTTGACAAAATTTCCGATAGAAATAAATTGTTTAAAACATTTTTATAGAAATAAAATTTTGAGAAAATAACTTCTATAGAAATAAATTGTCAACGAAATAATATTTTGACAAAATTTTGTATAGAAATAAACTGTTAACAAAATTTTCTATAAGAATAAAATTTTTCCTATAGAAATAAAATTTTGACAAAATTTCCTGTAGGAAAAAAATTGGACAAAGTTTTCTATGCAAATAACATTTTGACAAAATTTTCTGTAGAAATAAAAATTTGGCAAAATTATCTATAGAAATAAAATTTTGACAAAATTTTCTATAAAAATAAAATTTTGAGAAAATTTTCTATAGAAATAATATTTTGACAAAATTTTTATAGAAATAAAATTTTGACATTTTCTATTGGAATAATATTTTGACAAAATTTTCTATAGAAATAAAATTGTGCAAAATAAGATTTTTTTAGAAAATCTAAAAAAAATTGTCCAAATCTTTCTAGATTTAAATATACGTATACTTGTACAATAGTCTTTAAATTTTACATTATTTAATTTTAACACCTCTTGGTTTCGTAAAGTACATTCTTAATGCACTTTTAGCACGTTTTCGTCAACTTCATGTATCATCCCTGTGAAACATACATTTGCAAATATTATATGAACCTTTTTCTTGATAATAATAATAAACCACAAATGGGATATGGGATGGGATGGTGGTTAAATTTCAAGGGCCGATGTTGATTTTGAATAAAACACAAACTATTTAGGAAATTATTGTAATTTTATTTTATTATGATATATTGGTATTACTCAATTATGTATGAAACAAAATATCGGCCAAATGGGAGCCGCGACCTCGGTGGCACACCTCCATCCGATGGTCCAAATTTTCGATGGCGCTGACGAATAATGGAGTTTCTATGCCGTTAATGTGCCGAATTATCTCATCCTTTAGCTCTTGAATTGTTGTTGCCTTATCGACGTACACCTTTTCTTTCAAATAACCCCAAAGACAAAAGTCCAACGGTGTCAAATCACATGATCTTGGCGGCCAATTGACATCGTCATCCATATCTTCCAATTCGGGCCATAAAAAGTTCGTTATCATCTCACGATAGCGAACACCATTCACAGTAACTGCCTGACCGACCTCATTTTGGAAAAAATACGGCCCGATGATGGCGCCAGCCCATAAACCTCACCAAACAGTTACTCTTTGTGGGTGCATTGGTTTTCCGACAATCACTCTTGGATTCTCATTCGCCCAAATGCGGCAATTCTGTTTATTGACGAATCCACTGAGGTGAAAACGTGCCTCATCACTGAAGATGATTTTTTTTCGAAAATTGATCATCCAATGTTGCCATTTCTTGGAACCATTCCGCCCATTCACGACGTTTGTGTCAAGAGGCTTTAGTTCTTGAGCCAATTGCACCTTGTAAGCGCGTAAATGCAAGTCTTTATACATAAAGGGTGATACGGTCAAAATTTGGTCAATATAAACTTGACGTATTTCTATCAATTTTGCATTAAAAAAACCTGAACACCCCTCATTTTGAAGGTGTGTGTGTGTAGAATGTTGCTCCTATTTTGATTTTGGAATTCACTCTTCAGTTGTCAAAATGCCGTCCAAGCAAGAAGAGCAGCGTATCAAAATTTTGCTCGCGCATCGCGAAAATTCGAGCTACTCGCACGCAAAGCTAGCAAAATCGCTAAAAGTTGCCAAATCAACCGTTACAAATGTAATAAAAGTTTTTGGGGAACGTTTGTCGACAGTCAGGAAGTCTGGATCGGGGGGAAATCGAAAACCGGAAGCCGCTGAGACGACAAAGAGAGTTGCCGGTAGTTTCAAGCGAAACCCTAACCTCTCTCTTAGAGACGCCGCAAATAAGCTGGGTGTATCGTCTACAACCGTGCATCGAGCCAAAAAACGAGCCGGACTATCGACTTACAAGAAGGTACTGACTCCAAATCGCCATAATAAACAAAATACGATCCCGGAGGCTGTACAAGACGATGCTGACGAAGTTTGACTGCGTGGTAATGGACGACGAAACCTACGTCAAAGCCGACTACAAGCAGCTTCCAGGACAGGAGTTTTATACGGCAAAAGGAAGGGGAAAGGTAGCAGATATTTTCAAGCACATAAAACTGTCAAAGTTCGCAAAGAAATATCTGGTTTGGCAAGCCATCTGTACCTGTGGTTTGTAAAGCAGCATTTTCATAGCTTCCGGGACTGTCAACCAAGAAATTTGCATGAAAGAGTGTTTGAATAAACGTCTGCTGCCTTTCCTGAAGAAACACGGTTGTTCCGTACTGTTTTGGCCGGATTTGGCATCTTGCCATTACGGTAAAAAGGCCATGGAGTGGTACGCCGCCTACAACGTGCAGGTGGTTCCCAAGGACAAGAACCCTCCCAACACGCCAGAGCTCCGCCCAATTGAGAAATACTGGGCTATTGTCAAGCGGAACCTAAAGAAGACCAAAAAACTGCTAAGGACGAGCAGCAGTTCAAGGCAAACTGGCTTTCTGCGGCGAAGAAGGTGGGCAAGGTGGCTGTACAAAATCTGATGGCAGGTGTCAAGCGTGAGGCCCGACAATTCGGACTTGGAAAAGCGAAAGCCTAACTGAATATTTTTCCTGAATTTTATACTAATTGAACTTGAAAAAGAAATTTAATTTGATTTTTTAAATAAACGATTTCACCGATTTACACGCGTTTTCCCTTGACCAAATTTTGACCGTATCACCCTTTAATGTTCATCAACGACGAGCGTGAGAGGTGCAATTGTTGGGCACGACGACGAGTTGAGGTGGACGGCTCTTCAGCCACACTATCGCGAACAGCAGCAATATTTTCTGCAGTACGAGCTGTACGAGCATGCACCCGGTTTGCTCTAATTTTTCCACGATTTTTGCGATTGTACGCACATTTGGACGATCAAATTGACAAAAAAAATCACGAAGTGCACGATATGCATTTTGATTTGAACGCCAATTTTCATAATAAGTCTGGATAACTTTACCACGTTGTTGGATTGTGTATCTCTCCATGGTTCAAATTGAGTAAGTCTGAAATAGAGAAATGTTAAATAAATTTCGGAAAAAAAAACTTGGCGTTCAGGTGTGGTTCACATTCAACATCGGCCCTTACAATTTAACCACCATTTAGTTCCAAGTACCAACGCGTGGTGGATTATAAATAAACTATGTTACGCATAGTTGTGTTGAAATTGTTTAGCAATAGAGGGCATTAGTATATATATTGTTTATCTAAGAATTATCTACTGTGATTTTTATACCCACCACCATAGAATGGTGACGGGGGTATAATAAGTTTGTCATTCCGTTTGTACCGCATCGAAATATCGATTTCCGACTATATAAAGTATATATATTCTTGATCAGGGAGAAATTCTAAGACGATATAACGATGTCCGTCTGTCCGTCTGTCTGTCTGTCTGTCTGTCTGTCTGTCTGTTGTAATCACGCAACAGACTTCAATAATGAAGCAATCGTGCTGAAATTTTGCACAAGCTCGTCTTTTGTCTGCAGGCAGGTCAAGTTCGAAGATGGGCTATATCGGTCCAGGTTTTGATATAGTCCCCATATAAACCGACCTCCCGATTTGGGGTCTTGGGCTTATAGAAATCGTAGTTTTTATCCAATTTGCCTGAAATTTGAAATCTGGAGGTATTTTATGACCATAAAGAGATGTGCCAAAAATGGTGAGTATCGGTCCACGTTTTAGTATAGCTCCCATATAGACCGATCTCCCGATTTTACTTCTTGGGCTTATAGAAACCGCAGTTTTTATTCAATTTACCTGAAATTTGAAATCTAGAGGTATTGTAGGACCACAAATACGTGTGCCAAAAATTGTGAGTATCGGTCCATATTTTGGTATAGCCCCCATATAGACCGATCTCCCGATTTTACTTCTTGGGCTTATAGAAACCGCAGTTTTTATTCAATTTACCTGAAATTGGAAATCTAGAGGTATTGTAGGACCACAAATACGTGTGCCAAAAATTGTGAGTATCGGTCCATATTATGGTATAGCCCCCATATAGACCGATCTCCCGATTTGGGGTCTTGGGCTTATAGAAACCGTAGTTTTTATCCAATTTGTCTGAAATTGGAAATCTAGAGGTATTTTAGGACCATAAAGGGGTGTGCCGAAAATGGTGAGTATCGATCCATATTTTGGTATAGCCCCCATATAGACCGATTCCCCAATTTTACTTCTTGGGCTTCTAGAATCCGAAGTTTTTATCCTATTTGCCTGAAATTGGAAATCTAGAGGAATTTTCGGGTCACAAAGAGGTGTGCCGAAAATGGTGAGTATCGGTCCATATTTTAGTATAGCCCCCATAAGAACGATCTCCCGATTTAACTCCTTGGGTTTCTAGAAACCGTAGTTTTTATCTGATATGCCTGAAATTGTAAATATTCTGGTATTTTAGGCTCACAAAAACGTGTATCGGATTAAGTTTTTATCGATCCACTTGGTAATGCCTCCATATAGACCGACTTCACTTCTTGAGGGTGTAGAAGGCGCACTGATCATGAAAATTGCTTGAAACTCAATGTAAAATTTCCAGATTTTACTTCTACAGATTTAAGATTTCAAATCAAGACGTTATTTTATAATTTTCTTGCACACTTACAAGAGATGTTAATGATTCCTCTAAACCTCAAACAAAAATGGTTCTTATAAATCCAGAATCTGATATAATCCTCATAGGTGAAATCTTTAAATTTATCTTCGGGTTGTGTCCTCAAGTCCTCAAGCCCTCCTGAAATTTCAAAGCAAACCCTAATATTTGGTTCATGGTGGTGGGTATTTAAGATTCGGCCCGGCCGAACTTACTGCTGTATATACTTGTTTAAAATAAACTTTTAAAATAAACTTTCTGTTCCAAGAGAATCTGCTATTCCAGGAAATGTTGTTCTTCGTCACTCATCTCATTGTAGAGATATTTAATACGAGAATGAGAAACTCTCCGAAATAAAGAGAGGGAGCTACCGTTTCCAATAACTGAATTTCCAAGAGACGTTATTCCTTTTACTCTCTTATTAGAAACATTGGGGAAAATTTTTGGTATCTAATATCGAGATCGAAATGTACGCCTTTAGTTGTATTCTTTAATTTGTGCTGTGCGGTTTGTTGTAATCGATGGAAACTTTTTATTTCGGAGGGTGAAATTGTACAAACCGGTTATGTGTGTGTGTTATTGTTAGTACAATGATGTTGCCATGTGATAAGTTTGGGTATGTTTTTTAATCGTTTTTATATCGATTTTTTAAATTGGTTAAAATAATTTCCTCTACTGGTTATGATACTTTTGAAGTTTAGCCAATATATGATTTTAAAAAATGTTGAAACTGTAAAGTAAGGATTGAAAAAGAAACCAACGACAACAAAACAAAACGATTATTGTGTCTATATATAAATTCCATTTCCAATCTCTGCAAGCAATTGGGTGTTTGTTTTATCGTCTTTCGCAAAAATGTCTATGTCCAGGAAGTTTTCTGATAGTAATATCTCACCCACAACAATAGTAAAAACAAGTATCGCGTGGGGTGTTTCCGTTTCGAAATAAATTCGACTCTAACAGCGATCAAAAATCTAAATATAGGCTCCTTACATCGACATGACTAATATTTCAATAACTCCTCTTTGAGAGTACATGTATGCAAAAAGCCACTATCAAACAACAAGCATGGGTAGCACAGAGGGAGAGCCTCTGAATTGAAAACGAAAGGTTTCGAGTTCAACGCTCGGTGCAGCCGACCATCATTTTTATTTAAACAAGTATATACAGTAGTAAGTTCGGCCGGGCGGAATCTTAAATACCCACCACCATGAATCAAATATAATAGTTTCCTTTGAAAACTCTTCGTCGGTGCGGGTATCTTGATAATATATGTAGGTTATAAGGGGGTTTGATGACAGATATTCTCCCAAGCACATCAATTCAACCAGTACACTTCCCGAAGATAAATTTAAAGATTCTACCTATGAAGACTGGTTCAGATTCTGGATTTATAAGAAACAATTTTGTTTGCATTTTAGGGAAATCATAAACATATCGTGTAGTTTAGTTACAAGCAATTTATATGATCAGTGCTACATCCTCAAGAAGTGAAATCGGTCGATCGATCAATGTCTTACATAATGGACCGGTAGAAATAAATGCGATACAAATATTTGAGGGTCTAAAATACCAGTCGATAAAAACTACAGATTCTAGCAGCCTAAGAAATAAATCCGGGAGGTAGGTCTATATGGGGGTTATACCAAAACATGGACCAATACTCAAAATTTTCGACACACCTCTTAATGTTTCTCAAATACCTCTAGTATTCCAATTTCCGACAAATTGGGTAAAAACTACGAAATCTAAAATCGGGCGATCAGTCTATAAGGGGGCTATAACAAAACATGGACCGATACGGACCATTTTCGACACACCTCTAGATTTCTAATTTCTGGCAAATTGGATAAAAACTTGGGAGATCGGTCTATATGAGGGCCATACCAAAACATGAACCGATACTCCCCATTTTCTACACACCTATTTGTGGTGTCAAAATACCTCTAGATCTTCAATTTCAAGCAAATCGGATAGAAAATACAGTTTCTAGACGCCCACGAAATAAAATCTGGAGATCGGTCTATATGGGGGCTGAACGAAAACATGAACCGATACGAACCATTTTCGACACACCTCTTTATGGTCCCAAAACACCTCTAGATTTCCAATTTGAGGCAAATCGGTTTGTAAATACAGTTTCTAGACGCCCAAGAAGTAAAATCGGGAGATCGGTCTATATGGGGTCTGTACCTAAACATGGACCGATACACCCCATTTTCGACACACCAGTTTTTGGTCCTAACATACCTCTAGATTTTCAATTTCAGGCACATTGGATAAAAACTACGGATTATAAACGCCCAAGACCCCAAATCGGGAGGTCGGTTTATATGGGGATTATATCTAAACTTGGACCGATATAGCACATCGTTGAACATGACCTGCCTGCCAACAAATCACGAATCTGTGCCAAATTTCAGGACGATAGCGCCATTATTGTATAGTCGGAAATCGATATTTCAATGTGTTACAAATGGAATGACAAACTTATTATACCCCCGTCACCAAGAAGTATAAGTGGTGGGTATAAAAATCACGTACCCCATATTAATTTCATAACCTCACGGCATGTTCTCAGTAATCCGCCAGTAAATCAAAGAATTTTTGTTTCTTCAATGTACTTAAAAAAAGTTGAACAAAGGGGATGTCCTCCTCCGCGACCAAATATCGAGAAAAGTAGTGGGTCTTTGTCCCAAATCGGAGAACTTTAATAAAATTTTGGAAAAGTCGCCAGGTATCAAAAAACAATGTACCCTATTTTCATCACATGCTCGCCCTCTACGTTCTCCGAATTTTTTATACCCTCCACCACCGTTTGTAACACATCGAAATATTGCTCTAAGACCTCCATAAAGTATATATATTCTGGGTCGAGGTGAAATTCAGAGTGGATCTAAGCATGCATGTCCTTCCGACTGTTGAAATTTGGTCAATATAAACTTGACGTATTTCTTTCAATTTTGCATTTAAAAAACCTGAACACCCCTCATTTTGAAGGTGTGTGTGTGTAGAATGTTGCTCCTATTTTGATTTTGGAATTCACTCTTCAGTTGTCAAAATGCCGTCCAAGCAAGAAGAGCAGCGTATCAAAATTTTGCTCGCGCATCGCGAAAATCCGAGCTACTCCCACGCAAAGCTGGTAAAATCGCTAAAAGTTGCCAAATCAACCGTTACAAATGTAATTAAAGTGTTTGGGGAACGTTTGTCGACAGCCAGGAAGTCTGGATCGGGGGGAAATCGAAAACCGGAAGCCGCTGAGACGACAAAGAGAGTTGCCGGTAGTTTCAAGCAAAACCCTAACCTCTCTCTCCGAGATTGCGCAAAAATAAGCTGGGTGTATCGTCTACAACCGTGCATCGAGCCAAAAAACGAGCCGGACTATCGACTTACAAGAAGGTAGTGACTCCAAATCGCGATGATAAACAAAATACGACGGCCAAAGCGCGATCCCGGAGGCTGTACACGACGATGCTGACGAATTTTGACTGCGTGGTAATGGACGACGAAACCTACGTCAAAGCCGACTACAAGCAGCTTCCGGGACAGCAGTTTTATACGGCAAAAGGAAGGGGTAAGGTAGCAGATATTTTCAAGCACATAAAACTGTCAAAGTTCGCAAAGAAATATCTGGTTTGGCAAGCCATCTGTACCTGTGGCTTGAAAAGCAGCATTTTCATAGCTTCCGGGACTGTCAACCAAGAAATTTACGTGAAAGAGTGTTTGAATAAACGTCTGCTGCCTTTCCTGAAGAAACACGGTTGTTCCGTACTGTTTTGACCGGATTTGGCATCTTGCCATTACGGTAAAAAGGCCATGGAGTGGTACGCCGCCAACAACGTGCAGGTGGTTCCCAAGGACAAGAACCCTCCCAACACGCCAGAGCTCCGCCCAATTGAGAAATAGTGGGCTATTGTCAAGCGGAACCTAAAGAAGACCAAAAAAACTGCTAAGGACGAGCAGCAGTTCAAGGCAAACTGGCTTTCTGCGGCGAAGAAGGTGGACAAGGTGGCTGTACAAAATCTGACGGCAGGTGTCAAGCGTGGGGCCCGGCAATTCGGATTTGGAAAAGCGAAAGCCTAACTGAATATCTTTCCTGAATTTTATACTAATTGAACTTGAAAAAGAAATTTAATTTGATTTTTAAAATAAACGATTTCACCGATTTACACGCGTTTTCCCTCGACCAAATTTTGACCGTATCACCCATTAGTCCCAATATAAACCGTTCTCCAGATTTGGTATGCGGAACCTCTTGGAGGAGCAAAATTCATCCGATTCGGTTGAAATTTGGTACGTGGTGTTAGTATATGGTATCTAACAACCATGCAAAAATTTGTCGAAATCGGTCCATAATTATATATAGCCCCCATATAAACCGTTCCCCAGATTTGATTTGCAATTTAGAAGACGGTGTTGGGAAGTTTTAAGATACCTTGCCATCGGCAAATGTTACCGCAACCCAAGTAATTCGATTGTGGATGACAGTCTTCAGTAGAAGTTTATACACAATCCATGGTGGAGGGTACATAAGCTTCGGCCTGGCCGAACTTACGGCCGTATGAACTTGTTTTTTTAAGTCATTTTTGTTAATGCCTACTATCACTATTTTGATATTTACATTAATCTGGATGTTATTTTCATATTATATATACCATGGTTCTCACCCAGTGGTGAACCCAAATTTGCTTATTTATGGAGTAAAACAAAAATCATTTATTGATATAGTGAATATAGGGAATAGAATAAATATCAAGTTTAAATAAGATGGATAGTCGTGACATTTCTTCATTGAAACCAAAACAATAAAAACACATACAATTTGATAACAAAATAAAATTCGAAAAAATTAAACTAAACAAGAGAAAATCGTGGTAATGCCTTAATTCACTAACAATATTGTCGACATATATCATCCGCCGTTAATCGTAATTGATGGCAACGATTTTCTTTCGATCGTATTTTTCGAATTTTTCTCATATACTCGATGATATCATGCAATTGCTTGAAACACAAAAGGCCAGCTGTACCTATGGTTAAATCTAAATGACGAAAACGGTTGACGTTGCAGGTACAACCATCGTAAAGGTAATATTGACGTTCGTGATTTTGCTCTTTTTTGTGGCAACGAAAGATGACAAAATTTCCGAAAGGAGTCATGGCCAGTATACGATCAGCTCTCTTAAATCCAGCATTTAATAGTTTACATAAACTTTGATAACTACCATTTTCCGATCCTACTACAGCCATATCTAGAGGACATTTATAATAGCCAGGATAACGATTAGGATTAAAGGCCGGACAAAATATTTGCATCTTTTTTAAGAAATTCTCATCATCAGCCTCATCATCGGCTTCAGTACCATCTCGAAGGCATTTCTTATGGGAGCGTTGATGTTTTGCGCTAGCCCCTTTGGGAGATAAAGTGTCTATTAAATTTACCTCAACTTGTTTATCAGCCATAACATTCCTTGGTGGTGGAGGCGATTGTGTAGGTGTCATCTGAGGAGGTTTTGTGAAGTTATGAGTTAAAGGAAACTTATCTTTATCTTCAATATTTTCTTTATCACTTTTAGCTGTTTCTTCAGGTTTTTCTTCAATTTTTCCTTCTATTTTATTTTCTTTATTGGCATTAAGGTCCTTTTGGGATTTCAAAACGTCTTCAGTTTCTTTGGTGGTAGGATCTAATTCATGTTTATCTTTGCCTGTTTTCCTTTTTTGAGATTCTGTATTTTTAGTTTCATCATCTTTATCATGACCTTTGTCTTTATCAGTCTTCTTTTTGCCACCTTTTGTATTTTTATCTTCTTTGGCGGCCTTTTTGTGATCTTTTTTGCCATCATCTCTATCTTGGCTTTCACCCTTCGCTTTTTCTTGTTCATTATCATCATCATTAGCTCCATCTCCCTTTTTCTCCTTTCCCTTGCCACCTTTCTTATTGCCTTTCTCCGATTTATTAGATTTCTTGGTTTTTCGTTTTCCTTTTCCCTTTCCACTTTTTTGGATTTCTTGATCTTCACCGCTTGATGAAGATTCTAAACCTTCAATTTCCTCTTCTTCACCAGCACCACCCGTAACGTCTTCTTCTTCATCCAAATCTTCTTCGCCTTCACTGGATGAAGTTTTCAATTCCAATTCATCAACTTCCGACACAAGATCTTCATCTTCATAATCACTTATATCACCCAAAACTTTTGTACAAAAATCATCGGTTTGCTCAAAGCATATATGCTCATTTAAGGATTTAACTTTTGTGGGAACACCATGTCTGAGATTTTTAGGGACTTTTTTATCCCTCATTTCAATAGCTTTAATCTCCAGGGTGTGAATATAGAAACTACTAGAACGATTAGAATCGAGTAGTATACTATTGAGAATATTCATAAGGACTTCAAAAGAACGAAACATTCGAACTGTGGCACTTTTTTCCATTCCCTTAGAGATTTCAGATTCACCTGCTTGGCCCATTATACGATGCCGATATGGATCAAGTAAATATAGGAAATTTTGTTTCTTCCATATTGCATAGACTTGATAGCTAATTTGAAGAAGCAATCTCTTCTCTCCCTCCTTGAAGGCCTTCTCCAGGGCTTGGGTCAATTCACTTTGGCCATAGCCTGGAACACAACGCCAAGTACCCTCGTATTTATGGGGATTCATATTAATCTCAATGGTAAATTGACCCATATTGAAAACTGTGGGAAATTCTTTGATATCCAGGATATCATTTGTGGCCATACATTTCATCCAACAGGCTTGACAAAAACTGACTCCAAAACATAGAAGTTTATCCAACATTTTCATATTCCATGTTGCAGGATGATCAATTTTCGAAGCTACAATGGCTGCTACTCCGGCAGGTAATGCACTACGATTTCGCAAAAAATCATCCTTGTTGAGGGTCAAATGTAGGGAAGCCTTAAGATAGGCATAATCATCAGTAACCACCACATACTCATGCACCCGATTACCATAGTCCCTTTGCATTATATCCCCGGAAGGTAAAACCACCTTTACCACTTTCATTTCTCGCAACGAACAATAATCCTTAGGTAGATTAGTTAATCCCACCACTAAGTGTCGTACATTTTCCAAAGTCCTTAAGCATATTAGCATGGCCATGCCCTTTTCACGATCCGCATTGAAATCAAGTTTTCTTCCACAAAAATCCAAAACAAAATAGGCACCACATGAACGCCATATCATCAAATAGATGGATGTACCAAAAGTCAATAGACAATGTTTGTGATGGCGAAAAAATTTGCGTAATGCCGGTTTTAGATAAACCACGTGCACATCTTCCTCTTGCCGGCCACCCATATCACCTTGAGGTCCCGAAACCTGAGTATCGCTTTCAAATTTAAATTTTTGCATTAGTTCCACATGGAAATCACAATCAGCCAATTTAAATTCTCTACAGATTTTCTTCTCACTATCCGAATATATTTCCGATGGTGATTCTAGTTTATTTTCTTGTTTTTCCGAGATAGACATCAATGCCAAACCTTCTCGTATTAATTCGTCGAGCAAAGGCGAAGACCATGCTATCTCCGGATTAAGATAGAGTCGTCCCAAAGCCTTGAGATATGTTGCAAAGCGTACCAGGCCCAAGTCTGAGGGTTTACCTTCGCTCTTGAAGTTAATGCTGGAAGCAACCATACCCACTGGAGAGCCAAGTGAATTTCGATTGGGATCTTCATCCTTAATACCTAAATTGATAATAAAATAAAAAAAATATTTTCATAAAAATGTGCATATAAATCAAACTTGTATCAGTGTCAAGTGAAATTTCACGAAGCGAAAAGCCATACTATCGCACCAGGAAGTATTCTCGTGATTAGGGATACAAAAGTTGAAAATCCACTATTCGATTTCGTGCGTAAATTTGCTCTTGACTCTGGTTGGCCAATACATTTTTATACCCACCACCATAGAATGGTGACGGGGGTATAATAAGTTTGTCATTCCGTTTGTAACACATCGAAATATCGATTTCCGACTATATAAAGTATATATATTCTTGATTAGGGAGAAATTCTAAGACGATATAACGATGTCCGTCTGTCTGTCTGTCTGTCTGTCTGTCTGTCTGTCTGTTGTAATCACGCTACAGTCTTCAATAATGAAGCAATCGTGCTAGAGGTGGAGAACTATCGATAGCACTATCGGCACTATCGATTGTTGGGCACTTCGAGCTACTATCGATAGCAGCCAGACATTTTCGA
This sequence comes from Haematobia irritans, assembly GCF_050003625.1. Lineage (NCBI taxonomy): Eukaryota > Metazoa > Arthropoda > Insecta > Diptera > Muscidae > Haematobia > Haematobia irritans. The sequence continues at coordinate 149,446,172 of NC_134397.1, read as the reverse complement.
TAGTACTATCGATAGTTAGTCGATAGTTTGGCTTTCACATCACCAAATATTCTCCTTTTTTGTGACGTCTGCTGCAGCATTAAAAGGAATGCATCGCTTTCTCCAAAGAGGTGTAATATTTACTTTTAAAGTAGTTCTGAGTTTCGACTATGTGTTGAATTTCAGCTAAACTTCGGAGCTCCATGACAGTCAGTGAGTCGACGATGTCAGGCATGTGATTACAACAGCACAGACTCAGAGAAAGATTTGGCTACCGAGAGAAAAAAGAAAAATAAAATCTTACAAGTATGGAATTATTTTAAAAGGTCAGAGGACAAACAATTTTCAAAGTGCCTTAATTGCGGAAAGGAGTATAAAACGAGCAGAAACACATCGAATTTTCACAACCATCTAAAATGATACCGTTCTGGCTTTGAAATTCTAGCCTCTGATTCCAGCTATTTCGGCTATTGCACCGACAAGCAGAAGTTGTAGATCGTCAATACATTCAGTAGCTTCTTACTTTAAAAGAGCCGTTTTGTACGACACAAGCATCCCTGCAACAAAGCGGGACAAATTGTTTTCGACAGGCGAAAAATGTTAACATTATTTTATTTTTAAACCAAACCTTTTGGATCAAATAACTTTAATATCGTAAAATATTCATATTAAAATATTAAACAAATTTTAAATACGAACCAAATATGTATATTATTGTGGACGATACTATCGTCGAATATCGATAGTCGACTATCATCGATGGCGCCGACTATCGATAGTTCTCCACCTCTAAATCGTGCTGAAATTTTGCACAAACTCGTCTTTTGTCTGCAGGCAGATCAAGTTCGAAGAAGGGCTATATCGGTCCAGGTTTTGGTATAGTACCCATATAACCGACCTCCCGATTTGGGGTATTGGGCTTATAGAAATCGTAGTTTTTATCCAATTTCAGATCGGATATACCGATCTCCCGATTTTACTTCTTGGGCTTATAGAAACCACAGTTTCTATTCAATTCACCTGAAATTGGAAATCTAGAGGTACTGTAAGACCACAAATACGTGTGCCAAAAATTGTGAGTATCGGTCCTTATTTTGGTATAGCCCCCATATAGACCGGTCTCCCGATTTTACTTTTTGGGCTTATAGAAACCGCAGTTTTTATCCAATTTACCTGAAATTGGAAATCGAGAGGTACTTTAGAACCGTAAAGAGGTGTGCCAAAAATGGTGAGCATCGGTCCATGTTTTGGTATGGTCCCCATATAAACCGACCTCCCGATTTGGGGTCTTGGGCTTATAGAAACCGTAGTTTTTATCCAATTTGCCTGAAATTGAAAATCTAGAGGTAATTGAGGATCATCAAAAGGTGTGCCGAAAATGGTCCGTATCGTTCCATGTTTTGGTATAGCCCCCATATAGACCGATCTCCCGATTATACATCTTGGGTTTATGGAATCCAAAGTTTGCCTGAAATTGGAAATCTAGAGGTATTTTCTTATAAATCCGGAATCTGATATAGTCCTCATAGGTGAAATCTTTAAATTTATTTTCGGGAAGTGTCCTCAAGCCCTCCTGAAATTTCAAAGGAAACCCTAATATTTGGTTCATGGTGGTGGGTATTTAAGATTCGGCCGGGCCGAACTTACTGCTGTATATACTTGTACTATTAATAATAATTTCCAAGTCTGTCTGTCCGTCTGTCTGTCTGTTCATATATTTTTGTGTGCAAAGTACAAGCCGCAGTTTATGTCCGATCGTCTTCAAATTTAGCATAGGGTCTTTTTTCGGGACAAAGACAATTGCTATAGATTTTGAAATCGGTTCTGGTCATAATTGACGTGTTTATCAACCGATCTTCTTCACGTTTCTTACATCCAAATATTTTATGAGTCTCGAAAAACTTGCAAAATATCAGCCAAATCGGTTCAGATTTAGATATAGCTCCCATATATATCTTTCGCCCGATTTAGACTTATATGAGGCTAAAGTTTAACACCGATTTACGTGAAATTTTGCACAAGGAATAGAATTGACATTCTACAAATGCATGTTAAATTTGGTTGAAATCGGTTTAGATTTAGATATAGCTCCCATATATATCTTTCGCCTGATTTAGACTCATATGGTCCAAGAGGCCAAATTTTAACACTGATTCACGTAAAATTTTACACAGAGAGTTAAATTAAAATTCTACCAATACTTGCTAAATTTAGTTGAAATCGGTTCAGATTTAGATATAGGTGCCATATATATCTTTCGCTAGATTTAGATACATATGACCATAGAGGCCAAAATTTTACTCCGATTTATGTAAGGGAGTAGAATTAATATTATTGCTATTCATGCCAAATTTGGTTAAAATCGGTTCAGATTTAGATATAGCTTACATATGTAGATTTCGACCGATTTAGATTCATATAACAACCGGAGACCAAATTTTCATTTCGATTTACTTGAAATTTTTCCCAGAGAGAAAATTTTACATTTTATACCCATTTCGGAATTTTGCTGCAATTAATTTTATTTACACAGAAGAAAGATTTAACATTCTATCTAACTGTGTCGAATTTTATCCAAATCGGTTCAGATTTAGATAAAGCGCCATATATTCTTCCGATTTAGGCAAAAATGGTACGTCGTCAGCGAAGAAGTCCCTACACTTTCCACAGAAGATTTAGATATGGTTCCAGCTGTGTAAATGTCGCTCGATGTGGCCAAATATTGTCACAATCCTTACAATTGACCGCATATTGTGGTTAAATTTTACCAATACCCTTGTGAACTCACCATTCCTCCGATTTAGGCAAAAGTGGTACGACGTCAGCGAAGAAGTCCCTACACTTTCCACAGAAGATTTAGATAAGGTTGCAGCTGTGTAAATGTCGCTCGATGTGGCCAAATATTGTCACAATCCTTACAATTGACCACATATTGCGGTTAAATTTTACCAATACCCTTGTGAACTCACCACTGCTAAAGAGCAAAAATAAAAATTCGTCAAATTGTCCACCTCTAATACATTTGTATCGTCGGTTAAATCATAATCATATATGTTTCGTTTCAGGGCGTTAGCCGATTTAAATTTAAAGTCAAGTGATTTTGTAGAAGTTTAAAAATGCTTCTTAAAAAAATGATGAGCTCTATCGGTTTTTATACCCTCCACCATAGGATGGGGGGTATATTAACTTTGACATTCCGTTTGTAACACATCGAAATATTGCTCTAAGGAACCACAAACTATATATATTCTGGGTCGTGGGGAAATTCTGAGTCGATCTGAGCATGTCCGTCCGTCCGTCTGTTGAAATCACGCTAACTTCCGAACGAAACAAGCTATCGACTTGAAACTTGGCACAAGTAGTTGTTATTGATGTAGGTCGGATGGTATTGCAAATGGGCCATATCGGTCCACTTTTACGTATAGCCCCTATATAAACGGACCCCCAAATTTGGTGTGCGAGGCCTCTATGAGAAGCAAATTTCATCCGATCCGGCTGAAATTTGGTACATGGTGTTAACAACCATTCAAAAATTGGTCCACATCGGTCCATAATTCTATATAGCCCCCCATATAAACCGATCACCAGATTTGAACTCCGGAGCCTCTTGGAAGACCAAAATTCATTTGATTCAGTTGAAATTTGGTACGTGGTGTTAATATATGGCCTCAAACTCCCATGCAAAAATTGGTCGGTATCGGTCCATAATTATATATAGGCCCCATATAAACCGATCCCCAGATTTGGCCTCCAGAGCCCCTTGGAAGAGCAAAATTCTTCCCATTCGGTTGAAATTTGGTACGTGATGTTAGAATATGGTATCCAACAACCATGCAGGAATTGGTTCCTATCAGTCCATAATTATATATATATCTCATATAAACCGATCCCCAGATTTGACCTCCGGTGCCTTTTGGAGAAGCAAAATTCATCCGATCTGCTTGAAATTGGTTACGTCGTGACAGTATATGATATTTAACAACCATGCCAAAAGTGGTCCATATCAGTCCATAATCATATATAGCCCCATATAAACCGATCCCAAGATTTGGTTTTGGAGCCTCTTGGAGGAGCAAATTTCATCCGAGTGAGTTGAAATTTGGTACATTGTGCTAGTATATGGTCGTTAACAACCATGCCTAACTAGGTGATAGTATATGATATTTAACAACCATGCCAAAAGTGGTCCATATCAGTCCATAATCATATATAGCCCCATATAAACCGATCCCGAGATTTGGTTTTGGAGCCTCTTGGAGGAGCAAATTTCATCCGAGTGAGTTGAAATTTGGTACACTGTGCTAGTATATGGTCGTTAACAACCATGCGTAACTAGGTCCATATCGGTCTATAGTTATATATATCCCTCAGATAAATCGATTTCCAATCACACAAAAATTGGTCCATATCAAGTTCATAATTGTATATAGCCCCCATATTTCAATTCTGGCTCTCTACGTACGGTGCAAAAAGTCCATATCGATTCGTAATTATTTGTAGATTTAACTATACATAACTTTTTTGTCTAATATATACCACGTATGGACTAACTCACAATTTAGACAAGTAAGGAAAGTCTACAGTTGGGCGGGGCCGACTATATTATACCCTGCACCACTTTGTAGATCTAAATTTTCGATACAATATCACATCCGTCAAATGTGTTGGGGGCTATATATAAAGGTTTGTCCCAAATACATACATTTAAATATCACTCGATTTCGACAGAATTTGATAGACTTTTACAAAATCTATAGACTCAAAATTTACGTTGGCTAATGCACCAGGGTGGAACACAATTTTAGTAAAAAACAAGTAAGGAAAGTCTAAAGTCGGGCGGGGCCGACTATATTATACCCTGCACCACTTTGTACATCTAAATTTTCGATACCATATCACATCCGTTAAATGTGTTGGGGGCTATATAAAAAGGTTTGTCCCAAATACATACATTTAAATATCACTCGATCTGGACAGAATTTGATAGACTTCTACAAAATCTATAGACTCAAAATTTAAGTCGGCTAATGCACTAGGGTGGAACACAATGCTAGTAAAAAACAAGTATATACAGCAGTAAGTTCGGCCGGGCCGAATCTTAAATACCCACCACCATGAACCAAATATTAGGGTTTGCTTTGAAATTTCAGGAGGGCTTGAGGACTTGAGGACACAACCCGAAGATAAATTTAAAGATTTCACCTATGAGGATTATATCAGATTCTGGATTTATAAGAACCATTTTTGTTTGAGGTTTAGAGGAATCATTAACATCTCTTGTAAGTGTGCAAGAAAATTATAAAATAACGTCTTGATTTGAAATCTTAAATCTGTAGAAGTAAAATCTGGAAATTTTACATTGAGTTTCAAGCAATTTTCATGATCAGTGCGCCTTCTACACCCTCAAGAAGTGAAGTCGGTCTATATGGAGGCATTACCAAGTGGATCGATAAAAACTTAATCCGATACACGTTTTTGTGAGCCTAAAATACCAGAATATTTACAATTTCAGGCATATCAGATAAAAACTACGGTTTCTAGAAACCCAAGGAGTTAAATCGGGAGATCGTTCTTATGGGGGCTATACTAAAATATGGACCGATACTCACCATTTTCGGCACACCTCTTTGTGACCCGAAAATTCCTCTAGATTTCCAATTTCAGGCAAATAGGATAAAAACTTCGGATTCTAGAAGCCCAAGAAGTAAAATTGGGGAATCGGTCTATATGGGGGCTATACCAAAATATGGATCGATACTCACCATTTTCGGCACACCCCTTTATGGTCCTAAAATACCTCTAGATTTCCAATTTCAGACAAATTGGATAAAAACTACGGTTTCTATAAGCCCAAGACCCCAAATCGGGAGATCGGTCTATATGGGGGCTATACCATAATATGGACCGATACTCACAATTTTTGGCACACGTATTTGTGGTCCTACAATACCTCTAGATTTCCAATTTCAGGTAAATTGAATAAAAACTGCGGTTTCTATAAGCCCAAGAAGTAAAATCGGGAGATCGGTCTATATGGGGGCTATACCAAAATATGGACCGATACTCACAATTTTTGGCACACATATTTGTGGTCCTACAATACCTCTAGGTTTCCAATTTCGGATAAATTGAATAAAAACTGCGGTTTCTATAAGCCCAAGAAGTAAAATCGGGAGATCGGTCTATATGGGGGCTATACCAAAATATGGACCGATACTCACAATTTTTGGCACACGTATTTGTGGTCCTACAATACCTCTAGATTTCAAATTTCAGGTAAATTGAATAAAAACTGCGGTTTCTATAAGCCCAAGAAGTAAAATCGGGAGATCGGTCTATATGGGAGCTATACTAAAACGTGGACCGATACTCACCATTTTTGGCACATCTCTTTATGGTCATAAAATACCTCCAGATTTCAAATTTCAGGCAAATTGGATAAAAACTACGATTTCTATAAGCCCAAGACCCCAAATCGGGAGGTCGGTTTATATGGGGACTATATCAAAACCTGGACCGATATAGCCCATCTTCGAACTTGACCTGCCTGCAGACAAAAGACGAGCTTGTGCAAAATTTCAGCACGATTGCTTCATTATTGAAGTCTGTTGCGTGATTACAACAGACAGACAGACAGACAGACAGACAGACAGACAGACGGACAGACGGACATCGTTATATCGTCTTAGAATTTCTCCCTGATCAAGAATATATATACTTTATATAGTCGGAAATCGATATTTCGATGCGTTACAAACGGAATGACAAACTTATTATACCCCCGTCACCATTCTATGGTGGTGGGTATAAAAATATGGGAAACGTTTACATCTGAAGCAATTTTAAGGAAACTTCGAAAAAGTTTATTTATGATTTATCGCTCGATATATATGTATTAGAAGCTTAGGAAAATTAGAGTCATTTTTACAACTTTTCGACTAAGCAGTGGCGATTTTACAAAGAAAATGTTGGTATTTTGACCATTTTCGTCGAAATCAGAAAAACATATATATGGGAGCTATATCTAACTCTGAACCGATTTCAACCAAATTTCAACTAAATCGGAGTTAAAAATTGGCCTCTGTAGTCATATGAGTGTAAATCGGGCGAAAGCTATATATGAGAGATATATCTAAATCTGAACCGATTTCAACCAAATTTGGCACGCATAGCTACAATGCTAATTATACTCCCTGTGCAAAATTTCAACTAAATCGGAGCAAAAACTTGGCCTCTGTGTTCATATGACTGTAAATCGGGCGAGAGCTATATATGGGAGCTATATCTAAATCTGAACCGATTTCAACCAAATTTGGCACGCATAGCTACAATACTAATTCTACTTCCTGTGCAAAATTTCAACCAAATTGGGGTAAAACTCTGGCTTCCGGGACAGTATTAGTCCATATCGGGCGAAATATATATATGGGAGCTATATCTAAATCTGAACCGATTTCTTCCAAAATCTATTTTGAGCCAAAACACATACTTGTGCCAAATTTGAAGTCGATTGGACTAAAACTGCGACCTAGACTTTGATTACAAAAATATGTTCACGGACAGACGGACATGGCTATATCGACTCAGGAGCCCACCCTGAGCATTTTTGCCAAAGACACCATGTGTCTTTCTCGTCTCCTTCTGGGTGTTGCAAACATATGCACTAACTTATACTACCCTGTTCCACAGTGTGGAGCAGGGTATAAAAACGATGTTAAGATGTTTTAAGATACCACAACCCAAGTAATTCTATTGTGGATGACAGTCTTTCGTAGAAGTTTCTACGCAATCCATGGTGGAGGGTACATAAGATTCGGCCTGGCCGAACTTTCGGCCGTATATACTTGTTTGTTTTTATATAACCCCCATACACCCAGAGAAGAAATATGATCACCTCAAACATATTTCAAGAGCAAAATGTTATTTTAGGATGGTGACCATTTAACATGTTTATCGCACCCATGTTATTTTCTCGGAAATTATGTATATGATTTCGGCAAGCATGTTATGTTTTGCGAGAAAACAACATTTTTGCGACAAACATGCTACATGGTCAAGAGCAAAATAACATTTTTGAGGTTATCATATTCCTTCTCTGCGTATATAAACCGACCCCTTGATATGCGGTCTTGGGGTTTTAGAAACTGCAATTTTTATTTGATTTTCCAAAAAATTTATAACTTTAAATATTTGAGGATCATAAACAGGTGCGCTAAATATGGTGCGTATTAGTCTATTTTTTGGTATCCTCCTATCCTCCGATTCCCGGTAGTCCCCATAAAGACCGTTCTTCCGATTTGACTTGTTGGGCTTCTAGAAAACGTAGTTGTTATCTGATTTGCCTAAAATTGGAAATTAGGCACACAATATGGTGTTTATTGGTCCATGGTTGAATGTACGCATATGTATAGATATATCTATCTCTCGACTTGCTCTATTGGATTTCTAGCCGTTTCGTTTGCATTTATTTTCGCCTCGCTTGTTTAGATAGAGCTTAGAAACCCAAATCATCTGGTTTTTGTTTTGTTTGCGAACAAAGAATAGAATTCGGATATCAGAAATAGTTTGTAAATTAAGAAGTAGTTCAAGTAAACGATTAATCTAAACCTGATTTATTATACTGAATATATTTTGAAAAATCCCCACTAAAACTCCAAATTTTTTTGGAAATTCCCTAACAAATCAAAAAGTTCGTCCCTGTTCACGAAAAAGTTTAGGTTAGGTAACATATAGTGACAGCCACATATTTCAGGCTCACTTAGACTATTTAGTCCATTATGATGCCATAGAGTGGTGCACTTCCCTCTTATCATTGAATGCTGCCTGATTCTTTGTTTAGCTCAATGACAAAGGACCTACTTTTTATAGCCGAGTCCGAACGGCGTTCTACTTATGGTGAAACTACTTAGAGAAGCTCTGAAACTCTCAGAAATTTAACCAGCTTTATTGAGCGGTGATAATCCACCGCTAAAAAACTTTTTAGGGGTTTGTGATTGAACCCATGGCCCTTTGAATGCAAGGCAATGTATGCTAACCATTGCACCACGTATGTACAATAAAAATGGCCATCAACAAAACCACATATTGACAAGAGATTGCATCTTTCGTGTATACATATCTTACCTTTTTTGCGACATGGATAATCGGGCATTGGATTTGTATCATGAATTCCAAAAAATTTACAGTCATTTGTATTACACATCAGTGATATCTTTTGTTCTGCTTCTCTCCTTTGTCTGGAATAGAAAGAAACGCCTCATTTCTATATCATTAAATTGGCTTCAGTTTCATGCGCAAAGCACTTACATGCGACACATTTCTGATTTGTCCATTGACCGACAAGTTGATGTTTGACCGTCTTTACATACGTTTGAACTATCCATAATTTATAAATGATGTACTTAAATAATTTATTAAAACTTTTCAATTTAGACAACTGGGTTCTACAGAATTTTTGTTTATTGTATATTACACGTCTTTGAAAATCTTAAAAAATATATATGTGGAAATATTTTCTCTATTTTTTTTTTGTGTGAGAATATATATGCTTTTGAAGTTTTGTTGACAAATAATTCAAATACGAATTTTGATTAACTACATTGCAGAACTACATTGCAGGGTGGTTGATATGTAATGCAACAAAAGCAAAATTTCGGAAATAACATAAAATTTTAGAATCAGTTCAAATTTGTTCGAATTGCCAAACTTTGGAACGAATTATGGCTTTCAAAGGGCCGACAAAGCCATTACAGCCCATTCCCGGCGAAGTGCCTTCTTGGGATGATAGAGATTTTGGTATTTTTAGTGCATGAATCATGGGCTGCAATCGGCCGACAAAGCTACCAAGCGCTGCAAGAACGTGGCTCTGTGGCATTTTTGCCTATTCCCAGCTAAGCTCCTTCTTGAAATGATCGAGACATTGATATTTATGTTGAATGTTTTTTTTATAAAATCCCATAAAAAATAACCCTTCAATTTGGTTACTTAACGGCATTCTTTATACGATTTGCTTTAAGTTCAAAATATAGAGATATTTTAGGTCCATTAATAGATGTGCCGAACATGATAAGTCCTGTCAGTGTTGCACCCATATAGACTGACCTACCGATTTGACTCCTTGGGCTTTAAGATATTTCAATTAATATCTGATTTACCCGTACCACAGGTTCTGAACTTCTCTTATCGATGAGTGCCACCCGATTCCCTGTTTAGCTGATAATCCACTGATGAAAACCTTTATGATGTTCTGCCGAATCTGGGATTGAACTCATGATCCTTTGTATTCAAAGCTGGTATGGTAACTAATGCACCACGGCGGCATCTACACTTAAAAAATTAATTGATTTTTTAATTGAAATGTCACAGAAATGAAAGTATCAACTAATAATTCATCCATTTGAAAAATTAATTGATACTATTAATTTTTGTGGTTGACTTTTGTTTCAATTAAAAAATTGTAGAATCAATTAAATTTTTTAATGGAATATTTTTTAAAACTCAAATAAGACTTTAATTGGAAAAATTTTCGTGAAATTTTCTTCTGTGTAAAATCATATAGACCAATTTTTGTGGTTGACTTTTGTTTCAATTAAAAAATTGTAGAATCAATTAAATTTTTTAATGGAATATTTTTTAAAACTCAAATAAGACTTTAATTGAAAAAAATTTCGTGAAATTTTCTTCTGTGTAAAATCATATAGACCAGTCTCCCGATTTGATTTCTTGGGCATCTTGATACCTCGTTTTTATCCGATTTATCAGTAATTAGAAATCTAGCGGTATTTTAGGTTCACAAACAGTTGAGCCAAATACGTTATATATCGAACGATGCTTTGTTATAGCCCCTGTACAATTAATTGTCATTGACAACAATTGCAGTGAGCTCCATTTGAAATCCCAAATGAATCATTTCCCGTTGAGTTCCAAATGAATACTAATTTATTTATTGAACAAAAATGTATATCTACAATATTGAAAATCTTAAATCTAGGCAACACATGGTTGTCCCATGCTAACCCTACAATCTTACGCTATCCTAAATACACAAATGCCGCTGCGTTTTATTAGGGTCTTCTTAAGAAATATCATAAAACGCAACGACACACAAGACACTGATAATAGACCAACCTAAGACAACTACACGCAAAAAAAAAAACAAAAGTTTGGAAAACGTGTACCGAAAACGTTTTTCTTTTGTTAGAGTTTTTTGAATTGCTTCGAAAAGTATACACTTTTATCACCAAAAAAATCGTTTGTTACAAAATTTTTATTTTTTTCAATAAAAAAGTTATTTTTGAACCAAAAACACAGTCCATTTCGTTTATCTCAAACACTGTTCTTTTCTGACTTTAGGTCTTTAATAAGACACATTTTAAAGTTCATAGTAAAAATTTAATATAGTAGAATGTAATGTTGAACATTTTTTCGGAATCTTCCGACCCTATCTGGAATATATGCAAAAAAAAAGAAAAAAAAACTTTGGTCGAAGCAGGGATCAAACCCACGACCCTTGGCATGCAAGTCGGAAGTAGCAACCACTGCTCCACGGTGCCCAACTAAATGTATTTTTCTGTTAAATAAACTTTTTTTAATCGGCTCGTGGGCGCCGCAAGCTATGCTATATAAATATAACTTATATCAGTGGATAGTGTGTTGGCTTACAAATTGCATGGTCCGCGGTTCGATTCTCCGTCCAGGCGAGAGGTAAAAAAATTTATAAAATCGTATAATTTCTTCTACATTGTTTGTATTATAGAACAAGTAAGTAAAGCAGAAAGTCGGGCGACTATATCCTACCCTAAACCACCATTACAGAATTAGTAATCATAAGCATTTGTGGGGTAACATATAGGTCTGGGAGATAAACCGCAGTTGCATATTTAAGAAAATTAAGGAGTACATGTCTATGGGTGCTTTGTGTCAATCTGACTATAGCTCATAGTAAATGTTGCCAGGGAAAATGTTCGGTTTACCCTACAAGGACAAAAAAAGTTCCCTACTTTCCCATACATTCCTAAACAATTTTCCCTACTATATTTTTCGTTAAATTTAAAAAATTTTTCAAAACAAAAATGGTTCTAAGTACTTTATTATCTTAAAACATGAATATGCAACGTATGTTATATAACCTAGAATATAAATTTGTATTACCACCACGGTTGCCACAGTTGGTAGAATTCTACCCAAATTAGTAATCTTTTTTGTTAAATCTCTATAAAAATAAAATTTTGGAAAAAGTTTCTATAAACAAATTTTTGTGAAAAATTTTTCTATTGAAATAAAATTTTGACAATAAATTCTATAGAAATAAAATTTTGAGAAAAAATTCCACAGAAATAAAATTTTGAGAAAATTTTTTATAGAAATAATATTTTGAAAAAAATTTCTATAGAAATACAATTTTGACAAAATGTTCTATAGAAATAAAATGTTGACAAAATTTTCTACAGGAATAAAGTTTACCACACATTGTTAAAGATCAAGCCTTGCCGGCTTCTAATTTCCTCCTCTAGAGCCACCAAAATGTAAAAATTATTACAAATTGTGTTGAGTGAAAATGTGGCCCTACGACCCTACAAGACGCTAAATATTATAAAACCCCTACATCTAGGGAATTTCCCCTACTTCTAGCAACACTGGCTCTGTTGATATTGCGCCTACGGAGCTAGTATGCCACTAATATTGAGCCCATTATTAAAAAAGAGAAAATCGTTAAATTAGTGTGGGTAATAAATACAAATTTGTAAAAATCGAGCAATATTCTTATGTAAGAGCTACTTATACGTAAGTACGATCGGCTAGTACATCAAAATTTGAAATTTGAGTAACATTGGTTAATAAATATGAGTACTATGGCCAAATTTGGGAAAATCGAGCGATGCATATATATGGAAGCTATATCTAAATCTGAACCAATTTGCATAATATTTTGCGGGTTTGATTAATACCACAAAAAGTTACCTTGTGCTAGATTTGAGTAAGATCAGTTACGAAATGAGGCCTGTATGGTCAAACATAAGGATATTAGGGGCGAATTTTTCAAAATCGGGTGATACATATATGGGAGCTATATCTACATCTGAACCGATTTCGATGAAATTTTGCACATATAGTTAGTACTATAGAGGAATGGATTTAGCCAACTTTTAGTAAGATCGGTTAATAAATAAGGGTTCTATGGCCAAATTTGGGAAAATCGGGCTATACATATATATGGGAGCTATATCTAAATCTGAACCGATTTCGATGATTTGTTGCACATATAGTTAGTGCTATAGAAGACTACATTAACAAAATTTGGGTAAGATCGGTTGATAAATAAGGGTTTTATGGCCAACTTTAGAAAAATCGGGCGGTACATATATATGGGAGCTATAGCTAAATCTGAACCGATTTCGATGATTTTTTGCACATATAGTTAGTGCTATAGAAGATTATATTTAGCCGACTTTGAGTCAGATCGGTTGATAAATAAAGGTTTTGTGGCCAAATTTGGGAAAATCGGGCGATACATATGTATGAGAGCTATATCTAAATCTAAACCGATTTGCATGAAATTTTGCAGACTTGAAGGGCGATAGAAAAGATTACCTTTTGCCAAATTTGGTGACGATCCGTTTGAAAAAAGCGCGCAACGTGACCCCATTTGTCGAAATCGGGCGATACATATATATGGGAGCTATATCTAAATTTTATCCGATTTCCTCCAAATTCAATAGCGTTCGTCCTTGTGCCCAAAAAAACTCCCTGTACCAAATTTCATCAAAATCGGTTAATAATTGCGACCGGAATCATGTGAACAACAAATACATGGACAGACGGACGGACGGACGGACACCAAGCGCTAGATCGACTCAGGAGGTGATTCTGAGTCGATCGGTATATATTTTATGGGGTCTAAAATCGATATTTCTGGTAGGCACATTTTTTGGCCGATCAAACTTATTATACCCTGACCACTATGTGGTTTAGGGTATAATGAAAAGTTTACTCTATTCTAAACGCTACGTATATAGTTTTATAATACAAATTATATTTACAAGAGCTCTACAATAAATGATATCATATCTGCAATTTCATGGTTTGAGCCGATATGAACTGTCATTGCATATATGCCATATAATTGCATATGTGCAATATCATGCATTCAATCAATTTTTGTTACTACTAGGACACTTAGCGACGATTATGAATATAAAGCCGAGTATTTTGATGATGATGGAAATTTAAACACCGAGTTTGATAGAAATCGAGGTCGTAGAAGAGATTCGAGTTTACTCTTGGCCTACATCGTTGGAGAATCGTATAACATACAAGCTTCTGGGTTGTAATTGTTACACGTATATCATCGTGATTTAATGGGTTCAATTTTTTTTGAGGTGGTCTATCCCCTGTCAATATGTTGGTGACAATTTTAGGTGTTTAAAAGCTTCCTCATGGTGAAAGACCGTTCGAACTCGGCTATAGAACTTAATATTGAATCGAACTGCACTCAGTGAAAAACAGAAGGTCAATATTGTGGCATCATAATTAACTGAAAAGTCTAAGTGAAAATGAAGTTTTGGTTCGCCATTATACCTGCCCTAAGTAAAAACGAGGGTCCAGGTTTCCGTGTATCATAACATATAAGCTGGCATATACCAAAACCAGTTTTCAGCCTGTGGTACGCTCCAACTTCTTTGTTCCATCATACCGATTCATATAAGATATGGCGGTTTCTTTATATTGTAAAATCGTAGCATTTGAACTTAAACAGAGTTCCAAAGTCTCTTTTTCGTCAAAATACGGCTGCATACACAATCATCCGCTGCTCTTACTCGGCCCAGATGTGCCTCCAATTCTTGATATCCGGTAATGATTGCTATGACGGATCTGTTAGTCTTTTCTTTAAGCATGGTTGTTCTCCAGTCTTTTTCTTGTTTGGGTCACCCCCTAGAAGTTTCGTCGCCCCTCCGACCATTGCACTGTTCCACGGTCCGCGGTCTCGCATCAATGGGATTGCGTTCTCCAAGTTCACTTCCCTTTGTGTTAAATTCAAAACTGGGGAACTCTGTGCATCAAAAAAGGCAGAAATGATTTAGAATCCCAAGAGTGTGACTTTTAATATTGCATCCCGAGAAGGAATATGATCACCTCAAACATGTTTCAGAAGTAAAATTTTAGTTTTCGATGGGGAACATGTAACATGTTTGACGCAACCATGCTATCTGCTTTTGGTAAACATTTTATGTTTAGCGATAAAACAAATTTTTGTAGTAAAAATGTTCCATTTTCCCCATCCAGCAATAAAATTTTTAACTAAAGACATGTTTGATCTGATCACTTTTCTCCTCTACCTGTGATATATAGAGATAACAACGTGCACTAAAGAAAGTGATTATCTGCCTGAAATTGCATACATATATGCAATGTTACGTAACTTTTGCTCCAGTGATCAGAAACAAACGAAAATTGGTTTACGGTATCATAACTTCATATACTCAATACTCCATATTTCCTTGTTGGCTCAGTGAACATGGTTCTAAGAAAAATAAAATTGTCCTTATCTAAAATGTTATTATATTGATAAAAATAATTTTGTTTGAATCAAAACACAATGGTCACGATCTAAAATGTTATGGTATTCGCCAAAATTGTTTTTCTTCCCGTTAAAAGAACACGGTCACAATATAAAATGTTTTGATCTTTATAAAAAAAAACTTTTTTCGTCGTCGTAAAAAGGACGCCACTAGAGAAAAGAAAACACAAAATTAACCCTCTAATGCCCCATTTTTTTTTGCCAGCTGATTAAATTTTCAATATTAACGACACAAAAGCAATAGAACTAAGCAAGACAAATGTATACGGTAAAAAACAGCATATGCTGCAAAGCCTCGTGAATAGTTTCAAATACGTTTTCTTTTTATTTTGCCCATTTTTGTTGTCCTTAGGTGTGTTTTACTAAAAGCTTCCTTATTAAACGAAGGCCGCCTAAAGGCGGCCTTGGCATATGAAGGTTCACATTTTTAATACCCTAAACCACATAGTGGTCAGGGTATAATAAGTTTGATCGGCCAAAAAATGTGCCTACCAGAAATATTGATTTTAGACCCCATAAAATATATACCGATCGACTCAGAATCACCTCCTGAGTCGATCTAGCGCTTGGTGTCCGTCTGTCCATGTATTTGTTGTTCACAGGATTCCGGTGGCAATTATTAACCGATTTTGATGAAATTTGGTACAGGGAGTTTTTTGGGCACAAGGATGAACGCCATTGAATTTGGAAGAAATCTGATAAAATTTAGATATAGCTCCCATATATATGTATCGCCCGATTTCGACAAATGGGATCACGTTGCGCGTTTTTTCAAACGGATCGTCACCAAATTTGTCAAAAGGTAATCTTTTCAATCGCCCTTCAAGTCTGCAAAATTTCATTCAAATCGGTTCAGATTTAGATATAGCTCTCATATATATGTATCGCCCGATTTTCCCAAATTTGGCCACAAAACCTTTATTTATCAACCGATCTTACTCAAAGTTGGCTAAATATAATCTTCTATAGCACTAACTATATGTGCAAAAAATCATCGAAATCGGTTCAGATTTAGCTATAGCTCCCATATATATGTACCGCCCGATTTTTCTAAATTTGGCCATAAAACTCTTATTTATCAACCGATCTTACCCAAATTTTGCTAAATGTAGTCTTCTATAGCACTAACTATATGTGCAAAAAATCATCGAAATCGGTTCAGATTTAGATATAACCTTATGTTTGACCGTACAGGCCTCATTTCTTAACTGATCTTACTCAAATCATGCACGAGGTAACCTTTTGTGGTATTAATAAAACCACAAAACCAACCAAACCCGCAAAATATTATGCAAATTGGTTCAGATTTAGATATAGCTTCCATATATATGCATCGCTCGATTTTCCCAAATTTGGCCATAGTACTCTTATTTATTAACCAATGTTACTCAAATTTCAAATTTTGATGTACTAGCCGATCGTACTTATACGTACTTGTAGCTCTTACCTAAGAATATTGGTCGATTTTAACAAATTTGTATTTATTACCCACACTAATTGGGCGATTTTCTCTTTTTTAATATTGGGCTCAATATTAGTGGCATACTAACCCCGTAGTTACAATATCAACACAGCCAGTGTTGCTAGAAGTAGGGGAATTTCCCTATATGTAGGGTTTTTCTAATATTTAGCGTCTTGTAGGGATGTAGGGCCACAATGTAGGACATTTTCACTCAACACAATTTGTAATAATTTTTACATTTTGGTGGGTCTAGAGGAGGAAATTAGAAGCCGGCAAGGCTTGATCTTTAACAATGTGTGGTAAACTTTATTCCTGTGGAAAATTTTGTCAACATTTTATTTCTATAGAACATTTTGTCACAATTGTATTTCTATAGAAATTTTTTTCAAAATATTATTTCTATAAAAAATTTTCTCAAAATTTTATTTCTGTGGAATTTTTTCTCAAAATTTTATTTCTATAGAATTTATTGTCAAAATTTTATTTCTATAGAAACATTTCTCACAAAAATTTGTTTATAGAAACTTTTTCCAATTTTTTTTAGAGATTTAACAAAAAAGATTACTAATTTGGGTAGAATTCTACCAACTGTGGCAACCGTGGTGGTAATAAAAATTTATATTCTAAGTTATATACGTTGCATATTCATGTTTTAAGATAATAAAGTACTTAGAACTATTTATGTTTTGAAAAATTTTTTAAATTTAACCAAAAATATAGTAGGGAAAATTGTTTGGGAATGTATGGGAAAGTAGGGAACTTTTTCTGTCCTTGTAGGGTAAACCGAACATTTTCCGTGGCAACATTGACTATGAGCTATAGTCAGATTGACACAAAGCACGCATAGACATGTACCCCTTAATTTTCTTAAATATGCAACTGCGGTTTATCTCCCAGACCTATATGTTACCCCACAAATGCTTATGATTACTAATTCTGTAATGGTGGTTTAGGGTATGATATAGTCGGCCCCGCCCGACTTTCTACTTTACTTACTTGTTTTTTATTGGTTTTTATTTATTTATAAACGAATTCATTGTTTATTTGTATTTTAAATGTCGTGCAAGCAAATATCACATATTTTTACACACTCTATTGTGGTTCAGTTTCAACAATAAGTAATCATTTCATATTTACTTCGTACAAACGCAGACATCATGTAACTGCAAATAAAAATAAATGATACCATATATCAAAATGCAGAACAAACATGTAAATACGGCCGTAAGTTCGGCCAGGCCGAATCTTATGTACCCTCCACCATGGATTGCGTAGAAACTTCTACGAAAGACTGTCATCCACAATCGAATTATTTGGGTTGTGGTATCTTAAAACTTCTTAACATCGTTTTCTAAATTGTGAGTTAGTCCATACGTGGTATATATTAGACCAAAAAGGTACGTATAGGTAAGTCTACAAATAATTACGATTCGATATGGACTTTTGCACGGTACGTAGAGAGCCAGAATTGAAATATGGGGGCTATATAAAATTATGAACTTGATATGGACCAATTTTTGTGTGATTGCGGATCGATTTATCTGAGGGATATATATATATATATATATATATATATATATATATATATATATATATATATATATATATATATATATATATATATATATATATATATATATATATATATATATATATATATATATATATATATATATATATATATATATATATATATATATATATATATATATATATATATATATATATATATATATATATATATATATATATATATATATATATATATATATATATATATATATATATATATATATATATATATATATATATATATATATATATATATATATATATATATATATATATATATATATATATATATATATATATATATATATATATATATATATATATATATATATATAACTATAGACCTATATGGATCTAGTTAGACATGGTTGTTAACGGCCATATACTAGCACAATGTACCAAATTTCAACTGTCTCGGATGAAATTTGCTCCTCCAAGTGGCTCCAAAACCAAATATCGGGATCGGTTTATATGGGGCCTATATATGATTATGGACTGATGTGAACCACTTTTGGCATGGTTGTTATATACTACCACCACGTACCAAATTTCAAGCAGATCGGATGAATTTTGCTTCTCCAAAAGGCAGCGGAGGTCAAATCTGGGGATCGGTTTATATGGGGGCTATATATAATTATGGACCGATTTCGACCAATTTGTGCATGGGTGTTTGATGCCATATATTAACACCACGTACCAAATTTCAACGGAATCAGATGAATTTTGGTCTTCCAAGAGGCTCCGGAGGACAAATCTGGTGATCGGTTTGTATGGGGGCTATATATAATTATGGACCGATGTGGACCAATTTGTGCGTGGGTGTTTGATGCCATATATTAACACCATGTACCAAATTTCAGAAAGATCGGATGAAAGTTGCTTATCTTAGAGGCTCCGCAAGCCAAATCTGGTGATCGGTTTGTATGGGGGCTATATATAATTATGGATTGATGTGGACCAATTTTTGCATGGTTGTTGGAGACCATATACTAACACCATGTACCAAATTTCAGCCGGATCGGATAAAATTTGCTTCTCTTAGAGGATTTGCAAGCCAAATTTGGGGTCCGTTTATATGGGGCTATATATAATTATGGACCGATGTGGAAAAACTTTTGCATGGTTGTTAGAGACCATATACTAACACCATGTACCAAATTTCAGGCGGATCGGATGAAATTTGCTTCTCTTAGAGGCCTCGCCAGCCAAATCGGGGGATCGGTTTATATGGGGGCTATATATAATTATGGACCGATGTGGACCAATTTTTGCATGGTTGTTAGACACCATATACTAACACCATGTACCAAATTTCAGCCGGATCGAATGAAATTTGCTTCTCTTAGAGGCCTCGCAAGCCAAATTTGGGGGTCCGTTTATATGGGGGCTATACGTAAAAGTGGACCGATATGGCCCATTTGCAATACCATCTGGCCTACATCAACTACCAAGTGCCAAGTTTCAAGTCGATAGCTTGTTTCGTTCGAAAGTTAGCGTGATGTCAACAGACGGACGGACGGACGGACGAACATGATCAGATCGACTCAGAATTTCACCACGACCAAGAATATATATACTTTATGGGGTCTTAGAGCAATATTTCGATGTGTTACAAACGAAATGACAAAGTTAATATACCCCCCATCCTATGGTGGAGGGTATAAAAAAATTGAAATTTTTATATGAAAAACTTCGTTTGCCCATATCTCCTTAAATATGCGTCCTATAGCGGAAAGGACTTTAATTCGTGACCACCCCCAAAAAGTTGAAAAATCCACCCAAAACCTAAAAAAAAAATTAAATTTTTATATGAAAAATTTCTTTTGTCCATATCTCCTTAAATATGCGTCCTAGAGCGAAAAGGACTTTAATTCGTAACCACCCCCAAAAAGTTGAAATATCCACCCAAAATCTAAAAAAATTGAAATTTTTATATGAAAAACTTCTTTTGCCCATATCTCCTTAAATATGCATCCTAGAGCGAAAAGGACTTTAATTCGTGACCACCCCCAAAAAATTGAAAAATCCACCCAAAACCTAAAAAAATTGAAATTTTTATATGAAAAACTTCTTTTGCCCATATCTCCTTAAATATGCGTCCTAGAGCGAAAATGACTTTAATTCGTGACCACCCCCAAAAAATTTAAAAATCCACCCAAAACCTAAAAAAATTGAAATTTTTATACGAAAAACTTCTTTTGCCCATATCTCCTTAAATATGCGTCCTAGAGCGAAAAGGACTTTAATTCGTGACCACCCCCAAAAAAATTGAAAAATCCACCCAAAACCTAAAAAAATTGAAATTTTTATATGAAAAACTTCTTTTGCCCATATTTCCTTAAATATGCGTCCTATAGCGAAAAGGACTTTAATTCGTGACCACCCCCAAAAAATTGAAAAATCCACCCAAAACCTAAAAAAATTGAAATTTTTATACGAAAAACTTCTTTTGCCCATATCTCCTAAACTAAGCGTCCTAGAGCGAAAAGGACTTTAATTCGTTACCACCCCCAAAAAATTGAAAAATCCACCCAAAACCTAAAAAAATTTAAATTTTTATATGAAAAACTTCTTTTGCCCATATCTCCTTAAATAAGCGTCGTAGAGCGAAAAGGACTTTAATTCGTGAACACCCCCAAAAAATTGAAAAATTCACCCAAAACTTCAAAAAAATTGACCACCCCAAAAAATTGAAAAATTCACTCAAAATCTAAAAAAATTGAAATTTTTATATGAAAAACTTCTTTTGCCCATATCTCCTAAGCTAAGCGTCCTAGAGCGAAAAGGACTTTAATTCGTGACCACCCCCAAAAAATTGAAAAATCCACCCAAAACCTAAAAAAAATTGAAATTTTTATATGAAAAACTTCTTTTGCTCATATCTCCTTAAATATGCGTCCTAGAGCGAAAAGGACTTTAATTCGTGACCACCCCAAAAAATTGAAAAAACCACCCAAAACCTAAAAAATTGAAATTTTTGTATGAAAAACTTCTTTTGCCCATATCTCCTTAAATATGCGTCCTAGAGCGAAAAGGACTTTAATTCGTGACCACCCCCAAAAAATTGAAAAATCCACCCAAAACCTAAAAAAATTGAAATTTTTATATGAAAAACTTCTTTTGCCCATATCTCCTTAAATATGCGTCCTAGAGCGAAAAGGACTTTAATTCGTGACCACCCCCAAAAAATTGAAAAATCCACCCAAAACCTAAAAAAATTGAAATTTTTATATGAAAAACTTCTTTTGCCCATATCTCCTTAAATATGCGTCCTAGAGCGAAAAGGACTTTAATTCGTGACCACCCCAAAAAAATTGAAAAATCCACCCAAAACCTAAAAAAATTGAAATTTTTATATGCGTCCTAGAGCGAAAAGGACTTTAATTCGTGACCACCCCCAAAAAATTGAAAAATCCACCCAAAACCTAAAAAAATTGAAATTTTTATATGAAAAACTTCTTTTGCCCATATCTCCTTAAATATGCGTCCTAGAGCAAAAAGGACTTTAATTCGTGACCACCCCCAAAAAATTGAAAAATTCACCCAAAACCTAAAAAAAATGAAATTTTTATATGAAAAACTTCTTTTGCCCATATCTCCTAAACTAAGCGTCCTAGAGCGAAAAGAACTTTAATTCGTGACCACCCCCAAAAAATTGAAAAATCCACCCAAAACCTAAAAAAATTGAAAATTTTTATATGAAAAACTTCTTTTGCCATATCTCCTTAAATATGCGTCCTAGAGCGAAAAGGACTTTAATTCGTGACCACCCCCAAAAAATTGAAAAATTCACCCAAAACATAAAAAAATTGAAATTTTTATATGAAAAACTTCTTTTGCCCATATCTCCTTAAATAGGACTTTAATTCGTGACCACCCCCAAAAAATTGAAAAATCCACCCAAAACCTAAAAAAATTGAAATTTTTATATGAAAAACTTCTTTTGCCCATATCTCCTTAAATATGCGTCCTAGAGCGAAAAGGACTTTAATTCGTGACCACCCCAAAAAAATTGAAAAATCCACCCAAAACCTAAAAAAATTGAAATTTGTATATGAAAAACTTCTTTTGCCCATATCTCCTTAAATATGCGTCCTAGAGCGAAAAGGACTTTAATTCGTGACCACCCCCAAAAAGTTGAAAAATCCACCCAAAACCTAAAAAAATTGAAATTTGTATATGAAAAACTTCTTTTGCCCATATCTCCTTAAATATGCGTCCTAGAGCGAAAAGGACTTTAATTCGTGACCACCACCAAAAAATAGAAAAATCCACCCAAAACCTAAAAAAATTGAAATTTTTATATGAAAAACTTCTTTTGCCCATATCTCCTAAACTAAGCGTCCTAGAGCGAAAAGGACTTTAATTCGTGACCACCCCCAAAAAATTGAAAAATCCACCCATCCTATGGTGGAGGGTATAAAAAATTGAAATTTTTGTATGAAAAACTTCTTTTGCCCATATCTCCTTAAATATGCGTCCTAGAGCGAAAAGGACTTTAATTCGTGACCACCCCCAAAAAATTTAAAAATCCACCCAAAACTTAAAAAAATTTAAATTTTTATATGAAAAACTTCTTTTGCCCATATCTCCTTAAATATGCGTCCTAGAGCGAAAATGACTTTAATTCGTGACCACCCCCAAAAAATTGAAAAATCCACCCAAAACCTAAAAAAATTGAAATTTTTATACGAAAAACTTCTTTTGCCCATATCTCCTTAAATATGCGTCCTAGAGCGAAAAGGACTTTAATTCGTGACCACCCCCAAAAAATTGAAAAATCCACCCAAAACCTAAAAAAATTGAAATTTTTATATGAAAAACTTCTTTTGCCCATATTTCCTTAAATATGCGTCCTAGAGCGAAAAGGACTTTAATTCGTGACCACCCCCAAAAAATTGAAAAATCCACCCAAAACCTAAAAAAATTGAAATTTTTATACGAAAAACTTCTTTTGCCCATATCTCCTTAAATATGCGTCCTAGAGCGAAAAGGACTTTAATTCGTGACCACCCCCAAAAAATTGAAAAATCCACCCAAAACCCAAAAACATTGAAATTTTTATATGAAAAACTTCTTTTGCCCATATCTCCTTAAATATGCGTCCTAGAGCGAAAAGGACTTTAATTCGTGACCACCCCCAAAAAATTGAAAAATTCACCCAAAACCTAAAAAAATTTAAATTTTTATATGAAAAACTTCTTTTGCCCATATCTCCTTAAATATGCGTCCTAGAGCGAAAAGGACTTTAATTCGTGACCACCCCCAAAAAATTGAAAAATTCACCCAAAATCTAAAAAAATTGAAATTTTTATATGAAAAACTTCTTTTGCCCATATCTCCTTAAATATGCGTCCTAGAGCGAAAAGGACTTTAATTCGTGACCACCACAAAAAAATTGAAAAAACCACCCAAAACCTAAAAAAATTGAAATTTGTATATGAAAAACTTCTTTTGCCCATATCTCCTTAAATATGCGTCCTAGAGCGAAAAGGACTTTAATTCGTGACCACCCCCAAAAAATTGAAAAATTCACCCAAAACCTAAAAAAATTTAAATTTTTATATGAAAAACTTCTTTTTCCCATATCTCCTTAAATATGCGTCCTAGAGCGAAAAGGACTTTAATTCGTGACCACCCCCAAAAAATTGAAAAATCCACCCAAAACCTAAAAAAATTGAAATTTTTATACGAAAAACTTCTTTTGCCCATATCTCCTTAAATATGCGTCCTAGAGCGAAAAGGACTTTAATTCGTGACCACCCCCAAAAAATTGAAAAATCCACCCAAAACCTAAAAAAATTGAAATTTTTATATGAAAAACTTCTTTTGCCCATATCTCCTTAAATATGCGTCCTAGAGCGAAAAGGACTTTAATTCGTGACCACCCCCAAAAAATTGAAAAATTCACCCAAAACCTAAAAAAATTTAAATTTTTATATGAAAAACTTCTTTTGCCCATATCTCCTTAAATATGCGTCCTAGAGCGAAAAGGACTTTAATTCGTGACCACCCCCAAAAAATTGAAAAATCCACCCAAAACCTAAAAAAATTGAAATTTTTATACGAAAAACTTCTTTTGCCCATATCTCCTAAACTAAGCGTCCTAGAGCGAAAAGGACTTTAATTCGTTACCACCCCCAAAAAATTGAAAAATCCACCCAAAACCTAAAAAAATTGAAATTTTTATATGAAAAACTTCTTTTGCCCATATCTCCTTAAATATGCGTCGTAGAGCGAAAAGGACTTTAATTCGTGAACACCCCCAAAAAATTGAAAAATTCACCCAAAACTTCAAAAAAATTGACCACCCCCAAAAAATTGAAAAATCCACCCAAAACCTAAAAAAATTGAAATTTTTATATGAAAAACTTCTTTTGCCCATATCTCCTTAAATATGCGTCCTAGAGCGAAAAGGACTTTAATTCGTGACCACCCCAAAAAAATTGAAAAATCCACCCAAAACCTAAAAAAATTGAAATTTTTATATGAAAAACTTCTTTTGCTCATATCTCCTTAAATATGCGTCCTAGAGCGAAAAGGACTTTAATTCGTGACCACCCCCAAAAAATTGAAAAATTCACCCAAAATCTAAAAAAAATGAAATTTTTATATGAAAAACTTCTTTTGCCCATATCTCCTAAGCTAAGCGTCCTAGAGCGAAAAGGACTTTAATTCGTGACCACCCCCAAAAAATTGAAAAATCCACCCAAAACCTAAAAAAATTGAAATTTTTATATGAAAAAACTTCTTTTGCCCATATCTCCTTAAATATGCGTCCTAGAGCGAAAAGGACTTTAATTCGTGACCACCCCAAAAAATTGAAAAATCCACCCAAAACCTAAAAAAATTGAAATTTTTATATGAAAAACTTCTTTTGCCCATATCTCCTTAAATATGCGTCCTAGAGCGAAAAGGACTTTAATTCGTGACCACCCCCAAAAAATTGAAAAATCCACCCAAAACCTAAAAAATTGAAATTTTTATATGAAAAACTTCTTTTGCCCATATCTCCTTAAATATGCGTCCTAGAGCGAAAAGGACTTTAATTCGTGACCACCCCAAAAAAATTGAAAAATCCACCCAAAACCTAAAAAAATTGAAATTTTTATATGCGTCCTAGAGCGAAAAGGACTTTAATTCGTGACCACCCCCAAAAAATTGAAAAATCCACCCAAAACCTAAAAAAATTGAAATTTTTATATGAAAAACTTCTTTTGCCCATATCTCCTTAAATATGCGTCCTAGAGCGAAAAGGACTTTAATTCGTGACCACCCCCAAAAATTGAAAAATCCACCCAAAACCTAAAAAAATTGAAATTTTTATATGAAAAACTTCTTTTGCCCATATCTCCTTAAATATGCGTCCTAGAGCGAAAAGGACTTTAATTCGTGACCACCCCCAAAAAATTGAAAAATTCACCCAAAACCTAAAAAAATTGAAATTTTTATATGAAAAACTTCTTTTGCCCATATCTCCTTAAATATGCGTCCTAGAGCGAAAAGGACTTTAATTCGTGACCACCCCCAAAAAATTGAAAAATCCACCCAAAACCTAAAAAAATTGAAATTTTTATATGAAAAACTTCTTTTGCCCATATCTCCTAAACTAAGCGTCCTAGAGCGAAAAGGACTTTAATTCGTGACCACCCCAAAAAAAATTGAAAAATCCACCCAAAACCTAAAAAAATTGAAATTTGTATATGAAAAACTTCTTTTGCCCATATCTCCTTAAATATGCGTCCTAGAGCGAAAAGGACTTTAATTCGTGACCACCCCCAAAAAGTTGAAAAATCCACCCAAAACCTAAAAAAATTGAAATTTGTATATGAAAAACTTCTTTTGCCCATATCTCCTTAAATATGCGTCCTAGAGCGAAAAGGACTTTAATTCGTGACCACCACCAAAAAATAGAAAAATCCACCCAAAACCTAAAAAAATTGAAATTTTTATATGAAAAACTTCTTTTGCCCATATCTCCTAAACTAAGCGTCCTAGAGCGAAAAGGACTTTAATTCGTGACCACCCCCAAAAAATTGAAAAATCCACCCATCCTATGGTGGAGGGTATAAAAAATTGAAATTTTTGTATGAAAAACTTCTTTTGCCCATATCTCCTTAAATATGCGTCCTAGAGCGAAAAGGACTTTAATTCGTGACCACCCCCAAAAAATTTAAAAATCCACCCAAAACTTAAAAAAATTTAAATTTTTATATGAAAAACTTCTTTTGCCCATATCTCCTTAAATATGCGTCCTAGAGCGAAAATGACTTTAATTCGTGACCACCCCCAAAAAATTGAAAAATCCACCCAAAACCTAAAAAAATTGAAATTTTTATACGAAAAACTTCTTTTGCCCATATCTCCTTAAATATGCGTCCTAGAGCGAAAAGGACTTTAATTCGTGACCACCCCCAAAAAATTGAAAAATCCACCCAAAACCTAAAAAAATTGAAATTTTTATATGAAAAACTTCTTTTGCCCATATTTCCTTAAATATGCGTCCTAGAGCGAAAAGGACTTTAATTCGTGACCACCCCCAAAAAATTGAAAAATCCACCCAAAACCTAAAAAAATTGAAATTTTTATACGAAAAACTTCTTTTGCCCATATCTCCTTAAATATGCGTCCTAGAGCGAAAAGGACTTTAATTCGTGACCACCCCCAAAAAATTGAAAAATCCACCCAAAACCTAAAAAAATTGAAATTTTTATATGAAAAACTTCTTTTGCCCATATCTCCTTAAATATGCGTCCTAGAGCGAAAAGGACTTTAATTCGTGACCACCCCCAAAAAATTGAAAAATTCACCCAAAAACTAAAAAAATTGAAATTTTTATATGAAAAACTTCTTTTGCCCATATCTCCTTAAATATGCGTCCTAGAGCGAAAAGGACTTTAATTCGTGACCACCCCCAAAAAATTGAAAAATTCACCCAAAATCTAACAAATTGAAATTTTTATATGAAAAACTTCTTTTGCCCATATCTCTTTAAATATGCGTCCTAGAGCGAAAAGGACTTTAATTCGTGACCACCCCAAAAAAATTGAAAAAACCACCCAAAACCTAAAAAAATTTAAATTTTTATATGAAAAACTTCTTTTGCCCATATCTCCTTAAATATGCGTCCTAGAGCGAAAAGGACTTTAATTCGTGACCACCCCCAAAAAATTGAAAAATCCACCCAAAACCTAAAAAAATTGAAATTTTTATACGAAAAACTTCTTTTGCCCATATCTCCTTAAATATGCGTCCTAGAGCGAAAAGGACTTTAATTCGTGACCACCCCCAAAAAATTGAAAAATCCACCAAAAACGTAAAAAAATTGAAATTTTTATATGAAAAACGTCTTTTGTCCATATCTCCTTAAATATGCGTCCTAGAGCGAAAAGGACTTTAATTCGTGACCACCCCCAAAAAATTTAAAAATCCACCCAAAACCTAAAAAAATTGAAATTTTTATATGAAAAACTTCTTTTGCCCATATCTCCTAAACTAAGCGTCCTAGAGCGAAAAGGACTTTAATTCGTGACCACCCCCAAAAAATTGAAAAATCCACCAAAAACGTAAAAAAATTGAAATTTTTATATGAAAAACTTCTTTTGCCCATATCTCCTAAACTAAGCGTCCTAGAGCGAAAAGGACTTTAATTCGTGACCACACCCAAAAAATTGAAAAATTCACCCAAAACCTAAAATAATTGAAATTTTTATATGAAAAACTTCTTTTGCCCATATCTCCTTAAATATGCGTCCTAGAGCGAAAAGGACTTTAATTCGTGACCACCCCAAAAAAATGAAAAATCCACCCAAAACCTAAAAAAATTGAAATTTTTGTATGTAAAACTTCTTTTGCCCATATCTCCTTATATATGCGTCCTAGAGCGAAAAGGACTTTAATTCGTGACCACCCCCGAAAAATTGAAAAATCCACCCAAAACTTAAAAAAATTGAAATTTTTATACGAAAAACTTATTGAAATTTTTATATGAAAAACTTCTTTTGCCCATATCTCCTAAACTAAGCGTCCTAGAGCGAAAAGGACTTTAATTCGTGACCACCCCAAAAAAATTGAAAAATCCACCCAAAACCTAAAAAAATTGAAATTTGTATATGAAAAACTTCTTTTGCCCATATCTCCTTAAATATGCGTCCTAGAGCGAAAAGGACTTTAATTCGTGACCACCCCCAAAAAGTTGAAAAATCCACCCAAAACCTAAAAAAATTGAAATTTGTATATGAAAAACTTCTTTTGCCCATATCTCCTTAAATATGCGTCCTAGAGCGAAAAGGACTTTAATTCGTGACCACCACCAAAAAATAGAAAAATCCACCCAAAACCTAAAAAATTGAAATTTTTATATGAAAAACTTCTTTTGCCCATATCTCCTAAACTAAGCGTCCTAGAGCGAAAAGGACTTTAATTCGTGACCACCCCCAAAAAGTTGAAAAATCCACCCAAAACCTAAAAAAATTGAAATTTGTATATGAAAAACTTCTTTTGCCCATATCTCCTTAAATATGCGTCCTAGAGCGAAAAGGACTTTAATTCGTGACCACCACCAAAAAATAGAAAAATCCACCCAAAACCTAAAAAATTGAAATTTTTGTATGAAAAACTTCTTTTGCCCATATCTCCTTAAATATGCGTCCTAGAGCGAAAAGGACTTTAATTCGTGACCACCCCCAAAAAATTTAAAAATCCACCCAAAACTTAAAAAAATTTAAATTTTTATATGAAAAACTTCTTTTGCCCATATCTCCTTAAATATGCGTCCTAGAGCGAAAATGACTTTAATTCGTGACCACCCCCAAAAAATTGAAAAATCCACCCAAAACCTAAAAAAATTGAAATTTTTATATGAAAAACTTCTTTTGCCCATATCTCCTTAAATATGCGTCCTAGAGCGAAAAGGACTTTAATTCGTGACCACCCCCAAAAAATTGAAAAATCCACCCAAAACCTAAAAAAATTGAAATTTTTATACGAAAAACTTCTTTTGCCCATATCTCCTTAAATATGCGTCCTAGAGCGAAAAGGACTTTAATTCGTGACCACCCCCAAAAAATTGAAAAATCCACCCAAAACCTAAAAAAATTGAAATTTTTATATGAAAAACTTCTTTTGCCCATATCTCCTTAAATATGCGTCCTAGAGCGAAAAGGACTTTAATTCGTGACCACCCCCAAAAAATTGAAAAATTCACCCAAAACCTAAAAAAATTGAAATTTTTATATGAAAAACTTCTTTTACCCATATCTCCTTAAATATGCGTCCTAGAGCGAAAAGGACTTTAATTCGCGACCACCCCCAAAAAATTGAAAAATCCACCCAAAACCTAAAAAAATTTGAATTTTTATATGAAAAACTTCTTTTGCCCATATCTCCTTAAATATGCGTCCTAGAGCGAAAAGGACTTTAATTCGTGACCACCCCAAAAAATTGAAAAATTCACCCAAAACCTAAAAAAATTGAAATTTTTATATGAAAAACTTCTTTTGCCCATATCTCCTTAAATATGCGTCCCAGAGCGAAAAGGACTTTAATTCGTGACCACCCCCAAAAAATTGAAAAATTCACCCAAAACCTAAAAAATTGAAATTTTTATATGAAAAACTTCTTTTGCCCATATCTCCTTAAATATGCGTCCTAGAGCGAAAAGGACTTTAATTCGTGACCACCCCAAAAAAATTGAAAAAACCACCCAAAACCTAAAAAAATTTAAATTTTTATATGAAAAACTTCTTTTGCCCATATCTCCTTAAATATGCGTCCTAGAGCGAAAAGGACTTTAATTCGTGACCACCCCCAAAAAATTGAAAAATCCACCCAAAACCTAAAAAAATTGAAATTTTTATATGTCCTTAAATATGCGTCCTAGAGCGAAAAGGACTTTAATTCGTGACCACCCCCAAAAAATTGAAAAATTCACCCAAAACCTAAAAAAAATGAAATTTTTATATGAAAAACTTCTTTTGCCCATATCTCCTAAACTAAGCGTCCTAGAGCGAAAAGGACTTTAATTCGTGACCACCCCCAAAAAATTGAAAAATTCACCCAAAATCTAAAAAAAATTAAATTTTTATATGAAAAACTTCTTTTGCCCATATCTCCTTAAATATGCGTCCTAGAGCGAAAAGGACTTTCATTCGTGACCACCCCAAAAAATTGAAAAATCCAAAAAATTGAAAAATTCACCCAAAACCTAAAAAAATGAAATTTTTATATGAAAAACTTATTTTGTCCATATCTCCTAAACTAAGCGTCCTAGAGCGAAAAGGACTTTAATTCGTGACCACCCCCTAAAAATTGAAAAATCCACCCAAAACCTAAAAAAATTTAAATTTTTATATGAAAAACTTCTTTTGCCCATATCTCCTTAAATATGCGTCCTAGAGCGAAAAGGACTTTAATTCGTGACCACCCCCAAAAAATTGAAAAATTCACCCAAAACCTAAAAAATTGAAATTTTTATATGAAAAACTTCTTTTGCCCATATCTCCTAAACTAAGCGTCCTAGAGCGAAAAGGACTTTAATTCGTGACCATCCCCAAAAAATTGAAAAATTCACCCAAAACTTAAAAAAATTGAAATTTTTATATGAAAAACTTCTTTTACCCATATCTCCTTAAATATGCGTCCTAGAGCGAAAAGGACTTTAATTCGTGACCACCCCCAAAAAATTTAAAAATTCACCCAAAACCTAAAAAATTGAAATTTTTATATGAAAAACTTCTTTTGCCCATATCTCCTAAACTAAGCGTCCTAGAGCGAAAAGGACTTTAATTCGTGACCACCCCCAAAAAATTGAAAAATTCACCCAAAACTTAAAAAAATTGAAATTTTTATATGAAAAACTTCTTTTGCCCATATCTCCTAAACTAAGCGTCCTAGAGCGAAAAGGACTTTAATTCGTGACCACCCCCAAAAAATTGAAAAATTCACCCAAAACTTAAAAAAATTGAAATTTTTATATGAAAAACTTCTTTTGCCCATATCTCCTTAAATATGCGTCCTAGAGCGAAAAGGACTTTAATTCGTGACCACCCCCAAAAAATTGAAAAATCCACCCAAAACCTAAAAAAATTGAAATTTTTATATGAAAAACTTCTTTTGCCCATATCTCCTTAAATATGCGTCCTAGAGCGAAAAGGACTTTAATTCGTGACCACCCCAAAAAAATTGAAAAATCGACCCAAAACCTAAAAAAATTGAAATTTTTATATGAAAAACTTCTTTTGCCCATATCTCCTTAAATATGCGTCCTAGAGCGAAAAGGACTTTAA
Source organism: Haematobia irritans (assembly GCF_050003625.1). NCBI lineage: Eukaryota > Metazoa > Arthropoda > Insecta > Diptera > Muscidae > Haematobia > Haematobia irritans. The sequence goes on along the minus strand of NC_134397.1, from coordinate 149,414,296 downwards.
TTCGTGACCACCCCAAAAAATTGAAAAATCCACCCCAAACCTAAAAAAATTGAAATTTTTATATGAAAAACTTCTTTTGCCCATATCTCCTTAAATATGCGTCCTAGAGCGAAAAGGACTTTAATTCGTGACCACCCCCAAAAAATTTAAAAATTCATCCAAAACCTAAAAAAAATGAAATTTTTATATGAAAAACTTATTTTGCCCATATCTCCTAAACTAAGCGTCCTAGAGCGAAAAGGACTTTAATTCGTGACCACCCCCAAAAAATTGCAAAATTCACCCAAAACCTAAAATAATTGAAATTTTTATATGAAAAACTTCTTTTGCCCATATCTCCTTAAATATGCGTCCTAGAGCGAAAAGGACTTTAATTTGTGACCACCCCCAAAAAATTGAAAAATCCACCCAAAACCTAAAAAAATTGAAATTTTTGTATGAAAAACTTCTTTTGCCCATATCTCCTTAAATATGCGTCCTAGAGCGAAAAGGACTTTAATTCGTGACCACCCCCAAAAAATTGAAAAATTCACCCAAAACCTAAAAAAATTGAAATTTTTATATGAAAAACTTCTTTTGCCCATATCTCCTTAAATATGCGTCCTAGAGCGAAAAGGACTTTAATTCGTGACCACCCCCAAAAAATTTAAAAATCCACCCAAAACCTAAAAAAATTGAAATTTTTATACGAAAAACTTCTTTTGCCCATATCTCCTAAACTAGGCGTCCTAGAGCGAAAAGGACTTTAATTCGTGACCACCCCCAAAAAATTGAAAAATTCACCCAAAACCTAAAATAATTGAAATTTTTATATGAAAAACTTCTTTTGCCCATATCTCCTTAAATATGCGTCCTAGAGCGAAAAGGACTTTAATTCGTGACCACCCCAAAAAATTGAAAAATCCACCCAAAACCTAAAAAAATTGAAATTTTTATATGAAAAACTTCTTTTGCCCATATCTCCTTAAATATCCGTCCTAGAGCGAAAAGGACTTTAATTCGTGACCACCCCCAAAAAATTGAAAAATTCACCCAAAACCTAAAAAAATTGAAATTTTTATATGAAAAACTTCTTTTGCCCATATCTCCTTAAATATGCGTCCTAGAGCGAAAAGGACTTTAATTCGTGACCACCCCCAAAAAATTGAAAAATTCACCCAAAACCTAAAAAAATTTAAATTTTTATATGAAAAACTTCTTTTGCCCATATCTCCTAAACTAAGCGTCCTAGAGCGAAAAGGACTTTAATTCGTGACCACCCCCAAAAAATTGAAAAATTCACCCAAAACTTAAAAAACTTGAAATTTTTATATGAAAAACTTCTTTTGCCCATATCTCCTTAAATATGCGTCCTAGAGCGAAAAGGTTTTTAATTCGTGACCACCCCCAAAAAATTGAAAAATCCACCCAAAAACTAAAAAAATTGAAATTTTTATATGAAAAACTTCTGTTGCCCATATCTCCTTAAATATGCGTCCTAGAGCGAAAAAACCTAAAAAAATTGAAATTTGTATATGAAAAACTTCTTTTGCCCATATCTCCTTAAATATGCGTCCTAGAGCGAAAAGGACTTTAATTCGTGACCACCCCCAAAAAATTGAAAAATTCACCCAAAACCTAAAAAAATGAAATTTTTATATGAAAAACTTCTTTTGCCCATATCTCCTAAACTAAGCGTCCTAGAGCGAAAAGGACTTTAATTCGTGACCACCCCCAAAAAATTGAAAAATCCACCCAAAACCCAAAAAAAATTGAAATTTTTATATGAAAAACTTCTTTTGCCCATATCTCCTTAAATATGCGTCCTAGAGCGAAAAAGACTTTAATTCGTGACCACTCTAAAAAATTGAAAAATCCACCCAAAACCTAAAAAAATTGAAATTTTTATATGAAAAACTTCTTTTGCCCATATCTCCTTAAATATGCGTCCTTGAGCGAAAAGGACTTTAATTCGTGACCACCCCCAAAAAAATTAAAAATTCACCCAAAACCTAAAAAATGAAATTTTTATATGAAAAACTTCTTTTGCCCATATCTCCTAAACTAAGCGTCCTAGAGCGAAAAGGACTTTAATTCGTGACCACCCCCAAAAAATTGAAAAATCCACCCAAAACCCAAAAAAAATTGAAATTTTTATATGAAAAACTTCTTTTGCCCATATCTCCTAAACTAAGCGTCCTAGAGCGAAAAGGACTTTAATTCGTGACCACCCCCAAAAAATTGAAAAATTCACCCAAAACCTAAAATAATTGAAATTTTTATATGAAAAACTTCTTTTGCCCATATCTCCTTAAATATGCGTCCTAGAGCGAAAAGGACGTTAATTCGTGACCACCCCAAAAATTGAAAAATCCACCCAAAACCTAAAAAAATTGAAATTTTTGTATGAAAAACTTCTTTTGCCCATATCTCCTTAAATATGCGTCCTAGAGCGAAAAGGACTTTAATTCGTGACCACCCCCAAAAAATTGAAAAATTCACCCAAAACCTAAAAAAATTTAAATTTTTATATGAAAAACTTCTTTTGCTCATATCTCCTTAAATATGCGTCCTATAGCGAAAAGGACTTTAATTCGTGACCACCCCCAAAAAATTTAAAAATCCACCCAAAACCTAAAAAAATTGAAATTTTTATACGAAAATCTTCTTTTGCCCATATCTCCTAAACTAAGCGTCCTAGAGCGAAAAGGACTTTAATTCGTGACCACCCCCTAAAAATTGAAAAATCCACCCAAAACCTAAAAAAATTGAAATTTTTATATGAAAAACTTCTTTTGCCCATATCTCCTTAAATATGCGTCCTAGAGCGAAAAGGACTTTAATTCGTGACCACCCCCAAAAAATTGAAAAATTCACCCAAAACCTAAAAAAATTGAAATTTTTATATGAAAAACTTCTTTTGCCCATATCTCCTTAAATATGCGTCCTAGAGCGAAAAGGACTTTAATTCGTGACCACCCCCAAAAAATTTAAAAATTCACCCAAAACCTAAAAAAATTGAAATTTTTATATGAAAAACTTCTTTTGCCCATATCTCCTAAACTAAGCGTCCTAGAGCGAAAAGGACTTTAATTCGTGACAACCCCCAAGAAATTGAAAAATTCACCCAAAACTTAAAAAAATTGAAATTTTTATATGAAAAACTTCTTTTGCCCATATCTCCTTAAATATTCGTCCTAGAGCGAAAAGGACTTTAATTCGTGACCACCCCCAAAAAATTGAAAAATCCACCCAAAACCTAAAAAAATTGAATTTTTTATATGTCCTTAAATATGCGTCCTAGAGCGAAAAGGACTTTAATTCGTGACCACCCCCAAAAAATTGAAAAATTCACCCAAAACCTAAAAAAATGAAATTTTTATATGAAAAACTTATTTTGCCCATATCTCCTAAACTAAGCGTCCTAGAGCGAAAAGGACTTTAATTCGTGACCACCCCCAAAAAATTGAAAAATTCACCCAAAACCTAAAATAATTGAAATTTTTATATGAAAAACTTCTTTTGCCCATATCTCCTTAAATATGCGTCCTAGAGCGAAAAGGACTTTAATTCGTGACCACCCCAAAAATTGAAAAATCCACCCAAAACCTAAAAAAATTGAAATTTTTGTATGAAAAACTTCTTTTGCCCATATCTCCTTAAATATGCGTCCTAGAGCGAAAAGGACTTTAATTCGTGACCACCCCCAAAAAATTGAAAAATTCACCCAAAACCTAAAAAAATTGAAATTTTTATATGAAAAACTTCTTTTGCCCATATCTCCTTAAATATGCGTCCTATAGCGAAAAGGACTTTAATTCGTGACCACCCCCAAAAAATTTAAAAATCCACCCAAAACCTAAAAAAATTGAAATTTTTATACGAAAATCTTCTTTTGCCCATATCTCCTAAACTAAGCGTCCTAGAGCGAAAAGGACTTTAATTCGTGACCACCCCCTAAAAATTGAAAAATCCACCCAAAACCTAAAAAAATTGAAATTTTTATATGAAAAACTTCTTTTGCCCATATCTCCTTTAATAATGCGTCCTAGAGCGAAAAGGACTTTAATTCGTGACCACCCCCTAAAAATTGAAAAATCCACCCAAAACCTAAAAAAATTGAAATTTTTATATGAAAAACTTCTTTTGCCCATATCTCCTTAAATATGCGTCCTAGAGCGAAAAGGACTTTAATTCGTGACCACCCGCAAAAAATTGAAAAATCCACCCAAAACCTAAAAAAATTGAAATTTTTATATGAAAAACTTCTTTTGCCCATATCTCCTAAACTAAGCGTCCTAGAGCGAAAAGGACTTTAATTCGTGACCACGCCCAAAAAATTGAAAAATCCACCCAAAACCTAAAAAATTGAAATTTTTATATGAAAAACTTCTTTTGCCCATATCTCCTTAAATATGGGTCCTAGAGCGAAAAGGACTTTAATTCGTGACCACCCCCAAAAAATTGAAAAATTCACCCAAAACCTAAAAAATTGAAATTTTTATATGAAAAACTTCTTTTGCCCATATCTCCTAAATTAAGCGTCCTAGAGCGAAAAGGACTTTAATTCGTGACCACCCCCAAAAAATTGAAAAATTCAGCCAAAACTTAAAAAAATTGAAATTTTTATATGAAAAACTTCTTTTGCCCATATATCCTTAAATATGCGTCCTAGAGCGAAAAGGACTTTAATTCGTGACCACCCCCAAAAAATTGAAAAATCCACCCAAAACCTAAAAAAATTGAAATTTTTACATGAAAAACTTCTTTTGCCCATATCTCCTTAAATATGCGTCCTAGAGCGAAAAGGACTTTAATTCGTGACCACCGCAAAAAATTGAAAAATCCACCCAAAACCTAAAAAAATTGAATTTTTTATATGAAAAACTTCTTTTGCCCATATCTCCTTAAATATGCGTCCTAGAGCGAAAAGGACTTTAATTCGTGACCACCCCAAAAAATTGAAAAATCCACCCAAAACCTAAAAAAATTTAAATTTTTATATGAAAAACTTCTTTTGCCCATATCTCCTTAAATATGCGTCCTAGAGCGAAAAGGACTTTAATTCGTGACCACCCCCAAAAAATTGAAAAATTCATCCAAAACCTAAAAAAAATGAAATTTTTATATGAAAAACTTATTTTGCCCATATCTCCTAAACTAAGCGTCCTAGAGCGAAAAGGACTTTAATTCGTGACCACCCCCAAAAAATTGAAAAATTCACCCAAAACCTAAAATAATTGAAATTTTTATATGAAAAGCTTCTTTTGCCCATATCTCCTTAAATATGCGTCCTAGAGCGAAAAGGACTTTAATTCGTGACCACCCCCAAAAAATTGAAAAATCCACCCAAAACCTAAAAAAATTGAAATTTTTGTATGAAAAACTTCTTTTGCCCATATCTCCTTAAATATGCGTCCTAGAGCGAAAAGGACTTTAATTCGTGACCACCCCCAAAAAATTGAAAAATTCACCCAAAACCTAAAAAAATTGAAATTTTTATATGAAAAACTTCTTTTGCCCATATCTCCTTAAATATGCGTCCTAGAGCGAAAAGGACTTTAATTCGTGACCACCCCCAAAAAATTGAAAAATTCACCCAAAACCTAAAAAAATTGAAATTTTTATATGAAAAACTTCTTTTGCCCATATCTCCTTAAATATGCGTCCTAGAGCGAAAAGGACTTTAATTCGTGACCACCCCCTAAAAATTGAAAAATCCACCCAAAACCTAAAAAAAATTGAAATTTTTATATGAAAAACTTCTTTTGCCCATATCTCCTTAAATATGCGTCCTAGAGCGAAAAGGACTTTAATTCGTGACCACCCCCAAAAAATTGAAAAATTCACCCAAAACCTAAAAAAATTGAAATTTTTATATGAAAAACTTCTTTTGCCCATATCTCCTTAAATATGCGTCCTAGAGCGAAAAGGACTTTAATTCGTGACAACCCCCAAGAAATTGAAAAATTCACCCAAAACTTAAAAAAATTGAAATTTTTATATGAAAAACTTCTTTTGCCCATATCTCCTTAAATATGCGTCCTAGAGCGAAAAGGACTTTAATTCGTGACCACCCCCAAAAAATTGAAAAATCCACCCAAAACCTAAAAAAATTGAAATTTTTATATGTCCTTAAATATGCGTCCTAGAGCGAAAAGGACTTTAATTCGTGACCACCCCCAAAAAAATGAAAAATTCACCCAAAACCTAAAAAAATGAAATTTTTATATGAAAAACTTATTTTGCCCATATCTCCTAAACTAAGCGTCCTAGAACGAAAAGGACTTTAATTCTTGACCACCCCCAAAAAATTGAAAAATTCACCCAAAACCTAAAATAATTGAAATTTTTATATGAAAAACTTCTTTTGCCCATATCTCCTTAAATATGCGTCCTAGAGCGAAAAGGACTTTAATTCGTGACCACCCCCAAAAAATTGAAAAATTCACCCAAAACCTAAAAAAATTGAAATTTTTATATGAAAAACTTCTTTTGCCCATATCTCCTTAAATATGCGTCCTATAGCGAAAAGGACTTTAATTCGTGACCACCCCAAAAATTGAAAAATCCACCCAAAACCTAAAAAAATTGAAATTTTTGTATGAAAAACTTCTTTTGCCCATATCTCCTTAAATATGCGTCCTAGAGCGAAAAGGACTTTAATTCGTGACCACCCCCAAAAAATTGAAAAATTCACCCAAAACCTAAAAAAATTGAAATTTTTATATGAAAAACTTCTTTTGCCCATATCTCCTTAAATATGCGTCCTATAGCGAAAAGGACTTTAATTCGTGACCACCCCCAAAAAATTTAAAAATCCACCCAAAACCTAAAAAAATTGAAATTTTTATACGAAAATCTTCTTTTGCCCATATCTCCTAAACTAAGCGTCCTAGAGCGAAAAGGACTTTAATTCGTGACCACCCCCTAAAAATTGAAAAATCCACCCAAAACCTAAAAAAATTGAAATTTTTATATGAAAAACTTCTTTTGCCCATATCTCCTTAAATATGCGTCCTAGAGCGAAAAGGACTTTAATTCGTGACCACCCCCAAAAAATTGAAAAATCCACCAAAAACGTAAAAAAATTGAAATTTTTATATGAAAAACTTCTTTTGCCCATATCTCCTTAAATATGCGTCCTAGAGCGAAAAGGACTTTAATTCGTGACCACCCGCAAAAAATTGAAAAATCCACCCAAAACCTAAAAAAATTGAAATTTTTATATGAAAAACTTCTTTTGCCCATATCTCCTAAACTAAGCGTCCTAGAGCGAAAAGGACTTTAATTCGTGACCACGCCCAAAAAATTGAAAAATCCACCCAAAACCTAAAAAATTGAAATTTTTATATGAAAAACTTCTTTTGCCCATATCTCCTTAAATATGGGTCCTAGAGCGAAAAGGACTTTAATTCGTGACCACCCCCAAAAAATTGAAAAATTCACCCAAAACCTAAAAAATTGAAATTTTTATATGAAAAACTTCTTTTGCCCATATCTCCTAAATTAAGCGTCCTAGAGCGAAAAGGACTTTAATTCGTGACCACCCCCAAAAAATTGAAAAATTCAGCCAAAACTTAAAAAAATTGAAATTTTTATATGAAAAACTTCTTTTGCCCATATATCCTTAAATATGCGTCCTAGAGCGAAAAGGACTTTAATTCGTGACCACCCCCAAAAAATTGAAAAATCCACCCAAAACCTAAAAAAATTGAAATTTTTACATGAAAAACTTCTTTTGCCCATATCTCCTTAAATATGCGTCCTAGAGCGAAAAGGACTTTAATTCGTTACCACCCCAAAAAATTGAAAAATCCACCCAAAACCTAAAAAAATTGAAATTTTTATATGAAAAACTTCTTTTGCCCATATCTCCTTAAATATGCGTCCTAGAACGAAAAGGACTTTAATTCGTGACCACCCCAAAAAATTGAAAAATCCACCCAAAACCTAAAAAAATTTAAATTTTTATATGAAAAACTTCTTTTGCCCATATCTCCTTAAATATGCGTCCTAGAGCGAAAAGGACTTTAATTCGTGACCACCCCCAAAAAATTGAAAAATTCATCCAAAACCTAAAAAAAATGAAATTTTTATATGAAAAACTTATTTTGCCCATATCTCCTAAACTAAGCGTCCTAGAGCGAAAAGGACTTTAATTCGTGACCACCCCCAAAAAATTGAAAAATTCACCCAAAACCTAAAAAAATTGAAATTTTTATATGAAAAACTTCTTTTGCCCATATCTCCTTAAATATGCGTCCTAGAGCGAAAAGGACTTTAATTCGTGACCACCCCCAAAAAATTGAAAAATTCACCCAAAACCTAAAAAAATTGAAATTTTTGTATGAAAAACTTCTTTTGCCCATATCTCCTTAAATATGCGTCCTAGAGCGAAAAGGACTTTAATTCGTGACCACCCCCAAAAAATTGAAAAATTCACCCAAAACCTAAAAAAATTGAAATTTTTATATGAAAAACTTCTTTTGCCCATATCTCCTTAAATATGCGTCCTAGAGCGAAAGGAAAAGGAAAAAAATTGAAAAATTCACCCAAAACCTAAAAAAATTGAAATTTTTATATGAAAAACTTCTTTTGCCCATATCTCCTTAAATATGCGTCCTAGAGCGAAAAGGACTTTAATTCGTGACCACCCCCTAAAAATTGAAAAATCCACCCAAAACCTAAAAAAATTGAAATTTTTATATGAAAAACTTCTTTTGCCCATATCTCCTTAAATATGCGTCCTAGAGCGAAAAGGACTTTAATTCGTGACCACCCCCAAAAAATTGAAAAATTCACCCAAAACCTAAAAAAAATTGAAATTTTTATATGAAAAACTTCTTTTGCCCATATCTCCTTAAATATGCGTCCTAGAGCGAAAAGGACTTTAATTCGTGACCACCCCCAAAAAATTGAAAAATTCACCCAAAACCTAAAAAAATTGAAATTTTTATATGAAAAACTTCTTTTGCCCATATCTCCTAAACTAAGCGTCCTAGAGCGAAAAGGACTTTAATTCGTGACAACCCCCAAGAAATTGAAAAATTCACCCAAAACTTAAAAAAATTGAAATTTTTATATGAAAAACTTCTTTTGCCCATATCTCCTTAAATATGCGTCCTAGAGCGAAAAGGACTTTAATTCGTGACCACCCCCAAAAAATTGAAAAATCCACCCAAAACCTAAAAAAATTGAAATTTTTATATGTCCTTAAATATGCGTCCTAGAGCGAAAAGGACTTTAATTCGTGACCACCCCCAAAAAATTGAAAAATTCACCCAAAACCTAACAAAATGAAATTTTTATATGAAAAACTTATTTTGCCCATATCTCCTAAACTAAGCGTCCTAGAGCGAAAAGGACTTTAATTCGTGACCACCCCCAAAAAATTGAAAAATTCACCCAAAACCTAAAATAATTGAAATTTTTATATGAAAAACTTCTTTTGCCCATATCTCCTTAAATATGCGTCCTAGAGCGAAAAGGACTTTAATTCGTGACCACCCCCAAAAAATTGAAAAATTCACCCAAAACCTAAAAAAATTGAAATTTTTATATGAAAAACTTCTTTTGCCCATATCTCCTTAAATATGCGTCCTATAGCGAAAAGGACTTTAATTCGTGACCACCCCAAAAATTGAAAAATCCACCCAAAACCTAAAAAAATTGAAATTTTTGTATGAAAAACTTCTTTTGCCCATATCTCCTTAAATATGCGTCCTAGAGCGAAAAGGACTTTAATTCGTGACCACCCCCAAAAAATTGAAAAATTCACCCAAAACCTAAAAAAATTGAAATTTTTATATGAAAAACTTCTTTTGCCCATATCTCCTTAAATATGCGTCCTATAGCGATAAGGACTTTAATTCGTGACCACCCCCAAAAAATTGAAAAATCCACCCAAAACCTAAAAAAATTGAAATTTTTATACGAAAATCTTCTTTTGCCCATATCTCCTAAACTAAGCGTCCTAGAGCGAAAAGGACTTTAATTCGTGACCACCCCCTAAAAATTGAAAAATCCACCCAAAACCTAAAAAAATTGAAATTTTTATATGAAAAACTTCTTTTGCCCATATCTCCTTAAATATGCGTCCTAGAGCGAAAAGGACTTTAATTCGTGACCACCCCCAAAAAATTGAAAAATCCACCAAAAACGTAAAAAAATTGAAATTTTTATATGAAAAACTTCTTTTGCCCATATCTCCTTAAATATGCGTCCTAGAGCGAAAAGGACTTTAATTCGTGACCACGCCCAAAAAATTGAAAAATCCACCCAAAACCTAAAAAATTGAAATTTTTATATGAAAAACTTCTTTTGCCCATATCTCCTTAAATATGCGTCCTAGAGCGAAAAGGACTTTAATTCGTGACCACCCCCAAAAAATTGAAAAATTCACCCAAAACCTAAAAAATTGAAATTTTTATATGAAAAACTTCTTTTGCCCATATCTCCTAAACTAAGCGTCCTAGAGCGAAAAGGACTTTAATTCGTGACCACCCCCAAAAAATTGAAAAATTCACCCAAAACTTAAAAAAATTGAAATTTTTATATGAAAAACTTCTTTTGCCCATATCTCCTTAAATATGCGTCCTAGAGCGAAAAGGACTTTAATTCGTGACCACCCCCAAAAAATTGAAAAATCCACCCAAAACCTAAAAAAATTGAAATTTTTATATGAAAAACTTCTTTTGCCCATATCTCCTTAAATATGCGTCCTAGAGCGAAAAGGACTTTAATTCGTGACCACCCCAAAAAAATTGAAAAATCCACCCAAAACCTAAAAAAATTGAAATTTTTATATGAAAAACTTCTTTTGCCCATATCTCCTTAAATATGCGTCCTAGAGCGAAAAGGACTTTAATTCGTGACCACCCCCAAAAAATTGAAAAATTCACCCAAAACCTAAAAAAATGAAATTTTTATATGAAAAACTTCTTTTGCCCATATCTCCTAAACTAAGCGTCCTAGAGCGAAAAGGACTTTAATTCGTGACCACCCCCAAAAAATTGAAAAATCCACCCAAAACCCAAAAAAAAATTGAAATTTTTATATGAAAAACTTCTTTTGCCCATATCTCCTTAAATATGCGTCCTAGAGCGAAAAGGACTTTAATTCGTGACCACCCCCAAAAAATTGAAAAATTCACCCAAAACCTAAAAAAATGAAATTTTTATATGAAAAACTTCTTTTGCCCATATCTCCTAAACTAAGCGTCCTAGAGCGAAAAGGACTTTAATTCGTGACCACCCCCAAAAAATTGAAAAATTCATTTTCATTTTTTCATTCATTCATTCATTCATTCATTTTTCATTCATTCATTTTTTCATTTTTTAATTGAAATTTTTATATGAAAAACTTCTTCATTCATTATACCCTTCACCACTACTGTGGTACAGGGTATAATAAGATTGTGCATTTGTATGTAACGCCAAGAAGGAAAAGTCTGGGACCCATCGTTTAGTATACCGATCTTCTTAGAATTAAATTCTGAGTCGATTTAGCGATGTCCGTCTGTCCGTCTGTCTGTCTGTCCGTCTGTCTGTCTGTCTGTTGATGTATTTTTGTGTGCAAAGTACAGCTCGCAGTTTTAGTCCGATTGTCCTAAAATTTGGTATAGGGTCCTGTTGCGGCTCAAAGACGATCCCTATTGATTTTGGAAAAAATCGGTTCAGATTTAGATATAGCTGCCATATATATTTTTCACCGATCTGGTCATAATTGGCGTGTATATCAACCGATCTTCCTCAAATTCCGTACATTCGAATATTTTAAGAGTCTCGAAAAACTTGCAAAATATCAGCCAAATCGGTTCAGATTTAGATATAGCTCCCATATATATCTTTCGTCCGATTTATACTCATTTGCCCACAGAGGCCAATTTTTTGCTCCGATTTAGTTGAAATTTTGCACAGGGAGTAGAATTAGCATTATAGCTATGCGTGTCAAATTTTGTTAAAATCGGTTCAGATTTAGATATAGCTCACATATATATCTTTCGCTCGATTTGGACTTATATGGTCTCAAAAGCCAGAGTTTTGCCCTGACTTACTTCAAATATATATCCTTCGTCCTATTTGAACTTATATGGCCTCAAAATCCAGGGGTTTGCCGTGATTTGCTTCAAATTTCGCACAAGGGGTACATTTAGTAGTATCGGTGATTGTGCCAAATTTGGTTGAAATCGGTTCAGATTTAGATATGGCTCCCACATATATCTTCCGTCCGATTTGCACTCATATGACCAGGGGGGTCAAAGTTATACACCCATTTACTTGAAATTTCGCATAGATAGCAGAATTATTATTCTAACTATGGTTAGGTTAGGTTATGTGGCAGCCCGATGTATCAGGCTCACTTAGACTATTCAGTCCATTATGATACCACAGTGGTACATGTCAAATTTATTCAAAATCAGGTTCAGATTGTATATAGCTTCCATATATACGTACACCAAAGTTGGGGAAATATGGTAGACTGTTATACATTTTAGACCCATTTTCAATGGAAGTTTCCTCCAATTAACTGGATAGCGTTAGACGATTTAAATTTTAAATTTAGCGTTAGCCGATTTTAATTTTTAAATTTTGTAGAAGTAAAAAAATTGTCTCCTTTATATAGCTTCCAGCAACTGTGAAGTAGTTGAGATTGTAACACAAATTTTGGCCTACATAGGGGTGAAGGGTATAATATAGTCGGCCCCGCCCGACTTTAGACTGTACTTACTTGTTTTTTCATTTTTTAATTGAAATTTTTATATGAAAAAGTTCTTTTGCCCATATCTCCTTAAATATGCGTCCTAGAGCGAAAAAGACTTTAATTCGTGACCACCCCAAAAAATTGAAAAATCCAAAAAATTGAAAAATTCACCCAAAACCTAAAAAAATGAAATTTTTATATGAAAAACTTATTTTGCCCATATCTCCTAAACTAAGCGTCCTAGAGCGAAAAGGACTTTAATTCGTGACCACCCCCAAAAAATTGAAAAATTCACCCAAAACCTAAAATAATTGAAATTTTTATATGAAAAACTTCTTTTGCCCATATCTCCTTAAATATGCGTCCTAGAGCGAAAAGGACGTTAATTCGTGACCACCCCAAAAATTGAAAAATCCACCCAAAACCTAAAAAAATTGAAATTTTTGTATGAAAAACTTCTTTTGCCCATATCTCCTTAAATATGCGTCCTAGAGCGAAAAGGACTTTAATTCGTGACCACCCCCAAAAAATTGAAAAATTCACCCAAAACCTAAAAAAATTGAAATTTTTATATGAAAAACTTCTTTTGCCCATATCTCCTTAAATATGCGTCCTATAGCGAAAAGGACTTTAATTCGTGACCACCCCCAAAAAATTTAAAAATCCACCCAAAACCTAAAAAAATTGAAATTTTTATACGAAAATCTTCTTTTGCCCATATCTCCTAAACTAAGCGTCCTAGAGCGAAAAGGACTTTAATTCGTGACCACCCCCTAAAAATTGAAAAATCCACCCAAAACCTAAAAAAATTGAAATTTTTATATGAAAAACTTCTTTTGCCCATATCTCCTTAAATATGCGTCCTAGAGCGAAAAGGACTTTAATTCGTGACCACCCCCAAAAAATTGAAAAATCCACCCAAAACCTAAAAAAATTGAAATTTTTATATGAAAAACTTCTTTTGCCCATATCTCCTTAAATATGCGTCCTAGAGCGAAAAGGACTTTAATTCGTGACAACCCCCAAGAAATTGAAAAATTCACCCAAAACTTAAAAAAATTGAAATTTTTATATGAAAAACTTCTTTTGCCCATATCTCCTTAAATATGCGTCCTAGAGCGAAAAGGACTTTAATTCGTGACCACCCCCAAAAAATTGAAAAATCCACCCAAAACCTAAAAAAATTGAAATTTTTATATGTCCTTAAATATGCGTCCTAGAGCGAAAAGGACTTTAATTCGTGACCACCCCCAAAAAATTGAAAAATTCACCCAAAACCTAAAAAAATGAAATTTTTATATGAAAAACTTATTTTGCCCATATCTCCTAAACTAAGCGTCCTAGAGCGAAAAGGACTTTAATTCGTGACCACCCCCAAAAAATTGAAAAATTCACCCAAAACCTAAAATAATTGAAATTTTTATATGAAAAACTTCTTTTGCCCATATCTCCTTAAATATGCGTCCTAGAGCGAAAAGGACTTTAATTCGTGACCACCCCAAAAATTGAAAAATCCACCCAAAACCTAAAAAAATTGAAATTTTTGTATGAAAAACTTCTTTTGCCCATATCTCCTTAAATATGCGTCCTAGAGCGAAAAGGACTTTAATTCGTGACCACCCCCAAAAAATTGAAAAATTCACCCAAAACCTAAAAAAATTGAAATTTTTATATGAAAAACTTCTTTTGCCCATATCTCCTTAAATATGCGTCCTATAGCGAAAAGGACTTTAATTCGTGACCACCCCCAAAAAATTGAAAAATCCACCCAAAACCTAAAAAAATTGAAATTTTTATACGAAAATCTTCTTTTGCCCATATCTCCTAAACTAAGCGTCCTAGAGCGAAAAGGACTTTAATTCGTGACCACCCCCTAAAAATTGAAAAATCCACCCAAAACCTAAAAAAATTGAAATTTTTATATGAAAAACTTCTTTTGCCCATATCTCCTTAAATATGCGTCCTAGAGCGAAAAGGACTTTAATTCGTGACCACCCCCAAAAAATTGAAAAATCCACCAAAAACGTAAAAAAATTGAAATTTTTATATGAAAAACTTCTTTTGCCCATATCTCCTTAAATATGCGTCCTAGAGCGAAAAGGACTTTAATTCGTGACCACCCGCAAAAAATTGAAAAATCCACCCAAAACCTAAAAAAATTGAAATTTTTATATGAAAAACTTCTTTTGCCCATATCTCCTAAACTAAGCGTCCTAGAGCGAAAAGGACTTTAATTCGTGACCACGCCCAAAAAATTGAAAAATCCACCCAAAACCTAAAAAATTGAAATTTTTATATGAAAAACTTCTTTTGCCCATATCTCCTTAAATATGGGTCCTAGAGCGAAAAGGACTTTAATTCGTGACCACCCCCAAAAAATTGAAAAATTCACCCAAAACCTAAAAAATGAAATTTTTATATGAAAAACTTCTTTTGCCCATATCTCCTAAACTAAGCGTCCTAGAGCGAAAAGGACTTTAATTCGTGACCACCCCCAAAAAATTGAAAAATTCACCCAAAACTTAAAAAAATTGAAATTTTTATATGAAAAACTTCTTTTGCCCATATCTCCTTAAATATGCGTCCTAGAGCGAAAAGGACTTTAATTCGTGACCACCCCCAAAAAATTGAAAAATCCACCCAAAACCTAAAAAAATTGAAATTTTTACATGAAAAACTTCTTTTGCCCATATCTCCTTAAATATGCGTCCTAGAGCGAAAAGGACTTTAATTCGTGACCACCCCAAAAAAACTGAAAAATCCACCCAAAACCTAAAAAAATTGAAATTTTTATATGAAAAACTTCTTTTGCCCATATCTCCTTAAATATGCGTCCTAGAGCGAAAAGGACTTTAATTCGTGACCACCCCAAAAAATTGAAAAATCCACCCAAAACTTAAAAAAATTTAAATTTTTATATGAAAAACTTCTTTTGCCCATATCTCCTTAAATATGCGTCCTAGAGCGAAAAGGACTTTAATTCGTGACCACCCCCAAAAAATTGAAAAATTCATCCAAAACCTAAAAAAAATGAAATTTTTATATGAAAAACTTATTTTGCCCATATCTCCTAAACTAAGCGTCCTAGAGCGAAAAGGACTTTAATTCGTGACCACCCCCAAAAAATTGAAAAATTCACCCAAAACCTAAAATAATTGAAATTTTTATATGAAAAGCTTCTTTTGCCCATATCTCCTTAAATATGCGTCCTAGAGCGAAAAGGACTTTAATTCGTGACCACCCCCAAAAAATTGAAAAATCCACCCAAAACCTAAAAAAATTGAAATTTTTGTATGAAAAACTTCTTTTGCCCATATCTCCTTAAATATGCGTCCTAGAGCGAAAAGGACTTTAATTCGTGACCACCCCCAAAAAATTGAAAAATTCACCCAAAACCTAAAAAAATTGAAATTTTTATATGAAAAACTTCTTTTGCCCATATCTCCTTAAATATGCGTCCTAGAGCGAAAAGGACTTTAATTCGTGACCACCCCCAAAAAATTGAAAAATTCACCCAAAACCTAAAAAAATTGAAATTTTTATATGAAAAACTTCTTTTGCCCATATCTCCTTAAATATGCGTCCTATAGCGAAAAGGACTTTAATTCGTGACCACCCCCAAAAAATTGAAAAATCCACCCAAAACCTAAAAAAATTGAAATTTTTATACGAAAATCTTCTTTTGCCCATATCTCCTAAACTAAGCGTCCTAGAGCGAAAAGGACTTTAATTCGTGACCACCCCCTAAAAATTGAAAAATCCACCCAAAACCTAAAAAAAAGGAATTTTTATATGAAAAACTTCTTTTGCCCATATCTCCTTAAATATGCGTCCTAGAGCGAAAAGGACTTTAATTCGTGACCACCCCCAAAAAATTGAAAAATTCACCCAAAACCTAAAAAAATTGAAATTTTTATATGAAAAACTTCTTTTGCCCATATCTCCTTAAATATGCGTCCTAGAGCGAAAAGGACTTTAATTCGTGACCACCCCCAAAAAATTGAAAAATTCACCCAAAACCTAAAAAAATTGAAATTTTTATATGAAAAACTTCTTTTGCCCATATCTCCTAAACTAAGCGTCCTAGAGCGAAAAGGACTTTAATTCGTGACAACCCCCAAGAAATTGAAAAATTCACCCAAAACTTAAAAAAATTGAAATTTTTATATGAAAAACTTCTTTTGCCCATATCTCCTTAAATATGCGTCCTAGAGCGAAGAGGACTTTAATTCGTGACCACCCCCAAAAAATTGAAAAATCCACCCAAAACCTAAAAAAATTGAAATTTTTATATGTCCTTAAATATGCGTCCTAGAACGAAAAGGACTTTAATTCGTGACCACCCCCAAAAAATTGAAAAATTCACCCAAAACCTAAAAAAATGAAATTTTTATATGAAAAACTTATTTTGCCCATATCTCCTAAACTAAGCGTCCTAGAGCGAAAAGGACTTTAATTCGTGACCACCCCCAAAAAATTGAAAAATTCTCCCACAACCTAAAATAATTGAAATTTTTATATGAAAAACTTCTTTTGCCCATATCTCCTTAAATATGCGTCCTAGAGCGAAAAGGACTTTAATTCGTGACCACCCCCAAAAAATTGAAAAATTCACCCAAAACCTAAAAAAATTGAAATTTTTATATGAAAAACTTCTTTTGCCCATATCTCCTTAAATATGCGTCCTATAGCGAAAAGGACTTTAATTCGTGACCACCCCAAAAATTGAAAAATTCACCCAACACCTAAAAAAATTGAAATTTTTGTATGAAAAACTTCTTTTGCCCATATCTCCTTAAATATGCGTCCTAGAGCGAAAAGGACTTTAATTCGTGACCACCCCCAAAAAATTGAAAAATTCACCCAAAACCTAAAAAAATTGAAATTTTTATATGAAAAACTTCTTTTGCCCATATCTCCTTAAATATGCGTCCTATAGCGAAAAGGACTTTAATTCGTGACCACCCCTTAAAAATTGAAAAATCCACCCAAAACCTAAAAAAATTGAAATTTTTATATGAAAAACTTCTTTTGCCCATATCTCCTTAAATATGCGTCCTAGAGCGAAAAGGACTTTAATTCGTGACCACCCGCAAAAAATTGAAAAATCCACCCAAAATCTAAAAAAATTGAAATTTTTATATGAAAAACTTCTTTTGCCCATATCTCCTAAACTAAGCGTCCTAGAGCGAAAAGGACTTTAATTCGTGACCACGCCCAAAAAATTGAAAAATCCACCCAAAACCTAAAAAATTGAAATTTTTATATGAAAAACTTCTTTTGCCCATATCTCCTTAAATATGCGTCCTAGAGCGAAAAGGACTTTAATTCGTGACCACCCCCAAAAAATTGAAAAATTCACCCAAAACCTAAAAAATTGAAATTTTTATATGAAAAACTTCTTTTGCCCATATCTCCTAAACTAAGCGTCCTAGAGCGAAAAGGACTTTAATTCGTGACCACCCCCAAAAAATTGAAAAATTCACCCAAAACTTAAAAAAATTGAAATTTTTATATGAAAAACTTCTTTTGCCCATATCTCCTTAAATATGCGTCCTAGAGCGAAAAGGACTTTAATTCGTGACCACCCCCAAAAAATTGAAAAATCCACCCAAAACCTAAAAAAATTGAAATTTTTATATGAAAAACTTCTTTTGCCCATATCTCCTTAAATATGCGTCCTAGAGCGAAAAGGACTTTAATTCGTGACCACCCCAAAAAAATTGAAAAATCCACCCAAAACCTAAAAAAATTGAAATTTTTATATGAAAAACTTCTTTTGCCCATATCTCCTTAAATATGCGTCCTAGAGCGAAAAGGACTTTAATTCGTGACCACCCCAAAAAATTGAAAAATCCACCCAAAACCTAAAAAAATTTAAATTTTTATATGAAAAACTTCTTTTGCCCATATCTCCTTAAATATGCGTCCTAGAGCGAAAAGGACTTTAATTCGTGACCACCCCCAAAAAATTGAAAAATTCATCCAAAACCTAAAAAAAATGAAATTTTTATATGAAAAACTTATTTTGCCCATATCTCCTAAACTAAGCGTCCTAGAGCGAAAAGGACTTTAATTCGTGACCACCCCCAAAAAATTGAAAAATTCACCCAAAACCTAAAATAATTGAAATTTTTATATGAAAAGCTTCTTTTGCCCATATCTCCTTAAATATGCGTCCTAGAGCGAAAAGGACTTTAATTCGTGACCACCCCCAAAAAATTGAAAAATCCACCCAAAACCTAAAAAAATTGAAATTTTTGTATGAAAAACTTCTTTTGCCCATATCTCCTTAAATATGCGTCCTAGAGCGAAAAGGACTTTAATTCGTGACCACCCCCAAAAAATTGAAAAATTCACCCAAAACCTAAAAAAATTGAAATTTTTATATGAAAAACTTCTTTTGCCCATATCTCCTTAAATATGCGTCCTAGAGCGAAAAGGACTTTAATTCGTGACCACCCCCAAAAAATTTAAAAATCCACCCAAAACCTAAAAAAATTGAAATTTTTATACGAAAAACTTCTTTTGCCCATATCTCCTAAACTAAGCGTCCTAGAGCGAAAAGGACTTTAATTCGTGACCACCCCCAAAAAATTGAAAAATTCACCCAAAACCTAAAATAATTGAAATTTTTATATGAAAAACTTCTTTTGCCCATATCTCCTTAAATATGCGTCCTAGAGCGAAAAGGACTTTAATTCGTGACCACCCCCAAAAAATTTAAAAATTCACCCAAAACCTAAAAAAATTGAAATTTTTATATGAAAAACTTCTTTTGCTCATATCTCCTTAAATATGCGTCCTAGAGCGAAAAGGACTTTAATTCGTGACCACCCCCAAAAAATTGAAAAATTCACCCAAAACCTAAAAAAATTGAAATTTTTATATGAAAAACTTCTTTTGCCCATATCTCCTTAAATATGCGTCCTAGAGCGAAAAGGACTTTAATTCGTGACCACCCCAAAAAATTGAAAAATCCACCCAAAACCTAAAAAAATTTAAATTTTTATATGAAAAACTTCTTTTGCCCATATCTCCTTAAATATGCGTCCTAGAGCGAAAAGGACTTTAATTCGTGACCACCCCCAAAAAATTGAAAAATTCATCCAAAACCTAAAAAAAATGAAATTTTTATATGAAAAACTTTTTTGCCCATATCTCCTAAACTAAGCGTCCTAGAGCGAAAAGGACTTTAATTCGTGACCACCCCCAAAAAATTTAAAAATCCACCCAAAACCTAAAAAAATTTAAATTTTTATACGAAAATCTTCTTTTGCCCATATCTCCTAAACTAAGCGTCCTAGAGCGAAAAGGACTTTAATTCGTGACCACCCCCAAAAAATTGAAAAATTCACCCAAAACCTAAAATAATTGAAATTTTTATATGAAAAACTTCTTTTGCCCATATCTCCTTAAATATGCGTCCTAGAGCGAAAAGGACTTTAATTCGTGACCACCCCCAAAAAATTGAAAAATTCACCCAAAACCTAAAAAAATTGAAATTTTTATATGAAAAACTTCTTTTGCCCATATCTCCTTAAATATGCGTCCTAGAGCGAAAAGGACTTTAATTCGTGACCACCCCCAAAAAATTGAAAAATTCACCCAAAACCTAAAAAAATTGAAATTTTTATATGAAAAACTTCTTTTGCCCATATCTCCTAAACTAAGCGTCCTAGAGCGAAAAGGACTTTAATTCGTGACAACCCCCAAGAAATTGAAAAATTCACCCAAAACTTAAAAAAATTGAAATTTTTATATGAAAAACTTCTTTTGCTCATATCTCCTTAAATATGCGTCCTAGAGCGAAAAGGACTTTAATTCGTAACCACCCCCAAAAAATTGAAAAATTCACCCAAAACCTAAAAAAATTGAAATTTTTATATGAAAAACTTCTTTTGCCAATATCTACCAAACTAAGCGGCCTAGAGCGAAAAGGACTTTAATTCGTGACCACCCCCAAAAAATTGAAAAATTCACCCAAAACTTAAAAAACTTGAAATTTTTATATGAAAAACTTCTTTTTCCCATATCTCCTTAAATATGCGTCCTAGAGCGAAAAGGTTTTTAATTCGTGACCACCCCCAAAAAATTGAAAAATCCACCCAAAAACTAAAAAAATTGAAATTTTTATATGAAAAACTTCTGTTGCCCATATCTCCTTAAATATGCGTCCTAGAGCGAAAAGGACTTTAATTCGTGACCACCCCAAAAAAATTGAAAAATCCACCCAAAACCTAAAAAAATTGAAATTTGTATATGAAAAACTTCTTTTGCCCATATCTCCTTAAATATGCGTCCTAGAGCGAAAAGGACTTTAATTCGTGACCACCCCCAAAAAATTGAAAAATTCACCCAAAACCTAAAAAAATGAAATTTTTATATGAAAAACTTCTTTTGCCCATATCTCCTAAACTAAGCGTCCTAGAGCGAAAAGGACTTTAATTCGTGACCACCCCCAAAAAATTGAAAAATCCACCCAAAACCCAAAAAAAATTTAAATTTTTATATGAAAAACTTCTTTTGCCCATATCTCCTTAAATATGCGTCCTAGAGCGAAAAAGACTTTAATTCGTGACCACCCTAAAAAATTGAAAAATCCACCCAAAACCTAAAAAAATTGAAATTTTTATATGAAAAACTTCTTTTGCCCATATCTCCTTAAATATGCGTCCTAGAGCGAAAAGGACTTTAATTCGTGACCACCCCCAAAAAATTGAAAAATTCACCCAAAACCTAAAAAAAATGAAATTTTTATATGAAAAACTTCTTTTGCCCATATCTCCTAAACTAAGCGTCCTAGAGCGAAAAGGACTTTAATTCGTGACCACCCCCAAAAAATTGAAAAATTCATTTTCATTTTTCCATTCATTCATTCATTCATTCATTCATTCATTTTTTCATTTTTTAATTGAAATTTTTATATGAAAAACTTCTTCATTCATTTTTTCATTTTTTAATTGAAATTTTTATATGAAAAACTTCTTTTGCCCATATCTCCTTAAATATGCGCCCTAGAGCGAAAAGGACTTTAATTCGTGACCACCCCCAAAAAATTGAAAAATCCACCAAAAACGTAAAAAAATTTAAATTTTTATATGAAAAACTTCTTTTGCCCATATCTCCTTAAATATGCGTCCTAGAGCGAAAAGGACTTTAATTCGTGACAACCCCCAAAAAATTGAAAAATTCACCCAAAACTTAAAAAAATTGAAATTTTTATATGAAAAACTTCTTTTGCCCATATCTCCTTAAATATGCGTCCTAGAGCGAAAAGGACTTTAATTCGTGACCACCCCCAAAAAATTGAAAAATCCACCCAAAACCTAAAAAAATTTAAATTTTTATATGAAAAACTTCTTTTGCCCATATCTCCTTAAATATGCGTCCTAGAGCGAAAAGGACTTTAATTCGTGACCACCCCCAAAAAATTGAAAAATCCACCCAAAACCTAAAATAATTGAAATTTTTATATGAAAAACTTCTTTTGCCCATATCTCCTTAAATATGCGTCCTAGAGCGAAAAGGACTTTAATTCGTGACCACCCCCAAAAAATTGAAAAATTCACCCAAAACCTAAAAAAAGTGAAATTTTTATATGAAAAACTTCTTTTGCCCATATCTCCTTAAATATGCGTCCTAGAGCGAAAAGGACTTTAATTCGTGACCACCCCCAAAAAATTGAAAATCCACCCAAAACCTAAAAAAATTGAAATTTTTATACGAAAAACTTCTTTTGCCCATATCTCCTAAACTAAGCGTCCTAAAGCGAAAAGGACTTTAATTCGTGACCACCCCCAAAAAATTGAAAAATCCACCCAAAACCTAAAAAAATTGAAATTTTTATATGAAAAACTTATTTTGCCCATATCTCCTTAAATATGCGTCCTAGAGCGAAAAGGACTTTAATTCGTGACCACCCCCAAAAAATTGAAAAATCCACCCAAAACCTAAAAAAATTTAAATTTTTATATGAAAAACTTCTTTTGCCCATATCTCCTTAAATATGCGTCCTAGAGCGAAAAGGACTTTAATTCGTGACCACCCCAAAAAAATTGAAAAATCCACCCAAAACCTAAAAAAATTGAAATTTTTATATGAAAAACTTCTTTTGCCCATATCTCCTAAACTAAGCGTCCTAGAGCGAAAAGGACTTTAATTCGTGACCACGCCCAAAAAATTGAAAAATCCACCCAAAACCTAAAAAATTGAAATTTTTATATGAAAAACTTCTTTTGCCCATATCTCGTTAAATATGCGTCCTAGAGCGAAAAGGACTTTAATTCGTGACCACCCCCAAAAAATTGAAAAATTCACCCAAAACCTAAAAAAATTGAAATTTTTTTATGAAAAACTTCTTTTGCCCATATCTCCTAAACTAAGCGTCCTAGAGCGAAAAGGACTTTAATTCGTGACCACCACCAAAAAATTGAAAAATTCACCCAAAACCTAAAAAAATTGAAATTTTTATATGAAAAACTTCTTTTGCCCATATCTCCTTAAATATGCGTCCTAGAGCGAAAAGGACTTTAGTTCGTGACCACCCCAAAAAATTGAAAAATCCACCTAAAACCTAAAAAAAATGAAATTTTTATATGAAAAACTTCTTTTGCCTATATCTCCTTAAATATGCGTCCTAGAGCGAAAAGGACTTTAATTCGTGACCACCCCCAAAAAATTGAAAAAATCACCCAAAACCTAAAAAAAATGAAATTTTTATATGAAAAACTTCTTTTGCCCATATCTCCTAAACTAAGCGTCCTAGAGCGAAAAGGACTTTAATTCGTGACCACCCCCAAAAAATTGAAAAATTCACCCAAAACCTAAAATAATTGAAATTTTTATATGAAAAACTTCTTTTGCCCATATCTCCTTAAATATGCGTCCTAGAGCGAAAAGGTCTTTAATTCGTGACCACCCCAAAAAATTGAAAAATCCACCCAAAACCTAAAAAATTGAAATTTTTGTATGAAAAACTTCTTTTGCCCATATCTCCTAAATATGCGTCCTAGAGCGAAAAGGACTTTAATTCGTGACCACCCCCAAAAAATTGAAAAATTCACCCAAAACCTAAAAAATTGAAATTTTTATATGAAAAATTCTTTTGCCCATATCTCCTTAAATATGCGTCCTAGAGCGAAAAGGACTTTAATTCGTGACCACCCCCAAAAAATTGAAAAATCCACCCAAAACCTAAAAAAATTGAAATTTTTATACGAAAAACTTCTTTTGCCCATATCTCCTAAACTAAGCGTCCTAAAGCGAAAAGGACTTTAATTCGTGACCACCCCCAAAAAATTGAAAAATTCACCCAAAACCTAAAAAAATTGAAATTTGAAAAACTTCTTTTGCCCATATCTCCTTAAATATGCGTCCTAGAGCGAAAAGGACTTTAATTCGTGACCACCCCCAAAAAATTGAAAAATCCACCAAAAACGTAAAAAAATTGAAATTTTTATATGAAAAACTTCTTTTGCCCATATCTCCTTAAATATGCGTCCTAGAGCGAAAAGGACTTTAATTCGTGACCACCCGCAAAAAATTGAAAAATCCACCCAAAACCTAAAAAAATTGAAATTTTTATATGAAAAACTTCTTTTGCCCATATCTCCTAAACTAAGCGTCCTAGAGCGAAAAGGACTTTAATTCGTGACCACGCCCAAAAAATTGAAAAATCCACCCAAAACCTAAAAAATTGAAATTTTTATATGAAAAACTTCTTTTGCCCATATCTCCTTAAATATGCGTCCTAGAGCGAAAAGGACTTTAATTCGTGACCACCCCCAAAAAATTGAAAAATTCACCCAAAACCTAAAAAATTGAAATTTTTATATGAAAAACTTCTTTTGCCCACATCTCCTAAACTAAGCGTCCTAGAGCGAAAAAGACTTTAATTCGTGACCACCCCCAAAAAATTGAAAAATTCACCCAAAACTTAAAAAAATTTAAATTTTTATATGAAAAACTTCTTTTGCCCATATCTCCTTAAATATGCGTCCTAGAGCGAAAAGGACTTTAATTCGTGACCACCCCCAAAAAATTGAAAAATCCACCCAAAACCTAAAAAAATTGAAATTTTTATATGAAAAACTTCTTTTGCCCATATCTCCTTAAATATGCGTCCTAGAGCGAAAAGGACTTTAATTCGTGACCACCCCAAAAAAAATTGAAAAATCCACCCAAAACCTAAAAAAATTGAAATTTTTATATGAAAAACTTCTTTTGCCCATATCTCCTTAAATATGCGTCCTAGAGCGAAAAGGACTTTAATTCGTGACCACCCCGAAAAATTGAAAAATTCTCCCAAAACCTAAAAAAATTGAAATTTTTATATGTCCTTAAATATGCGTCCTAGAGCGAAAAGGACTTTAATTCGTGACCACCCCCAAAAAATTGAAAAATCCACCCAAAACCTAAAAAAATTGAAATTTTTATATGAAAAACTTCTTTTGCCCATATCTCCTTAAATATGCGTCCTAGAGCGAAAAGGACTTTAATTCGTGACCACCCCCAAAAAATTGAAAAATCCACCCAAAACCTAAAAAAATTGAAATTTTTATATGAAAAACTTCTTTTGCCCATATCTCCTTAAATATGCGTCCTAGAGCGAAAAGGACTTTAATTCGTGACCACCCCCAAAAAATTGAAAAATTCACCCAAAACCTAAAAAATTGAAATTTTTATATGAAAAACTTCTTTTGCCCACATCTCCTAAACTAAGCGTCCTAGAGCGAAAAAGACTTTAATTCGTGACCACCCCCAAAAAATTGAAAAATTCACCCAAAACTTAAAAAAATTTAAATTTTTATATGAAAAACTTCTTTTGCCCATATCTCCTTAAATATGCGTCCTAGAGCGAAAAGGACTTTAATTCGTGACCACCCCCAAAAAATTGAAAAATCCACCCAAAACCTAAAAAAATTGAAATTTTTATATGAAAAACTTCTTTTGCCCATATCTCCTTAAATATGCGTCCTAGAGCGAAAAGGACTTTAATTCGTGACCACCCCAAAAAAAATTGAAAAATCCACCCAAAACCTAAAAAAATTGAAATTTTTATACGAAAAACTTCTTTTGCCCATATCTCCTAAACTAAGCGTCCTAAAGCGAAAAGGACTTTAATTCGTGACCACCCCCAAAAAATTGAAAAATTCACCCAAAACCTAAAAAAATTGAAATTTGAAAAACTTCTTTTGCCCATATCTCCTTAAATATGCGTCCTAGAGCGAAAAGGACTTTAATTCGTGACCACCCCCAAAAAATTGAAAAATCCACCCAAAACCTAAAAAAATTGAAATTTTTATATGAAAAACTTCTTTTGCCCATATCTCCTTAAATATGCGTCCTAGAGCGAAAAGGACTTTAATTCGTGACCACCCCAAAAAAAATTGAAAAATCCACCCAAAACCTAAAAAAATTGAAATTTTTATATGAAAAACTTCTTTTGCCCATATCTCCTTAAATATGCGTCCTAGAGCGAAAAGGACTTTAATTCGTGACCACCCCCAAAAAATTGAAAAATCCACCCAAAACCTAAAAAAATTGAAATTTTTATATGAAAAACTTCTTTTGCCCATATCTCCTTAAATATGCGTCCTAGAGCGAAAAGGACTTTAATTCGTGACCACCCCAAAAAAAATTGAAAAATCCACCCAAAACCTAAAAAAATTGAAATTTTTATATGAAAAACTTCTTTTGCCCATATCTCCTTAAATATGCGTCCTAGAGCGAAAAGGACTTTAATTCGTGACCACCCCAAAAAAAATTGAAAAATCTACCCAAAACCTAAAAAAATTGAAATTTTTATATGAAAAACTTCTTTTGCCCATATCTCCTTAAATATGCGTCCTAGAGCGAAAAGGACTTTAATTCGTGACCACCCCAAAAAAAATTGAAAAATCCACCCAAAACCTAAAAAAATTGAAATTTTTATATGAAAAACTTCTTTTGCCCATATCTCCTTAAATATGCGTCCTAGAGCGAAAAGGACTTTAATTCGTGACCACCCCCAAAAAATTGAAAAATTCACCCAAAACCTAAAAAAATGAAATTTTTATATGAAAAACTTATTTTGCCCATATCTCCTAAACTAAGCGTCCTAGAGCGAAAAGGACTTTAATTCGTGACCACCCCCAAAAAATTGAAAAATTCTCCCAAAACCTAAAATAATTGAAATTTTTATATGAAAAACTTATTTTGCCCATATCTCCTTAAATATGCGTCCTAGAGCGAAAAGGACTTTAATTCGTGACCACCCCCAAAAAATTGAAAAATTCACCCAAAACCTAAAAAAATTGAAATTTTTATATGAAAAACTTCTTTTGCCCATATCTCCTTAAATATGCGTCCTATAGCGAAAAGGACTTTAATTCGTGACCACCCCAAAAATTGAAAAATCCACCCAAAACCTAAAAAAATTGAAATTTTTGTATGAAAAACTTCTTTTGCCCATATCTCCTTAAATATGCGTCCTAGAGCGAAAAGGACTTTAATTCGTGACCACCCCCAAAAAATTGAAAAATTCACCCAAAACCTAAAAAAATTGAAATTTTTATATGAAAAACTTCTTTTGTCCATATCTCCTTAAATATGCGTCCTATAGCGAAAAGGACTTTAATTCGTGACCACCCCCAAAAAATTGAAAAATCCACCCAAAACCTAAAAAAATTGAAATTTTTATACGAAAATCTTCTTTTGCCCATATCTCCTAAACTAAGCGTCCTAGAGCGAAAAGGACTTTAATTCGTGACCACCCCCTAAAAATTGAAAAATCCACCCAAAACCTAAAAAAATTGAAATTTTTATATGAAAAACTTCTTTTGCCCATATCTCCTTAAATATGCGTCCTAGAGCGAAAAGGACTTTAATTCGTGACCACCCCCAAAAAATTGAAAAATCCACCAAAAACGTAAAAAAATTGAAATTTTTATATGAAAAACTTCTTTTGCCCATATCTCCTTAAATATGCGTCCTAGAGCGAAAAGGACTTTAATTTGTGACCACCCGCAAAAAATTGAAAAATCCACCCAAAATCTAAAAAAATTGAAATTTTTATATGAAAAACTTCTTTTGCCCATATCTCCTAAACTAAGCGTCCTAGAGCGAAAAGGACTTTAATTCGTGACCACGCCCAAAAAATTGAAAAATCCACCCAAAACCTAAAAAATTGAAATTTTTATATGAAAAACTTCTTTTGCCCATATCTCCTTAAATATGCGTCCTAGAGCGAAAAGGACTTTAATTCGTGACCACCCCCAAAAAATTGAAAAATTCACCCAAAACCTAAAAAATTGAAATTTTTATATGAAAAACTTCTTTTGCCCATATCTCCTAAACTAAGCGTCCTAGAGCGAAAAGGACTTTAATTCGTGACCACCCCCAAAAAATTGAAAAATTCACCCAAAACTTAAAAAAATTGAAATTTTTATATGAAAAACTTCTTTTGCCCATATCTCCTTAAATATGCGTCCTAGAGCGAAAAGGACTTTAATTCGTGACCACCCCAAAAAAATTGAAAAATCCACCCAAAACCTAAAAAAATTGAAATTTGTATATGAAAAACTTCTTTTGCCCATATCTCCTTAAATATGCGTCCTAGAGCGAAAAGGACTTTAATTCGTGACCACCCCAAAAAAATTGAAAAATCCACCCAAAACCTAAAAAAATTGAAATTTTTATATGAAAAACTTCTTTTGCCCATATCTCCTTAAATATGCGTCCTAGAGCGAAAAGGACTTTAATTCGTGACCACCCCAAAAAATTGAAAAATCCACCCAAAACCTAAAAAAATTAAAATTTTTATATGAAAAACTTCTTTTGCCCATATCTCCTTAAATATGCGTCCTAGAGCGAAAAGGACTTTAATTCGTGACCACCCCCAAAAAATTGAAAAATTCATCCAAAACCTAAAAAAAATGAAATTTTTATATGAAAAACTTATTTTGCCCATATCTCCTAAACTAAGCGTCCTAGAGCGAAAAGGACTTTAATTCGTGACCACCCCCAAAAAATTGAAAAATTCACCCAAAACCTAAAATAATTGAAATTTTTATATGAAAAGCTTCTTTTGCCCATATCTCCTTAAATATGCGTCCTAGAGCGAAAAGGACTTTAATTCGTGACCACCCCCAAAAAATTGAAAAATCCACCCAAAACCTAAAAAAATTGAAATTTTTGTATGAAAAACTTCTTTTGCCCATATCTCCTTAAATATGCGTCCTAGAGCGAAAAGGACTTTAATTCGTGACCACCCCCAAAAAATTGAAAAATTCACCCAAAACCTAAAAAAATTGAAATTTTTATATGAAAAACTTCTTTTGCCCATATCTCCTTAAATATGCGTCCTAGAGCGAAAAGGACTTTAATTCGTGACCACCCCCAAAAAATTTAAAAATCCACCCAAAACCTAAAAAAATTGAAATTTTTATACGAAAAACTTCTTTTGCCCATATCTCCTAAACTAAGCGTCCTAGAGCGAAAAGGACTTTAATTCGTGACCACCCCCAAAAAATTGAAAAATTCACCCAAAACCTAAAATAATTGAAATTTTTATATGAAAAACTTCTTTTGCCCATATCTCCTTAAATATGCGTCCTAGAGCGAAAAGGACTTTAATTCGTGACCACCCCCAAAAAATTGAAAAATTCACCCAAAACCTAAAAAAATTGAAATTTTTATATGAAAAACTTCTTTTGCTCATATCTCCTTAAATATGCGTCCTAGAGCGAAAAGGACTTTAATTCGTGACCACCCCCAAAAAATTGAAAAATTCACCCAAAACCTAAAAAAATTGAAATTTTTATATGAAAAACTTCTTTTGCCCATATCTCCTTAAATATGCGTCCTAGAGCGAAAAGGACTTTAATTCGTGACCACCCCCAAAAAATTGAAAAATCCACCCAAAACCTAAAAAAATTTAAAGTTTTATATGAAAAACTTATTTTGCCCATATCTCCTAAACCAAGCGTCCTAGAGCGAAAAGGACTTTAATTCGTGACCACCCCCTAAAAATTGAAAAATCCACCCAAAACCTAAAAAAATTGAAATTTTTATATGAAAAACTTCTTTTGCCCATATCTCCTTAAATATGCGTCCTAGAGCGAAAAGGACTTTAATTCGTGACCACCCCCAAAAAATTGAAAAATCCACCAAAAACGTAAAAAAATTGAAATTTTTATATGAAAAACTTCTTTTGCCCATATCTCCTTAAATATGCGTCCTAGAGCGAAAAGGACTTTAATTTGTGACCACCCGCAAAAAATTGAAAAATCCACCCAAAATCTAAAAAAATTGAAATTTTTATATGAAAAACTTCTTTTGCCCATATCTCCTAAACTAAGCGTCCTAGAGCGAAAAGGACTTTAATTCGTGACCACGCCCAAAAAATTGAAAAATCCACCCAAAACCTAAAAAATTGAAATTTTTATATGAAAAACTTCTTTTGCCCATATCTCCTTAAATATGCGTCCTAGAGCGAAAAGGACTTTAATTCGTGACCACCCCCAAAAAATTGAAAAATTCACCCAAAACCTAAAAAATTTAAATTTTTATATGAAAAACTTCTTTTGCCCATATCTCCTAAACTAAGCGTCCTAGAGCGAAAAGGACTTTAATTCGTGACCACCCCCAAAAAATTGAAAAATTCACCCAAAACTTAAAAAAATTGAAATTTTTATATGAAAAACTTCTTTTGCCCATATCTCCTTAAATATGCGTCCTAGAGCGAAAAGGACTTTAATTCGTGACCACCCCCAAAAAATTGAAAAATCCACCCAAAACCTAAAAAAATTGAAAATTTTATATGAAAAACTTCTTTTGCCCATATCTCCTTAAATATGCGTCCTAGAGCGAAAAGGACTTTAATTCGTGACCACCCCAAAAAAATTGAAAAATCCACCCAAAACCTAAAAAAATTGAAATTTTTATATGAAAAACTTCTTTTGCCCATATCTCCTTAAATATGCGTCCTAGAGCGAAAAGGACTTTAATTCGTGACCACCCCAAAAAATTGAAAAATCCACCCAAAACCTAAAAAAATTTAAATTTTTATATGAAAAACTTCTTTTGCCCATATCTCCTTAAATATGCGTCCTAGAGCGAAAAGGACTTTAATTCGTGACCACCCCCAAAAAATTGAAAAATTCATCCAAAACCTAAAAAAAATGAAATTTTTATATGAAAAACTTCTTTTGCCCATATCTCCTTAAATATGCGTCCTAGAGCGAAAAGGACTTTAATTCGTGACCACCCCCAAAAAATTGAAAAATTCACCCAAAACCTAAAATAATTGAAATTTTTATATGAAAAGCTTCTTTTGCCCATATCTCCTTAAATATGCGTCCTAGAGCGAAAAGGACTTTAATTCGTGACCACCCCCAAAAAATTGAAAAATCCACCCAAAACCTAAAAAAATTGAAATTTTTGTATGAAAAACTTCTTTTGCCCATATCTCCTTAAATATGCGTCCTAGAGCGAAAAGGACTTTAATTCGTGACCACCCCCAAAAAATTGAAAAATTCACCCAAAACCTAAAAAAATTGAAATTTTTATATGAAAAACTTCTTTTGCCCATATCTCCTTAAATATGCGTCCTAGAGCGAAAAGGACTTTAATTCGTGACCACCCCCAAAAAATTTAAAAATCCACCCAAAACCTAAAAAAATTGAAATTTTTATACGAAAAACTTCTTTTGCCCATATCTCCTAAACTAAGCGTCCTAGAGCGAAAAGGACTTTAATTCGTGACCACCCCCAAAAAATTGAAAAATTCACCCAAAACCTAAAAAAATTGAAATTTTTATATGAAAAACTTCTTTTGCTCATATCTCCTTAAATATGCGTCCTAGAGCGAAAAGGACTTTAATTCGTGACCACCCCCAAAAAATTGAAAAATTCACCCAAAACCTAAAAAAATTGAAATTTTTATATGAAAAACTTCTTTTGCCCATATCTCCTTAAATATGCGTCCTAGAGCGAAAAGGACTTTAATTCGTGACCACCCCAAAAAATTGAAAAATCCACCCAAAACCTAAAAAAATTTAAATTTTTATATGAAAAACTTCTTTTGCCCATATCTCCTTAAATATGCGTCCTAGAGCGAAAAGGACTTTAATTCGTGACCACCCCCAAAAAATTGAAAAATTCATCCAAAACCTAAAAAAAATGAAATTTTTATATGAAAAACTTATTTTGCCCATATCTCCTAAACTAAGCGTCCTAGAGCGAAAAGGACTTTAATTCGTGACCACCCCCAAAAAATTGAAAAATTCACCCAAAACCTAAAATAATTGAAATTTTTATATGAAAAGCTTCTTTTGCCCATATCTCCTTAAATATGCGTCCTAGAGCGAAAAGGACTTTAATTCGTGACCACCCCCAAAAAATTGAAAAATCCACCCAAAACCTAAAAAAATTGAAATTTTTGTATGAAAAACTTCTTTTGCCCATATCTCCTTAAATATGCGTCCTAGAGCGAAAAGGACTTTAATTCGTGACCACCCCCAAAAAATTGAAAAATTCACCCAAAACCTAAAAAAATTGAAATTTTTATATGAAAAACTTCTTTTGCCCATATCTCCTTAAATATGCGTCCTAGAGCGAAAAGGACTTTAATTCGTGACCACCCCCAAAAAATTTAAAAATCCACCCAAAACCTAAAAAAATTGAAATTTTTATATGAAAAACTTCTTTTGCCCATATCTCCTTAAATATGCGTCCTAGAGCGAAAAGGACTTTAATTCGTGACCACCCCCAAAAAATTGAAAAATTCACCCAAAACCTAAAAAAATTGAAATTTTTATATGAAAAACTTCTTTTGCTCATATCTCCTTAAATATGCGTCCTAGAGCGAAAAGGACTTTAATTCGTGACCACCCCCAAAAAATTGAAAAATTCACCCAAAACCTAAAAAAATTGAAATTTTTATATGAAAAACTTCTTTTGCCCATATCTCCTTAAATATGCGTCCTAGAGCGAAAAGGACTTTAATTCGTGACCACCCCAAAAAATTGAAAAATCCACCCAAAACCTAAAAAAATTTAAATTTTTATATGAAAAACTTCTTTTGCCCATATCTCCTTAAATATGCGTCCTAGAGCGAAAAGGACTTTAATTCGTGACCACCCCCAAAAAATTGAAAAATTCATCCAAAACCTAAAAAAAATGAAATTTTTATATGAAAAACTTATTTTGCCCATATCTCCTAAACTAAGCGTCCTAGAGCGAAAAGGACTTTAATTCGTGACCACCCCCAAAAAATTGAAAAATTCACCCAAAACCTAAAATAATTGAAATTTTTATATGAAAAGCTTCTTTTGCCCATATCTCCTTAAATATGCGTCCTAGAGCGAAAAGGACTTTAATTCGTGACCACCCCCAAAAAATTGAAAAATCCACCCAAAACCTAAAAAAATTGAAATTTTTGTATGAAAAACTTCTTTTGCCCATATCTCCTTAAATATGCGTCCTAGAGCGAAAAGGACTTTAATTCGTGACCACCCCCAAAAAATTGAAAAATTCACCCAAAACCTAAAAAAATTGAAATTTTTATATGAAAAACTTCTTTTGCCCATATCTCCTTAAATATGCGTCCTAGAGCGAAAAGGACTTTAATTCGTGACCACCCCCAAAAAATTTAAAAATCCACACAAAACCTAAAAAAATTGAAATTTTTATACGAAAAACTTCTTTTGCCCATATCTCCTAAACTAAGCGTCCTAGAGCGAAAAGGACTTTAATTCGTGACCACCCCCAAAAAATTGAAAAATTCACCCAAAACCTAAAATAATTGAAATTTTTATATGAAAAACTTCTTTTGCCCATATCTCCTTAAATATGCGTCCTAGAGCGAAAAGGACTTTAATTCGTGACCACCCCCAAAAAATTGAAAAATTCACCCAAAACCTAAAAAAATTGAAATTTTTATATGAAAAACTTCTTTTGCTCATATCTCCTTAAATATGCGTCCTAGAGCGAAAAGGACTTTAATTCGTGACCACCCCCAAAAAATTGAAAAATTCACCCAAAACCTAAAAAAATTGAAATTTTTATATGAAAAACTTCTTTTGCCCATATCTCCTAAACTAAGCGTCCTAGAGCGAAAAGGACTTTAATTCGTGACCACCCCCAAAAAATTGACAAATTCACCCAAAACTTAAAAAACTTGAAATTTTTATATGAAAAACTTCTTTTGCCCATATCTCCTTAAATATGCGTCCTAGAGCGAAAAGGTTTTTAATTCGTGACCACCCCCAAAAAATTGAAAAATCCACCCAAAAACTAAAAGAATTGAAATTTTTATATGAAAAACTTCTGTTGCCCATATCTCCTTAAATATGCGTCCTAGAGCGAAAAGGACTTTAATTCGTGACCACCCCAAAAAAATTGAAAAATCCACCCAAAACCTAAAAAAATTGAAATTTGTATATGAAAAACTTCTTTTGCCCATATCTCCTTAAATATGCGTCCTAGAGCGAAAAGGACTTTAATTCGTGACCACCCCCAAAAAATTGAAAAATTCACCCAAAACCTAAAAAAATGAAATTTTTATATGAAAAACTTCTTTTGCCCATATCTCCTAAACTAAGCGTCCTAGAGCGAAAAGGACTTTAATTCGTGACCACCCCCAAAAAATTGAAAAATCCACCCAAAACCCAAAAAAAATTTAAATTTTTATATGAAAAACTTCTTTTGCCCATATCTCCTTAAATATGCGTCCTAGAGCGAAAAAGACTTTAATTCGTGACCACCCTAAAAAATTGAAAAATCCACCCAAAACCTAAAAAAATTGAAATTTTTATATGAAAAACTTCTTTTGCCCATATCTCCTTAAATATGCGTCCTAGAGCGAAAAGGACTTTAATTCGTGACCACCCCCAAAAAATTGAAAAATTCACCCAAAACCTAAAAAAATGAAATTTTTATATGAAAAACTTCTTTTGCCCATATCTCCTAAACTAAGCGTCCTAGAGCGAAAAGGACTTTAATTCGTGACCACCCCCAAAAAATTGAAAAATTCATTTTCATTTTTCCATTCATTCATTCATTCATTTTTTCATTTTTTAATTGAAATTTTTATATGAAAAACTTCTTCATTCATTTTTTCATTTTTTAATTGAAATTTTTATATGAAAAACTTCTTTTGCCCATATCTCCTTAAATATGCGTCCTAGAGCGAAAAAGACTTTAATTCGTGACCACCCCAAAAAATTGAAAAATCCACCCAAAACCTAAAAAAAATGAAATTTTTGTATGAAAAACTTCTTTTGCCCATATCTCCTTAAATATGCGTCCTAGAGCGAAAAGGACTTTAATTCGTGACCACCCCCAAAAAATTGAAAAATTCACCCAAAACCTAAAAAAATTGAAATTTTTATATGAAAAACTTCTTTTGCCCATATCTCCTAAACTAAGCGTCCTAGAGCGAAAAGGACTTTAATTCGTGACCACCCCCAAAAAATTGAAAAATTCACCCAAAACTTCAAAAAAGTTGACCACCCCCAAAAAATTGAAAAATCCACCCAAAACCTAAAAAAATTGAAATTTTAATATGAAAAATTTCTTTTGCCCATATCTCCTTAAATATGCGTCCTAGAGCGAAAAGGACTTTAATTCGTGACCACCCCAAAAAAATTGAAAAATCCACCCAAAACCTAAAAAAATTGAAATTTGTATATGAAAAACTTCTTTTGCCCATATCTCCTTAAATATGCGTCCTAGAGCGAAAAGGACTTTAATTCGTGACCACCCCCAAAAAATTGAAAAATTCACCCAAAATCTAAAAAAAATGAAATTTTTATATGAAAAATTTCTTTTGCCCATATCTCCTTAAATATGCGTCCTAGAGCGAAAAGGACTTTAATTCGTGACCACCCCCAAAAAATTGAAAAATCCACCCAAAACCTAAAAAAATTGAAATTTTTATATGAATAATTTCTTTTGCCCATATCTCCTTAAATATGCGTCCTAGAGCGAAAAGGACTTTAATTCGTGACCACCCCAAAAAAATTGAAAAATCCACCCAAAACCTAAAAAAATTGAAATTTTTATATGAAAAACTTCTTTTGCCCATATCTCCTTAAATATGCGTCCTAGAGCGAAAAGGACTTTAGCTCGTGACCACCCCAAAAAATTGAAAAATCCACCTAAAACCTAAAAAAATTGAAATTTTTATATGAAAAACTTCTTTTGCCTATATCTCCTTAAATATGCGTCCTAGAGCGAAAAGGACTTTAATTCGTGACCACCCCCAAAAAATTGAAAAATTCACCCAAAACCTAAAAAAAATGAAATTTTTATATGAAAAACTTCTTTTGCCCATATCTCCTAAACTAAGCGTCCTAGAGCGAAAAGGACTTTAATTCGTGACCACCCCCAAAAAATTGAAAAATTCACCCAAAACCTAAAATAATTGAAATTTTTATATGAAAAACTTCTTTTGCCCATATCTCCTTAAATATGCGTCCTAGAGCGAAAAGGACTTTAATTCGTGACCACCCCAAAAAATTGAAAAATCCACCCAAAACCTAAAAAATTGAAATTTTTGTATGAAAAACTTCTTTTGCCCATATCTCCTTAAATATGCGTCCTAGAGCGAAAAGGACTTTAATTCGTGACCACCCCCAAAAAATTGAAAAATTCACCCAAAACCTAAAAAAATTTTAATTTTTATATGAAAAATTCTTTTGCCCATATCTCCTTAAATATGCGCCCTAGAGCGAAAAGGACTTTAATTCGTGACCACCCCCAAAAAATTGAAAAATTCACCCAAAACCTAAAAAAATTGAAATTTTTATATGAAAAACTTCTTTTGCCCATATCTCCTAAACTAAGCGTCCTAGAGCGAAAAGGACTTTAATTCGTGACCACCCCCAAAAAATTGAAAAATTCACCCAAAACCTAAAATAATTGAAATTTTTATATGAAAAACTTCTTTTGCCCATATCTCCTTAAATATGCGTCCTAGAGCGAAAAGGACTTTAATTCGTGACCACCCCCAAAAAATTGAAAAATTCACCCAAAACCTAAAAAAATTGAAATTTTTATATGAAAAACTTCTTTTGCTCATATCTCCTTAAATATGCGTCCTAGAGCGAAAAGGACTTTAATTCGTGACCACCCCCAAAAAATTGAAAAATTCACCCAAAACCTAAAAAAATTGAAATTTTTATATGAAAAACTTCTTTTGCCCATATCTCCTAAACTAAGCGTCCTAGAGCGAAAAGGACTTTAATTCGTGACCACCCCAAAAAAATTGAAAAATTCACCCAAAACTTAAAAAACTTGAAATTTTTATATGAAAAACTTCTTTTGCCCATATCTCCTTAAATATGCGTCCTAGAGCGAAAAGGTTTTTAATTCGTGACCACCCCAAAAAAATTGAAAAATCCACCCAAAACCTAAAAAAATTGAAATTTGTATATGAAAAACTTCTTTTGCCCATATCTCCTTAAATAT
The DNA here is from genome assembly GCF_050003625.1 of Haematobia irritans. Taxonomy (NCBI): domain Eukaryota; kingdom Metazoa; phylum Arthropoda; class Insecta; order Diptera; family Muscidae; genus Haematobia; species Haematobia irritans. The sequence continues at coordinate 149,377,157 of NC_134397.1, read as the reverse complement.
GCGTCCTAGAGCGAAAAGGACTTTAATTCGTGACCACCCCCAAAAAATTGAAAAATTCACCCAAAACCTAAAAAAATGAAATTTTTATATGAAAAACTTCTTTTGCCCATATCTCCTAAACTAAGCGTCCTAGAGCGAAAAGGACTTTAATTCGTGACCACCCCCAAAAAATTGAAAAATCCACCCAAAACCCAAAAAAAATTTAAATTTTTATATGAAAAACTTCTTTTGCCCATATCTCCTTAAATATGCGTCCTAGAGCGAAAAAGACTTTAATTCGTGACCACCCTAAAAAATTGAAAAATCCACCCAAAACCTAAAAAAATTGAAATTTTTATATGAAAAACTTCTTTTGCCCATATCTCCTTAAATATGCGTCCTAGAGCGAAAAGGACTTTAATTCGTGACCACCCCCAAAAAATTGAAAAATTCACCCAAAACCTAAAAAAATGAAATTTTTATATGAAAAACTTCTTTTGCCCATATCTCCTAAACTAAGCGTCCTAGAGCGAAAAGGACTTTAATTCGTGACCACCCCCAAAAAATTGAAAAATTCATTTTCATTTTTCCATTCATTCATTCATTCATTTTTTCATTTTTTAATTGAAATTTTTATATGAAAAACTTCTTCATTCATTTTTTCATTTTTTAATTGAAATTTTTATATGAAAAACTTCTTTTGCCCATATCTCCTTAAATATGCGTCCTAGAGCGAAAAAGACTTTAATTCGTGACCACCCCAAAAAATTGAAAAATCCACCCAAAACCTAAAAAAATTGAAATTTTTGTATGAAAAACTTCTTTTGCCCATATCTCCTTAAATATGCGTCCTAGAGCGAAAAGGACTTTAATTCGTGACCACCCCCAAAAAATTGAAAAATTCACCCAAAACCTAAAAAAATTGAAATTTTTATATGAAAAACTTCTTTTGCCCATATCTCCTAAACTAAGCGTCCTAGAGCGAAAAGGACTTTAATTCGTGACCACCCCCAAAAAATTGAAAAATTCACCCAAAACTTCAAAAAAGTTGACCACCCCCAAAAAATTGAAAAATCCACCCAAAACCTAAAAAAATTGAAATTTTAATATGAAAAATTTCTTTTGCCCATATCTCCTTAAATATGCGTCCTAGAGCGAAAAGGACTTTAATTCGTGACCACCCCAAAAAAATTGAAAAATCCACCCAAAACCTAAAAAAATTGAAATTTGTATATGAAAAACTTCTTTTGCCCATATCTCCTTAAATATGCGTCCTAGAGCGAAAAGTACTTTAATTCGTGACCACCCCCAAAAAATTGAAAAATTCACCCAAAATCTAAAAAAAATGAAATTTTTATATGAAAAATTTCTTTTGCCCATATCTCCTTAAATATGCGTCCTAGAGCGAAAAGGACTTTAATTCGTGACCACCCCCAAAAAATTGAAAAATCCACCCAAAACCTAAAAAAATTGAAATTTTTATATGAATAATTTCTTTTGCCCATATCTCCTTAAATATGCGTCCTAGAGCGAAAAGGACTTTAATTCGTGACCACCCCAAAAAAATTGAAAAATCCACCCAAAACCTAAAAAAATTGAAATTTTTATATGAAAAACTTCTTTTGCCCATATCTCCTTAAATATGCGTCCTAGAGCGAAAAGGACTTTAGCTCGTGACCACCCCAAAAAATTGAAAAATCCACCTAAAACCTAAAAAAATTGAAATTTTTATATGAAAAACTTCTTTTGCCTATATCTCCTTAAATATGCGTCCTAGAGCGAAAAGGACTTTAATTCGTGACCACCCCCAAAAAATTGAAAAATTCACCCAAAACCTAAAAAAAATGAAATTTTTATATGAAAAACTTCTTTTGCCCATATCTCCTAAACTAAGCGTCCTAGAGCGAAAAGGACTTTAATTCGTGACCACCCCCAAAAAATTGAAAAATTCACCCAAAACCTAAAATAATTGAAATTTTTATATGAAAAACTTCTTTTGCCCATATCTCCTTAAATATGCGTCCTAGAGCGAAAAGGACTTTAATTCGTGACCACCCCAAAAAATTGAAAAATCCACCCAAAACCTAAAAAATTGAAATTTTTGTATGAAAAACTTCTTTTGCCCATATCTCCTTAAATATGCGTCCTAGAGCGAAAAGGACTTTAATTCGTGACCACCCCCAAAAAATTGAAAAATTCACCCAAAACCTAAAAAAATTTTAATTTTTATATGAAAAATTCTTTTGCCCATATCTTCTTAAATATGCGCCCTAGAGCGAAAAGGACTTTAATTCGTGACCAACCCCAAAAAATTGAAAAATCCACCCAAAACCTAAAAAAATTGAAATTTTTATATGAAAAACTTCTTTTGCCCATATCTCCTTAAATATGCGTCCTAGAGCGAAAAGGACTTTAATTCGTGACCACACCCAAAAAATTGAAAAATTCACCCAAAACCTAAAAAAATTGAAATTTTTATATGAAAAACTTCTTTTGCCCATATCTCCTTAAATATGCGTCCTAGAGCGAAAAGGACTTTAATTCGTGACCACCCCCAAAAAATTGAAAAATCCACCAAAAACGTAAAAAAAATTAAATTTTTATATGAAAAACTTCTTTTGCCCATATCTCCTTAAATATGCGTCCTAGAGCGAAAAGGACTTTAATTCGTGACAACCCCCAAAAAATTGAAAAATTCACCCAAAACTTAAAAAAATTGAAATTTTTATATGAAAAACTTCTTTTGCCCATATCTCCTTAAATATGCGTCCTAGAGCGAAAAGGACTTTAATTCGTGACCACCCCCAAAAAATTGAAAAATCCACCCAAAACCTAAAAAAATTGAAATTTTTATATGAAAAACTTCTTTTGCCCATATCTCCTTAAATATGCGTCCTAGAGCGAAAAGGACTTTAATTCGTGACCACCCCCAAAAAATTGAAAAATCCACCCAAAACCTAAAAAAATTGAAATTTTTATATGAAAAACTTCTTTTGCCCATATCTCCTTAAATATGCGTCCTAGAGCGAAAAGGACTTTAATTCGTGACCACCCCCAAAAAATTGAAAAATTCACCCAAAACCTAAAAAAAGTGAAATTTTTATATGAAAAACTTCTTTTGCCCATATCTCCTTAAATATGCGTCCTAGAGCGAAAAGGACTTTAATTCGTGACCACCCCCAAAAAATTGAAAATCCACCCAAAACCTAAAAAAATTGAAATTTTTATACGAAAAACTTCTTTTGCCCATATCTCCTAAACTAAGCGTCCTAAAGCGAAAAGGACTTTAATTCGTGACCACCCCCAAAAAATTGAAAAATCCACCCAATACCTAAAAAAATTGAAATTTTTATATGAAAACCTTCTTTTGCCCATATCTCTTTAAATATGCGTCCTAGAGCGAAAAGGACTTTAATTCGTGACCACCCCCAAAAAATTGAAAAATTCACCCAAAACCTAAAATAATTGAAATTTTTATATGAAAAGCTTCTTTTGCCCATATCTCCTTAAATATGCGTCCTAGAGCGAAAAGGACTTTAATTCGTGACCACCCCCAAAAAATTGAAAAATCCACCCAAAACCTAAAAAAATTGAAATTTTTGTATGAAAAACTTCTTTTGCCCATATCTCCTTAAATATGCGTCCTAGAGCGAAAAGGACTTTAATTCGTGACCACCCCCAAAAAATTGAAAAATTCACCCAAAACCTAAAAAAATTGAAATTTTTATATGAAAAACTTCTTTTGCCCATATCTCCTTAAATATGCGTCCTAGAGCGAAAAGGACTTTAATTCGTGACCACCACCAAAAAATTTAAAAATCCACACAAAACCTAAAAAAATTGAAATTTTTATACGAAAAACTTCTTTTGCCCATATCTCCTAAACTAAGCGTCCTAGAGCGAAAAGGACTTTAATTCGTGACCACCCCCAAAAAATTGAAAAATTCACCCAAAACCTAAAATAATTGAAATTTTTATATGAAAAACTTCTTTTGCCCATATCTCCTTAAATATGCGTCCTAGAGCGAAAAGGTTTTTAATTCGTGACCACCCCCAAAAAATTGAAAAATCCACCCAAAAACTAAAAAAATTGAAATTTTTATATGAAAAACTTCTGTTGCCCATATCTCCTTAAATATGCGTCCTAGAGCGAAAAGGACTTTAATTCGTGACCACCCCAAAAAAATTGAAAAATCCACCCAAAACCTAAAAAAATTGAAATTTGTATATGAAAAACTTCTTTTGCCCATATCTCCTTAAATATGCGTCCTAGAGCGAAAAGGACTTTAATTCGTGACCACCCCCAAAAAATTGAAAAATTCACCCAAAACCTAAAAAAATGAAATTTTTATATGAAAAACTTCTTTTGCCCATATCTCCTAAACTAAGCGTCCTAGAGCGAAAAGGACTTTAATTCGTGACCACCCCCAAAAAATTGAAAAATCCACCCAAAACCCAAAAAAAATTTAAATTTTTATATGAAAAACTTCTTTTGCCCATATCTCCTTAAATATGCGTCCTAGAGCGAAAAAGACTTTAATTCGTGACCACCCTAAAAAATTTAAAAATCCACCCAAAACCTAAAAAAATTGAAATTTTTATATGAAAAACTTCTTTTGCCCATATCTCCTTAAATATGCGTCCTAGAGCGAAAAGGACTTTAATTCGTGACCACCCCCAAAAAATTGAAAAATTCACCCAAAACCTAAAAAAAATGAAATTTTTATATGAAAAACTTCTTTTGCCCATATCTCCTAAACTAAGCGTCCTAGAGCGAAAAGGACTTTAATTCGTGACCACCCCCAAAAAATTGAAAAATTCATTTTCATTTTTCCATTCATTCATTCATTTTTTCATTTTTTAATTGAAATTTTTATATGAAAAACTTCTTCATTCATTTTTTCATTTTTTAATTGAAATTTTTATATGAAAAACTTCTTTTGCCCATATCTCCTTAAATATGCGTCCTAGAGCGAAAAAGACTTTAATTCGTGACCACCCCAAAAAATTGAAAAATCCACCCAAAACCTAAAAAAATTGAAATTTTTGTATGAAAAACTTCTTTTGCCCATATCTCCTTAAATATGCGTCCTAGAGCGAAAAGGACTTTAATTCGTGACCACCCCCAAAAAATTGAAAAATTCACCCAAAACCTACAAAAATTGAAATTTTTATATGAAAAACTTCTTTTGCCCATATCTCCTAAACTAAGCGTCCTAGAGCGAAAAGGACTTTAATTCGTGACCACCCCCAAAAAATTGAAAAATTCACCCAAAACTTCAAAAAAGTTGACCACCCCCAAAAAATTGAAAAATCCACCCAAAACCTAAAAAAATTGAAATTTTAATATGAAAAATTTCTTTTGCCCATATCTCCTTAAATATGCGTCCTAGAGCGAAAAGGACTTTAATTCGTGACCACCCCCAAAAAATTGAAAAATCCACCCAAAACCTAAAAAAATTGAAATTTGTATATGAAAAACTTCTTTTGCCCATATCTCCTTAAATATGCGTCCTAGAGCGAAAAGGACTTTAAATCGTGACCACCCCCAAAAAATTGAAAAATTCACCCAAAATCTAAAAAAAATGAAATTTTTATATGAAAAATTTCTTTTGCCCATATCTCCTTAAATATGCGTCCTAGAGCGAAAAGGACTTTAATTCGTGACCACCCCCAAAAAATTGAAAAATCCACCCAAAACCTAAAAAAATTGAAATTTTTATATGAATAATTTCTTTTGCCCATATCTCCTTAAATATGCGTCCTAGAGCGAAAAGGACTTTAAATCGTGACCACCCCAAAAAAATTGAAAAATCCACCCAAAACCTAAAAAAATTGAAATTTTTATATGAAAAACTTCTTTTGCCCATATCTCCTTAAATATGCGTCCTAGAGCGAAAAGGACTTTAGCTCGTGACCACCCCAAAAAATTGAAAAATCCACCTAAAACCTAAAAAAATTGAAATTTTTATATGAAAAACTTCTTTTGCCTATATCTCCTTAAATATGCGTCCTAGAGCGAAAAGGACTTTAATTCGTGACCACCCCCAAAAAATTGAAAAATTCACCCAAAACCTAAAAAAAATGAAATTTTTATATGAAAAACTTCTTTTGCCCATATCTCCTAAACTAAGCGTCCTAGAGCGAAAAGGACTTTAATTCGTGACCACCCCCAAAAAATTGAAAAATTCACCCAAAACCTAAAATAATTGAAATTTTTATATGAAAAACTTCTTTTGCCCATATCTCCTTAAATATGCGTCCTAGAGCGAAAAGGACTTTAATTCGTGACCACCCCAAAAAATTAAAAAATCCACCCAAAACCTAAAAAATTGAAATTTTTGTATGAAAAACTTCTTTTGCCCATATCTCCTTAAATATGCGTCCTAGAGCGAAAAGGACTTTAATTCGTGACCACCCCCAAAAAATTGAAAAATTCACCCAAAACCTAAAAAAATTTTAATTTTTATATGAAAAATTCTTTTGCCCATATCTCCTTAAATATGCGCCCTAGAGCGAAAAGGACTTTAATTCGTGACCACCCCCAAAAAATTGAAAAATCCACCCAAAACCTAAAAAAATTGAAATTTTTATATGAAAAACTTCTTTTGCCCATATCTCCTTAAATATGCGTCCTAGAGCGAAAAGGACTTTAATTCGTGACCACACCCAAAAAATTGAAAAATTCACCCAAAACCTAAAAAAATTGAAATTTTTATATGAAAAACTTCTTTTGCCCATATCTCCTTAAATATGCGTCCTAGAGCGAAAAGGACTTTAATTCGTGACCACCCCCAAAAAATTGAAAAATCCACCAAAAACGTAAAAAAAATTAAATTTTTATATGAAAAACTTCTTTTGCCCATATCTCCTTAAATATGCGTCCTAGAGCGAAAAGGACTTTAATTCGTGACAACCCCCAAAAAATTGAAAAATTCACCCAAAACTTAAAAAAATTGAAATTTTTATATGAAAAACTTCTTTTGCCCATATCTCCTTAAATATGCGTCCTAGAGCGAAAAGGACTTTAATTCGTGACCACCCCCAAAAAATTGAAAAATCCACCCAAAACCTAAAAAAATTTAAATTTTTATATGAAAAACTTCTTTTGCCCATATCTCCTTAAATATGCGTCCTAGAGCGAAAAGGACTTTAATTCGTGACCACCCCCAAAAAATTGAAAAATCCACCCAAAACCTAAAAAAATTGAAATTTTTATATGAAAAACTTCTTTTGCCCATATCTCCTTAAATATGCGTCCTAGAGCGAAAAGGACTTTAATTCGTGACCACCCCCAAAAAATTGAAAAATTCACCCAAAACCTAAAAAAAGTGAAATTTTTATATGAAAAACTTCTTTTGCCCATATCTCCTTAAATATGCGTCCTAGAGCGAAAAGGACTTTAATTCGTGACCACCCCCAAAAAATTGAAAATCCACCCAAAACCTAAAAAAATTGAAATTTTTATACGAAAAACTTCTTTTGCCCATATCTCCTAAACTAAGCGTCCTAAAGCGAAAAGGACTTTAATTCGTGACCACTAGGTAGGGTCACGGCCTAAGGCAAAAAAAAAAGTTGATGCAGTCACCCCCCAGTTTTGTAGCATATTTGAAGACAATTTCAGAACACTAAAACTTTTTTTTTCCGTGCACCCTACGACCCCCCGAAATACAATTTACTGTGCTGTGTCGTCATTTGAAGTCCGATCGAAAAGAAACGCATATCGTTGTTCATGGTTGATCAGGGGCTATATTTCGTGCATTGGTCATTTTTGACTCCGACGTCAAATTTGATTTTTAATTTTTTTATTTCGCTTCGTATAACCCTATGATGCCCATTTCTTATAACCATTATAAAGATCTTATCAAAATATGAAACTTTTGCTTTGGAAGTATTTAATTATATTCATAAACAAAAAAGTTACAGAGATTTTAAAAAGTCAATAGGTCACCCTACACCATCAAATAGCTTTTGCTGTGTTGTCATGATATCCGATCGAAACCACATGCACATCGTTATTCACATCTACGAAATTAATTTGAAAGGTATTTAATACACACAAACTGTTTATCTGTAAATTTCTAACCGTATCATTGTATACATACTCGTTGTGTGCACTACGGCATTTTCTGCGTTATGCAAAGTTCTTGTGTTTTTGCTTGAACAACTTGAGAGCCTACTGTTTTAAAATCTAACAATAAAAGTAAGTGGTAACGGAATTGTGGAAAAACATGAAATGTACTCAAATCAAATACAAATCTAATCTAATGTTTTCTTGTTTAAAGTATTTACTCATGTGACAACATTGCTCACCATTGTGAAGATGACAAGAAAACGCAAAAAAAAAATACGGCGTAGTCAGATGTTGAAAGGCAGAAATTTAACCAATGTGTAAGCAGCATAACGATCTTCGTAATTTTCCACAATTCCGTTACCACTTACTTTTATTGTTAGATTGATTGTTAGATTTTAAAACAGTAGGCTCTCAAGTTGTTCAAGCAAAAACACAAGAACTTTGCATAACGCAGAAAATGCCGTAGTGCACACAACGAGTATGTATCAGAGAATGAAGCCGACCCATTTTTGTTGGCGGCGGCTGACATTAAATTTTTGCATCCGGCGGCGGCGGCTTGACGGCTAAGCCGATATAATTAAGTATCTTCGGCGGCGGACAATTATCCATTATAAAATCAATTTGAAGTTATTCGAATGGTAATGAGATTAGTTGTACAACCAATCTTACAATCAAATTTACATTTCATTCAAATTTTCTGAGGTAAATTTTTGCAAAATTATTATAACACTTTGAAATAGATTGATTGGGGGTGAAAGGCTCAAAATTTTGACTAAAATTACTACAATTATTAATAAAGTTTTTTGATTTAAACTAATATTTTTGATTAATTGGCGGCTAAATTTGAGTCGAGATGAGCCGACATATTCGGCGGCGGCGTCGACTGGCAAAAAATGGCCGGCGGCGACTGAAATCGGCGGCGCGACTCGGCGGCTTCATTCTCTGGTATGTATACAATGATACGGTTAGAAATTTACAGATAAACAGTTTGTGTGTATTAAATACCTTTCAAATTAATTTCGTAGATGTGAATAACGATGTGCATGTGGTTTCGATCGGATATCATGACAACACAGCAAAAGCTATTTGATGGTGTAGGGTGACCTATTGACTTTTTAAAATCTCTGTAACTTTTTTGTTTATGAATATAATTAAATACTTCCAAAGCAAAAGTTTCATATTTTGATAAGATCTTTATAATGGTTATAAGAAATGGGCATCATAGGGGTATACGAAGCGAAATAAAAAAATTAAAAATCAAATTTGACGTCGGAGTCAAAACTGACCAATGCACGAAATATAGCCCCTGATCAACCATGAACAACGATATGCGTTTCTTTTCGATCGGACTTCAAATGACGACACAGCACAGTAAATTGTATTTCGGGGGGTCGTAGGGTGCACGGAAAAAAAAAAGTTTTAGTGTTCTGAAATTGTCTTCAAATATGCTACAAAACTGGGGGGTGACTGCATGAACTTTTTTTCGCGACCCTATCTAGTGACCACCCCCAAAAAATTGAAAAATCCACCCAAAACCTAAAAAAATTGAAATTTTTATATGAAAAACTTCTTTTGCCCATATCTCTTTAAATATGCGTCCTAGAGCGAAAAGGACTTTAATTCGTGACCACCCCCAAAAAATTGAAAAATCCACCCAAAACCTAAAAAAATTTAAATTTTTATATGAAAAACTTCTTTTGCCCATATCTCGTTAAATATGCGTCCTAGAGCGAAAAGGACTTTAATTCGTGACCACCCCCAAAAAATTGAAAAATTCACCCAAAACCTAAAAAATTGAAATTTTTATATGAAAAACTTCTTTTGCCCATATCTCCTAAACTAAGCGTCCTAGAGCGAAAAGGACTTTAATTCGTGACCACCCCCAAAAAATTGAAAAATTCACCCAAAACTTAAAAAAATTGAAATTTTTATATGAAAAACTTCTTTTGCCCATATCTCCTTAAATATGCGTCCTAGAGCGAAAAGGACTTTAATTCGTGACCACCCCCAAAAAATTGAAAAATCCACCCAAAACCTAAAAAAATTGAAATTTTTATATGAAAAACTTCTTTTGCCCATATCTCCTAAACTAAGCGTCCTAGAGCGAAAAGGACTTTAATTCGTGACCACCACCAAAAAATTGAAAAATTCACCCAAAACCTAAAAAAATTGAAATTTTTATATGAAAAACTTCTTTTGCCCATATCTCCTTAAATATGCGTCCTAGAGCGAAAAGGACTTTAGTTCGTGACCACCCCAAAAAATTGAAAAATCCACATAAAACCTAAAAAAATTGAAATTTTTATATGAAAAACTTCTTTTGCCTATATCTCCTTAAATATGCGTCCTAGAGCGAAAAGGACTTTAATTCGTGACCACCCCCAAAAAATTGAAAAAATCACCCAAAACCTAAAAAAATGAAATTTTTATATGAATAACTTCTTTTGCCCATATCTCCTAAACTAAGCGTCCTAGAGCGAAAAGGACTTTAATTCGTGACCACCCCCAAAAAATTGAAAAATTCACCCAAAACCTAAAATAATTGAAATTTTTATATGAAAAACTTCTTTTGCCCATATCTCCTTAAATATGCGTCCTAGAGCGAAAAGGTCTTTAATTCGTGACCACCCCAAAAAATTGAAAAATCCACCCAAAACCTAAAAAATTGAAATTTTTGTATGAAAAACTTCTTTTGCCCATATCTCCTTAAATATGCGTCCTAGAGCGAAAATGACTTTAATTCGTGACCACCCCCAAAAATTTGAAAAATTCACCCAAAACCTACAAAATTGAAATTTTTATATGAAAAATTCTTTTGCCCATATCTCCTTAAATATGCGTCCTAGAGCGAAAAGGACTTTAATTCGTGACCACCCCCAAAAAATTGAAAAATCCACCCAAAACCTAAAAAAATTGAAATTTTTATATGAAAAACTTCTTTTGCCCATATCTCCTTAAATATGCGTCCTAGAGCGAAAAGGACTTTAATTCGTGACCACCCCCAAAAAATTGAAAAATTCACCCAAAACCTAAAAAAATTGAAATTTTTATATGAAAAACTTCTTTTGCCCATATCTCCTTAAATATGCGTCCTAGAGCGAAAAGGACTTTAATTCGTGACCACCCCCAAAAAATTGAAAAATCCACCAAAAACGTAAAAAAATTTAAATTTTTATATGAAAAACTTCTTTTGCCCATATCTCCTTAAATATGCGTCCTAGAGCGAAAAGGACTTTAATTCGTGACAACCCCCAAAAAATTGAAAAATTCACCCAAAACTTAAAAAAATGAAATTTTTATATGAAAAACTTCTTTTGCCCATATCTCCTTAAATATGCGTCCTAGAGCGAAAAGGACTTTAATTCGTGACCACCCCCAAAAAATTGAAAAATCCACCCAAAACCTAAAAAAATTTAAATTTTTATATGAAAAACTTCTTTTGCCCATATCTCCTTAAATATGCGTCCTAGAGCGAAAAGGACTTTAATTCGTGACCACCCCCAAAAAATTGAAAAATCCACCAAAAGCGTAAAAAAATTTAAATTTTTATATGAAAAACTTCTTTTGCCCATATCTCCTTAAATATGCGTCCTAGCGCGAAAAGGACTTTAATTCGTGACAACCCCCAAAAAATTGAAAAATTCACCCAAAACTTAAAAAAATGAAATTTTTATATGAAAAACTTCTTTTGCCCATATCTCCTTAAATATGCGTCCTAGAGCGAAAAGGACTTTAATTCGTGACCACCCCCAAAAAATTGAAAAATCCACCCAAAACCTAAAAAAATTGAAATTTTTATACGAAAAACTTCTTTTGCCCATATCTCCTAAACTAAGCGTCCTAAAGCGAAAAGGACTTTAATTCGTGACCACCCCCAAAAAATTTAAAAATTCACCCAAAACCTAAAAAAATTTAAATTTGAAAAACTTCTTTTGCCCATATCTCCTTAAATATGCGTCCTAGAGCGAAAAGGACTTTAATTCGTGACCACCCCCAAAAAATTGAAAAATCCACCAAAAACGTAAAAAAATTGAAATTTTTATATGAAAAACTTCTTTTGCCCATATCTCCTTAAATATGCGTCCTAGAGCGAAAAGGACTTTAATTCGTGACCACCCGCAAAAAATTGAAAAATCCACCCAAAACCTAAAAAAAATGAAATTTTTATATGAAAAACTTCTTTTGCCTATATCTCCTAAACTAAGCGTCCTAGAGCGAAAAGGACTTTAATTCGTGACCACGCCCAAAAAATTGAAAAATCCACCCAAAACCTAAAAAATTGAAATTTTTATATGAAAAACTTCTTTTGCCCATATCTCCTTAAATATGCGTCCTAGAGCGAAAAGGACTTTAATTCGTGACCACCCCCAAAAAATTGAAAAATTCACCCAAAACCTAAAAAATTGAAATTTTTATATGAAAAACTTCTTTTGCCCACATCTCCTAAACTAAGCGTCCTAGAGCGAAAAAGACTTTAATTCGTGACCACCCCCAAAAAATTGAAAAATTCACCCAAAACTTAAAAAAATTGAAATTTTTATATGAAAAACTTCTTTTGCCCATATCTCCTTAAATATGCGTCCTAGAGCGAAAAGGACTTTAATTCGTGACCACCCCCAAAAAATTGAAAAATCCACCCAAAACCTAAAAAAATTTAAATTTTTATATGAAAAACTTCTTTTGCCCATATCTCCTTAAATATGCGTCCTAGAGCGAAAAGGACTTTAATTCGTGACCACCCCAAAAAAAATTGAAAAATCCACCCAAAACCTAAAAAAATTGAAATTTTTATATGAAAAACTTCTTTTGCCCATATCTCCTTAAATATGCGTCCTAGAGCGAAAAGGACTTTAATTCGTGACCACCCCAAAAAATTGAAAAATCCACCCAAAACCTAAAAAAATTGAAATTTTTATATGAAAAACTTCTTTTGCCCATATCTCCTTAAATATGCGTCCTAGAGCGAAAAGGACTTTAATTCGTGACCACCCCCAAAAAATTGAAAAATTCATCCAAAACCTAAAAAAAAATGAAATTTTTATATGAAAAACTTATTTTGCCCATATCTCCTAAACTAAGCGTCCTAGAGCGAAAAGGACTTTAATTCGTGACCACCCCCAAAAAATTGAAAAATTCACCCAAAACCTAAAATAATTGAAATTTTTATATGAAAAACTTCTTTTGCCCATATCTCCTTAAATATGCGTCCTAGAGCGAAAAGGACTTTAATTCGTGACCACCCCCAAAAAATTGAAAAATCCACCCAAAACCTAAAAAAATTGAAATTTTTGTATGAAAAACTTCTTTTGCCCATATCTCCTTAAATATGCGTCCTAGAGCGAAAAGGACTTTAATTCGTGACCACCCCCAAAAAATTGAAAAATTCACCCAAAACTTAAAAAAATGAAATTTTTATATGAAAAACTTCTTTTGCCCATATCTCCTTAAATATGCGTCCTAGAGCGAAAAGGACTTTAATTCGTGACCACCCCCAAAAAATTGAAAAATCCACCCAAAACCTAAAAAAATTGAAATTTTTATACGAAAAACTTCTTTTGCCCATATCTCCTAAACTAAGCGTCCTAAAGCGAAAAGGACTTTAATTCGTGACCACCCCCAAAAAATTTAAAAATTCACCCAAAACCTAAAAAAATTTAAATTTGAAAAACTTCTTTTGCCCATATCTCCTTAAATATGCGTCCTAGAGCGAAAAGGACTTTAATTCGTGACCACCCCCAAAAAATTGAAAAATCCACCAAAAACGTAAAAAAATTGAAATTTTTATATGAAAAACTTCTTTTGCCCATATCTCCTTAAATATGCGTCCTAGAGCGAAAAGGACTTTAATTCGTGACCACCCGCAAAAAATTGAAAAATCCACCCAAAACCTAAAAAAAATGAAATTTTTATATGAAAAACTTCTTTTGCCTATATCTCCTAAACTAAGCGTCCTAGAGCGAAAAGGACTTTAATTCGTGACCACGCCCAAAAAATTGAAAAATCCACCCAAAACCTAAAAAATTGAAATTTTTATATGAAAAACTTCTTTTGCCCATATCTCCTTAAATATGCGTCCTAGAGCGAAAAGGACTTTAATTCGTGACCACCCCCAAAAAATTGAAAAATTCACCCAAAACCTAAAAAATTGAAATTTTTATATGAAAAACTTCTTTTGCCCACATCTCCTAAACTAAGCGTCCTAGAGCGAAAAAGACTTTAATTCGTGACCACCCCCAAAAAATTGAAAAATTCACCCAAAACTTAAAAAAATTGAAATTTTTATATGAAAAACTTCTTTTGCCCATATCTCCTTAAATATGCGTCCTAGAGCGAAAAGGACTTTAATTCGTGACCACCCCCAAAAAATTGAAAAATCCACCCAAAACCTAAAAAAATTGAAATTTTTATATGAAAAACTTCTTTTGCCCATATCTCCTTAAATATGCGTCCTAGAGCGAAAAGGACTTTAATTCGTGACCACCCCAAAAAAAATTGAAAAATCCACCCAAAACCTAAAAAAATTGAAATTTTTATATGAAAAACTTCTTTTGCCCATATCTCCTTAAATATGCGTCCTAGAGCGAAAAGGACTTTAATTCGTGACCACCCCAAAAAATTGAAAAATCCACCCAAAACCTAAAAAAATTGAAATTTTTATATGAAAAACTTCTTTTGCCCATATCTCCTTAAATATGCGTCCTAGAGCGAAAAGGACTTTAATTCGTGACCACCCCCAAAAAATTGAAAAATTCATCCAAAACCTAAAAAAAAATGAAATTTTTATATGAAAAACTTATTTTGCCCATATCTCCTAAACTAAGCGTCCTAGAGCGAAAAGGACTTTAATTCGTGACCACCCCCAAAAAATTGAAAAATTCACCCAAAACCTAAAATAATTGAAATTTTTATATGAAAAACTTCTTTTGCCCATATCTCCTTAAATATGCGTCCTAGAGCGAAAAGGACTTTAATTCGTGACCACCCCCAAAAAATTGAAAAATCCACCCAAAACCTAAAAAAATTGAAATTTTTGTATGAAAAACTTCTTTTGCCCATATCTCCTTAAATATGCGTCCTAGAGCGAAAAGGACTTTAATTCGTGACCACCCCCAAAAAATTGAAAAATTCACCCAAAACCTAAAAAAATTGAAATTTTTATATGAAAAACTTCTTTTGCCCATATCTCCTTAAATATGCGTCCTAGAGCGAAAAGGACTTTAATTCGTGACCACCCCCAAAAAATTGAAAAATCCACCCAAAACCTAAAAAATTGAAATTTTTGTATGAAAAACTTCTTTTGCCCATATCTCCTTAAATATGCGTCCTAGAGCGAAAAGGACTTTAATTCGTGACCACCCCCAAAAAATTGAAAAATTCACCCAAAACCTAAAAAAAATGAAATTTTTATATGAAAAACTTCTTTTGCCCATATCTCCTAAACTAAGCGTCCTAGACCGAAAAGGACTTTAATTCGTGACCACCCCCAAAAAATTGAAAAATTCACCCAAAACCTAAAATAATTGAAATTTTTATATGAAAAACTTCTTTTGCCCATATCTCCTTAAATATGCGTCCTAGAGCGAAAAGGACTTTAATTCGTGACCACCCCAAAAAATTGAAAAATCCACCCAAAACCTAAAAAATTGAAATTTTTGTATGAAAAACTTCTTTTGCCCATATCTCCTTAAATATGCGTCCTAGAGCGAAAAGGACTTTAATTCGTGACCACCCCCAAAAAATTGAAAAATTCACCCAAAACCTAAAAAAATTTTAATTTTTATATGAAAAATTCTTTTGCCCATATCTCCTTAAATATGCGCCCTAGAGCGAAAAGGACTTTAATTCGTGACCACCCCCAAAAAATTGAAAAATCCACCCAAAACCTAAAAAAATTGAAATTTTTATATGAAAAACTTCTTTTGCCCATATCTCCTTAAATATGCGTCCTAGAGCGAAAAGGACTTTAATTCGTGACCACACCCAAAAAATTGAAAAATTCACCCAAAACCTAAAAAAATTGAAATTTTTATATGAAAAACTTCTTTTGCCCATATCTCCTTAAATATGCGTCCTAGAGCGAAAAGGACTTTAATTCGTGACCACCCCCAAAAAATTGAAAAATCCACCAAAAACGTAAAAAAAATTAAATTTTTATATGAAAAACTTCTTTTGCCCATATCTCCTTAAATATGCGTCCTAGAGCGAAAAGGACTTTAATTCGTGACAACCCCCAAAAAATTGAAAAATTCACCCAAAACTTAAAAAAATTGAAATTTTTATATGAAAAACTTCTTTTGCCCATATCTCCTTAAATATGCGTCCTAGAGCGAAAAGGACTTTAATTCGTGACCACCCCCAAAAAATTGAAAAATCCACCCAAAACCTAAAAAAATTGAAATTTTTATATGAAAAACTTCTTTTGCCCATATCTCCTTAAATATGCGTCCTAGAGCGAAAAGGACTTTAATTCGTGACCACCCCCAAAAAATTGAAAAATCCACCCAAAACCTAAAAAAATTGAAATTTTTATATGAAAAACTTCTTTTGCCCATATCTCCTTAAATATGCGTCCTAGAGCGAAAAGGACTTTAATTCGTGACCACCCCCAAAAAATTGAAAAATTCACCCAAAACCTAAAAAAAGTGAAATTTTTATATGAAAAACTTCTTTTGCCCATATCTCCTTAAATATGCGTCCTAGAGCGAAAAGGACTTTAATTCGTGACCACCCCCAAAAAATTGAAAATCCACCCAAAACCTAAAAAAATTGAAATTTTTATACGAAAAACTTCTTTTGCCCATATCTCCTAAACTAAGCGTCCTAAAGCGAAAAGGACTTTAATTCGTGACCACCCCCAAAAAATTGAAAAATCCACCCAAAACCTAAAAAAAATTGAAATTTTTATATGAAAAACTTCTTTTGCCCATATCTCTTTAAATATGCGTCCTAGAGCGAAAAGGACTTTAATTCGTGACCACCCCCAAAAAATTGAAAAATCCACCCAAAACCTAAAAAAATTTAAATTTTTATATGAAAAACTTCTTTTGCCCATATCTCCTTAAATATGCGTCCTAGAGCGAAAAGGACTTTAATTCGTGACCACCCGCAAAAAATTGAAAAATCCACCCAAAACCTAAAAAAATTGAAATTTTTATATGAAAAACTTCTTTTGCCCATTGTTATGGTTTTGACTTTCTTCAAGATATATCCCGATAATGGTAGCTGACACGGTGGCTAAATTCGGCTGCTCGTCGAGAATTGGGTTGAGTTCTTTCCACCAAGGATATACCAGACCATAATCATAATTCTTTCGTGTCACAAAGAAACAAAATTTTTGAAATTCCAAATTTTACTCACAACATACATAACACAAGATATCCGTCCCAAATTGTTTTGTCCGTCAGTCAGAGCCTCCCTCCCCTCCTGTAACTCAGCGAGAATACAGCCATTGTATTTCCTTTTGGCTCACATTCATTCATGGAAATACCCATATGTAGTACATTAGTCAAATAGCCCCCCCTTTGTTTATACGGTCATGACATGTTCGATATCTCAAATTACTGAAACGTACATTCCTCTCTGATCACCAAAAACACAACACCCACACATCATTACATATTAAGCATCTACTCCATCATGTTAAAGAATTTACAGACAAGAGAGAAAGGTTTCAATTCCATTGTGTTCTTTTCTTTTTATTTACAATTAAGAGAACTACATACCTACAAATATATTTTCAATGATAACTTAGACTAACTATATACATACAGAGTTTTAATTTTTTATGCATATTTACATTAAATTCACTATATATACAATTTTTTTATATATATATATATATATAAATAGATATATATATATTTTTGTTTTTTTTTTTTGTTTTTTTTTTTTTTGTTTTTTTATTCATTTATGGGTTTTCAATTTATGAGGCAACTATTTTCCATTCTTATAAACCTACATACATACATTTGAAAGCTTTCCAATAAATATATATTTTTTGTTTTGCTCGTACGTCTGTCCCAAAATCGCCACAGCTGCAGTAATTTTCTATTTGTTGTCCTTTTCTTTATTATCGCGCCTTCATTTAATTTTTAGATCTTTCTTCTTGACATTTATCATTCAAACCAAGTGCTTTTTGGATATATTGTTATGTATTGTTGTTGCAATTTCTGTTATACTTTGTTTCTATATATTTCTTTTTTTATTTCTTGTTTATTTGCCATAGAATACTTTTAATAATTTTTCAATATTTAATATTTATTTTTGCATGACCAATTCACATACGTTTTTCTTTTATTAGAGATTTTTTTTCGAATAGGTTTTCTATATTACTGAAATGTACTTATAGTGTTCTTTCACAAACTTTTTTTTTATAAAAAGTTAGGTTATGTTCAAACAGCACCCACTTTGATAGGCCCTTTTGTGATGAGAATATACACCACATGGAGGGTGGAAAGGTGGCGATGCTTTTGTTTTTATTCAAGGGTTTAATTTGATGATATTTGATTGTTAATTTTTTTGTTGTTAATTTTTGTATACCTTTACATATATTTCTTTTTGGTGTAATAATTATATATATACATTTGTGGAAAATGAATAGTTTCACTTTTAATTAAACTGTTTAATCAATTGTTTTTTAACTATGTTCTCTTTTTCTTTTACACACAATTCATTTGCATAAATATTTATTTTATATTTAGAATATTAATTTTTTTACATCTTGCGGGCAGATAACTCTTGTCTTGTTCGTATGTTCTTCTTTTTTTTTTTTGTTTTCGCAAGCAAAAAAAACCGAGGTCTCAAAAACGTGACCACATCAATCGAAAGATTCCGCAACTCTCCCTCTCATTAGAAATCTGTTCCTACTCTCCTTCTTTTCGGAAGAACAGTGATCAGGGTTGTGTTCAAATCGTAGTTAATTTTAAACAGCACCAATTATTGCTGAACGCGATGTTCGTTCGTAACAGGCTCGCAGACGTCGATGCGACTTGTTGTATGGAACGATTGCGTAAAAAAAAGTAGAACATCCCGTTAATTCCAAATATTCAACTTGATTAGTTTGATTTTACTTATTGATGTCTGATTTTCTTGGCTTGATTATTGAATTCAATCTCTTATCGCATTCCCTATAAAAATTAATCGTTACACGGAAAGAAATAATTTAAATAAAAAAACATGTTCCAAATAAAAAAAATGAATGAGCTAATTAATACTTTAATTAAGCTGAAAATCTAATCCAACAATATCTTAGAATCGCAATTTAAAATCAATTGATCCAATTAATCTTTTAATCAAAAGAAAAATAAAATTGTCTGAAGTATAGTTAACAAAATTTTATGGTATTAATTAAACGTGGAATTGATACAATCAATCTCAATTGGTTTAATAATAATAAAAAATAGGAAGACAATAAATCACTATTAACTTTCCTAACAATTGTAATTGTGTACCAATAACAAGAAAAATTGATACTATGATTATCGGAAACATGTTCAACTAAAAGTGCAATGCGTGTGTTGCTCGGATTTTAATCAATCTTTAATTAATTTATTTTTATGTTTATTTATTTGTTAATTTTCTTTTTTTTATTTTTATTTATTCATTTATTTATTTTTTTTTTATAATTTATTTATTACTATTACTATTTTTAGCCGTCTGTAAACGGTTCAGAAATCATGTTCATTACTAGTTTGGAATCAGGTTAGTTCAAGATTCAGGAAAAGCACATCATAATTCGCATTTTGCTAGATGATGGCTGACTTCTATAAGTTCTGGTATTGGTGATGGATATCTGAAATAAATCCTAACGAAATGTGTGGCTACGACCCACGATATTTATAAATGCCGGGCAATTGCACTATGCTAGGAACAAGTCCTTACCGTGAAATATACCCTTGCTCTTGCCGTCCAAGCCACCTACTTCATATAATGAGTTCCCAAGAACCTTTAAAACAACCCCCTTCATGTGAACTGGGGCAAGTTTAGCACTATAATTCTGCACTTTGCTACTTAGTTTGAAGTTCCTTCGATACACAAATTGGCCCTCCTTAAAACGAACTTCCTTAGACCTGGTGTTATAACATTTCGCCGATCTCTCATGAGCCTTCTCTAAATTCGTAAAAACTTTATCACGTATTAATTGTAGTTTATCCGAACGATTTATGGTGTCCAAGTCCAAATCCCTTAGAGGTCCGGCTTGACGTATTATCCCGTAAGTTGATGCATGCTGCATCATGTTCACACCAAATACCGTGTAGTATGGTGACAGTCCTATTGATGAATGTGTCGTACTTCGCAATGCAAACCCGACATCGCTAATGTGACGGTCCCAATTTCGTTGGTCTTTACCAACATATGAACGGATCATTTGTAGGACTGACCTATTCACACGCTCTGCCGCGTTAGATTGGGGCGCGTACAAAGCTGTACGAATATGTCTGATACCATATTCATCCAGGAGTTGACGAAACAGTTCGGATGTGAACTGCTTCCCATTGTCCGAGTGGATGTACTCAGGAACCCCAAATATATGAAAGACCCTTCTCTCCAAAAATCGTGTGATGTTAGATGCAGTAGCAGCACGCATAGGCTCTAGGAATACAAATTTGCTGAAATGGTCTAAGCATACAAATAGGGAGGTGTTTCCGTCTTTAGATCGAGGATATGGACCCATAAAGTCCACGTAGAGCCTTTGAAATGGTCTCTCTGTGATGATTTGCTCACCCATAAGAGGTCGCCTGAATGCATTCGATGTTTTGTTAGCGTGACAGATATCACATGAGCGAACGATATCCTGGACGTCTCTCGCCATACGTGGCCAATAATATCTCTCCCTAAGCCGCGAAAGAGTCTTATGCAAACCCCCATGACCGGAGGAAGGTGATGAATGGGCAGCCACTACTAGCTCTTCGTGCAACTCCTCTGGTACCCATAGCTTCCACGCTGCATCATCGTCGACAACGTCACCACTTCTAAATCGGGTTCGTTTATAAACGTATCGGTCCGATACACATAGGTCCGGCACATTTCCTTCACTCTCCAGTACGCTGTTCCTCAAGGCAATATAACCATCGGACTCAAAATAAGGGCTATCTAAATCGATGTCCAACATGCGAATGTCTTCTACTATTTCTTCCATGTAAGCTCTCGAAAGAGCGTCCGGGACGACATTATGTTGGCCTTTTCGATGTTGAATATCAAATTCGAACGCCTGAAGTTTTAGGCTCCAACGAGCGAGACGACCGGACAACTCCTTCTGACTCATGAGCCATCTTAAGCTCGAATGATCGGTGATGATGGTAAAGGGCAACCCTTCTACATACGGCCTGAACTTCTTAATGCTCAGCACTGCAGCATAACATTCAAGTTCAGTTACGCTGTAGTGTTTCTGAGCTTTATTAAGTTTTGCCGACATGTAGGCTATGGGATGCTCATTACCATCATCATCGGTCTGAAAAAGAACGCCGCCAACACCTTGAGTAGAGGCATCGCATTGGATGTAAAACCTTCGCGAAAAGTCCGGGTTTACGAGCACTGGTGCTGTGGTTAATCTATCCTTTAAAGTCTCAAAAGACCGGATCGCATCTTCAGACAAGTGAAATTTTCCGATTTTATCTTTCGTCAGGCTTTCGTGCAATGGTGCCGCTATACTAGCATAGTCCTGGATAAACCTGCGGTACCATCCACACATCCCTAAGAATCGTCTAAGATGCCTTGGTGTCCTCGGGATAGGAAATTCCTTGATTGCCTCTACCTTTGCACCATCTGTCTTAATGCTCCCATTGCCTACCACAAATCCCAGGTAACGCACCTCCTTGTAGCAGAACTTGCTCTTCTCCACATTGATGGTAAGACCAGCAAGACGCAGACAGCGTGCAACTTCTCGCAAAAGGTTAAGATGCTCATCAAAACTGGCAGAAACCACCAAGAGGTCATCGAGGTAGACGAAGACATGGTTGCGAAGACTGCCAGGGATAACTTTATCCATTAACCTACACATTCTCTGGGCGGCATTGCACAATCCAAACGGCATAACCGTGTATTGGTACAATGGACGCCCAGGGACCGTGAAAGCCGTCTTCTCCCTCGATTTCCTCTCTAGTGGAATCTGCCAGAATGCATCTTTCAAATCTATGGCCGATATGAATTTTGTGTCTTGCAATCTACTGATGATACCATCAATGTGGGGAAGAGGGTACGCATCTTTTATGGTTCTAGAATTTAATTTACGAGCATCAAGACATAATCTGTTCTTCGTCTCCTTTCTCACAAGCGTAACCGGCGAACTCCAACTGCTGTTGCTAACTTCAATTACACCAAGACTTAGCATGCGGTCGAGTTCCTTGTATAAAAGTTCTTGGATGGCAGGAGATACGGGATAGTGTCTCTGCTTCACCGGTATATCTTCGTTCGTAACCTCAATCACGTGCTCTTCTAAAACCGTACGGCCAAGACCGAGAAGAGAGAATGAAGGAAACTCATTCTTCACAGCACATAACAAGTTTTCCTGATCAGAAGATAGTTGGTGAAGGCTTGACTCTTCATGCTCTTCTACCATTCTTGTCAGGCAATCTACATTTGGTACTTGATTTTTGGGCTCGCCGACTAAGGGTAGATCAAACGTCCTCCAAAAATCTATACCAAAGTAAATTTCCTGCTCCAAGCCAGGCACAATAAGAAAATCTAAGTCTTTCGTAATTCCTTTCCATACGACCGGCAATGTCACAACCCCTTCTACCGAAACTCTACCCCCACTTGCCGTTCTGACATCCTGATTCCTGAGCTTTATTATATCCTTTTCAAACTTATTGAGAAACGAACGCGAATTTCTACCTATGCAACATGCAGCCGCACCGGAGTCAAGCAGCGCCAATACCTCTCTCCCACCGACTTCTGCTTTCGCATAAAACCTGTTGTCATCTCCTATCTGTACTATTGTTTCTACTGCTAATCTCTTCGCCCGTTTAATTTTCGAAATCCTTTTCCGCATCTTTTCAATTCTTACAAATTTTCTTGTTTTCTTCCTTATCGCCTCTACAAATATTTTTGCCCGGGCCTCTTCATATTCTAATTTTCTCTGGTGTAATGACTTTAATGGTGTTAATTGCTTTGGCACTTCGGAGAACGGCTCACTCTCCCTTCGCAAAATTTTCACTGTTGCTGCTCCGGGATATCCCTCGTTTGGCAAAAGCTCCCGGTCACTTCTGCCACGCCCCCATTTACCGGATTATTACAATATTCTAAGAATGAATCATCTTTCCCGCAACAAAAGCATTTCATCTCATGAAATGTTGATTTACAAATCGAACCATGTTCCATTTTTCCTAAATTCTTACGATAATAATCCCCTGGCATCCCACAATTGAAACACAAGTTGATATGAAAAGGTGACAAACAAAATGGTGAACTGATTTTCTGTCCTGAAGCAGATTGATTAATTGCAGAGGGAGTTGATACGGTATCCTGTGGACCAGCGACGCCGTGACCATAATGAGATCCCCTAGCGTGTCGGAAACTCATATTATGCCCTGAATTGGTCCTACCAGAAACCCCTCTACGAACGTCTCCAATCGCCTCTACGTCAACGCAATCATCACTGCTTTCGAGCGATAATTCGTGGACTGGTTTTGACCTCTGTCGGCTCTCTTTTATTAGTTTTTCAGCACGCTTACACTCTTTCTTTAGTTCAGCCATGTTCCTAATATTGGAAGAAAATATCAATGAGGCTATATTGCCTCTCAAATTTGCACGTACAATCCGGATAAGCTCTTGTTCCGGCATTTTCTTTTTTAGCCTAAAGGTTAGATTGTGTATTTCGGTGTAGAAATCATCGAAATCCTGACCTGGATTTTGTCTACAGTCCATAATTTCTCTTATTATTTCATAGTCTGTATCTGCAGATGCGAAATGGCTCAGTAACTCCTTTCGTAGTTCGAAATAGTCAAACTCGACATCATCAGCATGGTCCTCTAAGATTTGCCAAAACCATTTAGCAGCAATTCCAGTGACTAGACAGGGAAAATCGCTAAATAGTTGACTAAACGATATATTATGCTGCTCACGCATCTTTTCGATGCGAAATATGAAACTCTCCACCGTCATCTCCTTTCCAGTACCATCAAACTTTATATTCCACTTATTAAGATCAAAGGATCTCCTAGTTTCAATTTCATGTCGGCTGTGTGACAGACTACTAATACCATCCTGTTGACTAATATTCTCCCGGCTACATCTCCCTGAAGCTGGCCTCTGAGGACGACTATCCGTCTGATTGCCGAGATCAACACCATTTCTCTCCATACCTGGTGTTGAACTACCCCCAGGGTTCCGACTCGTGTCTGTATTTCTCGATAGCTCAACCTCAGACATTCGACGGTTCAATGAGGTCATGTCGCTTCGCATTTGCCGAACCTCGCTCATGCAATTTGACATAATCTCATTTTGTTGCAAAATCATGGCCATAAATTGACTCATCTGTTCGTTAAGTGTCCGATCTTGTGACGCCACATTTTGTGGAACCACCGGATTCTGTGGCGCTGTCGGAATAGAACCACCTTCATTAATTATCTCACCATCCCCACCTTCATCAGCCATCTCACCTACTTTCTCTACCTTTCTTGTGAAACTAATCGATCGATTTGAACTATCAAATGAAAATTCGTCAGTTACCCTTAAAGATGATGATGGACCCTGATCAGAAACTCTACCGAAAACCAAGTCAGAACATCTGTTTAAATAATCTGTTGGTACAAAATCAATAGGACGTTCTATACCCGTATCAATTTGATTCAAGATAGAACCCACAACTTGGTTCTCCAAAGCTCTACTCACACTCCGCGTTATTCGTCTATTACTAGAAGTGAGTCTACTAAGAGGGTGTGTACTCTGTCTGTTACTATCCATGCAAAATATGATAAGAAAAACAGTGCGTTTTATCAATTCAGTTCAAATATCAAACCACAAAACTATGATTTATATTTAGCTTCATTAAACAAAAATCCAAAGAAAAAAAATTTATAATTTTAAGAATAAGATTTAGAACAGATTTCCTATGGGAAGTTAAGAGAATGATAAAAAAATTAAATTTTTGTTATTTATTGTAGAACAAAAAAAAAAAAAAAGTTTAATGCAAAAATGTATATAGCATTGTCTATGCGTAATGATGTATCCGGGTGTTGTGTAATATAAAAGAATAGACCTATAAATGAGTTGGAAATATCGAACATCTCAATCGAACAATAACAATAAACTTTTTCTAAATGCAATTACCGACGTACAAACATCCAGTAACGCCATTCGAAAAATAATTTCCCATCCCAAAATGATTCACTTACGGCGAATAACATTCCCCTTAAGGCCACCATTTTTATCAAACAAACCCCACATAAAAAAAATTGGCACTCACAGCAGCTCAGATGGAAACTGATAATGTGGACATACCAACTTTGTGAACCCCATTATGACACTGTGTTCTAATACCAATATACATATTTTTTTTAAATATTAGTATGCAACGCAGTCTCAACACAAAAATAATTAAAAAAAAAAAAGCAAAAGTCACAAAAAGCAAAATTTAGTCATCCTAACGTTGGGCGCCATATGTTATGGTTTTGACTTTCTTCAAGATATATCCCGATAATGGTAGCTGACACGGTGGCTAAATTCGGCTGCTCGTCGAGAATTGGGTTGAGTTCTTTCCACCAAGGATATACCAGACCATAATCATAATTCTTTCGTGTCACAAAGAAACAAAATTTTTGAAATTCCAAATTTTACTCACAACATACATAACACAAGATATCCGTCCCAAATTGTTTTGTCCGTCAGTCAGAGCCTCCCTCCCCTCCTGTAACTCAGCGAGAATACAGCCATTGTATTTCCTTTTGGCTCACATTCATTCATGGAAATACCCATATGTAGTACATTAGTCAAATAGCCCCCCCTTTGTTTATACGGTCATGACATGTTCGATATCTCAAATTACTGAAACGTACATTCCTCTCTGATCACCAAAAACACAACACCCACACATCATTACATATTAAGCATCTACTCCATCATGTTAAAGAATTTACAGACAAGAGAGAAAGGTTTCAATTCCATTGTGTTCTTTTCTTTTTATTTACAATTAAGAGAACTACATACCTACAAATATATTTTCAATGATAACTTAGACTAACTATATACATACAGAGTTTTAATTTTTTATGCATATTTACATTAAATTCACTATATATACAATTTTTTTATATATATATATATATATAAATAGATATATATATATTTTTGTTTTTTTTTTTTGTTTTTTTTTTTTTGTTTTTTTATTCATTTATGGGTTTTCAATTTATGAGGCAACTATTTTCCATTCTTATAAACCTACATACATACATTTGAAAGCTTTCCAATAAATATATATTTTTTGTTTTGCTCGTACGTCTGTCCCAAAATCGCCACAGCTGCAGTAATTTTCTATTTGTTGTCCTTTTCTTTATTATCGCGCCTTCATTTAATTTTTAGATCTTTCTTCTTGACATTTATCATTCAAACCAAGTGCTTTTTGGATATATTGTTATGTATTGTTGTTGCAATTTCTGTTATACTTTGTTTCTATATATTTCTTTTTTTATTTCTTGTTTATTTGCCATAGAATACTTTTAATAATTTTTCAATATTTAATATTTATTTTTGCATGACCAATTCACATACGTTTTTCTTTTATTAGAGATTTTTTTTCGAATAGGTTTTCTATATTACTGAAATGTACTTATAGTGTTCTTTCACAAACTTTTTTTTTATAAAAAGTTAGGTTATGTTCAAACAGCACCCACTTTGATAGGCCCTTTTGTGATGAGAATATACACCACATGGAGGGTGGAAAGGTGGCGATGCTTTTGTTTTTATTCAAGGGTTTAATTTGATGATATTTGATTGTTAATTTTTTTGTTGTTAATTTTTGTATACCTTTACATATATTTCTTTTTGGTGTAATAATTATATATATACATTTGTGGAAAATGAATAGTTTCACTTTTAATTAAACTGTTTAATCAATTGTTTTTTAACTATGTTCTCTTTTTCTTTTACACACAATTCATTTGCATAAATATTTATTTTATATTTAGAATATTAATTTTTTTACATCTTGCGGGCAGATAACTCTTGTCTTGTTCGTATGTTCTTCTTTTTTTTTTTTGTTTTCGCAAGCAAAAAAAACCGAGGTCTCAAAAACGTGACCACATCAATCGAAAGATTCCGCAACTCTCCCTCTCATTAGAAATCTGTTCCTACTCTCCTTCTTTTCGGAAGAACAGTGATCAGGGTTGTGTTCAAATCGTAGTTAATTTTAAACAGCACCAATTATTGCTGAACGCGATGTTCGTTCGTAACACCATATCTCCTAAACTAAGCGTCCTAGAGCGAAAAGGACTTTAATTCGTGACCACGCCCAAAAAATTGAAAAATCCACCCAAAACCTAAAAAATTGAAATTTTTATATGAAAAACTTCTTTTGCCCATATCTCGTTAAATATGCGTCCTAGAGCGAAAAGGACTTTAATTCGTGACCACCCCCAAAAAATTGAAAAATTCACCCAAAACCTAAAAAAATTGAAATTTTTATATGAAAAACTTCTTTTGCCCATATCTCCTAAACTAAGCGTCCTAGAGCGAAAAGGACTTTAATTCGTGACCACCCCCAAAAAATTGAAAAATTCACCCAAAACTTAAAAAAATTGAAATTTTTATATGAAAAACTTCTTTTGCCCATATCTCCTTAAATATGCGTCCTAGAGCGAAAAGGACTTTAATTCGTGACCACCCCCAAAAAATTGAAAAATCCACCCAAAACCTAAAAAAATTGAAATTTTTATATGAAAAACTTCTTTTGCCCATATCTCCTAAACTAAGCGTCCTAGAGCGAAAAGGACTTTAATTCGTGACCACCACCAAAAAATTGAAAAATTCACCCAAAACCTAAAAAAATTTAAATTTTTATATGAAAAACTTCTTTTGCCCATATCTCCTTAAATATGCGTCCTAGAGCGAAAAGGACTTTAGTTCGTGACCACCCCAAAAAATTGAAAAATCCACCCAAAACCTAAAAAAATTGAAATTTTTATATGAAAAACTTCTTTTGCCTATATCTCCTTAAATATGCGTCCTAGAGCGAAAAGGACTTTAATTCGTGACCACCCCCAAAAAATTGAAAAAATCACCCAAAACCTAAAAAAATGAAATTTTTATATGAAAAACTTCTTTTGCCCATATCTCCTAAACTAAGCGTCCTAGAGCGAAAAGGACTTTAATTCGTGACCACCCCCAAAAAATTGAAAAATTCACCCAAAACCTAAAATAATTGAAATTTTTATATGAAAAACTTCTTTTGCCCATATCTCCTTAAATATGCGTCCTAGAGCGAAAAGGTCTTTAATTCGTGACCACCCCAAAAAATTGAAAAATCCACCCAAAACCTAAAAAATTGAAATTTTTGTATGAAAAACTTCTTTTGCCCATATCTCCTTAAATATGCGTCCTAGAGCGAAAATGACTTTAATTCGTGACCACCCCCAAAAATTTGAAAAATTCACCCAAAACCTAAAAAATTGAAATTTTTATATGAAAAATTCTTTTGCCCATATCTCCTTAAATATGCGTCCTAGAGCGAAAAGGACTTTAATTCGTGACCACCCCCAAAAAATTGAAAAATCCACCCAAAACCTAAAAAAATTGAAATTTTTATATGAAAAACTTCTTTTGCCCATATCTCCTTAAATATGCGTCCTAGAGCGAAAAGGACTTTAATTCGTGACCACCCCCAAAAAATTGAAAAATTCACCCAAAACCTAAAAAAATTGAAATTTTTATATGAAAAACTTCTTTTGCCCATATCTCCTTAAATATGCGTCCTAGAGCGAAAAGGACTTTAATTCGTGACCACCCCCAAAAAATTGAAAAATCCACCAAAAACGTAAAAAAATTTAAATTTTTATATGAAAAACTTCTTTTGCCCATATCTCCTTAAATATGCGTCCTAGAGCGAAAAGGACTTTAATTCGTGACAACCCCCAAAAAATTGGAAAATTCACCCAAAACTTAAAAAAATGAAATTTTTATATGAAAAACTTCTTTTGCCCATATCTCCTTAAATATGCGTCCTAGAGCGAAAAGGACTTTAATTCGTGACCACCCCCAAAAAATTGAAAAATCCACCCAAAACCTAAAAAAATTTAAATTTTTATATGAAAAACTTCTTTTGCCCATATCTCCTTAAATATGCGTCCTAGAGCGAAAAGGACTTTAATTCGTGACCACCCCCAAAAAATTGAAAAATCCACCAAAAACGTAAAAAAATTTAAATTTTTATATGAAAAACTTCTTTTGCCCATATCTCATTAAATATGCGTCCTAGAGCGAAAAGGACTTTAATTCGTGACAACCCCCAAAAAATTGAAAAATTCACCCAAAACTTCAAAAAATGAAATTTTTATATGAAAAACTTCTTTTGCCCATATCTCCTTAAATATGCGTCCTAGAGCGAAAAGGACTTTAATTCGTGACCACCCCCAAAAAATTGAAAAATCCACCCAAAACCTAAAAAAATTGAAATTTTTATACGAAAAACTTCTTTTGCCCATATCTCCTAAACTAAGCGTCCTAAAGCGAAAAGGACTTTAATTCGTGACCACCCCCAAAAAATTGAAAAATTCACCCAAAACCTAAAAAAATTGAAATTTGAAAAACTTCTTTTGCCCATATCTCCTTAAATATGCGTCCTAGAGCGAAAAGGACTTTAATTCGTGACCACCCCCAAAAAATTGAAAAATCCACCAAAAACGTAAAAAAATTGAAATTTTTATATGAAAAACTTCTTTTGCCCATATCTCCTTAAATATGCGTCCTAGAGCGAAAAGGACTTTAATTCGTGACCACCCGCAAAAAATTGAAAAATCCACCCAAAAC
Organism: Haematobia irritans; assembly: GCF_050003625.1. Taxonomy (NCBI): domain Eukaryota; kingdom Metazoa; phylum Arthropoda; class Insecta; order Diptera; family Muscidae; genus Haematobia; species Haematobia irritans. The sequence goes on along the minus strand of NC_134397.1, from coordinate 149,347,147 downwards.
CTAAAAAAATTGAAATTTTTATATGAAAAACTTCTTTTGCCCATATCTCCTAAACTAAGCGTCCTAGAGCGAAAAGGACTTTAATTCGTGACCACGCCCAAAAAATTGAAAAATCCACCCAAAACCTAAAAAATTGAAATTTTTATATGAAAAACTTCTTTTGCCCATATCTCCTTAAATATGCGTCCTAGAGCGAAAAGGACTTTAATTCGTGACCACCCCCAAAAAATTGAAAAATTCACCCAAAACCTAAAAAATTGAAATTTTTATACGAAAAACTTCTTTTGCCCACATCTCCTAAACTAAGCGTCCTAGAGCGAAAAAGACTTTAATTCGTGACCACCCCCAAAAAATTGAAAAATTCACCCAAAACTTAAAAAAATTGAAATTTTTATATGAAAAACTTCTTTTGCCCATATCTCCTTAAATATGCGTCCTAGAGCGAAAAGGACTTTAATTCGTGACCACCCCCAAAAAATTGAAAAATCCACCCAAAACCTAAAAAAATTGAAATTTTTATATGAAAAACTTCTTTTGCCCATATCTCCTTAAATATGCGTCCTAGAGCGAAAAGGACTTTAATTCGTGACCACCCCAAAAAAAATTGAAAAATCCACCCAAAACCTAAAAAAATTGAAATTTTTATATGAAAAACTTCTTTTGCCCATATCTCCTTAAATATGCGTCCTAGAGCGAAAAGGACTTTAATTCGTGACCACCCCAAAAAATTGAAAAATCCACCCAAAACCTAAAAAAATTGAAATTTTTATATGAAAAACTTCTTTTGCCCATATCTCCTTAAATATGCGTCCTAGAGCGAAAAGGACTTTAATTCGTGACCACCCCCAAAAAATTGAAAAATCCACCCAAAACCTAAAAAAATTGAAATTTTTATACGAAAAACTTCTTTTGCCCATATCTCCTAAACTAAGCGTCCTAAAGCGAAAAGGACTTTAATTCGTGACCACCCCCAAAAAATTGAAAAATTCACCCAAAACCTAAAAAAATTGAAATTTGAAAAACTTCTTTTGCCCATATCTCCTTAAATATGCGTCCTAGAGCGAAAAGGACTTTAATTCGTGACCACCCCCAAAAAATTGAAAAATCCACCAAAAACGTAAAAAAATTGAAATTTTTATATGAAAAACTTCTTTTGCCCATATCTCCTTAAATATGCGTCCTAGAGCGAAAAGGACTTTAATTCGTGACCACCCGCAAAAAATTGAAAAATCCACCCAAAACCTAAAAAAATTGAAATTTTTATATGAAAAACTTCTTTTGCCCATATCTCCTAAACTAAGCGTCCTAGAGCGAAAAGGACTTTAATTCGTGACCACGCCCAAAAAATTGAAAAATCCACCCAAAACCTAAAAAATTGAAATTTTTATATGAAAAACTTCTTTTGCCCATATCTCCTTAAATATGCGTCCTAGAGCGAAAAGGACTTTAATTCGTGACCACCCCCAAAAAATTGAAAAATTCACCCAAAACCTAAAAAATTGAAATTTTTATATGAAAAACTTCTTTTGCCCACATCTCCTAAACTAAGCGTCCTAGAGCGAAAAAGACTTTAATTCGTGACCACCCCCAAAAAATTGAAAAATTCACCCAAAACTTAAAAAAATTGAAATTTTTATATGAAAAACTTCTTTTGCCCATATCTCCTTAAATATGCGTCCTAGAGCGAAAAGGACTTTAATTCGTGACCACCCCCAAAAAATTGAAAAATCCACCCAAAACCTAAAAAAATTGAAATTTTTATATGAAAAACTTCTTTTGCCCATATCTCCTTAAATATGCGTCCTAGAGCGAAAAGGACTTTAATTCGTGACCACCCCAAAAAAAATTGAAAAATCCACCCAAAACCTAAAAAAATTGAAATTTTTATATGAAAAACTTCTTTTGCCCATATCTCCTTAAATATGCGTCCTAGAGCGAAAAGGACTTTAATTCGTGACCACCCCAAAAAATTGAAAAATCCTCCCAAAACCTAAAAAAATTGAAATTTTTATATGAAAAACTTCTTTTGCCCATATCTCCTTAAATATGCGTCCTAGAGCGAAAAGGACTTTAATTCGTGACCACCCCCAAAAAATTGAAAAATTCATCCAAAACCTAAAAAAAAATGAAATTTTTATATGAAAAACTTATTTTGCCCATATCTCCTAAACTAAGCGTCCTAGAGCGAAAAGGACTTTAATTCGTGACCACCCCCAAAAAATTTAAAAATTCACCCAAAACCTAAAATAATTGAAATTTTTATATGAAAAACTTCTTTTGCCCATATCTCCTTAAATATGCGTCCTAGAGCGAAAAGGACTTTAATTCGTGACCACCCCCAAAAAATTGAAAAATCCACCCAAAACCTAAAAAAATTGAAATTTTTGTATGAAAAACTTCTTTTGCCCATATCTCCTTAAATATGCGTCCTAGAGCGAAAAGGATTTTAATTCGTGACCACCCCCAAAAAATTGAAAAATTCACCCAAAACCTAAAAAAATTGAAATTTTTATATGAAAAACTTCTTTTGCCCATATCTCCTTAAATATGCGTCCTAGAGCGAAAAGGACTTTAATTCGTGACCACCCCCAAAAAATTGAAAAATCCACCCAAAACCTAAAAAAATTGAAATTTTTATACGAAAAACTTCTTTTGCCCATATCTCCTAAACTAAGCGTCCTAGAGCGAAAAGGACTTTAATTCGTGACCACCCCCAAAAAATTGAAAAATCCACCCAAAACCTAAAAAAATTTAAATTTTTATATGAAAAACTTCTTTTGCCCATATCTCCTTAAATATGCGTCCTAGAGCGAAAAGGACTTTAATTCGTGACCACCCCCAAAAAATTGAAAAATCCACCCAAAACCTAAAAAAATTTAAATTTTTATATGAAAAACTTCTTTTGCCCATATCTCCTTAAATATCCGTCCTAGAGCGAAAAGGACTTTAATTCGTGACCACCCCCAAAAAATTGAAAAATTCACCCAAAACCTAAAAAAATTGAAATTTTTATATGAAAAACTTCTTTTGCCCATATCTCCTTAAATATGCGTCCTAGAGCGAAAAGGACTTTAATTCGTGACCACCCCCAAAAAATTGAAAAATTCACCCAAAACCTAAAAAAAATGAAATTTTTATATGAAAAACTTCTTTTGCCCATATCTCCTAAACTAAGCGTCCTAGAGCGAAAAGCACTTTAATTCGTGACCACCCCCAAAAAATTGAAAAATTCACCCAAAACTTAAAAAACTTGAAATTTTTATATGAAAAACTTCTTTTGCCCATATCTCCTTAAATATGCGTCCTAGAGCGAAAAGGACTTTAATTCGTGACCACCCCCAAAAAATTGAAAAATCCACCCAAAAACTAAAAAAATTGAAATTTTTATATGAAAAACTTCTTTTGCCCATATCTCCTTAAATATGCGTCCTAGAGCGAAAAGGACTTTAATTCGTGACCACCCCAAAAAAATTGAAAAATCCACCCAAAACCTAAAAAAATTGAAATTTGTATATGAAAAACTTCTTTTGCCCATATCTCCTTAAATATGCGTCCTAGAGCGAAAAGGACTTTAATTCGTGACCACTCCCAAAAAATTGAAAAATCCACCCAAAACCTAAAAAAATTGAAATTTTTATATGAAAAACTTCTTTTGCCCATATCTCCTTAAATATGCGTCCTAGAGCGAAAAAGACTTTAATTCGTGACCACCCTAAAAAATTGAAAAATCCACCCAAAACCTAAAAAAATTGAAATTTTTATATGAAAAACTTCTTTTGCCCATATCTCCTTAAATATGCGTCCTAGAGCGAAAAGGACTTTAATTCGTGACCACCCCCAAAAAATTGAAAAATTCACCCAAAACCTAAAAAAAATGAAATTTTTATATGAAAAACTTCTTTTGCCCATATCTCCTAAACTAAGCGTCCTAGAGCGAAAAGGACTTTAATTCGTGACCACCCCCAAAAAATTGAAAAATTCACCCAAAACCTAAAATAATTGAAATTTTTATATGAAAAACTTCTTTTGCCCATATCTCCTTAAATATGCGTCCTAGAGCGAAAAAGACTTTAATTCGTGACCACCCCAAAAAATTGAAAAATCCACCCAAAACCTAAAAAAAATTTAAATTTTTGTATGAAAAACTTCTTTTGCCCATATCTCCTTAAATATGCGTCCTAGAGCGAAAAGGACTTTAATTCGTGACCACCCCCAAAAAATTGAAAAATCCACCCAAAACCTAAAAAAAATTGAAATTTTTATACGAAAAACTTCTTTTGCCCATATCTCCTAAACTAAGCGTCCTAGAGCGAAAAAGTCTTTAATTCGCTACCACCCCCAAAAAATTGAAAAATCCACCCAAAACCTAAAAAAATTTAAATTTTTATATGAAAAACTTCTTTTGCCCATATCTCCTTAAATATGCGTCGTAGAGCGAAAAGGACTTTAATTCGTGACCACCCCAAAAAATTGAAAAATCCACCCAAAACCTAAAAAAATTTAAATTTTTATATGAAAAACTTCTTTTGCCCATATCTCCTTAAATATGCGTCGTAGAGCGAAAAGGACTTTAATTCGTGAACACCCCCAAAAAATTGAAAAATTCACCCAAAACTTCAAAAAAATTGACCACCCCCAAAAAATTGAAAAATCCACCCAAAACCTAAAAAAATGAAATTTTTATATGAAAAACTTCTTTTGCCCATATCTCCTTAAATATGCGTCCTAGAGCGAAAAGGACTTTAATTCGTGACCACCCCAAAAAATTGAAAAATCCACCCAAAACCTAAAAAAATTGAAATTTTTATATGAAAAACTTCTTTTGCCCATATCTCCTTAAATATGCGTCGTAGAGCGAAAAGGACTTTAATTCGTGACCACCCCAAAAAATTGAAAAAACCACCCAAAACCTAAAAAAATTGAAATTTTTGTATAAAAAACTTCTTTTGCCCATATCGCCTTAAATATGCGTCCTAGAGCGAAAAGGACTTTAATTCGTGACCACCCCCAAAAAATTTAAAAATTCACCCAAAACCTAAAAAAAATTAAATTTTTATATGAAAAACTTCTTTTGCCCATATCTCCTAAACTAAGCGTCCTAGAGCGAAAAGGACTTTAATTCGTGACCACCCCCAAAAAATTGAAAAATCCACCCAAAACCTAAAAAAATTGAAATTTTTATATGAAAAACTTCTTTTGCCCATATCTCCTTAAATATGCGTCCTAGAGCGAAAAGGACTTTAATTCGTGACCACCCCAAAAAATTGAAAAATCCACCCAAAACCTAAAAAAATTGAAATTTTTATATGAAAAACTTCTTTTGCCCATATCTCCTTAAATATGCGTCGTAGAGCGAAAAGGACTTTAATTCGTGAACACCCCCAAAAAATTGAAAAATTCACCCAAAACTTCAAAAAAATTGACCACCCCCAAAAAATTGAAAAATCCACCCAAAACCTAAAAAAATTTAATTTTTTATATGAAAAACTTCTTTTGCCCATATCTCCTTAAATATGCGTCCTAGAGCGAAAAGGACTTTAATTCGTGACCACCCCAAAAAAATTGAAAAATCCACCCAAAACCTAAAAAAATTGAAATTTTTATATGAAAAACTTCTTTTGCCCATATCTCCTTAAATATGCGTCCTAGAGCGAAAAGGACTTTAATTCGTGACAACCCCCTAAAAATTGAAAAATTCACTCAAAATCTAAAAAAAATGAAATTTTTATATGAAAAACTTCTTTTGCCCATATCTCCTTAAATATGCGTCCTAGAGCGAAAAGGACTTTAATTCGTGACCACCCCAAAAAATTGAAAAATCCACCCAAAACCTAAAAAAATTGAAATTTTTATATGAACAACTTCTTTTGCCCATATCTCCTTAAATATTCGTCGTAGAGCGAAAAGGACTTTAATTCGTGACCACCCCAAAAAATTGAAAAATTCACCCAAATCTTCAAAAAAATTGACCACCCCCAAAAAATTGAAAAATCCACCCAAAACCTAAAAAAATTGAAATTTTTATATGAAAAACTTCTTTTGCCCATATCTCCTTAAATATGCGTCCTAGAGCGAAAAGGACTTTAATTCGTGACCACCCCCAAAAAATTGAAAAATCCACCCAAAACCTAAAAAAATTGAAATTTTTATATGAAAAATTCTTTTGCCCATATCTCCTTAAATATGCGTCCTAGAGCGAAAAGGACTTTAATTCGTGACCACCCCCAAAAAATTGAAAAATCCACCCAAAACCTAAAAAAATTGAAATTTTTATATGAAAAACTTTTTTTGCCCATATCTCCTTAAATATGCGTCCTAGAGCGAAAAGGACTTTAATTCGTGACAACCCCCAAAAAATTGAAAAATTCACCCAAAACCTAAAAAAATTGAAATTTTTATATGAAAAACTTCTTTTGCCCATATCTCCTTAAATATGCGTCCTAGAGCGAAAAGGACTTTAATTCGTGACCACCCCCAAAAAATTGAAAAATTCACCCAAAACCTAAAAAAATTGAAATTTTTATATGAAAAACTTCTTTTGCCCATATCTCCTAAACTAAGCGTCCTAGAGCGAAAAGGACTTTAATTCGTGACCACCCCAAAAAATTGAAAAATACACCCGAAACTTAAAAAAATTGAAATTTTTATATGAAAAACTTCTTTTGCCCATATCTCCTTAAATATGCGTCCTACAGCGAAAAGGACTTTAATTCGTGACCACCCCCAACAAATTGAAAAATCCACCCAAAACCTAAAAAAATTGAAATTTTTATATGAAAAACTTCTTTTGCCCATATCTCCTTAAATATGCGTCCTAGAGCAAAAAGGACTTTAATTCGTGACCACCCCCAAAAAATTGATAAATCCACCCAAAACCTAAAAAAAATTGAAATTTTTATATGAAAAACTTCTTTTGCCCATATCTCCTTAAATATGCGTCCTAGAGCGAAAAGGACTTTAATTCGTGACCACCCCCAAAAAATTGAAAAATCCACCCAAAACCTAAAAAAATTGAAATTTTTTATGAAAAACTTCTTTTGCCCATATCTCCTTAAATATGCGTCCTAGAGCGAAAAGGACTTTAATTCGTGACCACCCCCAAAAAATTTAAAAATTCACCCAAAACCTAAAAAAATTGAAATTTTTATATGAAAAACTTCTTTTGCCCATATCTCCTTAAATATGCGTCCTAGAGCGAAAAGGACTTTAATTCGTGACCACCCCCAAAAAATTGAAAAATTCACCCAAAACCTAAAAAAAATTAAATTTTTATATGAAAAACTTCTTTTGCCCATATCTCCTAAACTAAGCGTCCTAGAGCGAAAAGGACTTTAATTCGTGACCACCCCCAAAAAAATTGAAAAATCCACCCAAAACCTAAAAAAATTGAAATTTTTATATGAAAAACTTCTTTTGCCCATATCTCCTTAAATATGCGTCCTAGAGCGAAAAGGACTTTAATTCGTGACCACCCCCAAAAAATTGAAAAATCCACCCAAAACCTAAAAAAATTGAAATTTTTATATGAAAAACTTCTTTTGCCCATATCTCCTTAAATATGCGTCCTAGAGCGAAAAGGACTTTAATTCGTGACCACCCCAAAAAAAAAATGAAAAATCCACCCAAAACAAAAAAATTGAAATTTGTATATGAAAAACTTCTTTTGCCCATATCTCCTTAAATATGCGTCCTAGAGCGAAAATGACTTTAATTCGTGACCACCCCCAAAAAATTGAAAAATTCACCCAAAACCTAAAAAAAATGAAATTTTGATATGAAAAACTTCTTTTGTCCAGATCTCCTAAACTAAGCGTCCTAGAGCGAAAAGGACTTTAATTCGTGACCACCCCCAAAAAATTGAAAAATTCACCCAAAACCTAAAAAAATTGAAATTTTTATATGAAAAACTTCTTTTGCCCATATCTCCTTAAATATGCGTCTTAGAGCGAAAAGGACTTTAATTCGTGACCACCCCAAAAAATTTAAAAATCCACCCAAAACCTAAAAAAATTGAAATTTTTATATGAAAAACTTCTTTTGCCCATATCTCCTTAAATATGCGTCCTAGAGCGAAAAGGACTTTAATTCGTGACCACCCCCAAAAAATTGAAAAATTCACCCAAAACCTAAAAAAATTTAAATTTTTGTATGAAAAACTTCTTTTGCCCATATCTCCTTAAATATGCGTCCTAGAGCGAAAAGGACTTCAATTCGTGACCACCCCCAAAAAATTGAAAAATTCACCCAAAACCTAAAAAAATTGAATTTTTTATATGAAAAACTTCTTTTGCCCATATCTCCTTAAATATGCGTCCTAGAGCGAAAAGGACTTTAATTCGTGACCAGCCCCTAAAAATTGAAAAATCCACCCAAAACCTAAAAAAATTGAAATTTTTATACGAAAAACTTCTTTTGCCCATATCTCCTTAAATATGCGTCCTAGAGCGAAAAGGACTTTAATTCGTGACCACCCCCAAAAAATTGAAAAATCCACCCAAAACCTAAAAAAATTGAAATTTTTATATGAAAAACTTCTTTTGCCCATATCTCCTTAAATATGCGTCCTAGAGCGAAAAGGACTTTAATTCGTGACCACCCCAAAAAAAAATGAAAAATCCACCCAAAACAAAAAAATTGAAATTTGTATATGAAAAACTTCTTTTGCCCATATCTCCTTAAATATGCGTCCTAGAGCGAAAATGACTTTAATTCGTGACCACCCCCAAAAAATTGAAAAATTCACCCAAAACCTAAAAAAAATGAAATTTTGATATGAAAAACTTCTTTTGTCCAGATCTCCTAAACTAAGCGTCCTAGAGCGAAAAGGACTTTAATTCGTGACCACCCCCAAAAAATTTAAAAATTCACCCAAAACCTAAAAAAATTGAAATTTTTATATGAAAAACTTCTTTTGCCCATATCTCCTAAGCTAAGCGTTCTAGAGCGAAAAGGACTTTAATTCGTGACCACCCCCAAAAAATTGAAAAACTCACCCAAAACCTAAAAAAATTGAATTTTTTATATGAAAAACTTCTTTTGCCCATATCTCCTTAAATATGCGTCCTAGAGCGAAAAGGACTTTAATTCGTGACCACCCCAAAAAATTGAAAAATCCACCCAAAACCTAAAAAATTGAAATTTTTATATGAAAAACTTCTTTTGCCCATATCTCCTTAAATATGCGTCCTAGAGCGAAAAGGACTTTAATTCGTGACCACCCCCAAAAAATCGAAAAATTCACCCAAAACCTAAAAAAATGAAATTTTTATATGAAAAACTTCTTTTGCCCATATCTCCTAAACTAAGCGTCCTAGAGCGAAAAGGACTTTAATTCGTGACCACCCCCAAAAAATTGCAAAATTCACCCAAAACCTAAAATAATTGAAATTTTTATATGAAAAACTTCTTTTGCCCATATCTCCTTAAATATACGTCCTAGAGCGAAAAGGAATTTAATTCGTGACCACCCCAAAAAATTGAAAAATCCACCCAAAACCTAAAAAAATTGAAATTTTTGTATGAAATACTTCTTTTGCCCATATCTCCTTAAATATGCGTCCTAGAGCGAAAAGGACTTTAATTCGTGACCACCTCCAAAAAATTGAAAAATTCACCCAAAACCTAAAAAAATTGAAATTTTTATATGAAAAACTTCTTTTGCCCATATCTCCTTAAATATGCGTCCTAGAGCGAAAAGGACTTTAATTCGTGACCACCCCCAAAAAATTGAAAAATCCACCCAAAACCTAAAAAAATTGAAATTTTTATACGAAAAACTTCTTTTGCCCATATTTCCTAAACTAAACGTCCTAGAGCGAAAAGGACTTTAATTCGTGACCACCCCCAAAAAATTGAAAAATCCACCCAAAACCTAAAAAAATTGAAATTTTTATATGAAAAACTTCTTTTGCCCATATCTCATTAAATATGCGTCCTAGAGCGAAAAGGACTTTAATTCGTGACCACCCCCAAAAAATTGAAAAATCCACCAAAAACGTAAAAAAATTGAAATTTTTATATGAAAAACTTCTTTTGCCCATATCTCCTTAAATATGCGTCCTAGAGCGAAAAGGACTTTAATTCGTGACCACCCACAAAAAGTTGAAAAATCCACCCAAAACCTAAAAAAATTGAAATTTGTATATGAAAATCTTCTTTTGCCCATATCTCCTTAAATATGCGTCCTAGAGCGAAAAGGACTTTAATTCGTGACCACCCCCAAAAAATTGAAAAATCCACCCAAAACCTAAAAAAATTGAAATTTTTATATGAAAATCTTCTTTTGCCCATATCTCCTTAAATATGCGTCCTAGAGCGAAAAGGACTTTAATTCGTGACCACCCCCAAAAAATTGAAAAATCCACCCAAAACCTAAAAAAATTGAAATTTTTATATGTAAAACTTTTTTGCCCATATCTCCTTAAATATGCGTCCTAGAGCGAAAAGGACTTTAATTCGTGACCACCCCCAAAAAATTGAAAAATTCACCCAAAACATAAAAAAATTGAAATTTTTATATGAAAAACTTCTTTTGCCCATATCTCCTTAAATATGCGTCCTAGAGCGAAAAGGACTTTAATTCGTGACCACCCCCAAAAAATTGAAAAATTCACCCAAAACCTAAAAAAATTGAAATTTTTATATGAAAAACTTCTTTTGCCCATATCTCCTTAAATATGCGTCCTAGAGCGAAAAGGACTTTAATTCGTGACCACCCCAAAAAATTGAAAAATCCACCCAAAACCTAAAAAAATTTAAATTTTTATATGAAAAACTTCTTTTGCCCATATCTCCTTAAATATGCGTCCTAGAGCGAAAAGGACTTTAATTCGTGACCACCCCCAAAAAATTGAAAAATCCACCCAAAACCTAAAAAAATTGAAATTTTTATATGAAAAACTTCATTTGCCCATATCTCCTTAAATATGCGTCCTAGAGCGAAAAGGACTTTAATTCGTGACCACCCCCAAAAAATTGAAAAATTCACCCAAAACCTAAAAAAAATTGAAATTTTTATATGAAAAACTTCTTTTGCCCATATCTCCTAAACTAAGCGTCCTAGAGCGAAAAGGACTTTAATTCGTGACCACCCCCAAAAAATTGAAATTTTTATATGAAAAACTTCTTTTGCCCATATCTCCTTAAATATGCGTCCTAGAGCGAAAAGGACTTTAATTCGTGACCACCCCCAAAAAATTGAAAAATCCACCCAAAACCTAAAAAAAAAATGAAATTTTTATATGAAAACCTTCTTTTGCCCATATCTCCTTAAATATGCGTCCTAGAGCGAAAAGGACTTTAATTCGTGACCACCCCAAAAAAATTGAAAAATCCACCCAAAACCTAAAAAAATTGAAATTTGTATATGAAAAACTTCTTTTGCCCATATCTCCTTAAATATGCGTCCTAGAGCGAAAAGGACTTTAATTCGTGACCACCCCCAAAAAATTGAAAAATTCACCCAAAACCTAAAAAAATGAAATTTTTATATGAAAAACTTCTTTTGCCCATATCTCCTAAGCTAAGCGTTCTAGAGCGAAAAGGACTTTAATTCGTGACCACCCCCAAAAAATTGAAAAACTCACCCAAAACCTAAAAAAATTGAATTTTTTATATGAAAAACTTCTTTTGCCCATATCTCCTTAAATATGCGTCCTAGAGCGAAAAGGACTTTAATTCGTGACCACCCCAAAAAATTGAAAAATCCACCCAAAACCTAAAAAATTGAAATTTTTATATGAAAAACTTCTTTTGCCCATATCTCCTTAAATATGCGTCCTAGAGCGAAAAGGACTTTAATTCGTGACCACCCCCAAAAAATCGAAAAATTCACCCAAAACCTAAAAAAATGAAATTTTTATATGAAAAACTTCTTTTGCCCATATCTCCTAAACTAAGCGTCCTAGAGCGAAAAGGACTTTAATTCGTGACCACCCCCAAAAAATTGCAAAATTCACCCTAAACCTAAAATAATTGAAATTTTTATATGAAAAACTTCTTTTGCCCATATCTCCTTAAATATACGTCCTAGAGCGAAAAGGAATTTAATTCGTGACCACCCCAAAAAATTGAAAAATCCACCCAAAACCTAAAAAAATTGAAATTTTTGTATGAAATACTTCTTTTGCCCATATCTCCTTAAATATGCGTCCTAGAGCGAAAAGGACTTTAATTCGTGACCACCTCCAAAAAATTGAAAAATTCACCCAAAACCTAAAAAAATTGAAATTTTTATATGAAAAACTTCTTTTGCCCATATCTCCTTAAATATGCGTCCTAGAGCGAAAAGGACTTTAATTCGTGACCACCCCCAAAAAATTGAAAAATCCACCCAAAACCTAAAAAAATTGAAATTTTTATACGAAAAACTTCTTTTGCCCATATTTCCTAAACTAAACGTCCTAGAGCGAAAAGGACTTTAATTCGTGACCACCCCCAAAAAATTGAAAAATCCACCCAAAACCTAAAAAAATTGAAATTTTTATATGAAAAACTTCTTTTGCCCATATCTCATTAAATATGCGTCCTAGAGCGAAAAGGACTTTAATTCGTGACCACCCCCAAAAAATTGAAAAATCCACCAAAAACGTAAAAAAATTGAAATTTTTATATGAAAAACTTCTTTTGCCCATATCTCCTTAAATATGCGTCCTAGAGCGAAAAGGACTTTAATTCGTGACCACCCACAAAAAGTTGAAAAATCCACCCAAAACCTAAAAAAATTGAAATTTGTATATGAAAATCTTCTTTTGCCCATATCTCCTTAAATATGCGTCCTAGAGCGAAAAGGACTTTAATTCGTGACCACCCCCAAAAAATTGAAAAATCCACCCAAAACCTAAAAAAATTTAAATTTTTATACGAAAAACTTCTTTTGCCCATATTTCCTAAACTAAACGTCCTAGAGCGAAAAGGACTTTAATTCGTGACCACCCCCAACAAATTGAAAAATCCACCCAAAACCTAAAAAAATTGAAATTTTTATATGAAAAACTTCTTTTGCCCATATCTCATTAAATATGCGTCCTAGAGCGAAAAGGACTTTAATTCGTGACCACCCCCAAAAAATTGAAAAATCCACCAAAAACGTAAAAAAATTGAAATTTTTATATGAAAAACTTCTTTTGCCCATATCTCCTTAAATATGCGTCCTAGAGCGAAAAGGACTTTAATTCGTGACCACCCACAAAAAGTTAAAAAATCCACCCAAAACCTAAAAAAATTGAAATTTGTATATGAAAATCTTCTTTTGCCCATATCTCCTTAAATATGCGTCCTAGAGCGAAAAGGACTTTAATTCGTGACCACCCCCAAAAAATTGAAAAATCCACCCAAAACCTAAAAAAATTGAAATTTTTATATGAAAAACTTCTTTTGCCCATATCTCCTTAAATATGCGTCCTAGAGCGAAAAGGACTTTAATTCGTGACCACCCCCAAAAAATTGAAAAATCCACCCAAAACCTAAAAAAATTGAAATTTTTATATGAAAAACTTCTTTTGCCCATATCTCCTTAAATATGCGTCCTAGAGCGAAAAGGACTTTAATTCGTGACCACCCCCAAAAAATTGAAAAATTCACCCAAAACCTAAAAAAAATTGAAATTTTTATATGAAAAACTTTTTTGCCCATATCTCCTAAACTAAGCGTCCTAGAGCGAAAAGGACTTTAATTCGTCACCACCCCCAAAAAATTGAAATTTTTATATGAAAAACTTCTTTTGCCCATATCTCCTTAAATATGCGTCCTAGAGCGAAAAGGACTTTAATTCGTGACCACCCCCAAAAAATTGAAAAATCCACCCAAAACCTAAAAAAAAATGAAATTTTTATATGAAAACCTTCTTTTGCCCATATCTCCTTAAATATGCGTCCTAGAGCGAAAAGGACTTTAATTCGTGACCACCCCAAAAAAATTGAAAAATCCACCCAAAACCTAAAAAAATTGAAATTTGTATATGAAAAACTTCTTTTGCCCATATCTCCTTAAATATGCGTCCTAGAGCGAAAAGGACTTTAATTCGTGACCACCCCAAAAAAATCGAAAAATTCACCCAAAACCTAAAAAAATGAAATTTTTATATGAAAAACTTCTTTTGCCCATATCTCCTTAAATATGCGTCCTAGAGCGAAAAGGACTTTAATTCGTGACCACCCCCAAAAAATTGAAAAATTCACCCAAAACCTAAAAAAATTGAAATTTTTATATGAAAAACTTCTTTTGCCCATATCTCCTTAAATATGCGTCCTAGAGCGAAAAGGACTTTAATTCGTGACCACCCACAAAAAATTGAAAAATCCACCCAAAACCTAAAAAATTGAAATTTTTATATGAAAAACTTCTTTTGCCCATATCTCCTTAAATATGCGTCCTAGAGCGAAAAGGACTTTAATTCGTGACCACCACAAAAAAATTGAAAAATTCACCCAAAACCTAAAAAAATTGAAATTTTTGTATGAAAAACTTCTTTTGCCCATATCTCCTTAAATATGCGTCCTAGAGCGAAAAGGACTTTAATTCGTGACCACCCCCAAAAAATTGAAAAATTCAACCAAAACCTAAAAAAAATGAAATTTTTATATGAAAAACTTCTTTTGCCCATATCTCCTAAACTAAGCGTCCTAGAGCGAAAAGGACTTTAATTCGTGACCACCCCCAAAAAATTGAAAAATTCACCCAAAACCTAAAATAATTGAAATTTTTATATGAAAAACTTCTTTCACCCATATCTCCTTAAATATGCGAAAAAGACTTTAATTCGTGACCACCCCAAAAAATTGAAAAATACACCCAAAACCTAAAAAAATTGAAATTTTTGTATGAAAAACTTCTTTTGCCCATATCTCCTTAAATATGCGTCCTAGAGCGAAAAGGAATTTAATTCGTGACCACCCCAAAAAATTGAAAAATCCACCCAAAACCTAAAAAAATTGAAATTTTTGTATGAAATACTTCTTTTGCCCATATCTCCTTAAATATGCGCCCTAGAGCGAAAAGGACTTTAATTCGTGACCACCTCCAAAAAATTGAAAAATTCACCCAAAACCTAAAAAAATTGAAATTTTTATATGAAAAACTTCTTTTGCCCATATCTCCTTAAATATGGTTCCTAGAGCGAAAAGGACTTTAATTCGTGACCACCCCCAAAAAATTGAAAAATCCACCCAAAACCTAAAAAAATTGAAATTTTTATATGAAAAACTTCTTTTGCCCATATCTCCTTAAATATGCGTCCTAGAGCGAAAAGGACTTTAATTCGTGACCACCCCCAAAAAATTGAAAAATCCACCCAAAACCTAAAAAATTGAAATTTTTATATGAAAAACTTCTTTTGCCCATATCTCCTTAAATATGCGTCCTAGAGCGAAAAGGACTTTAATTCGTGACCACCCCCAAAAAATTGAAAAATTCACCCAAAACCTAAAAAAAATTGAAATTTTTATATGAAAAACTTCTTTTGCCCATATCTCCTAAACTAAGCGTCCTAGAGCGAAAAGGACTTTAATTCGTGACCACCCCCAAAAAATTGAAATTTTTATATGAAAAACTTCTTTTGCCCATATCTCCTTAAATATGCGTCCTAGAGCGAAAAGGACTTTAATTCGTGACCACCCCCAAAAAATTGAAAAATCCACCCAAAACCTAAAAAAATTGAAATTTGTATATGAAAAACTTCTTTTGCCCATATCTCCTTAAATATGCGTCCTAGAGCGAAAAGGACTTTAATTCGTGACCACCCCCAAAAAATTGAAAAATTCACCCAAAACCTAAAAAAATGAAATTTTTATATGAAAAACTTCTTTTGCCCATATCTCCTAAGCTAAGCGTTCTAGAGCGAAAAGGACTTTAATTCGTGACCACCCCCAAAAAATTGAAAAACTCACCCAAAACCTAAAAAAATTGAATTTTTTATATGAAAAACTTCTTTTGCCCATATCTCCTTAAATATGCGTCCTAGAGCGAAAAGGACTTTAATTCGTGACCACCCCAAAAAATTGAAAAATCCACCCAAAACCTAAAAAATTGAAATTTTTATATGAAAAACTTCTTTTGCCCATATCTCCTTAAATATGCGTCCTAGAGCGAAAAGGACTTTAATTCGTGACCACCCCCAAAAAATCGAAAAATTCACCCAAAACCTAAAAAAATGAAATTTTTATATGAAAAACTTCTTTTGCCCATATCTCCTAAACTAAGCGTCCTAGAGCGAAAAGGACTTTAATTCGTGACCACCCCCAAAAAATTGCAAAATTCACCCAAAACCTAAAATAATTGAAATTTTTATATGAAAAACTTCTTTTGCCCATATCTCCTTAAATATACGTCCTAGAGCGAAAAGGAATTTAATTCGTGACCACCCCAAAAAATTGAAAAATCCACCCAAAACCTAAAAAAATTGAAATTTTTGTATGAAATACTTCTTTTGCCCATATCTCCTTAAATATGCGTCCTAGAGCGAAAAGGACTTTAATTCGTGACCACCTCCAAAAAATTGAAAAATTCACCCAAAACCTAAAAAAATTGAAATTTTTATATGAAAAACTTCTTTTGCCCATATCTCCTTAAATATGCGTCCTAGAGCGAAAAGGTCTTTAATTCGTGACCACCCCCAAAAAATTGAAAAATCCACCCAAAACCTAAAAAAATTGAAATTTTTATACGAAAAACTTCTTTTGCCCATATTTCCTAAACTAAACGTCCTAGAGCGAAAAGGACTTTAATTCGTGACCACCCCCAAAAAATTGAAAAATCCACCCAAAACCTAAAAAAATTGAAATTTTTATATGAAAAACTTCTTTTGCCCATATCTCATTAAATATGCGTCCTAGAGCGAAAAGGACTTTAATTCGTGACCACCCCCAAAAAATTGAAAAATCCACCAAAAACGTAAAAAAATTGAAATTTTTATATGAAAAACTTCTTTTGCCCATATCTCCTTAAATATGCGTCCTAGAGCGAAAAGGACTTTAATTCGTGACCACCCACAAAAAGTTGAAAAATCCACCCAAAACCTAAAAAAATTGAAATTTGTATATGAAAATCTTCTTTTGCCCATATCTCCTTAAATATGCGTCCTAGAGCGAAAAGGACTTTAATTCGTGACCACCCCCAAAAAATTGAAAAATCCACCCAAAACCTAAAAAAATTGAAATTTTTATACGAAAAACTTCTTTTGCCCATATTTCCTAAACTAAACGTCCTAGAGCGAAAAGGACTTTAATTCGTGACCACCCCCAACAAATTGAAAAATCCACCCAAAACCTAAAAAAATTGAAATTTTTATATGAAAAACTTCTTTTGCCCATATCTCATTAAATATGCGTCCTAGAGCGAAAAGGACTTTAATTCGTGACCACCCCCAAAAAATTGAAAAATCCACCAAAAACGTAAAAAAATTGAAATTTTTATATGAAAAACTTCTTTTGCCCATATCTCCTTAAATATGCGTCCTAGAGCGAAAAGGACTTTAATTCGTGACCACCCACAAAAAGTTAAAAAATCCACCCAAAACCTAAAAAAATTAAAATTTGTATATGAAAATCTTCTTTTGCCCATATCTCCTTAAATATGCGTCCTAGAGCGAAAAGGACTTTAATTCGTGACCACCCCCAAAAAATTGAAAAATCCACCCAAAACCTAAAAAAATTGAAATTTTTATATGAAAAACTTCTTTTGCCCATATCTCCTTAAATATGCGTCCTAGAGCGAAAAGGACTTTAATTCGTGACCACCCCCAAAAAATTGAAAAATCCACCCAAAACCTAAAAAAATTGAAATTTTTATATGAAAAACTTCTTTTGCCCATATCTCCTTAAATATGCGTCCTAGAGCGAAAAGGACTTTAATTCGTGACCACCCCCAAAAAATTGAAAAATTCACCCAAAACCTAAAAAAAATTGAAATTTTTATATGAAAAACTTTTTTGCCCATATCTCCTAAACTAAGCGTCCTAGAGCGAAAAGGACTTTAATTCGTCACCACCCCCAAAAAATTGAAATTTTTATATGAAAAACTTCTTTTGCCCATATCTCCTTAAATATGCGTCCTAGAGCGAAAAGGACTTTAATTCGTGACCACCCCCAAAAAATTGAAAAATCCACCCAAAACCTAAAAAAAAATGAAATTTTTATATGAAAACCTTCTTTTGCCCATATCTCCTTAAATATGCGTCCTAGAGCGAAAAGGACTTTAATTCGTGACCACCCCAAAAAAATTGAAAAATCCACCCAAAACCTAAAAAAATTGAAATTTGTATATGAAAAACTTCTTTTGCCCATATCTCCTTAAATATGCGTCCTAGAGCGAAAAGGACTTTAATTCGTGACCACCCCCAAAAAATCGAAAAATTCACCCAAAACCTAAAAAAATGAAATTTTTATATGAAAAACTTCTTTTGCCCATATCTCCTTAAATATGCGTCCTAGAGCGAAAAGGACTTTAATTCGTGACCACCCCCAAAAAATTGAAAAATTCACCCAAAACCTAAAAAAATTGAAATTTTTATATGAAAAACTTCTTTTGCCCATATCTCCTTAAATATGCGTCCTAGAGCGAAAAGGACTTTAATTCGTGACCACCCACAAAAAATTGAAAAATCCACCCAAAACCTAAAAAATTGAAATTTTTATATGAAAAACTTCTTTTGCCCATATCTCCTTAAATATGCGTTCTAGAGCGAAAAGGACTTTAATTCGTGACCACCCCCAAAAAATTGAAAAATCCACCCAAAACCTAAAAAAATTGACATTTTTATATGAAAAACTTCTTTTGCCCATATCTCCTAAACTAAGCGTCCTAGAGCGAAAAGGACTTTAATTCGTGACCACCCCCAAAAAATTGAAAAATTCACCCAAAACCTAAAAAAATTTAAATTTTTATATGAAAAACTTCTTTTGCCCATATCTCCTTAAATATGCGTCCTAGAGCGAAAAGGACTTTAATTCGTGACCACCCCCAAAAAATTGAAAAATCCACCCAAAACCTAAAAAAATTGAAATTTTTATATGAAAAACTTCTTTTGCCCATATCTCCTTAAATATGCGTCCTAGAGCGAAAAGGACTTTAATTCGTGACCACCCCCAAAAAATTGAAAAATTCACCCAAAACCTAAAAAAAATTGAAATTTTTATATGAAAAACTTCTTTTGCCCATATCTCCTAAACTAAGCGTCCTAGAGCGAAAAGGACTTTAATTCGTGACCACCCCCAAAAAATTGAAATTTTTATATGAAAAACTTCTTTTGCCCATATCTCCTTAAATATGCGTCCTAGAGCGAAAAGGACTTTAATTCGTGACCACCCCCAAAAAATTGAAAAATCCACCCAAAACCTAAAAAAAAATGAAATTTTTATATGAAAACCTTCTTTTGCCCATATCTCCTTAAATATGCGTCCTAGAGCGAAAAGGACTTTAATTCGTGACCACCCCAAAAAAATTGAAAAATCCACCCAAAACCTAAAAAAATTGAAATTTGTATATGAAAAACTTCTTTTGCCCATATCTCCTTAAATATGCGTCCTAGAGCGAAAAGGACTTTAATTCGTGACCACCCCCAAAAAATTGAAAAATTCACCCAAAACCTAAAAAAATGAAATCTTTATATGAAAAACTTCTTTTGCCCATATCTCCTAAGCTAAGCGTTCTAGAGCGAAAAGGACTTTAATTCGTGACCACCCCCAAAAAATTGAAAAACTCACCCAAAACCTAAAAAAATTGAATTTTTTATATGAAAAACTTCTTTTGCCCATATCTCCTTAAATATGCGTCCTAGAGCGAAAAGGACTTTAATTCGTGACCACCCCAAAAAATTGAAAAATCCACCCAAAACCTAAAAAATTGAAATTTTTATATGAAAAACTTCTTTTGCCCATATCTCCTTAAATATGCGTCCTAGAGCGAAAAGGACTTTAATTCGTGACCACCCCCAAAAAATCGAAAAATTCACCCAAAACCTAAAAAAATGAAATTTTTATATGAAAAACTTCTTTTGCCCATATCTCCTAAACTAAGCGTCCTAGAGCGAAAAGGACTTTAATTCGTGACCACCCCCAACAAATTGCAAAATTCACCCAAAACCTAAAATAATTGAAATTTTTATATGAAAAACTTCTTTTGCCCATATCTCCTTAAATATACGTCCTAGAGCGAAAAGGAATTTAATTCGTGACCACCCCAAAAAATTGAAAAATCCACCCAAAACCTAAAAAAATTGAAATTTTTGTATGAAATACTTCTTTTGCCCATATCTCCTTAAATATGCGTCCTAGAGCGAAAAGGACTTTAATTCGTGACCACCTCCAAAAAATTGAAAAATTCACCCAAAACCTAAAAAAATTGAAATTTTTATATGAAAAACTTCTTTTGCCCATATCTCCTTAAATATGCGTCCTAGAGCGAAAAGGACTTTAATTCGTGACCACCCCCAAAAAATTGAAAAATCCACCCAAAACCTAAAAAAATTGAAATTTTTATACGAAAAACTTCTTTTGCCCATATTTCCTAAACTAAACGTCCTAGAGCGAAAAGGACTTTAATTCGTGACCACCCCCAAAAAATTGAAAAATCCACCCAAAACCTAAAAAAATTGAAATTTTTATATGAAAAACTTCTTTTGCCCATATCTCATTAAATATGCGTCCTAGAGCGAAAAGGACTTTAATTCGTGACCACCCCCAAAAAATTGAAAAATCCACCAAAAACGTAAAAAAATTGAAATTTTTATATGAAAAACTTCTTTTGCCCATATCTCCTTAAATATGCGACCTAGAGCGAAAAGGACTTTAATTCGTGACCACCCACAAAAAGTTGAAAAATCCACCCAAAACCTAAAAAAATTGAAATTTGTATATGAAAATCTTCTTTTGCCCATATCTCCTTAAATATGCGTCCTAGAGCGAAAAGGACTTTAATTCGTGACCACCCCCAAAAAATTGAAAAATCCACCCAAAACCTAAAAAAATTGAAATTTTTATACGAAAAACTTCTTTTGCCCATATTTCCTAAACTAAACGTCCTAGAGCGAAAAGGACTTTAATTCGTGACCACCCCCAACAAATTGAAAAATCCACCCAAAACCTAAAAAAATTGAAATTTTTATATGAAAAACTTCTTTTGCCCATATCTCATTAAATATGCGTCCTAGAGCGAAAAGGACTTTAATTCGTGACCACCCCCAAAAAATTGAAAAATCCACCAAAAACGTAAAAAAATTGAAATTTTTATATGAAAAACTTCTTTTGCCCATATCTCCTTAAATATGCGTCCTAGAGCGAAAAGGACTTTAATTCGTGACCACCCACAAAAAGTTAAAAAATCCACCCAAAACCTAAAAAAATTGAAATTTGTATATGAAAATCTTCTTTTGCCCATATCTCCTTAAATATGCGTCCTAGAGCGAAAAGGACTTTAATTCGTGACCACCCCCAAAAAATTGAAAAATCCACCCAAAACCTAAAAAAATTGAAATTTTTATATGAAAAACTTCTTTTGCCCATATCTCCTTAAATATGCGTCCTAGAGCGAAAAGGACTTTAATTCGTGACCACCCCCAAAAAATTGAAAAATCCACCCAAAACCTAAAAAAATTGAAATTTTTATATGAAAAACTTCTTTTGCCCATATCTCCTTAAATATGCGTCCTAGAGCGAAAAGGACTTTAATTCGTGACCACCCCCAAAAAATTGAAAAATTCACCCAAAACCTAAAAAAATTGAAATTTTTATATGAAAAACTTTTTTGCCCATATCTCCTAAACTAAGCGTCCTAGAGCGAAAAGGACTTTAATTCGTCACCACCCCCAAAAAATTGAAATTTTTATATGAAAAACTTCTTTTGCCCATATCTCCTTAAATATGCGTCCTAGAGCGAAAAGGACTTTAATTCGTGACCACCCCCAAAAAATTGAAAAATCCACCCAAAACCTAAAAAAAAATGAAATTTTTATATGAAAACCTTCTTTTGCCCATATCTCCTTAAATATGCGTCCTAGAGCGAAAAGGACTTTAATTCGTGACCACCCCAAAAAAATTGAAAAATCCACCCAAAACCTAAAAAAATTGAAATTTGTATATGAAAAACTTCTTTTGCCCATATCTCCTTAAATATGCGTCCTAGAGCGAAAAGGACTTTAATTCGTGACCACCCCCAAAAAATCGAAAAATTCACCCAAAACCTAAAAAAATGAAATTTTTATATGAAAAACTTCTTTTGCCCATATCTCCTTAAATATGCGTCCTAGAGCGAAAAGGACTTTAATTCGTGACCACCCCCAAAAAATTGAAAAATTCACCCAAAACCTAAAAAAATTGAAATTTTTATATGAAAAACTTCTTTTGCCCATATCTCCTTAAATATGCGTCCTAGAGCGAAAAGGACTTTAATTCGTGACCACCCACAAAAAATTGAAAAATCCACCCAAAACCTAAAAAATTGAAATTTTTATATGAAAAACTTCTTTTGCCCATATCTCCTTAAATATGCGTTCTAGAGCGAAAAGGACTTTAATTCGTGACCACCCCCAAAAAATTGAAAAATCCACCCAAAACCTAAAAAAATTGACATTTTTATATGAAAAACTTCTTTTGCCCATATCTCCTAAACTAAGCGTCCTAGAGCGAAAAGGACTTTAATTCGTGACCACCCCCAAAAAATTGAAAAATCCACCCAAAACCTAAAAAAATTGAAATTTTTATATGTAAAACTTCTTTTGCCCATATCTCCTTAAATATGCGTCCTAGAGCGAAAAGGACTTTAATTCGTGACCACCCTAAAAAATTGAAAAATCCACCCAAAACCTAAAAAAATTGAAATTTTTATATGAAAAACTTCTTTTGCCCATATCTCCTTAAATATGCGTCCTAGAGCGAAAAGGACTTTAATTCGTGACCACCACAAAAAAATTGAAAAATTCACCCAAAACCTAAAAAATTGAAATTTTTATATGAAAAACTTCTTTTGCCCATATCTCCTTAAATATGCGTTCTAGAGCGAAAAGGACTTTAATTCGTGACCACCCCCAAAAAATTGAAAAATCCACCCAAAACCTAAAAAAATTGACATTTTTATATGAAAAACTTCTTTTGCCCATATCTCCTAAACTAAGCGTCCTAGAGCGAAAAGGACTTTAATTCGTGACCACCCCAAAAAAATTGAAAAATCCACCCAAAACCTAAAAAAATTGAAATTTTTATATGAAAAACTTCTTTTGCCCATATCTCCTTAAATATGCGTCCTAGAGCGAAAAGGACTTTAATTCGTGACCACCCTAAAAAATTGAAAAATCCACCCAAAACCTAAAAAAATTGAAATTTTTATATGAAAAACTTCTTTTGCCCATATCTCCTTAAATATGCGTCCTAGAGCGAAAAGGACTTTAATTCGTGACCACCACAAAAAAATTGAAAAATTCACCCAAAACCTAAAAAAATTGAAATTTTTGTATGAAAAACTTCTTTTGCCCATATCTCCTTAAATATGCGTCCTAGAGCGAAAAGGACTTTAATTCGTGACCACCCCCAAAAAATTGAAAAATTCAACCAAAACCTAAAAAAAATGAAATTTTTATATGAAAAACTTCTTTTGCCCATATCTCCTAAACTAAGCGTCCTAGAGCGAAAAGGACTTTAATTCGTGACCACCCCCAAAAAATTGAAAAATTCACCCAAAACCTAAAATAATTGAAATTTTTATATGAAAAACTTCTTTCACCCATATCTCCTTAAATATGCGAAAAAGACTTTAATTCGTGACCACCCCAAAAAATTGAAAAATCCACCCAAAACCTAAAAAAATTGAAATTTTTGTATGAAAAACTTCTTTTGCCCATATCTCCTTAAATATGCGTCCTAGAGCGAAAAGGAATTTAATTCGTGACCACCCCAAAAAATTGAAAAATCCACCCAAAACCTAAAAAAATTGAAATTTTTGTATGAAATACTTCTTTTGCCCATATCTCCTTAAATATGCGCCCTAGAGCGAAAAGGACTTTAATTCGTGACCACCTCCAAAAAATTGAAAAATTCACCCAAAACCTAAAAAAATTGAAATTTTTATATGAAAAACTTCTTTTGCCCATATCTCCTTAAATATGGTTCCTAGAGCGAAAAGGACTTTAATTCGTGACCACCCCCAAAAAATTGAAAAATCCACCCAAAACCTAAAAAAATTGAAATTTTTATATGAAAAACTTCTTTTGCCCATATCTCCTTAAATATGCGTCCTAGAGCGAAAAGGACTTTAATTCGTGACCACCCCCAAAAAATTGAAAAATCCACCCAAAACCTAAAAAATTGAAATTTTTATATGAAAAACTTCTTTTGCCCATATCTCCTTAAATATGCGTCCTAGAGCGAAAAGGACTTTAATTCGTGACCACCCCCAAAAAATTGAAAAATTCACCCAAAACCTAAAAAAAATTGAAATTTTTATATGAAAAACTTCTTTTGCCCATATCTCCTAAACTAAGCGTCCTAGAGCGAAAAGGACTTTAATTCGTGACCACCCCCAAAAAATTGAAATTTTTATATGAAAAACTTCTTTTGCCCATATCTCCTTAAATATGCGTCCTAGAGCGAAAAGGACTTTAATTCGTGACCACCCCCAAAAAATTGAAAAATCCACCCAAAACCTAAAAAAAAATGAAATTTTTATATGAAAACCTTCTTTTGCCCATATCTCCTTAAATATGCGTCCTAGAGCGAAAAGGACTTTAATTCGTGACCACCCCAAAAAAATTGAAAAATCCACCCAAAACCTAAAAAAATTGAAATTTGTATATGAAAAACTTCTTTTGCCCATATCTCCTTAAATATGCGTCCTAGAGCGAAAAGGACTTTAATTCGTGACCACCCCAAAAAATTGAAAAATCCACCCAAAACCTAAAAAATTGAAATTTTTATATGAAAAACTTCTTTTGCCCATATCTCCTTAAATATGCGTCCTAGAGCGAAAAGGACTTTAATTCGTGCCCACCCCCAAAAAATCGAAAAATTCACCCAAAACCTAAAAAAATGAAATTTTTATATGAAAAACTTCTTTTGCCCATATCTCCTAAACTAAGCGTCCTAGAGCGAAAAGGACTTTAATTCGTGACCACCCCCAAAAAATTGCAAAATTCACCCAAAACCTAAAATAATTGAAATTTTTATATGAAAAACTTCTTTTGCCCATATCTCCTTAAATATACGTCCTAGAGCGAAAAGGAATTTAATTCGTGACCACCCCAAAAAATTGAAAAATCCACCCAAAACCTAAAAAAATTGAAATTTTTGTATGAAATACTTCTTTTGCCCATATCTCCTTAAATATGCGTCCTAGAGCGAAAAGGACTTTAATTCGTGACCACCTCCAAAAAATTGAAAAATTCACCCAAAACCTAAAAAAATTGAAATTTTTATATGAAAAACTTCTTTTGCCCATATCTCCTTAAATATGCGTCCTAGAGCGAAAAGGACTTTAATTCGTGCCCACCCCCAAAAAATCGAAAAATTCACCCAAAACCTAAAAAAATGAAATTTTTATATGAAAAACTTCTTTTGCCCATATCTCCTAAACTAAGCGTCCTAGAGCGAAAAGGACTTTAATTCGTGACCACCCCCAAAAAATCGAAAAATTCACCCAAAACCTAAAAAAATGAAATTTTTATATGAAAAACTTCTTTTGCCCATATCTCCTTAAATATGCGTCCTAGAGCGAAAAGGACTTTAATTCGTGACCACCCCAAAAAATTGAAAAATCCACCCAAAACCTAAAAAATTGAAATTTTTATATGAAAAACTTCTTTTGCCCATATCTCCTTAAATATGCGTCCTAGAGCGAAAAGGACTTTAATTCGTGCCCACCCCCAAAAAATCGAAAAATTCACCCAAAACCTAAAAAAATGAAATTTTTATATGAAAAACTTCTTTTGCCCATATCTCCTAAACTAAGCGTCCTAGAGCGAAAAGGACTTTAATTCGTGACCACCCCCAAAAAATTGCAAAATTCACCCAAAACCTAAAATAATTGAAATTTTTATATGAAAAACTTCTTTTGCCCATATCTCCTTAAATATACGTCCTAGAGCGAAAAGGAATTTAATTCGTGACCACCCCAAAAAATTGAAAAATCCACCCAAAACCTAAAAAAATTGAAATTTTTGTATGAAATACTTCTTTTGCCCATATCTCCTTAAATATGCGTCCTAGAGCGAAAAGGACTTTAATTCGTGACCACCTCCAAAAAATTGAAAAATTCACCCAAAACCTAAAAAAATTGAAATTTTTATATGAAAAACTTCTTTTGCCCATATCTCCTTAAATATGCGTCCTAGAGCGAAAAGGACTTTAATTCGTGACCACCCCCAAAAAATTGAAAAATCCACCCAAAACCTAAAAAACTTGAAATTTTTATACGAAAAACTTCTTTTGCCCATATTTCCTAAACTAAACGTCCTAGAGCGAAAAGGACTTTAATTCGTGACCACCCCCAAAAAATTGAAAAATCCACCCAAAACCTAAAAAAATTGAAATTTTTGTATGAAAAACTTCTTTTGCCCATATCTCCTTAAATATGCGTCCTAGAGCGAAAAGGACTTTAATTCGTGACCACCCCCAAAAAATTGAAAAATTCAACCAAAACCTAAAAAAAATGAAATTTTTATATGAAAAACTTCTTTTGCCCATATCTCCTAAACTAAGCGTCCTAGAGCGAAAAGGACTTTAATTCGTGACCACCCCCAAAAAATTGAAAAATTCACCCAAAACCTAAAATAATTGAAATTTTTATATGAAAAACTTCTTTTGCCCATATCTCCTTAAATATGCGAAAAAGACTTTAATTCGTGACCACCCCAAAAAATTGAAAAATCCACCCAAAACCTAAAAAAATTGAAATTTTTGTATGAAATACTTCTTTTGCCCATATCTCCTTAAATATGCGTCCTAGAGCGAAAAGGACTTTAATTCGTGACCACCCCCAAAAAGTTGAAAAATCCACCCAAAACCTAAAAAAATTGAAATTTTTATATGAAAAACTTCTTTTGCCCATATCTCCTTAAATATGCGTCCTAGAGCGAAAAGGACTTTAATTCGTGACCACCCCCAAAAAATTGAAAAATCCACCCAAAACCTAAAAAAATTGAAATTTTTGTATGAAATACTTCTTTTGCCCATATCTCCTTAAATATGCGCCCTAGAGCGAAAAGGACTTTAATTCGTGACCACCTCCAAAAAATTGAAAAATTCACCCAAAACCTAAAAAAATTGAAATTTTTATATGAAAAACTTCTTTTGCCCATATCTCCTTAAATATGGTTCCTAGAGCGAAAAGGACTTTAATTCGTGACCACCCCCAAAAAATTGAAAAATCCACCCAAAACCTAAAAAAATTGAAATTTTTATATGAAAAACTTCTTTTGCCCATATCTCCTTAAATATGCGTCCTAGAGCGAAAAGGACTTTAATTCGTGACCACCCCCAAAAAATTGAAAAATCCACCCAAAACCTAAAAAAATTGAAATTTTTATATGAAAAACTTCTTTTGCCCATATCTCCTTAAATATGCGTCCTAGAGCGAAAAGGACTTTAATTCGTGACCACCCCCAAAAAATTGAAAAATTCACCCAAAACCTAAAAAAAATTGAAATTTTTATATGAAAAACTTCTTTTGCCCATATCTCCTAAACTAAGCGTCCTAGAGCGAAAAGGACTTTAATTCGTGACCACCCCCAAAAAATTGAAATTTTTATATGAAAAACTTCTTTTGCCCATATCTCCTTAAATATGCGTCCTAGAGCGAAAAGGACTTTAATTCGTGACCACCCCCAAAAAATTGAAAAATCCACCCAAAACCTAAAAAAAAATGAAATTTTTATATGAAAACCTTCTTTTGCCCATATCTCCTTAAATATGCGTCCTAGAGCGAAAAGGACTTTAATTCGTGACCACCCCAAAAAAATTGAAAAATCCACCCAAAACCTAAAAAAATTGAAATTTGTATATGAAAAACTTCTTTTGCCCATATCTCCTTAAATATGCGTCCTAGAGCGAAAAGGACTTTAATTCGTGACCACCCCCAAAAAATTGAAAAATTCACCCAAAACCTAAAAAAAATGAAATTTTTATATGAAAAACTTCTTTTGCCCATATCTCCTAAGCTAAGCGTTCTAGAGCGAAAAGGACTTTAATTCGTGACCACCCCCAAAAAATTGAAAAACTCACCCAAAACCTAAAAAAATTGAATTTTTTATATGAAAAACTTCTTTTGCCCATATCTCCTTAAATATGCGTCCTAGAGCGAAAAGGACTTTAATTCGTGACCACCCCAAAAAATTGAAAAATCCACCCAAAACCTAAAAAATTGAAATTTTTATATGAAAAACTTCTTTTGCCCATATCTCCTTAAATATGCGTCCTAGAGCGAAAAGGACTTTAATTCGTGACCACCCCCCAAAAATCGAAAAATTCACCCAAAACCTAAAAAAATGAAATTTTTATATGAAAAACTTCTTTTGCCCATATCTCCTAAACTAAGCGTCCTAGAGCGAAAAGGACTTTAATTCGTGACCACCCCCAAAAAATTGCAAAATTCACCCAAAACCTAAAATAATTGAAATTTTTATATGAAAAACTTCTTTTGCCCATATCTCCTTAAATATACGTCCTAGAGCGAAAAGGAATTTAATTCGTGACCACCCCAAAAAATTGAAAAATCCACCCAAAACCTAAAAAAATTGAAATTTTTGTATGAAATACTTCTTTTGCCCATATCTCCTTAAATATGCGTCCTAGAGCGAAAAGAACTTTAATTCGTGACCACCTCCAAAAAATTGAAAAATTCACCCAAAACCTAAAAAAATTGAAATTTTTATATGAAAAACTTCTTTTGCCCATATCTCCTTAAATATGCGTCCTAGAGCGAAAAGGACTTTAATTCGTGACCACCCCCAAAAAATTGAAAAATCCACCCAAAACCTAAAAAAATTGAAATTTTTATACGAAAAACTTCTTTTGCCCATATTTCCTAAACTAAACGTCCTAGAGCGAAAAGGACTTTAATTCGTGACCACCCCCAAAAAATTGAAAAATCCACCCAAAACCTAAAAAAATTGAAATTTTTATATGAAAAACTACTTTTGCCCATATCTCATTAAATATGCGTCCTAGAGCGAAAAGGACTTTAATTCGTGACCACCCCCAAAAAATTGAAAAATCCACCAAAAACGTAAAAAAATTGAAATTTTTATATGAAAAACTTCTTTTGCCCATATCTCCTTAAATATGCGTCCTAGAGCGAAAAGGACTTTAATTCGTGACCACCTACAAAAAGTTGAAAAATCCACCCAAAACCTAAAAAAATTGAAATTTGTATATGAAAATCTTCTTTTGCCCATATCTCCTTAAATATGCGTCCTAGAGCGAAAAGGACTTTAATTCGTGACCACCCCCAAAAAATTGAAAAATCCACCCAAAACCTAAAAAAATTGAAATTTTTATATGAAAAACTTCTTTTGCCCATATCTCCTTAAATATGCGTCCTAGAGCGAAAAGGACTTTAATTCGTGACCACCCCCAAAAAATTGAAAAATCCACCCAAAACCTAAAAAAATTGAAATTTTTATATGAAAAACTTTTTTGCCCATATCTCCTTAAATATGCGTCCTAGAGCGAAAAGGACTTTAATTCGTGACCACCCCCAAAAAATTGAAAAATTCCCCCAAAACCTAAAAAAATTGAAATTTTTATATGAAAATCTTCTTTTGCCCATATCTCCTTAAATATGCGTCGTAGAGCGAAAAGGACTTTAATTCGTGACCACCCCCAAAAAATCGAAAAATTCACCCAAAACCTAAAAAAATGAAATTTTTATATGAAAAACTTCTTTTGCCCATATCTCCTAAACTAAGCGTCCTAGAGCGAAAAGGACTTTAATTCGTGACCACCCCCAAAAAATTGCAAAATTCACCCAAAACCTAAAATAATTGAAATTTTTATATGAAAAACTTCTTTTGCCCATATCTCCTTAAATATACGTCCTAGAGCGAAAAGGAATTTAATTCGTGACCACCCCAAAAAATTGAAAAATCCACCCAAAACCTAAAAAAATTGAAATTTTTGTATGAAATACTTCTTTTGCCCATATCTCCTTAAATATGCGTCCTAGAGCGAAAAGGACTTTAATTCGTGACCACCTCCAAAAAATTGAAAAATTCACCCAAAACCTAAAAAAATTGAAATTTTTATATGAAAAACTTCT
Organism: Haematobia irritans; assembly: GCF_050003625.1. Lineage (NCBI taxonomy): Eukaryota > Metazoa > Arthropoda > Insecta > Diptera > Muscidae > Haematobia > Haematobia irritans. The sequence goes on along the minus strand of NC_134397.1, from coordinate 149,316,916 downwards.
TTTGCCCATATCTCCTTAAATATGCGTCCTAGAGCGAAAAGGACTTTAATTCGTGACCACCCCCAAAAAATTGAAAAATCCACCCAAAACCTAAAAAAATTGAAATTTTTATACGAAAAACTTCTTTTGCCCATATTTCCTAAACTAAACGTCCTAGAGCGAAAAGGACTTTAATTCGTGACCACCCCCAAAAAATTGAAAAATCCACCCAAAACCTAAAAAAATTGAAATTTTTATATGAAAAACTTCTTTTGCCCATATCTCCTTAAATATGCGTCCTAGAGCGAAAAGGACTTTAATTCGTGACCACCTACAAAAAGTTGAAAAATCCACCCAAAACCTAAAAAAATTGAAATTTGTATATGAAAATCTTCTTTTGCCCATATCTCCTTAAATATGCGTCCTAGAGCGAAAAGGACTTTAATTCGTGACCACCCCCAAAAAATTGAAAAATCCACCCAAAACCTAAAAAAATTGAAATTTTTATATGAAAAACTTCTTTTGCCCATATCTCCTTAAATATGCCTCCTAGAGCGAAAAGGACTTTAATTCGTGACCACCCCCAAAAAATTGAAAAATCCACCCAAAACCTAAAAAAATTTAAATTTTTATATGAAAAACTTTTTTGCCCATATCTCCTTAAATATGCGTCCTAGAGCGAAAAGGACTTTAATTCGTGACCACCCCCAAAAAATTGAAAAATTCACCCAAAACCTAAAAAAATTGAAATTTTTATATGAAAATCTTCTTTTGCCCATATCTCCTTAAATATGCGTCGTAGAGCGAAAAGGACTTTAATTCGTGACCACCCCCAAAAAATCGAAAAATTCACCCAAAACCTAAAAAAATGAAATTTTTATATGAAAAACTTCTTTTGCCCATATCTCCTAAACTAAGCGTCCTAGAGCGAAAAGGACTTTAATTCGTGACCACCCCCAAAAAATTGCAAAATTCACCCAAAACCTAAAATAATTGAAATTTTTATATGAAAAACTTCTTTTGCCCATATCTCCTTAAATATGCGTCCTAGAGCGAAAAGGAATTTAATTCGTGACCACCCCAAAAAATTGAAAAATCCACCCAAAACCTAAAAAAATTGAAATTTTTGTATGAAATACTTCTTTTGCCCATATCTCCTTAAATATGCGTCCTAGAGCGAAAAGGACTTTAATTCGTGACCACCTCCAAAAAATTGAAAAATTCACCCAAAACCTAAAAAAATTGAAATTTTTATATGAAAAACTTCTTTTGCCCATATCTCCTTAAATATGCGTCCTAGAGCGAAAAGGACTTTAATTCGTGACCACCCCCAAAAAATTGAAAAATCCACCCAAAACCTAAAAAAATTGAAATTTTTATACGAAAAACTTCTTTTGCCCATATTTCCTAAACTAAACGTCCTAGAGCGAAAAGGACTTTAATTCGTGACCACCCCCAAAAAATTGAAAAATCCACCCAAAACCTAAAAAAATTGAAATTTTTATATGAAAAACTTCTTTTGCCCATATCTCATTAAATATGCGTCCTAGAGCGAAAAGGACTTTAATTCGTGACCACCCCCAAAAAATTGAAAAATCCACCAAAAACGTAAAAAAATTGAAATTTTTATATGAAAAACTTCTTTTGCCCATATCTCCTTAAATATGCGTCCTAGAGCGAAAAGGACTTTAATTCGTGACCACCCACAAAAAGTTGAAAAATCCACCCAAAACCTAAAAAAATTGAAATTTGTATATGAAAATCTTCTTTTGCCCATATCTCCTTAAATATGCGTCCTAGAGCGAAAAGGACTTTAATTCGTGACCACCCCCAAAAAATTGAAAAATCCACCCAAAACCTAAAAAAATTGAAATTTTTATATGAAAAACTTCTTTTGCCCATATCTCCTTAAATATGCGTCCTAGAGCGAAAAGGACTTTAATTCGTGACCACCCCCAAAAAATTGAAAAATCCACCCAAAACCTAAAAAAATTGAAATTTTTATATGAAAAACTTTTTTGCCCATATCTCCTTAAATATGCGTCCTAGAGCGAAAAGGACTTTAATTCGTGACTGATAGCTTTTGATAGTTTTAAATGTTTTATTGAGACTAACTAAAAATATGTACAAAGCATTGGAATATATAAATCATGGCTACTAAGACTAAAATGGGAAATCAAAAGTAAAGTACATTTAAACATTCATGTTGCCAAGTATATACATACACATATTCTTAACATTCTAACACTCCTCCTCAACATGGATGTTATAACAAATGAATAAACAAACAAAAAAAAAATACTTAAGATATTCCAATTAAATTTACAAAATGATTATGTTTTGTCCGACTTAGATTCTTGGTTAAAATATCGGCCACCATATCTTCAGTCGGGCAATATTTGAGTTCAACTTCCTTGTTTCGAATGACTTCACGGACGTGATGGAATTTTACATCTATATGTTTGGAGCGATTATGGAAAACAGGATTTTCTGCTAATTTTCCAGCGCCTTGATTATCGAAATTTAAAATTACTGCTTCCCCAGAATCATAACCAATTTCTGCCATCAATCGCTTCAAATATGTTGCTTCTCTTGCAGCATTTGACATCGCCATGTATTCGGCTTCAGTGCTACTTAGTGCTATGGTCTTTTGTTTCTTGCTCTCCCAAGATACGGCACATCCGTTCACGAAAAATATATATCCTGTTGTTGATTTCCTGTCTGTTGTATCGCTTGCCCAGTCTGCATCTGCGTAACCTTGAATTCCTTTCTGACCAGCTTTAAATATTAACTTGTAGTTTTTGGTTCCTGCTAGGTATCGGAGAATATTCTTGACAGCATTTAAATGCTCCACATGAGGATCCACATTTCTTTGGGCAAGTTTGTTGACAGAATGCTGAATATCAGGACGTGTTGTAATCGAAAGATAAGTCAAAGCCCCAATAATCGATTGGTACTCATGTTGATTTGTCTTCTTGCAATTTTTGTTACATCCTGATTGATATCCACAATTTAAAGGTATATAAGAAGGTTTACAGTCGCTCATACCACATTGTTCTAGGATATCTTTTATGTACTGTACTTGACTTAATTTTATAGGACCTGTCGGGGTATCTCTTTCTACCTCCATACCAAGAAAATGTTGCAATTTTCCCTTGTCACTTATGTCGAAATATTCTGCAATATTTGATTTCACCCTCAAGATTTCTTCTTCATTTTTGCATGCAATAATAATGTCATCCACATATACAGCAATTAAAACGGTTTCTCCGTTATCCTTCTTGTACAAGCATGGCTCACTTTCACAAGGAATAAATCCTAATCCTTTTAAAACTGAATCCAATTTATTATTCCATGCTCTACCAGACTGTTTCAGTCCATATATTGATTTTTTTAGCTTAAGAACTTTCTCGTTATCACTACTAAATCCTTCTGGCTGCTGCATATATACATCTTCCTGCAAATCGCTATTCAAATAAGCAGTGCTTACATCAATTTGATGTAAATGCATCTTTTCTTCTGCTGCAATAGCTAAAAGCATTCGTATAGTTGCGTATCTTACTACCGGTGAAAAGGTTTCTTTATAGTCTAATCCATACCGTTGACTACAACCTTTTGCTACCAAACGAGCTTTATACCTCTCGATATGTCCATGTTTATCCCGTTTAACTGCAAAAACCCATCTGCAACCTATAGCTTTACATTTTGGCGGCAAATCAACGACATCCCAGGTCTTGTTTTTCTGCAAGGCTTTGTATTCCGTTTTCATAGCTTCTTGCCAATTTGCAGATTTTTCACTTTCTAAAGCTTCTCGGAATGATTGAGGAATATTTTCGGATACTATTTTGTTTAATTTATTATAAACCTTTTTTGGTCTACCTGGTTTTCCAGACCTAATAATTTTTGGCCTACCGGGTCCAATTTTAACATGTTCATTACCTTCTGAACTGGAGTTATCATCTGCTGTATTAAAATTTTCCTCTCCACAACTGTCACTTCTAATTGCTCGTATTTCATTATTTCCACTTGTATTCGAATTTTCGTTTTCATCTCTTTCAATGTCAATTTCGTATTGATTTGCTTGCCATTGATCCAAATATAGCGTAAGACAATCCTTCTGAGGTAATACTTTTTCCTCAACATTAAATCTATTTTCATCGAAAATAACATCTCTGCTTTCTATTACCTTTTTATTCTCTTTATCATACAATCTATATGCCTTTGAAACTAACGAATATCCCACCATAATATATTCTTTTCCTCTCTTGTCAAATTTGGCTTTCTGGGATTTATTCAAAGCTACGCAATAGCACCCAAAAGTTCGCAAATGTTTCACATTGGGTTTCTTATCGTGCCATATTTCATATGGTGTTTTGTTCATTAATTGCTTGCTTGGGCTTCGATTTCTTAAATATGCGGCGGTCATTATAGCTTCAGCCCACAGAGAGTTTTGTACACCTGCATGTATCATCATGGTCCTTGCCATTTCTACTAAAGTTCTATTGGCACGTTCTGCCATTCCATTTTGTTGCGGTGTATACGGAACAGTAAGTTGTCTAACAATGCCACAATTCTTTAAATAATTGTCAAAATCCGTATTTATGTACTCTCTTCCGTTGTCACTACGAAGGATCTTAATTTTCCTACCAGTTTGATTCTCAACTAGTTTCTGGAATTCTTTAAATTTTGGAAATACTTCATTTTTTGACTTTAAAAAATAAACAAAAATTCTATGAGATTTTTCATCAATAAAAGTCAAAAAATATCTTGAACCTCCTACAGATGGAATGTTTATCGGGCCACAAACTTCGCTATGGATGACTTCTAGTATTTCCTTTGCCGATGTATTGGTATCTTTCGGAAACGGAAGTGTGTGTATCTTACCAAGCATACAGCTCGAACATTTTTCGTTTCCTGAATGACCATTTATCTCCATTCCATGCACCATTTCTTTCGTAGATAAATCCATCAAACTTTTATGATTTAAATGGCCATAACGGTTATGCCAAATATCTGCTGTAATCATAAATAATTTTTCCATCCAGTTTTCTAGAACAAACATATTGTCAGTTTTCGACGCTTTCATTACGATTTCATTATTTCTATTCTTAATAATTGCATTTGAGTTTGTGAAGATAGCCTTAAGCCCCTGATTTACGGCCTTACTTATTGAAACGAAGTTAGCTTGTAGATCCGGCGAATGCAATACATTTTTTAATCGAACATTAAAATCCTCGCATTTTAGCAAAACATCGCCAATCCCAATAGCATTCAGAAAATTATTTCCGGCAAGAGCAATTCGTTCGTTATATTTCTCATATGTAGCGAACATATTCCTGTCGTTGCACATGTGCGCAGTTGCACCACTATCAAGATACCACTTAGATTTTTCCAGCTTACCTGAATCCGCAACGGCTATCATTGAAAACGACTGATTTTTCTTGCTGTTCTCCTTGAACTTACAATCATTCGCGTAATGTCCGACTTGGCCACAGCAAAAACATTTACCTTGAAACTGCTTCTTCTTACCAGCATTCATATTCTTTCTAAAATTTTTGCTATTTTCTGAATTTTTCTCCTGCTTCTTGAAAGATTTTACGGCGAAAACCTGTTGTTCCGCACCTTCAATTTCTTGCACTTGGCTTCTTCTCTCTCCTTCTTCCATCAGTTTTTGCTTTAATGCTGAAAAACTAGGAAGGCTGTCTCTAGTTTCTATAGCAACCACGAAATTGTCATACTGCTTTGGAAGACTAGTCAGCAAAATGATTGTCAAGAGCTCCTCCTGAATCTCGATTCCGATTTCTGACAGCTTTTCCGACACTTCCACGAATTCATTTATGTGTTCAGCTATTGATCTGTTCTCCTTCATTGACAAATTCAACAGCTTTTTGTATAGGCCAACCTTTTGCAATGGCCCTTGGGGTTTATGGACGCTTTGAAGTTTTATCCATGCCTCATTCGATGTGGAACAATTTTTTACCAAATTCAGTTGTGTGGACTTAACGCTGAGACAAATTGTTGCCAGAGCTTTCTCATCTTCCATCTTCCACTTTTGAGTCTCACCAGCATCTTTACAGTTTTCGAGTTTCGTATCCCCTTTAACAATGCTCCATTGACCGCAATGTATAAGAACGCTCTTCATCTGGATACGCCAGCTCTCATAATTTCCTTCCTCGAGTTTTTCAATTTGACATATTGAATTCATTTTTCACAAATTATATTTTTTCACAAAATGTCAAACAATACAACTGGTGCCCATAACCTGATAGCTTTTGATAGTTTTAAATGTTTTATTGAGACTAACTAAAAATATGTACAAAGCATTGGAATATATAAATCATGGCTACTAAGACTAAAATGGGAAATCAAAAGTAAAGTACATTTAAACATTCATGTTGCCAAGTATATACATACACATATTCTTAACATTCTAACAGTGACCACCCCCAAAAAATTGAAAAATTCACCCAAAACCTAAAAAAATTGAAATTTTTTTATGAAAAACTTCTTTTGCCCATATCTCCTTAAATATGCGTCCTAGAGCGAAAAGGACTTTAATTCGCGACCACCCCCAAAAAATTGAAAAATTCACCCAAAACCTAAAAAAATTGAAATTTTTATATGAAAAACTTCTTTTGCCCATATCTCCTTAAATATGCTTCCTAGAGCGAAAACGACTTTAATTCGTGACCACCCACAAAAAATTGAAAAATCCACCCAAAACCTAAAAAATTGAAATTTTTATATGAAAAACTTCTTTTGCCCATATCTCCTTAAATATGCGTTCTAGAGCGAAAAGGACTTTAATTCGTGACCACCCCCAAAAAATTGAAAAATCCACCCAAAACCTAAAAAAATTGACATTTTTATATGAAAAACTTCTTTTGCCCATATCTCCTAAACTAAGCGTCCTAGAGCGAAAAGGACTTTAATTCGTGACCACCCCCAAAAAATTGAAAAATCCACCCAAAACCTAAAAAAATTGAAATTTTTATATGAAAAACTTCTTTTGCCCATATCTCCTTAAATATGCGTCCTAGAGCGAAAAGGACTTTAATTCGTGACCACCCTAAAAAATTGAAAAATCCACCCAAAACCTAAAAAAATTGAAATTTTTATATGAAAAACTTCTTTTGCCCATATCTCCTTAAATATGCGTCCTAGAGCGAAAAGGACTTTAATTCGTGACCACCCCCAAAAAATTGAAAAATTCACCCAAAACCTAAAAAAATTGAAATTTTTGTATGAAAAACTTCTTTTGCCCATATCTCCTTAAATATGCGTCCTAGAGCGAAAAGGACTTTAATTCGTGACCACCCCCAAAAAATTGAAAAATTCACCCAAAACCTAAAAAAAATGAAATTTTTATATGAAAAACTTCTTTTGCCCATATCTCCTAAACTAAGCGTCCTAGAGCGAAAAGGACTTTAATTCGTGACCACCCCCAAAAAATTGAAAAATTCACCCAAAACCTAAAATAATTGAAATTTTTATATGAAAAACTTCTTTTGCCCATATCTCCTTAAATATGCGAAAAAGACTTTAATTCGTGACCACCCCAAAAAATTGAAAAATCCACCCAAAACCTAAAAAAATTGAAATTTTTGTATGAAAAACTTCTTTTGCCCATATCTCCTTAAATATGCGTCCTAGAGCGAAAAGGAATTTAATTCGTGACCACCCCAAAAAATTGAAAAATCCACCCAAAACCTAAAAAAATTGAAATTTTTGTATGAAATACTTCTTTTGCCCATATCTCCTTAAATATGCGCCCTAGAGCGAAAAGGACTTTAATTCGTGACCACCTCCAAAAAATTGAAAAATTCACCCAAAACCTAAAAAAATTTAAATTTTTATATGAAAAACTTCTTTTGCCCATATCTCCTTAAATATGCGTCCTAGAGCGAAAAGGACTTTAATTCGTGACCACCCCCAAAAAATTGAAAAATCCACCCAAAACCTAAAAAAATTGAAATTTTTATACGAAAAACTTCTTTTGCCCATATTTCCTAAACTAAACGTCCTAGAGCGAAAAGGACTTTAATTCGTGACCACCCCCAAAAAATTGAAAAATCCACCCAAAACCTAAAAAAATTGAAATTTTTATATGAAAAACTTCTTTTGCCCATATCTCATTAAATATGCGTCCTAGAGCGAAAAGGACTTTAATTCGTGACCACCCCCAAAAAATTGAAAAATCCACCAAAAACGTAAAAAAATTGAAATTTTTATATGAAAAACTTCTGTTGCCCATATCTCCTTAAATATGCGTCCTAGATCGAAAAGGACTTTAATTCGTGACCACCCACAAAAAGTTGAAAAATCCACCCAAAACCTAAAAAAATTGAAATTTGTATATGAAAATCTTCTTTTGCCCATATCTCCTTAAATATGCGTCCTAGAGCGAAAAGGACTTTAATTCGTGACCACCCCCAAAAAATTGAAAAATCCACCCAAAACCTAAAAAAATTGAAATTTTTATATGAAAAACTTCTTTTGCCCATATCTCCTTAAATATGCGTCCTAGAGCGAAAAGGACTTTAATTCGTGACCACCCCCAAAAAATTGAAAAATCCACCCAAAACCTAAAAAAACTGAAATTTTTATATGAAAAACTTCTTTTGCCCATATCTCCTTAAATATGCGTCCTAGAGCGAAAAGGACTTTAATTCGTGACCACCCCCAAAAAATTGAAAAATTCACCCAAAACCTAAAAAAATTGAAATTTTTATATGAAAAACTTCTTTTGCCCATATCTCCTTAAATATGCGTCCTAGAGCGAAAAGGACTTTAATTCGTGACCACCCCCAAAAAATTGAAAAATTCACCCAAAACCTAAAAAAATTGAAATTTTTATATGAAAAACTTCTTTTGCCCATATCTCCTTAAATATGCGTCCTAGAGCGAAAAGGACTTTAATTCGTGACCACCCACAAAAAATTGAAAAATCCACCCAAAACCTAAAAAATTGAAATTTTTATATGAAAAACTTCTTTTGCCCATATCTCCTTAAATATGCGTTCTAGAGCGAAAAGGACTTTAATTCGTGACCACCCCCAAAAAATTGAAAAATCCACCCAAAACCTAAAAAAATTGAAATTTTTATATGAAAAACTTCTTTTGCCCATATCTCCTAAACTAAGCGTCCTAGAGCGAAAAGGACTTTAATTCGTGACCACCCCCAAAAAATTGAAAAATCCACCCAAAACCTAAAAAAATTGAAATTTTTATATGAAAAACTTCTTTTGCCCATATCTCCTTAAATATGCGTCCTAGAGCGAAAAGGACTTTAATTCGTGACCACCCACAAAAAATTGAAAAATCCACCCAAAACCTAAAAAATTGAAATTTTTATATGAAAAACTTCTTTTGCCCATATCTCCTTAAATATGCGTTCTAGAGCGAAAAGGACTTTAATTCGTGACCACCCCCAAAAAATTGAAAAATCCACCCAAAACCTAAAAAAATTGAAATTTTTATATGAAAAACTTCTTTTGCCCATATCTCCTAAACTAAGCGTCCTAGAGCGAAAAGGACTTTAATTCGTGACCACCCTAAAAAATTGAAAAATCCACCCAAAACCTAAAAAAATTGAAATTTTTATATGAAAAACTTCTTTTGCCCATATCTCCTTAAATATGCGTCCTAGAGCGAAAAGGACTTTAATTCGTGACCACCCCCAAAAAATTGAAAAATTCACCCAAAACCTAAAAAAAATGAAATTTTTATATGAAAAACTTCTTTTGCCCATATCTCCTTAAATATGCGTCCTAGAGCGAAAAAGACTTTAATTCGTGACCACCCCAAAAAATTGAAAAATCCGCCCAAAACCTAAAAAAATTGAAATTTTTGTATGAAAAACTTCTTTTGCCCATATCTCCTTAAATATGCGTCCTAGAGCGAAAAGGACTTTAATTCGTGACCACCCCCAAAAAATTGAAAAATTCACCCAAAACCTAAAAAAATTGAAATTTTTATATGAAAAACTTCTTTTGCCCATATCTCCTAAACTAAGCGTCCTAGAGCGAAAAGGACTTTAATTCGTGACCACCCCCAAAAAATTGAAAAATTCACCCAAAACTTCAAAAAAGTTGACCACCCCCAAAAAATTGAAAAATCCACCCAAAACCTAAAAAATTGAAATTTTTATATGAAAAACTTCTTTTGCCCATATCTCCTTAAATATGCGTCCTAGAGCGAAAAGGACTTTAATTCGTGACCACCCCAAAAAAATTGAAAAATCCACCCAAAACCTAAAAAAATTGAAATTTTTATATGAAAAACTTCTTTTCCCCATATCTCCTTAAATATGCGTCCTAGAGCGAAAAGGACTTTAATTCGTGACCACCACCAAAAATTTGAAAAATCCACCCAAAACCTAAAAAAATTTAAATTTTTTTATGAACAACTTCTTTTGCCCATATCTCCTAAACTAAGCGTCCTAGAGCGACCCCCACAAAAAATTGAAAAATCCACCCAAAACCTAAAAAAATTGAAATTTTTAAATGAAAAACTTCTTTTGCCCATATCTCCTAAACTAAGCGTCCTAGTGCGAAAAGGACTTTAATTCGTGACCACCCCCAAAAAATTGAAAAATTCACCCAAAAACCTAAAAAAATGAAATTTTTATATGAAAAACTTCTTTTGCCCATATCTCCTAAAAATTGAAATTTTTATATGAAAAGCTTCTTTTGCCCATATCTCCTTAAATATGCGTCCTAGAGCGAAAAGGACTTTAATTCGTGACCACCCACAAAAAGTTGAAAAATCCACCCAAAACCTAAAAAAATTGAAATTTGTATATGAAAATCTTCTTTTGCCCATATCTCCTTAAATATGCGTCCTAGAGCGAAAAGGACTTTAATTCGTGACCACCCCCAAAAAATTGAAAAATCCACCCAAAACCTAAAAAAATTGAAATTTTTATATGAAAAACTTCTTTTGCCCATATCTCCTTAAATATGCGTCCTAGAGCGAAAAGGACTTTAATTCGTGACCACCCCCAAAAAATTGAAAAATCCACCCAAAACCTAAAAAATTGAAATTTTTATATGAAAAACTTCTTTTGCCCATATCTCCTTAAATATGCGTTCTAGAGCGAAAAGGACTTTAATTCGTGACCACCCCCAAAAAATTGAAAAATCCACCCAAAACCTAAAAAAATTGACATTTTTATATGAAAAACTTCTTTTGCCCATATCTCCTAAACTAAGCGTCCTAGAGCGAAAAGGACTTTAATTCGTGACCACCCCCAAAAAATTGAAAAATCCACCCAAAACCTAAAAAAATTGAAATTTTTATATGAAAAACTTCTTTTGCCCATATCTCCTTAAATATGCGTCCTAGAGCGAAAAGGACTTTAATTCGTGACCACCCTAAAAAATTGAAAAATCCACCCAAAACCTAAAAAAATTGAAATTTTTAAATGAAAAACTTCTTTTGCCCATATCTCCTTAAATATGCGTCCTAGAGCGAAAAGGACTTTAATTCGTGACCACCCCCAAAAAATTGAAAAATTCACCCAAAACCTAAAAAAATTGAAATTTTTGTATGAAAAACTTCTTTTGCCCATATCTCCTTAAATATGCGTCCTAGAGCGAAAAGGACTTTAATTCGTGACCACCCCTAAAAAATTGAAAAATTCACCCAAAACCTAAAAAAAATGAAATTTTTATATGAAAAACTTCTTTTGCCCATATCTCCTAAACTAAGCGTCCTAGAGCGAAAAGGACTTTAATTCGTGACCACCCCCAAAAAATTGAAAAATTCACCCAAAACCTAAAATAATTGAAATTTTTATATGAAAAACTTCTTTTGCCCATATCTCCTTAAATATGCGAAAAAGACTTTAATTCGTGACCACCCCAAAAAATTGAAAAATCCACCCAAAACCTAAAAAAATTGAAATTTTTGTATGAAAAACTTCTTTTGCCCATATCTCCTTAAATATGCGTCCTAGAGCGAAAAGGAATTTAATTCGTGACCACCCCAAAAAATTGAAAAATCCACCCAAAACCTAAAAAAATTGAAATTTTTGTATGAAATACTTCTTTTGCCCATATCTCCTTAAATATGCGCCCTAGAGCGAAAAGGACTTTAATTCGTGACCACCTCCAAAAAATTGAAAAATTCACCCAAAACCTAAAAAAATTGAAATTTTTATATGAAAAACTTCTTTTGCCCATATCTCCTTAAATATGCGTCCTAGAGCGAAAAGGACTTTAATTCGTGACCACCCCCAAAAAATTGAAAAATCCACCCAAAACCTAAAAAAATTGAAATTTTTATACGAAAAACTTCTTTTGCCCATATTTCCTAAACTAAACGTCCTAGAGCGAAAAGGACTTTAATTCGTGACCACCCCCAAAAAATTGAAAAATCCACCCAAAACCTAAAAAAATTGAAATTTTTATATGAAAAACTTCTTTTGCCCATATCTCATTAAATATGCGTCCTAGAGCGAAAAGGACTTTAATTCGTGACCACCCCCAAAAAATTGAAAAATCCACCAAAAACGTAAAAAAATTGAAATTTTTATATGAAAAACTTCTGTTGCCCATATCTCCTTAAATATGCGTCCTAGAGCGAAAAGGACTTTAATTCGTGACCACCCACAAAAAGTTGAAAAATCCACCCAAAACCTAAAAAAATTGAAATTTGTATATGAAAATCTTCTTTTGCCCATATCTCCTTAAATATGCGTCCTAGAGCGAAAAGGACTTTAATTCGTGACCACCCCCAAAAAATTGAAAAATCCACCCAAAACCTAAAAAAATTGAAATTTTTATATGAAAAACTTCTTTTGCCCATATCTCCTTAAATATGCGTCCTAGAGCGAAAAGGACTTTAATTCGTGACCACCCCCAAAAAATTGAAAAATCCACCCAAAACCTAAAAAAATTTAAATTTTTATACGAAAAACTTCTTTTGCCCATATCTCCTTAAATATGCGTCCTAGAGCGAAAAGGACTTTAATTCGTGACCACCCCCAAAAAATTGAAAAATTCACCCAAAACCTAAAAAAATTGAAATTTTTATATGAAAAACTTCTTTTGCCCATATCTCCTTAAATATGCGTCCTAGAGCGAAAAGGACTTTAATTCGTGACCACCCCCAAAAAATTGAAAAATTCACCCAAAACCTAAAAAAATTGAAATTTTTATATGAAAAACTTCTTTTGCCCATATCTCCTTAAATATGCGTCCTAGAGCGAAAAGGGCTTTAATTCGTGACCACCCACAAAAAATTGAAAAATCCACCCAAAACCTAAAAAATTGAAATTTTTATATGAAAAACTTCTTTTGCCCATATCTCCTTAAATATGCGTTCTAGAGCGAAAAGGACTTTAATTCGTGACCACCCACAAAAAATTGAAAAATCCACCCAAAACCTAAAAAATTGAAATTTTTATATGAAAAACTTCTTTTGCCCATATCTCCTTAAATATGCGTTCTAGAGCGAAAAGGACTTTAATTCGTGACCACCCCCAAAAAATTGAAAAATCCACCCAAAACCTAAAAAAATTGAAATTTTTATATGAAAAACTTCTTTTGCCCATATCTCCTAAACTAAGCGTCCTAGAGCGAAAAGGACTTTAATTCGTGACCACCCTAAAAAATTGAAAAATCCACCCAAAACCTAAAAAAATTGAAATTTTTATATGAAAAACTTCTTTTGCCCATATCTCCTTAAATATGCGTCCTAGAGCGAAAAGGACTTTAATTCGTGACCACCCCCAAAAAATTGAAAAATTCACCCAAAACCTAAAAAAAATGAAATTTTTATATGAAAAACTTCTTTTGCCCATATCTCCTTAAATATGCGTCCTAGAGCGAAAAAGACTTTAATTCGTGACCACCCCAAAAAATTGAAAAATCCACCCAAAACCTAAAAAAATTGAAATTTTTGTATGAAAAACTTCTTTTGCCCATATCTCCTTAAATATGCGTCCTAGAGCGAAAAGGACTTTAATTCGTGACCACCCCCAAAAAATTGAAAAATTCACCCAAAACTTCAAAAAAGTTGACCACCCCCAAAAAATTGAAAAATCCACCCAAAACCTAAAAAATTGAAATTTTTATATGAAAAACTTCTTTTGCCCATATCTCCTTAAATATGCGTCCTAGAGCGAAAAGGACTTTAATTCGTGACCACCCCAAAAAATTGAAAAATCCACCCAAAACCTAAAAAAATTGAAATTTTTATATGAAAAACTTCTTTTCCCCATATCTCCTTAAATATGCGTCCTAGAGCGAAAAGGACTTTAATTCGTGACCACCACCAAAAATTTGAAAAATCCACCCAAAACCTAAAAAAATTTAAATTTTTTTATGAACAACTTCTTTTGCCCATATCTCCTAAACTAAGCGTCCTAGAGCGACCCCCACAAAAAATTGAAAAATCCACCCAAAACCTAAAAAAATTGAAATTTTTAAATGAAAAACTTCTTTTGCCCATATCTCCTAAACTAAGCGTCCTAGTGCGAAAAGGACTTTAATTCGTGACCACCCCCAAAAAATTGAAAAATTCACCCAAAAACCTAAAAAAATGAAATTTTTATATGAAAAACTTCTTTTGCCCATATCTCCTAAAAATTGAAATTTTTATATGAAAAACTTCTTTTGCCCATATCTCCTTAAATATGCGTCCTAGAGCGAAAAGGACTTTAATTCGTGACCACCCACAAAAAATTGAAAAATCCACCCAAAACCTAAAAAAAATGAAATTTTTATATGAAAAACTTATTTTGCCCATATCTCCTTAAATATGCGTCCTAGAGCGAAAAGGACTTTAATTCGTGACCACCCCCAAAAAATTGAAAAATCCACCCAAAACCTAAAAAAATTTAAATTTTTATATGAAAAACTTCTTTTGCCCATATCTCCTTAAATATGCGTTCTAGAGCGAAAAGGACTTTAATTCGTGACCACCCCAAAAAATTGAAAAATCCACCCAAAACCTAAAAAAATTGAAATTTTTATATGAAAAACTTCTTTTGCCCATATCTCCTTAAATATGCGTCCTAGAGCGAAAAGGACTTTAATTCGTGACCACCCCCAAAAAATTGCAAAATTCACCCAAAAACCTAAAAAAATGAAATTTTTATATGAAAAACTTCTTTTGCCCATATCTCCTAAACTAAGCGTCCTAGAGCGAAAAGGACTTTAATTCGTGACCACCCCCAAAACCTAAAAAAATTGAAATTTTTATATGAAAAACTTCTTTTGCCCATATCTCCTTAAATATGCGTCCTAGAGCGAAAAGGGCTTTAATTCGTGACCACCCCCAAAAAATTGAAAAATCCACCCAAAACCTAAAAAAATGAAATTTTTATATGAAAAACTTCTTTTGCCCATATCTCCTAAACTAAGCGTCCTAGAGCGAAAAGGACTTTAATTCGTGACCACCCCCAAAAAATTGAAAAATTCACCCAAAACCTAAAAAAATTGAAATTTTTATATGAAAAACTTCTTTTGCCCATATCTCCTTAAATATGCGTCCTAGAGCGAAAAGGACTTTAATTCGTGACCACCCCAAAAAATTGAAAAATCCACCCAAAACCTAAAAAAATTGAAATTTTTGTATGAAAAACTTCTTTTGCCCATATCTCCTTAAATATGCGTCCTAGAGCGAAAAGGACTTTAATTCGTGACCACCCCCAAAAAATTGAAAAATTCACCCAAAACCTAAAAAAATTAAATTTTTATATGAAAAACTTCTTTTGCCCATATCTCCGTAAATATGCGTCCTAGAGCGAAAAGGACTTTAATTCGTGACCACCACCAAAAAATTGAAAAATCCACCCAAAACCTAAAAAAATTGAAGTTTTTATATGAAAAATTTCTTTTGCTCATATCTCCTAAACTAAGCGTCCTAGAGCGAAAAGGACTTTAATCCGTGACCACCCCCAAAAAAATTGAAAAATCCACCCAAAACCTTAAAAAATTTAAATTTTTATATGAAAAACTTCTTTTGCCCATATCTCCTTAAATATGCGTCCTAGAGCGAAAAGGACTTTAATTCGTGACCACCCCCAAAAAATTTAAAAATCCACCAAAAACGTAAAAAAATTGAAATTTTTATATGAAAAACTTCTTTTGCCCATATCTCCTTAAATATGCGTCCTAGAGCGAAAAGGACTTTAATTCGTGACCACCCACAAAAAATTGAAAAATCCACCTAAAACCTAAAAAAATTGAAATTTTTATATGAAAAACTTCTTTGCCCATATCTCCTTAAATATGCGTCCTAGAGCGAAAAGGACTTTAATTCGTGACCACCCCCAAAAAATTGAAAAATTCACCCAAAACCTAAAAAAAATGAAATTTTTATATGAAAAACTTCTTTTGCCCATATCTCCTAAACTAAGCGTCCTAGAGCGAAAAGGACTTTAATTCGTGACCACCCCCAAAACCTAAAAAAATTGAAATTTTTATATGAAAAACTTCTTTTGCCCATATCTCCTTAAATATGCGTCCTAGAGCGAAAAGGGCTTTAATTCGTGACCACCCCCAAAAAATTGAAAAATCCACCCAAAACCTAAAAAAATTGAAATTTTTATACGAAAAACTTCTTTTGCCCATATCTCCTAAACTAAGCGTCCTAGAGCGAAAAGGACTTTAATTCGTGACCACCCCCAAAAAATTGAAAAATCCACCCAAAACCTAAAAAAATTGAAATTTTTATATGAAAAACTTCTTTTGCCCATATTTCCTTAAATATGCGTCCTAGAGCGAAAAGGACTTTAATTCGTGACCACCCCCAAAAAATTGAAAAATCCACCCAAAACCTAAAAAAATTGAAATTTTTATATGAAAAACTTCTTTTGCGCATATCTCCTTAAATATGCGTCCTAGAGCGAAAAGGACTGTAATTCGTGACCACCACCAAAAAATTGAAAAATCCACCAAAAACGTAAAAAAATTGAAATTTTTATATGAAAAACTTCTTTTGCCCATATCTCCTTAAATATGCGTCCTAGAGCGAAAAGGACTTTAATTCGTGACCACCCCCAAAAAAATTGAAAAATTCGCCCAAAACCTAAAAAAATTGAAATTTTTATATGAAAAACTTCTTTTGCCCATATCTCCTTAAATATGCGTCCTAGAGCGAAAAGGACTTTAATTCGTGACCACCCCCAAAAAATTGAAAAATTCACCCAAAACCTAAAAAATTGAAATTTTTATATGAAAAACTTCTTTTGCCCATATCTCCTAAACTAAGCGCCCTAGAGCGAAAAGGACTTTAATTCGTGACCACCCCCAAAAAATTGAAAAATTCACCCAAAACTTAAAAAAATTGAAATTTTTATATGAAAAACTTCTTTTGCCCATATCTCCTTAAATATGCGTCCTAGAGCGAAAAGGACTTTAATTCGTGACCACCCCCAAAAAATTGAAAAATCCACCCAAAACCTAAAAAAATTTAAATTTTTATATGAAAAACTTCTTTTGCCCATATCTCCTTAAATATGCGTCCTAGAGCGAAAAGGACTTTAATTCGTGACCACCCCCAAAAATTGAAAAATTCACCCAAAACCTAAAAAAAATGAAATTTTTATATGAAAAACTTCTTTTGCCCATATCTCCTAAACTAAGCGTCCTAGAGCGAAAAGGACTTTAATTCGTGACCACCCCCAAAAAATTGAAAAATTCACACAAAACCTAAAAAAATTGAAATTTTTATATGAAAAACTTCTTTTGCCCATATCTTGAAAAATCCACCCAAAACCTAAAAACATTGAAATTTTTATATGAAAAACTTCTTTTGCCCATATCTCCTTAAATATGCGTCCTAGAGCGAAAAGGACTTTAATTCGTGACCACCCCAAAAAAAAATGAAAAATTCACCCAAAACCTAAAAAAAATGAAATTTTTATATGAAAAACTTCTTTTGCCCATATCTCCTAAACTAAGCGTCCTAGAGCGAAAAGGACTTTAATTCGTGACCCCCCCAAAAAATTGAAAAATCCACCCAAAACCTTAAAAAATAGAAATTTTTGTATGAAAAACTTCTTTTGCCCATATCTCCTTAAATATGCGTCCCAGAGCGAAAAGGACTTTAATTCGTGACCACCCCAAAAAAATTGAAAAATTCACCCAAAACCTAAAAAAATTGAAATTTTTATATGAAAAACTTCTTTTGCCCATATCTCCTTAAATATGCGTCCTAGAGCGAAAAGGACTTTAATTCGTGACCACCCCCAAAAAATTGAAAAATCCACCCAAAACCTAAAAAAATTGAAATTTTTATATGAAAATCTTCTTTTGCCCATATCTCCTTAAATATGCGTCCTAGAGCGAAAAGGACTTTAATTCGTGACCACCCCCAAAAAATTGAAAAATCCACCCAAAACCTAAAAAAATTGAAATTTTTATATGAAAAACTTCTTTTGCCCATATCTCCTTAAATATGCGTCCTAGAGCGAAAAGGACTTTAATTCGTGACCACCCCCAAAAAATTGAAAAATCCACCCAAAACCTAAAAAAATTGAAATTTTTATATGAAAAACTTTTTTGCCCATATCTCCTTAAATATGCGTCCTAGAGCGAAAAGGACTTTAATTCGTGACCACCCCCAAAAAATTGAAAAATTCACCCAAAACCTAAAAAAATTGAAATTTTTATATGAAAATCTTCTTTTGCCCATATCTCCTTAAATATGCGTCGTAGAGCGAAAAGGACTTTAATTCGTGACCACCCCCAAAAAATCGAAAAATTCACCCAAAACCTAAAAAAATGAAATTTTTATATGAAAAACTTCTTTTGCCCATATCTCCTAAACTAAGCGTCCTAGAGCGAAAAGGACTTTAATTCGTGACCACCCCCAAAAAATTGCAAAATTCACCCAAAACCTAAAATAATTGAAATTTTTATATGAAAAACTTCTTTTGCCCATATCTCCTTAAATATACGTCCTAGAGCGAAAAGGAATTTAATTCGTGACCACCCCAAAAAATTGAAAAATCCACCCAAAACCTAAAAAAATTGAAATTTTTGTATGAAATACTTCTTTTGCCCATATCTCCTTAAATATGCGTCCTAGAGCGAAAAGGACTTTAATTCGTGACCACCTCCAAAAAATTGAAAAATTCACCCAAAACCTAAAAAAATTGAAATTTTTATATGAAAAACTTCTTTTGCCCATATCTCCTTAAATATGCGTCCTAGAGCGAAAAGGACTTTAATTCGTGACCACCCCCAAAAAATTGAAAAATCCACCCAAAACCTAAAAAAATTTAAATTTTTATACGAAAAACTTCTTTTGCCCATATTTCCTAAACTAAACGTCCTAGAGCGAAAAGGACTTTAATTCGTGACCACCCCCAAAAAATTGAAAAATCCACCCAAAACCTAAAAAAATTGAAATTTTTATATGAAAAACTTCTTTTGCCCATATCTCATTAAATATGCGTCCTAGAGCGAAAAGGACTTTAATTCGTGACCACCCCCAAAAAATTGAAAAATCCACCAAAAACGTAAAAAAATTGAAATTTTTATATGAAAAACTTCTTTTGCCCATATCTCCTTAAATATGCGTCCTAGAGCGAAAAGGACTTTAATTCGTGACCACCCACAAAAAGTTGAAAAATCCACCCAAAACCTAAAAAAATTGAAATTTGTATATGAAAATCTTCTTTTGCCCATATCTCCTTAAATATGCGTCCTAGAGCGAAAAGGACTTTAATTCGTGACCACCCCCAAAAAATTGAAAAATCCACCCAAAACCTAAAAAAATTGAAATTTTTATATGAAAAACTTCTTTTGCCCATATCTCCTTAAATATGCGTCCTAGAGCGAAAAGGACTTTAATTCGTGACCACCCCCAAAAAATTGAAAAATCCACCCAAAACCTAAAAAAATTGAAATTTTTATATGAAAAACTTTTTTGCCCATATCTCCTTAAATATGCGTCCTAGAGCGAAAAGGACTTTAATTCGTGACCACCCCCAAAGAATTGAAAAATTCACCCAAAACCTAAAAAAATTGAAATTTTTTTATGAAAAACTTCTTTTGCCCATATCTCCTTAAATATGCGTCCTAGAGCGAAAAGGACTTTAATTCGCGACCACCCCCAAAAAATTGAAAAATTCACCCAAAACCTAAAAAAATTGAAATTTTTATATGAAAAACTTCTTTTGCCCATATCTCCTTAAATATGCGTCCTAGAGCGAAAAGGACTTTAATTCGTGACCACCCACAAAAAATTGAAAAATCCACCCAAAACCTAAAAAATTGAAATTTTTATATGAAAAACTTCTTTTGCCCATATCTCCTTAAATATGCGTTCTAGAGCGAAAAGGACTTTAATTCGTGACCACCCCCAAAAAATTGAAAAATCCACCCAAAACCTAAAAAAATTGACATTTTTATATGAAAAACTTCTTTTGCCCATATCTCCTAAACTAAGCGTCCTAGAGCGAAAAGGACTTTAATTCGTGACCACCCCCAAAAAATTGAAAAATCCACCCAAAACCTAAAAAAATTGAAATTTTTATATGAAAAACTTCTTTTGCCCATATCTCCTTAAATATGCGTCCTAGAGCGAAAAGGACTTTAATTCGTGACCACCCTAAAAAATTGAAAAATCCACCCAAAACCTAAAAAAATTGAAATTTTTATATGAAAAACTTCTTTTGCCCATATCTCCTTAAATATGCGTCCTAGAGCGAAAAGGACTTTAATTCGTGACCACCCCCAAAAAATTGAAAAATTCACCCAAAACCTAAAAAAATTGAAATTTTTGTATGAAAAACTTTTTTGCCCATATCTCCTTAAATATGCGTCCTAGAGCGAAAAGGACTTTAATTCGTGACCACCCCCAAAAAATTGAAAAATTCACCCAAAACCTAAAAAAAATGAAATTTTTATATGAAAAACTTCTTTTGCCCATATCTCCTAAACTAAGCGTCCTAGAGCGAAAAGGACTTTAATTCGTGACCACCCCCAAAAAATTGAAAAATTCACCCAAAACCTAAAATAATTGAAATTTTTATATGAAAAACTTCTTTTGCCCATATCTCCTTAAATATGCGAAAAAGACTTTAATTCGTGACCACCCCAAAAAATTGAAAAATCCACCCAAAACCTAAAAAAATTGAAATTTTTGTATGAAAAACTTCTTTTGTCCATATCTCCTTAAATATGCGTCCTAGAGCGAAAAGGAATTTAATTCGTGACCACCCCAAAAAATTGAAAAATCCACCCAAAACCTAAAAAAATTGAAATTTTTGTATGAAATACTTCTTTTGCCCATATCTCCTTAAATATGCGCCCTAGAGCGAAAAGGACTTTAATTCGTGACCACCTCCAAAAAATTGAAAAATTCACCCAAAACCTAAAAAAATTGAAATTTTTATATGAAAAACTTCTTTTGCCCATATCTCCTTAAATATGCGTCCTAGAGCGAAAAGGACTTTAATTCGTGACCACCCCCAAAAAATTGAAAAATCCACCCAAAACCTAAAAAAATTGAAATTTTTATACGAAAAACTTCTTTTGCCCATATTTCCTAAACTAAACGTCCTAGAGCGAAAAGGACTTTAATTCGTGACCACCCCCAAAAAATTGAAAAATCCACCCAAAACCTAAAAAAATTGAAATTTTTATATGAAAAACTTCTTTTGCCCATATCTCATTAAATATGCGTCCTAGAGCGAAAAGGACTTTAATTCGTGACCACCCCCAAAAAATTGAAAAATCCACCAAAAACGTAAAAAAATTGAAATTTTTATATGAAAAACTTCTGTTGCCCATATCTCCTTAAATATGCGTCCTAGAGCGAAAAGGACTTTAATTCGTGACCACCCACAAAAAGTTGAAAAATCCACCCAAAACCTAAAAAAATTGAAATTTGTATATGAAAATCTTCTTTTGCCCATATCTCCTTAAATATGCGTCCTAGAGCGAAAAGGACTTTAATTCGTGACCACCCCCAAAAAATTGAAAAATCCACCCAAAACCTAAAAAAATTTAAATTTTTATATGAAAAACTTCTTTTGCCCATATCTCCTTAAATATGCGTCCTAGAGCGAAAAGGACTTTAATTCGTGACCACCCCCAAAAAATTGAAAAATCCACCCAAAACCTAAAAAAATTGAAATTTTTATATGAAAAACTTCTTTTGCCCATATCTCCTTAAATATGCGTCCTAGAGCGAAAAGGACTTTAATTCGTGACCACCCCCAAAAAATTGAAAAATTCACCCAAAACCTAAAAAAATTGAAATTTTTATATGAAAAACTTCTTTTGCCCATATCTCCTTAAATATGCGTCCTAGAGCGAAAAGGACTTTAATTCGTGACCACCCCCAAAAAATTGAAAAATTCACCCAAAACCTAAAAAAATTGAAATTTTTATATGAAAAACTTCTTTTGCCCATATCTCCTTAAATATGCGTCCTAGAGCGAAAAGGACTTTAATTCGTGACCACCCACAAAAAATTGAAAAATCCACCCAAAACCTAAAAAATTGAAATTTTTATATGAAAAACTTCTTTTGCCCATATCTCCTTAAATATGCGTTCTAGAGCGAAAAGGACTTTAATTCGTGACCACCCCCAAAAAATTGAAAAATTCACCCAAAACTTCAAAAAAGTTGACCACCCCCAAAAAATTGAAAAATCCACCCAAAACCTAAAAAATTGAAATTTTTATATGAAAAACTTCTTTTGCCCATATCTCCTTAAATATGCGTCCTAGAGCGAAAAGGACTTTAATTCGTGACCACCCCAAAAAAATTGAAAAATCCACCCAAAACCTAAAAAAATTGAAATTTTTATATGAAAAACTTCTTTTCCCCATATCTCCTTAAATATGCGTCCTAGAGCGAAAAGGACTTTAATTCGTGACCACCACCAAAAATTTGAAAAATCCACCCAAAACCTAAAAAAATTTAAATTTTTTTATGAACAACTTCTTTTGCCCATATCTCCTAAACTAAGCGTCCTAGAGCGACCCCCACAAAAAATTGAAAAATCCACCCAAAACCTAAAAAAATTGAAATTTTTAAATGAAAAACTTCTTTTGCCCATATCTCCTAAACTAAGCGTCCTAGTGCGAAAAGGACTTTAATTCGTGACCACCCCCAAAAAATTGAAAAATTCACCCAAAAACCTAAAAAAATGAAATTTTTATGTGAAAAACTTCTTTTGCCCATATCTCCTAAAAATTGAAATTTTTATATGAAAAACTTCTTTTGCCCATATCTCCTTAAATATGCGTCCTAGAGCGAAAAGGACTTTAATTCGTGACCACCCACAAAAAATTGAAAAATCCACCCAAAACCTAAAAAAAATGAAATTTTTATATGAAAAACTTATTTTGCCCATATCTCCTTAAATATGCGTCCTAGAGCGAAAAGGACTTTAATTCGTGACCACCCCCAAAAAAATGAAAAATCCACCCAAAACCTAAAAAAATTTAAATTTTTATATGAAAAACTTCTTTTGCCCATATCTCCTTAAATATGCGTCCTAGAGCGAAAAGGACTTTAATTCGTGACCACCCCCACAAAAATGAAAAATTCACCCAAAACCTAAAAAAAATGAAATTTTTATATGAAAAACTTCTTTTGCCCATATCTCCTAAACTAAGCGTCCTAGAGCGAAAAGGACTTTAATTCGTGACCACCCCCAAAAAATTGAAAAATTCACCCAAAACCTAAAATAATTGAAATTTTTATATGAAAAACTTCTTTTGCACATATCTCCTTAAATATGCGTCCTAGAGCGAAAAGGACTTTAATTCGTGACCACCCCAAAAAATTGAAAAATCCACCCAAAACCTAAAAAAATTGAAATTTTTGTATGAAAAACTTCTTTTGCCCATATCTCCTTAAATATGCGTCCTAGAGCGAAAAGGACTTTAATTCGTGACCACCCCCAAAAAATTGAAAAATTCACCCAAAACCTAAAAAAATTAAATTTTTATATGAAAAACTTCTTTTGCCCATATCTCCGTAAATATGCGTCCTAGAGCGAAAAGGACTTTAATTCGTGACCACCACCAAAAAATTGAAAAATCCACCCAAAACCTAAAAAAATTGAAGTTTTTATATGAAAAATTTCTTTTGCCCATATCTCCTAAACTAAGCGTCCTAGAGCGAAAAGGACTTTAATTCGTGACCACCCCCAAAAAAATTGAAAAATCCACCCAAAACCTTAAAAAATTTAAATTTTTATATGAAAAACTTCTTTTGCCCATATCTCCTTAAATATGCGTCCTAGAGCGAAAAGGACTTTAATTCGTGACCACCCCCAAAAAATTTAAAAATCCACCAAAAACGTAAAAAAATTGAAATTTTTATATGAAAAACTTCTTTTGCCCATATCTCCTTAAATATGCGTCCTAGAGCGAAAGGACTTTAATTCGTGACCACCCCCAAAAAATTGAAAAATTCACCCAAAACCTAAAAAAAATGAAATTTTTATATGAAAAACTTATTTTGCCCATATCTCCTAAACTAAGCGTCCTAGAGCGAAAAGGACTTTAATTCGTGACCACCCCCAAAACCTAAAAAAATTGAAATTTTTATATGAAAAACTTCTTTTGCCCATATCTCCTTAAATATGCGTCCTAGAGCGAAAAGGGCTTTAATTCGTGACCACCCCCAAAAAATTGAAAAATCCACCCAAAACCTAAAAAAATTGAAATTTTTATACGAAAAACTTCTTTTGCCCATATCTCCTAAACTAAGCGTCCTAGAGCGAAAAGGACTTTAATTCGTGACCACCCCCAAAAAATTGAAAAATCCACCCAAAACCTAAAAAAATTGAAATTTTTATATGAAAAACTTCTTTTGCCCATATTTCCTTAAATATGCGTCCTAGAGCGAAAAGGACTTTAATTCGTGACCAACCCCAAAAAATTGAAAAATCCACCCAAAACCTAAAAAAATTGAAATTTTTATATGAAAAACTTCTTTTGCGCATATCTCCTTAAATATGCGTCCTAGAGCGAAAAGGACTGTAATTCGTGACCACCACCAAAAAATTGAAAAATCCACCAAAAACGTAAAAAAATTGAAATTTTTATATGAAAAACTTCTTTTGCCCATATCTCCTTAAATATGCGTCCTAGAGCGAAAAGGACTTTAATTCGTGACCACCCCCAAAAAAATTGAAAAATTCGCCCAAAACCTAAAAAAATTGAAATTTTTATATGAAAAACTTCTTTTGCCCATATCTCCTTAAATATGCGTCCTAGAGCGAAAAGGACTTTAATTCGTGACCACCCCCAAAAAATTGAAAAATTCACCCAAAACCTAAAAAATTGAAATTTTTATATGAAAAACTTCTTTTGCCCATATCTCCTAAACTAAGCGCCCTAGAGCGAAAAGGACTTTAATTCGTGACCACCCCCAAAAAATTGAAAAATTCACCCAAAACTTAAAAAAATTGAAATTTTTATATGAAAAACTTCTTTTGCCCATATCTCCTTAAATATGCGCCCTAGAGCGAAAAGGACTTTAATTCGTGACCACCCCCAAAAAATTGAAAAATCCACCCAAAACCTAAAAAAATTGAAATTTTTATATGAAAAACTTCTTTTGCCCATATCTCCTTAAATATGCGTCCTAGAGCGAAAGGGAATTTAATTCGTGACCACCCCAAAAAAATTGAAAAATCCACCCAAAACCTAAAAAAATTGAAATTTGTATATGAAAAACTTCTTTTGCCCATATCTCCTTAAATATGCGTCCTAGAGCGAAAAGGACTTTAATTCGTGACCACCCCCAAAAATTGAAAAATTCACCCAAAACCTAAAAAAAATGAAATTTTTATATGAAAAACTTCTTTTGCCCATATCTCCTAAACTAAGCGTCCTAGAGCGAAAAGGACTTTAATTCGTGACCACCCCCAAAAAATTGAAAAATTCACACAAAACCTAAAAAAATTGAAATTTTTATATGAAAAACTTCTTTTGCCCATATCTTGAAAAATCCACCCAAAACCTAAAAACATTGAAATTTTTATATGAAAAACTTCTTTTGCCCATATCTCCTTAAATATGCGTCCTAGAGCGAAAAGGACTTTAATTCGTGACCACCCCAAAAAAAAATGAAAAATTCACCCAAAACCTAAAAAAAATGAAATTTTTATATGAAAAACTTCTTTTGCCCATATCTCCTAAACTAAGCGTCCTAGAGCGAAAAGGACTTTAATTCGTGACCCCCCCAAAAAATTGAAAAATCCACCCAAAACCTAAAAAAATTGAAATTTTTGTATGAAAAACTTCTTTTGCCCATATCTCCTTAAATATGCGTCCCAGAGCGAAAAGGACTTTAATTCGTGACCACCCCAAAAAAATTGAAAAATCCACCCAAAACCTAAAAAATTGAAATTTGTATATGAAAAACTTCTTTTGCCCATATCTCCTTAAATATGCGTCCTAGAGCGAAAAGGACTTTAATTCGTGACCACCACAAAAAAATTGAAAAATTCACCCAAAACCTAAAAAAATTGAAATTTTTATATGAAAAACTTCTTTTGCCCATATCTCCTTAAATATGCGTCCTAGAGCGAAAAGGACTTTAATTCGTGACCACCCCCAAAAAATTGAAAAATTCACCCAAAACCTAAAAAAATTGAAATTTTTATATGAAAAACTTCTTTTGCCCATATCTCCTAAACTAAGCGTCCTAGAGCGAAAAGGACTTTAATTCGTGACCCCCCCAAAAAATTGAAAAATTCACCCAAAACCTAAAAAAATGAAATTTTTATATGAAAAACTTCTTTTGCCCATATCTCCTAAACTAAGCGTCCTAGAGCGAAAAGGACTTCAATTCGTGACCACCCCCAAAAAATTGAAAAATTCACACAAAACCTAAAAAAATTGAAATTTTTATATGAAAAACTTCTTTTGCCCATATCTTGAAAAATCCACCCAAAACCTAAAAAAATTGAAATTTTTATATGAAAAACTTCTTTTGCCCATATCTCCTTAAATATGCGTCCTAGAGCGAAAAGGACTTTAATTCGTGACCACCCCAAAAAAAATTGAAAAATTCACCCAAAACCTAAAATAATTGAAATTTTTATATGAAAAACTTCTTTTGCCCATATCTCCTTAAATATGCGTCCTAGAGCGAAAAGGACTTTAATTCGTGACCACCCCAAAAAAATTGAAAAATCCACCCAAAACCTAAAAAATTGAAATTTGTATATGAAAAACTTCTTTTGCCCATATCTCCTTAAATATGCGTCCTAGAGCGAAAAGGACTTTAATTCGTGACCATCACCAAAAAATTGAAAAATTCACCCAAAACCTAAAAAAATTGAAATTTTTATATGAAAAACTTCTTTTGCCCATATCTCCTTAAATATGCGTCCTAGAGCGAAAAGGACTTTAATTCGTGACCACCCCCAAAAAATTGAAAAATTCACCCAAAACCTAAAATAATTGAAATTTTTATATGAAAAACTTCTTTTGCCCATATCTCCTTAAATATGCGTCCTAGAGCGAAAAGGACTTTAATTCGTGACCACCCCAAAAAATTGAAAAATCCACCCAAAACCTAAAAAAATTGAAATTTTTGTATGAAAAACTTCTTTTGCCCATATCTCCTTAAATATGCGTCCTAGAGCGAAAAGGACTTTAATTCGTGGCCACCCCCAAAAAATTGAAAAATTCACCCAAAACTTAAAAAAATTGAAATTTTTATATGAAAAACTGCTTTTGCCCATATCTCCTTAAATATGCGTCCTAGAGCGAAAAGGACTTTAATTCGTGACCACCCCCAAAAAATTGAAAAATTCACCCAAGACCTAAAATAATTGAAATTTTTATATGAAAAACTTCTTTTGCCCATATCTCCTTAAATATGCGTCCTAGAGCGAAAAGGACTTTAATTCGTGACCACCCCAACAAATTGAAAAATCCACCCAAAACCTAAAAAAATTGAAATTTTTGTATGAAAAACTTCTTTTGCCCATATCTCCTTAAATATGCGTCCTAGAGCGAAAAGGGCTTTAATTCGTGACCACCCCCAAAAAATTGAAAAATCCACCCAAAACCTAAAAAAATTGAAATTTTTATACGAAAAACTTCTTTTGCCCATATCTCCTAAACTAAGCGTCCTAGAGCGAAAAGGACTTTAATTCGTGACCACCCCCAAAAAATTGAAAAATCCACCCAAAACCTAAAAAAATTGAAATTTTTATATGAAAAACTTCTTTTGCCCATATTTCCTTAAATATGCGTCCTAGAGCGAAAAGGACTTTAATTCGTGACCACTCCCAAAAAATTGAAAAATCCACCCAAAACCTAAAAAAATTTAAATTTTTATACGAAAAACTTCTTTTGCCCATATCTCCTAAACTAAGCGTCCTAGAGCGAAAAGGACTTTAAATCGTGACCACCCCCAAAAAATTGAAAAATCCACCCAAAACCTAAAAAAATTGAAATTTTTATATGAAAAACTTCTTTTGCGCATATCTCCTTAAATATGCGTCCTAGAGCGAAAAGGACTGTAATTCGTGACCACCACAAAAAAATTGAAAAATCCACCAAAAACGTAAAAAAATTGAAATTTTTATATGAAAAACTTCTTTTGCCCATATCTCCTTAAATATGCGTCCTAGAGCGAAAAGGACTTTAATTCGTGACCACCCCCAAAAAAATTGAAAAATTCACCCAAAACCTAAAAAAATTGAAATTTTTATATGAAAAACTTCTTTTGCCCATATCTCCTTAAATATGCGTCCTAGAGCGAAAAGGACTTTAATTTGTGACCTCCCCCAAAAAATTGAAAAATTCACCCAAAACCTAAAAAATTGAAATTTTTATATGAAAAACTTCTTTTGCCCATATCTCCCAAACTAAGCGCCCTAGAGCGAAAAGGACTTTAATTCGTGACCACCCCCAAAAAATTGAAAAATTCACCTAAAACTTAAAAAAATTTAAATTTTTATATGAAAAACTTCTTTTGCCCATATCTCCTTAAATATGCGTCCTAGAGCGAAAAGGACTTTAATTCGTGACCACCCCCAAAAAATTGAAAAATCCACCCAAAACCTAAAAAAATTGAAATTTTTATATGAAAAACTTCTTTTGCCCATATCTCCTTAAATATGCGTCCTAGAGCGAAAGGGAATTTAATTCGTGACCACCCCAAAAAAATTGAAAAATCCACCCAAAACCTAAAAAAATTGAAATTTGTATATGAAAAACTTCTTTTGCCCATATCTCCTTAAATATGCGTCCTAGAGCGAAAAGGACTTTAATTCGTGACCACCCCCAAAAATTGAAAAATTCACCCAAAACCTAAAAAAAATGAAATTTTTATATGAAAAACTTCTTTTGCCCATATCTCCTAAACTAAGCGTCCTAGAGCGAAAAGGACTTTAATTCGTGACCACCCCCAAAAAATTGAAAAATTCACACAAAACCTAAAAAAATTGAAATTTTTATATGAAAAACTTCTTTTGCCCATATCTTGAAAAATCCACCCAAAACCTAAAAACATTGAAATTTTTATATGAAAAACTTCTTTTGCCCATATCTCCTTAAATATGCGTCCTAGAGCGAAAAGGACTTTAATTCGTGACCACCCAAAAAAAAAATGAAAAATTCACCCAAAACCTAAAAAAATTAAATTTTTATATGAAAAACTTCTTTTGCCCATATCTCCTAAACTAAGCGTCCTAGAGCGAAAAGGACTTTAATTCGTGACCCCCCCCCAAAAATTGAAAAATCCACCCAAAACCTAAAAAAATTGAAATTTTTGTATGAAAAACTTCTTTTGCCCATATCTCCTTAAATATGCGTCCCAGAGCGAAAAGGACTTTAATTCGTGACCACCCCAAAAAAATTGAAAAATCCACCCAAAACCTAAAAAATTGAAATTTGTATATGAAAAACTTCTTTTGCCCATATCTCCTTAAATATGCGTCCTAGAGCGAAAAGGACTTTAATTCGTAACCACCACCAAAAAATTGAAAAATTCACCCAAAACCTAAAAAAATTGAAATTTTTATATGAAAAACTTCTTTTGCCCATATCTCCTTAAATATGCGTCCTAGAGCGAAAAGGACTTTAATTCGTGACCACCCCCAAAAAATTGAAAAATTCACCCAAAACCTAAAAAAATTGAAATTTTTATATGAAAAACTTCTTTTGCCCATATCTCCTAAACTAAGCGTCCTAGAGCGAAAAGGACTTTAATTCGTGACCCCCCAAAAAATTGAAAAATTCACCCAAAACCTAAAAAAATGAAATTTTTATATGAAAAACTTCTTTTGCCCATATCTCCTAAACTAAGCGTCCTAGAGCGAAAAGGACTTTAATTCGTGACCACCCCCAAAAAATTGAAAAATTCACACAAAACCTAAAAAAATTGAAATTTTTATATGAAAAACTTCTTTTGCCCATATCTCCTTAAATATGCGTCCTAGAGCGAAAAGGACTTTAATTCGTGACCCCCCAAAAAATTTAAAAATCCACCCAAAACCTAAAAAAATTCAAATTTTTGTATGAAAAACTTCTTTTGCCCATATCTCCTTAAATATGCGTCCTAGAGCGAAAAGGACTTTAATTCGTGACCACCCCAAAAAAATTGAAAAATCCACCCAAAACCTAAAAAATTGAAATTTGTATATGAAAAACTTCTTTTGCCCATATCTCCTTAAATATGCGTCCTAGAGCGAAAAGGACTTTAATTCGTGACCACCACCAAAAAATTGAAAAATTCACCCAAAACCTAAAAAAATTTAAATTTTTATATGAAAAACTTCTTTTGCCCATATCTCCTTAAATATGCGTCCTAGAGCGAAAAGGACTTTAATTCGTGACCACCCCCAAAAAATTGAAAAATTCACCCAAAACCTAAAAAAATTGAAATTTTTATTTGAAAAACTTCTTTTGCCCATATCTCCTAAACTAAGCGTCCTAGAGCGAAAAGAACTTTAATTCGTGACCACCCCCAAAAAATTGAAAAAATCACCCAAAACTTAAAAAAATTGAAATTTTTATATGAAAACCTTCTTTGCCCATATCTCCTTAAATATGCGTCCTAGAGCGAAAAGGACTTTAATTCGTGACCACCCCCAAAAAATTGAAAAATCCACCCAAAACCTAAAAAAATTGAAATTTTTATTTGAAAAACTTCTTTTGCCCATATCTCCTTAAATATGAGTCCTAGAGCGAAAAGGACTTTAATTCGTGACCACCCCAAAACAATTGAAAAATCCACCCAAAACCTAAAAAATTGAAATTTGTATATGAAAAACTTCTTTTGCCCATATCTCCTTAAATATGCGTCCTAGAGCGAAAAGGACTTTAATTCGTGACCACCCCCAAAAAATTTAAAAATTCATCCAAAACCTAAAAAAAATGAAATTTTTATATGAAAAACTTCTTTTGCCCACATCTCCTAAACTAAGCGTCCCAGAGCGAAAAGGACTTTAATTCGTGACCACCCCCAAAAAATTGAAAAATCCACCCAAAACCTAAAAAAATTGAAATTTTTATATGAAAAACTTATTTTGCCCATATCTCCTAAACTAAGCGTCCTAGAGCGAAAAGGACTTTAATTCGTGACCCCCCAAAAAATTGAAAAATCCACCCAAAACCTAAAAAAATTGAAATTTTTATATGAAAAACTTCTTTTGCCCGTATCTCCTTAAATATGCGTCCTAGAGCGAAAAGGACTTTAATTCGTGACCACCCCCAAAAAATTGAAAAATCCACCCAAAACCTAAAAAAATTGAAATTTTTATATGAAAAACTTCTTTTTCCCATATCTCGTAAACTATGCGTCCTAGAGCGAAAAGGACTTTAATTCGTGACCACCCCAAAAAATTGAAAAATCCACCCAAAACCTAAAAAAATTGAAATTTTTATATGAAAAACTTCTTTTGCCCATATCTCCTAAACTAAGCGTCCTAGAGCGAAAAGGACTTTAATTCCTGACCACCCCCAAAAATTTGAAAAATCCACCCAAAACCTAAAAAAAATTGAAATTTTTATATGAAAAACTTCTTTTGCCCATATCTCCTAAACTAAGCGCCCTAGAGCGAAAAGGACTTTAATTGAAATCCACCCACAAAATTGAAAAATCCACCCAAAACCTAAAAAAATTTAAATTTTTATATGAAAAACTTCTTTTGCCCATATCTCCTTAAATATGCGTCCTATAGCGAAAAGGACTTTAATTCGTGACCACCCCCAAAAAATTGAAAAATCCACCCAAAACCTAAAAAAATTTAAATTTTTATATGAAAAACTTCTTTTGCCCATATCTCCTAAACTAAGCGTCCTAGAGCGAAAAGGACTTTAATTCGTGACCACCCCCAAAAAATTGAAAAATTCACGCAAAACCTAAAAAAATTGAAATTTTTATATGAAAAACTTCTTTTGCCCATATCTCCTTAAATATGCGTCCTAGAGCGAAAAGGACTTTAATTCGTGACCACCCCAAAAAATTGAAAAATCCACCCAAAACTTAAAAAAATTGAAATTCTTATATGAAAAACTTCTTTTGCCCATATCTCCTTAAATATGCGTCCTAGAGCGAAAAGGACTTTAATTCGTGACCACCCCCAAAAAATTGAAAAATCCACCCAAAACCTAAAAAAATTGAAATTTTTATATGAAAAACTTCTTTTGCCCATATCTCCTAAACTAAGCGTCCTAGAGCGAAAAGGACTTTAATTCGTGACCACCCCCAAAAAATTGAAAAATTCACCCAAAACCTAAAATAATTGAAATTTTTATATGAAAAACTTCTTTTGCCCATATCTCCTTAAATATGCGTCCTACAGCGAAAAGGACTTTAATTCGTGACCACCCCAAAAAATTGAAAAATCCACCCAAAACCTAAAAAAAATTGAAATTTTTGTATGAAAAACTTCTTTTGCCCATATCTCCTTAAATATGCGTCCTAGAGCGAAAAGGACTTTAATTCGTGACCACCACCAAAAAATTGAAAAATTCACCCAAAACTTAAAAAAATTGAAATTTTTATACGAAAAACTTCTTTTGCCCATATCTCCTTAAATATGCGTCCTAGAGCGAAAAGGACTTTAATTCGTGACCACCCCCAAAAAATTGAAAAACTCACCCAAAACCTAAAAAAATTGAAATTTTTATTTGAAAAACTTCTTTTGCCCATATCTCCTTAAATATGCGTCCTAGAGCGAAAAGGACTTTAATTCGTGACCACCCCAAAAAAATTGAAAAATTCACCCAAAACTTAAAAAAATTGAAATTTTTATATGAAAAACTTCTTTGCCCATATCTCCTTAAATATGCGTCCTAGAGCGAAAAGGACTTTAATTCGTGACCACCCCAAAAAAAATTGAAAAATCCACCCAAAACCTAAAAAAATTGAAATTTTCATTTGAAAAACTTCTTTTGCCCATATCTCCTAAACTAAGCGTCCTAGAGCGAAAAGGACTTTAATTCGTGACCACCCCAAAAAAATTGAAAAATCCACCCAAAACCTAAAAAAATTGAAATTTGTATATGAAAAACTTCTTTTGCCCATATCTCCTTAAATATGCGTCCTAGAGCGAAAAGGACTTTAATTCGTGACCACCCCCAAAAAATTGAAAAATTCACCCAAAACCTAAAAAAAATGAAATTTTTATATGAAAAACTTTTTTTGCCCATATCTCCTAAACTAAGCCTCCTAGAGCGAAAAGGACTTTAATTCGTGACCACCCCCAAAAAATTGAAAAATTCACGCAAAACCTAAAAAAATTGAAATTTTTATATGAAAAACTTCTTTTGCCCATATCTCCTTAAATATGCGTCCTAGAGCGAAAAGGACTTTAATTCGTGACCACCCCCAAAAAATTGAAAAATTCACCCAAAACCTAAAAAAAATTAAATTTTTATATGAAAAACTTCTTTTGCCCATATCTCCTAAACTAAGCGTCCTAGAGCGAAAAGGACTTTAATTCGTGACCACCCCCAAAAAATTGAAAAATTCACCCAAAACCTAAAATAATTGAAATTTTTATATGAAAAACTTCTTTTGCCCATATCTCCTTAAATATGCGTCCTAGAGCGAAAAGGACTTTAATTCGTGACCACCCCCAAAAAATTGAAAAATTCACCCAAAACCTAAAAAAAATGAAATTTTTGTATGAAAAACTTCTTTTGCCCATATCTCCTTAAATATGCGTCCTAGAGCGAAAAGGACTTTAATTCGTGACCACCACCAAAAAATTGAAAAATTCACCCAAAACCTAAAAAAATTGAAATTTTTATATGAAAAACTTCTTTTGCCCATATCTCCTTAAATATGCGTCCTAGAGCGAAAAGGACTTTAATTCGCGACCACCCCCAAAAAATTGAAAAATTCACCCAAAACCTAAAAAAAATGAAATTTTTATATGAAAAACTTCTTTTGCCCATATCTCCTAAATTAAGCGTCCTAGAGCGAAAAGGACTTTAATTCGTGACCACCCCCAAAAAATTGAAAAATTCACCCAAAACCTAAAATAATTGAAATTTTTATATGAAAAACTTCTTTTGCCCATATCTCCTTAAATATGCGTCCTAGAGCGAAAAGGACTTTAATTCGTGACCACCCCAAAAAATTGAAAAATCCACCCAAAACCTAAAAAAATTGAAATTTTTGTATGAAAAACTTCTTTTGCCCATATCTCCTTAAATATGCGTCCTAGAGCGAAAAGGACTTTAATTCGTGACCACCACCAAAAAATTGAAGAATTCACCCAAAACCTAAAAAAATTGAAATTTTTATATGAAAAACTTCTTTTGCCCATATCTCCTTAAATATGCGTCCTAGAGCGAAAAGGACTTTAATTCGTGACCACCCCCAAAAAATTGAAAAATTCACCCAAAACCTAAAATAATTGAAATTTTTATATGAAAAACTTCTTTTGCCCATATCTCCTTAAATATGCGTCCTAGAGCGAAAAGGACTTTAATTCGTGACCACCCCAAAAAATTGAAAAATCCACCCAAAACCTAAAAAAATTGAAATTTTTATTTGAAAAACTTCTTTTGCCCATATCTCCTAAACTAAGCGTCCTAGAGCGAAAAGGACTTTAATTCGTGACCACCCCCAAAAAATTGAAAAATTCACCCAAAACTTTAAAAAATTGAAATTTTTATATGAAAAACTTCTTTTTCCCATATCTCCTTAAATATGCGTCCTAAAGCGAAAAGGACTTTAATTCGTGACCACCCCCAAAAAATTGAAAAATTCACCCAAAACCTAAAAAAAATGAAATTTTTATATGAAAAACTTTTTTTGCCCATATCTCCTAAACTAAGCCTCCTAGAGCGAAAAGGACTTTAATTCGTGACCACCCCCAAAAAATTGAAAAATTCACGCAAAACCTAAAAAAATTGAAATTTGTATATGAAAAACTTCTTTTGCCCATATCTCCTTAAATATGCGTCCTAGAGCGAAAGGGACTTTAATTCGTGACCACCCCCAAAAAATTGAAAAATTCACCCAAAACCTAAAAAAAATGAAATTTTTATATGAAAAACTTCTTTTGCCCATATCTCCTTAAATATGCGTCCTAGAGCGAAAAGGACTTTAATTCGTGACCACCCCCAAAAAATTGAAAAATTCACCCAAAACCTAAAAAAAATGAAATTTTTATATGAAAAACTTCTTTTGCCCATATCTCCTAAACTAAGCGTCCTAGAGCGAAAAGGACTTTAATTCGTGACCACCCCCAAAAAATTGAAAAATTCACCCAAAACCTAAAATAATTGAAATTTTTATATGAAAAACTTCTTTTGCCCATATCTCCTTAAATATGCGTCCTAGAGCGAAAAGGACTTTAATTCGTGACCACCCCAAAAAATTGAAAAATCCACCCAAAACCTAAAAAAATTGAAATTTTTGTATGAAAAACTTCTTTTGCCCATATCTCCTTAAATATGCGTCCTAGAGCGAAAAGGACTTTAATTCGTGACCACCACCAAAAAATTGAAAAATTCACCCAAAACCTAAAAAAATTGAAATTTTTATATGAAAAACTTCTTTTGCCCATATCTCCTTAAATATGCGTCCTAGAGCGAAAAGGACTTTAATTCGTGACCACCCCAAAAAATTGAAAAATCCACCCAAAACCTAAAAAAATTGAAATTTTTGTATGAAAAACTTCTTTTGCCCATATCTCCTTAAATATGCGTCCTAGAGCGAAAAGGACTTTAATTCGTGACCACCCCAAAAAAATTGAAAAATTCACCCAAAACTTAAAAAAATTGAAATTTTTATATGAAAAACTTCTTTGCCCATATCTCCTTAAATATGCGTCCTAGAGCGAAAAGGACTTTAATTCGTGACCACCCCAAAAAAAATTGAAAAATCCACCCAAAACCTAAAAAAATTGAAATTTTCATTTGAAAAACTTCTTTTGCCCATATCTCCTAAACTAAGCGTCCTAGAGCGAAAAGGACTTTAATTCGTGACCACCCCAAAAAAATTGAAAAATCCACCCAAAACCTAAAAAAATTGAAATTTGTATATGAAAAACTTCTTTTGCCCATATCTCCTTAAATATGCGTCCTAGAGCGAAAAGGACTTTAATTCGTGACCACCCCCAAAAAATTGAAAAATTCACCCAAAACCTAAAAAAATGAAATTTTTATATGAAAAACTTTTTTTGCCCATATCTCCTAAACTAAGCCTCCTAGAGCGAAAAGGACTTTAATTCGTGACCACCCCCAAAAAATTGAAAAATTCACGCAAAACCTAAAAAAATTGAAATTTTTATATGAAAAACTTCTTTTGCCCATATCTCCTTAAATATGCGTCCTAGAGCGAAAAGGACTTTAATTCGTGACCACCCCCAAAAAATTGAAAAATTCACCCAAAACCTAAAAAAAATGAAATTTTTATATGAAAAACTTCTTTTGCCCATATCTCCTAAACTAAGCGTCCTAGAGCGAAAAGGACTTTAATTCGTGACCACCCTCAAAAAATTGGAAAATTCACCCAAAACCTAAAATAATTGAAATTTTTATATGAAAAACTTCTTTTGCCCATATCTCCTTAAATATGCGTCCTAGAGCGAAAAGGACTTTAATTCGTGACCACCCCCAAAAAATTGAAAAATTCACCCAAAACCTAAAAAAAATGAAATTTTTGTATGAAAAACTTCTTTTGCCCATATCTCCTTAAATATGCGTCCTAGAGCGAAAAGGACTTTAATTCGTGACCACCACCAAAAAATTGAAAAATTCACCCAAAACCTAAAAAAATTGAAATTTTTATATGAAAAACTTCTTTTGCCCATATCTCCTTAAATATGCGTCCTAGAGCGAAAAGGACTTTAATTCGTGACCACCCCCAAAAAATTGAAAAATTCACCCAAAACCTAAAAAAAATGAAATTTTTATATGAAAAACTTCTTTTGCCCATATCTCCTAAACTAAGCGTCCTAGAGCGAAAAGGACTTTAATTCGTGACCACCCCCAAAAAATTGAAAAATTCACCCAAAACCTAAAATAATTGAAATTTTTATATGAAAAACTTCTTTTGCCCATATCTCCTTAAATATGCGTCCTAGAGCGAAAAGGACTTTAATTCGTGACCACCCCAAAAAATTGAAAAATCCACCCAAAACCTAAAAAAATTGAAATTTTTGTATGAAAAACTTCTTTTGCCCATATCTCCTTAAATATGCGTCCTAGAGCGAAAAGGACTTTAATTCGTGACCACCACCAAAAAATTGAAGAATTCACCCAAAACCTAAAAAAATTGAAATTTTTATATGAAAAACTTCTTTTGCCCATATCTCCTTAAATATGCGTCCTAGAGCGAAAAGGACTTTAATTCGTGACCACCCCCAAAAAATTGAAAAATTCACCCAAAACCTAAAATAATTGAAATTTTTATATGAAAAACTTCTTTTGCCCATATCTCCTTAAATATGCGTCCTAGAGCGAAAAGGACTTTAATTCGTGACCACCCCCAAAAAATTGAAAAATTCACCCAAAACCTAAAAAAAATGAAATTTTTATATGAAAAACTTTTTTTGCCCATATCTCCTAAACTAAGCCTCCTAGAGCGAAAAGGACTTTAATTCGTGACCACCCCCAAAAAATTGAAAAATTCACGCAAAACCTAAAAAAATTGAAATTTGTATATGAAAAACTTCTTTTGCCCATATCTCCTTAAATATGCGTCCTAGAGCGAAAGGGACTTTAATTCGTGACCACCCCCAAAAAATTGAAAAATTCACCCAAAACCTAAAAAAAATGAAATTTTTATATGAAAAACTTCTTTTGCCCATATCTCCTTAAATATGCGTCCTAGAGCGAAAAGGACTTTAATTCGTGACCACCCCCAAAAAATTGAAAAATTCACCCAAAACCTAAAAAAAATGAAATTTTTATATGAAAAACTTCTTTTGCCCATATCTCCTAAACTAAGCGTCCTAGAGCGAAAAGGACTTTAATTCGTGACCACCCCCAAAAAATTGAAAAATTCACCCAAAACCTAAAAAAAATTAAATTTTTATATGAAAAACTTCTTTTGCCCATATCTCCTAAACTAAGCGTCCTAGAGCGAAAAGGACTTTAATTCGTGACCACCCCCAAAAAATTGAAAAATTCACCCAAAACCTAAAAAAATTTAAATTTTTGTATGAAAAACTTCTTTTGCCCATATCTCCTTAAATATGCGTCCTAGAGCGAAAAGGACTTTAATTCGTGACCACCACCAAAAAATTGAAAAATTCACCCAAAACCTAAAAAAATTGAAATTTTTATATGAAAAACTTCTTTTGCCCATATCTCCTTAAATATGCGTCCTAGAGCCAAAAAATTGAAAAATTCACCCAAAACCTAAAAAAATTGAAATTTTTATATGAAAAACTTCTTTTGCCCATATCTCCTTAAATATGCGTCCTAGAGCGAAAAGGACTTTAATTCGTGACCACCCCCAAAAAATTGAAAAATTCACCCAAAACCTAAAAAAATTGAAATTTTTATTTGAAAAACTTCTTTTGCCCATATCTCCTAAACTAAGCGTCCTAGAGCGAAAAGGACTTTAATTCGTGACCACCCCCAAAAAATTGAAAAATTCACCCAAAACTTTAAAAAATTGAAATTTTTATATGAAAAACTTCTTTTTCCCATATCTCCTTAAATATGCGTCCTAGAGCGAAAAGGACTTTAATTCGTTACCACCCCCAAAAAATTTAAAAATCCACCCAAAACCTAAAAAAATTGAAATTTTTATTTGAAAAACTTATTTTGCCCATATCTCCAAAACTAAGCGTCCTAGAGCGAAAAGGACTTTAATTCGTGACCACCCCAAAAAAATTGAAAAATCCACCCAAAACCTAAAAAAATTGAAATTTGTATATGAAAAACTTCTTTTGCCCATATCTCCTTAAATATGCGTCCTAGAGCGAAAGGGACTTTAATTCGTGACCACCCCCAAAAAATTGAAAAATTCACCCAAAACCTAAAAAAAATGAAATTTTTATATGAAAAACTTCTTTTGCCCATATCTCCTAAACTAAGCGTCCTAGAGCGAAAAGGACTTTAATTCGTGACCACCCCCAAAAAATTGAAAAATTCACGCAAAACCTAAAAAAATTTAAATTTTTATATGAAAAACTTCTTTTGCCCATATCTCCTTAAATATGCGTCCTAGAGCGAAAAGGACTTTAATTCGTGACCACCCCAAAAAATTGAAAAATCCACCCAAAACTTAAAAAAATTGAAATTTTTATATGAAAAACTTCTTTTGCCCATATCTCCTTAAATATGCGTCCTAGAGCGAAAAGGACTTTAATTCGTGACCACCCCCAAAAAATTGAAAAATTCACCCAAAACCTAAAAAAAATGAAATTTTTATATGAAAAACTTCTTTTGCCCATATCTCCTAAACTAAGCGTCCTAGAGCGAAAAGGACTTTAATTCGTGACCACCCCCAAAAAATTGAAAAATTCACCCAAAACCTAAAATAATTGAAATTTTTATATGAAAAACTTCTTTTGCCCATATCTCCTTAAATATGCGTCCTAGAGCGAAAAGGACTTTAATTCGTGACCACCCCAAAAAATTGAAAAATCCACCCAAAACCTAAAAAAATTTAAATTTTTGTATGAAAAACTTCTTTTGCCCATATCTCCTTAAATATGCGTCCTAGAGCGAAAAGGACTTTAATTCGTGACCACCACCAAAAAATTGAAAAATTCACCCAAAACCTAAAAAAATTGAAATTTTTATATGAAAAACTTCTTTTGCCCATATCTCCTTAAATATGCGTCCTAGAGCGAAAAGGACTTTAATTCGTGACCACCCCCAAAAAATTGAAAAATTCACCCAAAACCTAAAAAAATTGAAATTTTTATTTGAAAAACTTCTTTTGCCCTAAACTAAGCGTCCTAGAGCGAAAAGGACTTTAATTCGTGACCACCCCCAAAAAATTGAAAAATCCACCCAAAACTTAAAAAAATTGAAATTTTTATATGAAAAACTTCTTTTGCCCATATCTCCTTAAATATGCGTCCTAGAGCGAAAAGGACTTTAATTCGTGACCACCCCCAAAAAATTGAAAAATCCACCCAAAACCTAAAAAAATTGAAATTTTTATATGAAAAATTTCTTTTGCCCATATCTCCTAAACTAAGCGTCCTAGAGCGAAAAGGACTTTAATTCGTGACTTCTTTTCCCATATCTCCTTAAATATGCGTCCTAGAGCGAAAAGGACTTTAATTCGTGACCACCACCAAAAAATTGAAAAATTCACCCAAAACCTAAAAAAATTGAAATTTTTATTTGAAAAACTTCTTTTGCCCTAAACTAAGCGTCCTAGAGCGAAAAGGACTTTAATTCGTGACCACCCCCAAAAAATTGAAAAATTCACCCAAAACCTAAAAAAATTGAAATTTTTATATGAAAAACTTCTTTTGCCCATATCTCCTAAACTAAGCGTCCTAGAGCGAAAAGGACTTTAATTCGTGACCACCCCCAAAAAATTGAAAAATTCACCCAAAACTTAAAAAAATTGAAATTTTTATATGAAAAACTTCTTTTGCCCATATCTCCTTAAATATGCGTCCTAGAGCGAAAAGGACTTTAATTCGTGACCACCCCCAAAAAATTGAAAAATCCACCCAAAACCTAAAAAATTGAAATTTTTATATGAAAAACTTCTTTTGCCCATATCTCCTTAAATATGCGTCCTAGAGCGAAAAGGACTTTAATTCGTGACCACCCCAAAAAAATTGAAAAATCCACCCAAAACCTAAAAAAATTGAAATTTGTATA
Organism: Haematobia irritans; assembly: GCF_050003625.1. Lineage (NCBI taxonomy): Eukaryota > Metazoa > Arthropoda > Insecta > Diptera > Muscidae > Haematobia > Haematobia irritans. The sequence goes on along the minus strand of NC_134397.1, from coordinate 149,275,716 downwards.
TGAAAAACTTCTTTTGCCCATATCTCCTTAAATATGCGTCCTAGAGCGAAAAGGACTTTAATTCGTGACCACCCCCAAAAAATTGAAAAATCCACCCAAAACCTAAAAAAATTGAAATTTTTATACGAAAAACTTCGTTTGCCCATATCTCCTACACTAAGCGTCCTAGAGCGAAAAGGACTTTAATTCGTGACCACCCCCAAAAAAATTGAAAAATCCACCCAAAACCTAAAAAAATTGAAATTTTTATATGAAAAACTTCTTTTGCGCATATCTCCTTAAATATGCGTCCTAGAGCGAAAAGGACTGTAATTCGTGACCACCCCCAAAAAATTGAAAAATCCACCAAAAACGTAAAAAAATTGAAATTTTTATATGAAAAACTTCTTTTGCCCATATCTCCTTAAATATGCGTCCTAGAGCGAAAAGGACTTTAATTCGTGACCACCCCCAAAAAAATTGAAAAATTCACCCAAAACCTAAAAAAATTGAAATTTTTATATGAAACACTTCTTTTGCCCATATCTCCTTAAATATGCGTCCTAGAGCGAAGAGGACTTTTATTCGTGACCACCCCCAAAAAATTGAAAAATTCACCCAAAACCTAAAAAAATTTAAATTTTTATATGAAAAACTTCTTTTGCCTATATCTCCTAAACTAAGCGTACTAGAGCGAAAAGGACTTTAATTCGTGACCACCCCCAAAAAATTGAAAAATTCACCCAAAACTTAAAAAAATTGAAATTTTTATATGAAAAACTTCTTTTGCCCATATCTCCTTAAATATGCGTCCTAGAGCGAAAAGGACTTTAATTCGTGACCACCCCCAAAAAATTGAAAAATCCACCCAAAACCTAAAAAAATTGAAATTTGTATATGAAAAACTTCTTTTGCCCATATCTCCTTAAATATGCGTCCTAGAGCGAAAAGGACTTTAATTCGTGACCACCCCCAAAAAATTGAAAAATTCACCCAAAACCTAAAAAAAATGAAATTTTTATATGAAAAACTTCTTTTGCCCATATCTCCTAAACTAAGCGTCCTAGAGCGAAAAGGACTTTAATTCGTGACCACCCCCAAAAAATTGAAAAATTCACACAAAACCTAAAAAAATTGAAATTTTTATATGAAAAACTTCTTTTGCCCATATCTTGAAAAATCCACCCAAAACCTAAAAAAATTGAAATTTTTATATGAAAAACTTCTTTTGCCCATATCTCCTTAAATATGCGTCCTAGAGCGAAAAGGACTTTAATTCGTGACCACCCCCAAAAAATTGAAAAATTCACCCAAAACCTAAAAAAAATGAAATTTTTGTATGAAAAACTTCTTTTGCCCATATCTCCTAAACTAAGCGTCCTAGAGCGAAAAGGACTTTAATTCGTGACCACCCCCAAAAAATTGAAAAATTCACCCAAAACCTAAAAAAATTGAAATTTTTATATGAAAAACTTCTTTTGCCCATATCTTGAAAAATCCACCCAAAACCTAAAAAAATTGAAATTTTTATATGAAAAACTTCTTTTGCCCATATCTCCTTAAATATGCGTCCTAGAGCGAAAAGGACTGTAATTCGTGACCACCCCCAAAAAATTGAAAAATCCACCAAAAACGTAAAAAAATTGAAATTTTTATATGAAAAACTTCTTTTGCCCATATCTCCTTAAATATGCGTCCTAGAGCGAAAAGGACTTTAATTCGTGACCACCCCCAAAAAAATTGAAAAATTCACCCAAAACCTAAAAAAATTGAAATTTTTATATGAAACACTTCTTTTGCCCATATCTCCTTAAATATCCGTCCTAGAGCGAAAAGGACTTTAATTCGTGACCACCCCCAAAAAATTGAAAAATTCACCCAAAACCTAAAAAAATTTAAATTTTTATATGAAAAACTTCTTTTGCCCATATCTCCTAAACTAAGCGTCCTAGAGCGAAAAGGACTTTAATTCGTGACCACCCCCAAAAAATTGAAAAATTCACCCAAAACCTAAAAAAAATGAAATTTTTATATGAAAAACTTCTTTTGCCCATATCTCCTAAACTAAGCGTCCTAGAGCGAAAAGGACTTTAATTCGTGACCACCCCCAAAAAATTGAAAAATTCACACAAAACCTAAAAAAATTGAAATTTTTATATGAAAAACTTCTTTTGCCCATATCTTGAAAAATCCACCCAAAACCTAAAAAAATTGAAATTTTTATATGAAAAACTTCTTTTGCCCATATCTCCTTAAATATGCGTCCTAGAGCGAAAAGGACTTTAATTCGTGACCACCCCCAAAAAATTGAAAAATTCACCCAAAACCTAAAAAAAATGAAATTTTTATATGAAAAACTTCTTTTGCCCATATCTCCTAAACTAAGCGTCCTAGAGCGAAAAGGGCTTTAATTCGTGACCACCCCCAAAAAATTGAAAAATTCACACAAAGCCTAAAAAAAATTGAAATTTTTATATGAAAAACTTCTTTTGCCTATATCTTGAAAAATCCACCCAAAACCTAAAAAAATTGAAATTTTTATATGAAAAACTTCTTTTGCCCATATCTCCTTAAATATGCGTCCTAGAACGAAAAGGACTTTAATTCGTGACCACCCCCAAAAAATTTAAAAATCCACCCAAAACCTAAAAAAATTGAAATTTGTATATGAAAAACTTCTTTTGCCCAATTCGTGACCACCCCCAAAAAATTGAAAAATTCACCCAAAACCTAAAATAATTGAAATTTTTATATTAAAAACTTCTTTTGCCCATATCTCCTTAAATATGCGTCCTAGAGCGAAAAGGACTTTAATTCGTGACCACCCCCAAAAAATTGAAAAATCCACCCAAAACCTAAAAAAATTGAAATTTTTATACGAAAAACTTCGTTTGCCCATATCTTCTAAACTAAGCGTCCTAGAGCGAAAAGGACTTTAATTCGTGACCACCCCCAAAAAATTGAAAAATCCACCCAAAACCTAAAAAAATTGAAATTTTTATACGAAAAACTTCTTTTGCGCATATCTCCTTAAATATGCGTCCTAGAGCGAAAAGGACTGTAATTCGTGACCACCCCCAAAAAATTGAAAAATCCACCAAAAACGTAAAAAAATTGAAATTTTTATATGAAAAACTTCTTTTGCCCATATCTCCTTAAATATGCGTCCTAGAGCGAAAAGGACTTTAATTCGTGACCACCCCCAAAAAAATTGAAAAATTCACCCAAAACCTAAAAAAATTGAAATTTTTATATGAAACACTTCTTTTGCCCATATCTCCTTAAATATGCGTCCTAGAGCGAAAAGGACTTTAATTCGTGACCACCCCCAAAAAATTGAAAAATTCACCCAAAACCTAAAAAAATTTAAATTTTTATATGAAAAACTTCTTTTGCCCATATCTCCTAAACTAAGCGTCCTAGAGCGAAAAGGACTTTAATTCGTGACCACCCCCAAAAAATTGAAAAATTCACCCAAAACTTAAAAAAATTGAAATTTTTATATGAAAAACTTCTTTTGCCCATATCTCCTTAAATATGCGTCCTAGAGCGAAAAGGACTTTAATTCGTGACCACCCCCAAAAAATTGAAAAATACACCCAAAACATAAAAAAATTGAAATTTGTATATGAAAAACTTCTTTTGCCCATATCTCCTTAAATATGCGTCCTAGAGCGAAAAGGACTTTAATTCGTGACCACCCCCAAAAAATTGAAAAATTCACCCAAAACCTAAAAAAAATGAAATTTTTATATGAAAAACTTCTTTTGCCCATATCTTGAAAAATCCACCCAAAACCTAAAAAAATTGAAATTTTTATATGAAAAACTTCTTTTGCCCATATCTCCTTAAATATGCGTCCTAGAGCGAAAAGGACTTTAATTCGTGACCACCCCCAAAAAATTGAAAAATTCACCCAAAACCTAAAAAAAATGAAATTTTTATATGAAAAACTTCTTTTGCCCATATCTCCTAAACTAAGCGTCCTAGAGCGAAAAGGACTTTAATTCGTGACCACCCCCAAAAAATTGAAAAATTCACACAAAACCTAAAAAAATTGAAATTTTTATATGAAAAACTTCTTTTGCCCACATCTCCTAAACTAAGCGTCCTAGAGCGAAAAGGACTTTAATTCGTGACCACCCCCAAAAAATTGAAAAATTCACGCAAAACCTAAAAAAATTTAAATTTTTATATGAAAAACTTCTTTTGCCCATATCTCCTTAAATATGCGTCCTAGAGCGAAAAGGACTTTAATTCGTGAGCACCCCAAAAAATTAAAAAATCCACCCAAAACCTAAAAAAATTGAAATTTTTATATGAAAAACTTCTTTTTCCCATATCTCCTAAACTAAGCGTCCTAGAGCGAAAAGGACTTTAATTCGTGACCACCCCAAAAAATTGAAAAATCCACCCAAAACCTAAAAAAATTGAAATTTTTATATGAAAAACTTATTTTGCCCATATCTCCTAAACTAAGCGTCCTAGAGCGAAAAGGACTTTAATTCGTGACCCCCCAAAAAATTGAAAAATCCACCCAAAACCTAAAAAAATTGAAATTTTTATATGAAAAACTTCTTTTTCCCATATCTCCTAAACTAAGCGTCCTAGAGCGAAAAGGACTTTAATTCGTGACCACCCCAAAAAATTGAAAAATCCACCCAAAACCTAAAAAAATTGAAATTTTTATATGAAAAACTTCTTTTGCCCATATCTCCTAAACTAAGCGTCCTAGAGCGAAAAGGACTTTAATTGAAATCCACCCACAAAATTGAAAAATCCACCCAAAACCTAAAAAAATTTAAATTTTTATATGAAAAACTTCTTTTGCCCATATCTCCTTAAATATGCGCCCTAGAGCGAAAAGGACTTTAATTCGTGACCACCCCCAAAAAATTGAAAAATTCACCCAAAACCTAAAAAAATTGAAATTTTTATATGAAAAACTTCTTTTGCCCATATCTCCTAAACTAAGCGTCCTAGAGCGAAAAGGACTTTAATTCGTGACCACCCCCAAAAAATTGAAAAATTCACCCAAAACCTAAAATAATTGAAATTTTTATATGAAAAACTTCTTTTGCCCATATCTCCTTAAATATGCGTCCTAGAGCGAAAAGGACTTTAATTCGTGACCACCCCAAAAAATTGAAAAATCCACCCAAAACCTAAAAAAATTGAAATTTTTGTATGAAAAACTTCTTTTGCCCATATCTCCTTAAATATGCGTCCTAGAGCGAAAAGGACTTTAATTCGTGACCACCACCAAAAAATTGAAAAATTCACCCAAAACCTAAAAAAATTGAAATTTTTATATGAAAAACTTCTTTTGCCCATATCTCCTTAAATATGCGTCCTAGAGCGAAAAGGACTTTAATTCGTGACCACCCCCAAAAAATTGAAAAATTCACCCAAAACCTAAAAAAATTGAAATTTTTATTTGAAAAACTTCTTTTGCCCATATCTCCTAAACTAAGCGTCCTAGAGCGAAAAGGACTTTAATTCGTGACCACCCCCAAAAAATTGAAAAATTCACCCAAAACTTAAAAAAATTTAAATTTTTATATGAAAAACTTCTTTGCCCATATCTCCTTAAATATGCGTCCTAGAGCGAAAAGGACTTTAATTCGTGACCATCCCCAAAAAATTGAAAAATCCACCCAAAACCTAAAAAAATTGAAATTTTTATTTGAAAAACTTCTTTTGCCCATATCTCCTTAAATATGCGTCCTAGAGCGAAAAGGACTTTAATTCGTGACCACCCCAAAAAAGTTGAAAAATCCACCCAAAACCTAAAAAATTGAAATTTGTATATGAAAAACTTCTTTTGCCCATATCTCCTTAAATATGCGTCCTAAAGCGAAAAGGACTTTAATTCGTGACCACCCCCAAAAAATTTAAAAATTCACCCAAAACCTAAAAAAAATGAAATTTTTATATGAAAAACTTCTTTTGCCCACATCTCCTAAACTAAGCGTCCTAGAGCGAAAAGGACTTTAATTCGTGACCACCCCCAAAAAATTGAAAAATTCACGCAAAACCTAAAAAAATTTAAATTTTTATATGAAAAACTTCTTTTGCCCATATCTCCTTAAATATGCGTCCTAGAGCGAAAAGGACCTTAATTCGTGAGCACCCCAAAAAATTAAAAAATCCACCCAAAACCTAAAAAACTTGAAATTTTTATATGAAAAACTTCTTTTGCCCATATCTCCTTAAATATGCGTCCTAGAGCGAAAAGGACTTTAATTCGTGACCACCCCCAAAAAATTGAAAAATCCACCCAAAACCTAAAAAAATTGAAATTTTTATATGAAAAACTTCTTTTTCCCATATCTCCTAAACTAAGCGTCCTAGAGCGAAAAGGACTTTAATTCGTGACCACCCCAAAAAATTGAAAAATCCACCCAAAACCTAAAAAAATTGAAATTTTTATATGAAAAACTTATTTTGCCCATATCTCCTTAAATATGCGTCCTAGAGCGAAAAGGACTTTAATTCCTGACCACCCCCAAAAATTTGAAAAATCCACCCAAAACCTAAAAAAATTGAAATTTTTATATGAAAAACTTCTTTTGCCCATCTCTCCTAAACTAAGCGTCCTAGAGCGAAAAGGACTTTAATTCGTGACCACCACCAAAAAATTGAAAAATCCACCCAAAACCTAAAAAAATTGAAATTTTTATATGAAAAACTTCTTTTGCCCATATCTCCTTAAATATGCGTCCTATAGCGAAAAGGACTTTAATTCGTGACCACCCCCAAAAAATTGAAAAATCCACCCAAAACCTAAAAAAATTTAAATTTTTATATGAAAAACTTCTTTTGCCCATATTTCCTAAACTAAGCGTCCTAGAGCGAAAAGGACTTTAATTCGTGACCACCCCCAAAAAATTGAAAAATTCACGCAAAACCTAAAAAAATTGAAATTTTTATATGAAAAACTTCTTTTGCCCATATCTCCTTAAATATGCGTCCTAGAGCGAAAAGGACTTTAATTCGTGACCACCCCAAAAAATCGAAAAATCCACCCAAAACTTAAAAAAATTGAAATTCTTATATGAAAAACTTCTTTTGCCCATATCTCCTTAAATATGCGTCCTAGAGCGAAAAGGACTTTAATTCGTGACCACCCCCAAAAAATTGAAAAATCCACCCAAAACCTAAAAAAATTGAAATTTTTATATGAAAAACTTCTTTTGCCCATATCTCCTAAACTAAGCGTCCTAGAGCGAAAAGGACTTTAATTCGTGACCACCCCCAAAAAATTGAAAAATTCACCCAAAACCTAAAAAAATTGAAATTTTTATATGAAAAACTTCTTTTGCCCATATCTCCTTAAATATGCGTCCTAGAGCGAAAAGGACTTTAATTCGTGACCACCCCCAAACAATTGAAAAATTCACACAAAGCCTAAAAAAAATTGAAATTTTTATATGAAAAACTTCTTTTGCCCATATCTTGAAAAATCCACCCAAAACCTAAAAAAATTGAAATTTTTATATGAAAAACTTCTTTTGCCCATATCTCCTTAAATATGCGTCCTAGAACGAAAAGGACTTTAATTCGTGACCACCCCCAAAAAATTTAAAAATCCACCCAAAACCTAAAAAAATTGAAATTTGTATATGAAAAACTTCTTTTGCCCAATTCGTGACCACCCCCAAAAAATTGAAAAATTCACCCAAAACCTAAAATAATTGAAATTTTTATATTAAAAACTTCTTTTGCCCATATCTCCTTAAATATGCGTCCTAGAGCGAAAAGGACTTTAATTCGTGACCACCCCCAAAAAATTGAAAAATCCACCCAAAACCTAAAAAAATTGAAATTTTTATACGAAAAACTTCGTTTGCCCATATCTTCTAAACTAAGCGTCCTAGAGCGAAAAGGACTTTAATTCGTGACCACCCCCAAAAAATTGAAAAATCCACCCAAAACCTAAAAAAATTGAAATTTTTATACGAAAAACTTCTTTTGCGCATATCTCCTTAAATATGCGTCCTAGAGCGAAAAGGACTGTAATTCGTGACCACCCCCAAAAAATTGAAAAATCCACCAAAAACGTAAAAAAATTGAAATTTTTATATGAAAAACTTCTTTTGCCCATATCTCCTTAAATATGCGTCCTAGAGCGAAAAGGACTTTAATTCGTGACCACCCCCAAAAAAATTGAAAAATTCACCCAAAACCTAAAAAAATTGAAATTTTTATATGAAACACTTCTTTTGCCCATATCTCCTTAAATATGCGTCCTAGAGCGAAAAGGACTTTAATTCGTGACCACCCCCAAAAAATTGAAAAATTCACCCAAAACCTAAAAAAATTTAAATTTTTATATGAAAAACTTCTTTTGCCCATATCTCCTAAACTAAGCGTCCTAGAGCGAAAAGGACTTTAATTCGTGACCACCCCCAAAAAATTGAAAAATTCACCCAAAACTTAAAAAAATTTAAATTTTTATATGAAAAACTTCTTTTGCCCATATCTCCTTAAATATGCGTCCTAGAGCGAAAAGGACTTTAATTCGTGACCACCCCCAAAAAATTGAAAAATACACCCAAAACATAAAAAAATTGAAATTTGTATATGAAAAACTTCTTTTGCCCATATCTCCTTAAATATGCGTCCTAGAGCGAAAAGGACTTTAATTCGTGACCACCCCCAAAAAATTGAAAAATTCACCCAAAACCTAAAAAAAATGAAATTTTTATATGAAAAACTTCTTTTGCCCATATCTTGAAAAATCCACCCAAAACCTAAAAAAATTGAAATTTTTATATGAAAAACTTCTTTTGCCCATATCTCCTTAAATATGCGTCCTAGAGCGAAAAGGACTTTAATTCGTGACCACCCCCAAAAAATTGAAAAATTCACCCAAAACCTAAAAAAAATGAAATTTTTATATGAAAAACTTCTTTTGCCCATATCTCCTAAACTAAGCGTCCTAGAGCGAAAAGGACTTTAATTCGTGACCACCCCCAAAAAATTGAAAAATTCACACAAAACCTAAAAAAATTGAAATTTTTATATGAAAAACTTCTTTTGCCCACATCTCCTAAACTAAGCGTCCTAGAGCGAAAAGGACTTTAATTCGTGACCACCCCCAAAAAATTGAAAAATTCACGCAAAACCTAAAAAAATTTAAATTTTTATATGAAAAACTTCTTTTGCCCATATCTCCTTAAATATGCGTCCTAGAGCGAAAAGGACTTTAATTCGTGAGCACCCCAAAAAATTAAAAAATTCACCCAAAACCTAAAAAACTTGAAATTTTTATATGAAAAACTTCTTTTGCCCATATCTCCTTAAATATGCGTCCTAGAGCGAAAAGGACTTTAATTCGTGACCACCCCCAAAAAATTGAAAAATCCACCCAAAACCTAAAAAAATTGAAATTTTTATATGAAAAACTTATTTTGCCCATATCTCCTAAACTAAGCGTCCTAGAGCGAAAAGGACTTTAATTCGTGACCCCCCAAAAAATTGAAAAATCCACCCAAAACCTAAAAAAATTGAAATTTTTATATGAAAAACTTCTTTTGCCCATATCTCCTTAAATATGCGTCCTAGAGCGAAAAGGACTTTAATTCGTGACCACCCCCAAAAAATTGAAAAATCCACCCAAAACCTAAAAAAATTGAAATTTTTATATGAAAAACTTCTTTTTCCCATATCTCCTAAACTAAGCGTCCTAGAGCGAAAAGGACTTTAATTCGTGACCACCCCAAAAAATTGAAAAATCCACCCAAAACCTAAAAAAATTGAAATTTTTATATGAAAAACTTCTTTTGCCCATATCTCCTAAACTAAGCGTCCTAGAGCGAAAAGGACTTTAATTGAAATCCACCCACAAAATTGAAAAATCCACCCAAAACCTAAAAAAATTTAAATTTTTATATGAAAAACTTCTTTTGCCCATATCTCCTTAAATATGCGCCCTAGAGCGAAAAGGACTTTAATTCGTGACCACCCCCAAAAAATTGAAAAATTCACCCAAAACCTAAAAAAATTGAAATTTTTATATGAAAAACTTCTTTTGCCCATATCTCCTAAACTAAGCGTCCTAGAGCGAAAAGGACTTTAATTCGTGACCACCCCCAAAAAATTGAAAAATTCACCCAAAACCTAAAATAATTGAAATTTTTATATGAAAAACTTCTTTTGCCCATATCTCCTTAAATATGCGTCCTAGAGCGAAAAGGACTTTAATTCGTGACCACCCCAAAAAATTGAAAAATCCACCCAAAACCTAAAAAAATTGAAATTTTTGTATGAAAAACTTCTTTTGCCCATATCTCCTTAAATATGCGTCCTAGAGCGAAAAGGACTTTAATTCGTGACCACCACCAAAAAATTGAAAAATTCACCCAAAACCTAAAAAAATTGAAATTTTTATATGAAAAACTTCTTTTGCCCATATCTCCTTAAATATGCGTCCTAGAGCGAAAAGGACTTTAATTCGTGACCACCCCCAAAAAATTGAAAAATTCACCCAAAACCTAAAAAAATTGAAATTTTTATTTGAAAAACTTCTTTTGCCCATATCTCCTAAACTAAGCGTCCTAGAGCGAAAAGGACTTTAATTCGTGACCACCCCCAAAAAATTGAAAAATTCACCCAAAACTTAAAAAAATTTAAATTTTTATATGAAAAACTTCTTTGCCCATATCTCCTTAAATATGCGTCCTAGAGCGAAAAGGACTTTAATTCGTGACCATCCCCAAAAAATTGAAAAATCCACCCAAAACCTAAAAAAATTGAAATTTTTATTTGAAAAACTTCTTTTGCCCATATCTCCTTAAATATGCGTCCTAGAGCGAAAAGGACTTTAATTCGTGACCACCCCAAAAAAGTTGAAAAATCCACCCAAAACCTAAAAAATTGAAATTTGTATATGAAAAACTTCTTTTGCCCATATCTCCTTAAATATGCGTCCTAAAGCGAAAAGGACTTTAATTCGTGACCACCCCCAAAAAATTTAAAAATTCACCCAAAACCTAAAAAAAATGAAATTTTTATATGAAAAACTTCTTTTGCCCACATCTCCTAAACTAAGCGTCCTAGAGCGAAAAGGACTTTAATTCGTGACCACCCCCAAAAAATTGAAAAATTCACGCAAAACCTAAAAAAATTTAAATTTTTATATGAAAAACTTCTTTTGCCCATATCTCCTTAAATATGCGTCCTAGAGCGAAAAGGACCTTAATTCGTGAGCACCCCAAAAAATTAAAAAATCCACCCAAAACCTAAAAAACTTGAAATTTTTATATGAAAAACTTCTTTTGCCCATATCTCCTTAAATATGCGTCCTAGAGCGAAAAGGACTTTAATTCGTGACCACCCCCAAAAAATTGAAAAATCCACCCAAAACCTAAAAAAATTGAAATTTTTATATGAAAAACTTATTTTGCCCATATCTCCTAAACTAAGCGTCCTAGAGCGAAAAGGACTTTAATTCGTGACCCCCCAAAAAATTGAAAAATCCACCCAAAACCTAAAAAAAGTGAAATTTTTATATGAAAAACTTCTTTTGCCCATATCTCCTTAAATATGCGTCCTAGAGCGAAAAGGACTTTAATTCGTGACCACCCCCAAAAAATTGAAAAATCCACCCAAAACCTAAAAAAATTGAAATTTTTATATGAAAAACTTCTTTTTCCCATATCTCCTAAACTAAGCGTCCTAGAGCGAAAAGGACTTTAATTCGTGACCACCCCAAAAAATTGAAAAATCCACCCAAAACCTAAAAAAATTGAAATTTTTATATGAAAAACTTATTTTGCCCATATCTCCTAAACTAAGCGTCCGAGAGCGAAAAGGACTTTAATTCCTGACCACCCCCAAAAATTTGAAAAATTTACCCAAAACCTAAAAAAATTGAAATTTTTATATGAAAAACTTCTTTTGCCCATCTCTCCTAAACTAAGCGTCCTAGAGCGAAAAGGACTTTAATTCGTGACCACCACCAAAAAATTGAAAAATCCACCCAAAACCTAAAAAAATTGAAATTTTTATATGAAAAACTTCTTTTGCCCATATCTCCTTAAATATGCGTCCTATAGCGAAAAGGACTTTAATTCGTGACCACCCCCAAAAAATTGAAAAATCCACCCAAAACCTAAAAAAATTTAAATTTTTATATGAAAAACTTCTTTTGCCCATATTTCCTAAACTAAGCGTCCTAGAGCGAAAAGGACTTTAATTCGTGACCACCCCCAAAAAATTGAAAAATTCACGCAAAACCTAAAAAAATTGAAATTTTTATATGAAAAACTTCTTTTGCCCATATCTCCTTAAATATGCGTCCTAGAGCGAAAAGGACTTTAATTCGTGACCACCCCAAAAAATCGAAAAATCCACCCAAAACTTAAAAAAATTGAAATTCTTATATGAAAAACTTCTTTTGCCCATATCTCCTTAAATATGCGTCCTAGAGCGAAAAGGACTTTAATTCGTGACCACCCCCAAAAAATTGAAAAATCCACCCAAAACCTAAAAAAATTGAAATTTTTATATGAAAAACTTCTTTTGCCCATATCTCCTAAACTAAGCGTCCTAGAGCGAAAAGGACTTTAATTCGTGACCACCCCCAAAAAATTGAAAAATTCACCCAAAACCTAAAAAAATTGAAATTTTTATATGAAAAACTTCTTTTGCCCATATCTCCTTAAATATGCGTCCTAGAGCGAAAAGGACTTTAATTCGTGACCACCCCAAAAAATCGAAAAATCCACCCAAAACTTAAAAAAATTGAAATTCTTATATGAAAAACTTCTTTTGCCCATATCTCCTTAAATATGCGTCCTAGAGCGAAAAGGACTTTAATTCGTGACCACCCCAAAAAATTGAAAAATCCACCCAAAACCTAAAAAAAATTGAAATTTTTGTATGAAAAACTTCTTTTGCCCATATCTCCTTAAATATGCGTCCTAGAGCGAAAAGGACTTTAATTCGTGACCACCACCAAAAAATTTAAAAATTCACCCAAAACCTAAAAAAATTGAAATTTTTATATGAAAAACTTCTTTTGCCCATATCTCCTTAAATATGCGTCCTAGAGCGAAAAGGACTTTAATTCGTGACCACCCCCAAAAAATTGAAAAATTCACCCAAAACCTAAAAAAATTGAAATTTTTATTTGAAAAACTTCTTTTGCCCATATCTCCTAAACTAAGCGTCCTAGAGCGAAAAGGACTTTAATTCGTGACCACCCCCAAAAAATTGAAAAATTCACCCAAAACTTAAAAAAATTGAAATTTTTATATGAAAAACTTCTTTGCCCATATCTCCTTAAATATGCGTCCTAGAGCGAAAAGGACTTTAATTCGTGACCACCCCCAAAAAATTGAAAAATTCACCCAAAACCTAAAAAAAATGAAATTTTTATATGAAAAACTTCTTTTGCCCATATCTCCTAAACTAAGCGTCCTAGAGCGAAAAGGACTTTAATTCGTGACCACCCCCAAAAAATTGAAAAATTCACCCAAAACCTAAAATAATTGAAATTTTTATATGAAAAACTTCTTTTGCCCATATCTCCTTAAATATGCGTCCTAGAGCGAAAAGGACTTTAATTCGTGATCACCCCAAAAAATTGAAAAATCCACCCAAAACCTAAAAAAATTGAAATTTTTGTATGAAAAACTTCTTTTGCCCATATCTCCTTAAATATGCGTCCTAGAGCGAAAAGGACTTTAATTCGTGACCACCACCAAAAAATTGAAAAATTCACCCAAAACCTAAAAAAATTGAAATTTTTATATGAAAAACTTCTTTTGCCCATATCTCCTTAAATATGCGTCCTAGAGCGAAAAGGACTTTAATTCGTGACCACCCCCAAAAAATTGAAAAATTCACCCAAAACCTAAAAAAATTGAAATTTTTATTTGAAAAACTTCTTTTGCCCATATCTCCTAAACTAAGCGTCCTAGAGCGAAAAGGACTTTAATTCGTGACCACCCCCAAAAAATTGAAAAATTCACCCAAAACTTAAAAAAATTGAAATTTTTATATGAAAAACTTCTTTGCCCATATCTCCTTAAATATGCGTCCTAGAGCGAAAAGGACTTTAATTCGTGACCATCCCCAAAAAATTGAAAAATCCACCCAAAACCTAAAAAAATTGAAATTTTTATTTGAAAAACTTCTTTTGCCCATATCTCCTTAAATATGCGTCCTAGAGCGAAAAGGACTTTAATTCGTGACCACCCCAAAAAAATTGAAAAATCCACCCAAAACCTAAAAAATTGAAATTTGTATATGAAAAACTTCTTTTGCCCATATCTCCTTAAATATGCGTCCTAAAGCGAAAAGGACTTTAATTCGTGACCACCCCCAAAAAATTTAAAAATTCACCCAAAACCTAAAAAAAATGAAATTTTTATATGAAAAACTTCTTTTGCCCACATCTCCTAAACTAAGCGTCCTAGAGCGAAAAGGACTTTAATTCGTGACCACCCCCAAAAAATTGAAAAATTCACGCAAAACCTAAAAAAATTTAAATTTTTATATGAAAAACTTCTTTTGCCCATATCTCCTTAAATATGCGTCCTAGAGCGAAAAGGACCTTAATTCGTGAGCACCCCAAAAAATTAAAAAATCCACCCAAAACCTAAAAAACTTGAAATTTTTATATGAAAAACTTCTTTTGCCCATATCTCCTTAAATATGCGTCCTAGAGCGAAAAGGACTTTAATTCGTGACCACCCCCAAAAAATTGAAAAATCCACCCAAAACCTAAAAAAATTGAAATTTTTATATGAAAAATTTATTTTGCCCATATCTCCTAAACTAAGCGTCCTAGAGCGAAAAGGACTTTAATTCGTGACCCCCCAAAAAATTGAAAAATCCACCCAAAACCTAAAAAAATTGAAATTTTTATATGAAAAACTTCTTTTGCCCATATCTCCTTAAATATGCGTCCTAGAGCGAAAAGGACTTTAATTCGTGACCACCCCCAAAAAATTGAAAAATCCACCCAAAACCTAAAAAAATTGAAATTTTTGTATGAAAAACTTCTTTTTCCCATATCTCCTAAACTAAGCGTCCTAGAGCGAAAAGGACTTTAATTCGTGACCACCCCAAAAAATTGAAAAATCCACCCAAAACCTAAAAAAATTGAAATTTTTATATGAAAAACTTATTTTGCCCATATCTCCTAAACTAAGCGTCCGAGAGCGAAAAGGACTTTAATTCCTGACCACCCCCAAAAATTTGAAAAATCCACCCAAAACCTAAAAAAATTGAAATTTTTATATGAAAAACTTCTTTTGCCCATCTCTCCTAAACTAAGCGTCCTAGAGCGAAAAGGACTTTAATTCGTGACCACCACCAAAAAATTGAAAAATCCACCCAAAACCTAAAAAAATTGAAATTTTTATATGAAAAACTTCTTTTGCCCATATCTCCTTAAATATGCGTCCTATAGCGAAAAGGACTTTAATTCGTGACCACCCCCAAAAAATTGAAAAATCCACCCAAAACCTAAAAAAATTTAAATTTTTATATGAAAAACTTCTTTTGCCCATATCTCCTAAACTAAGCGTCCTAGAGCGAAAAGGACTTTAATTCGTGACCACCCCCAAAAAATTGAAAAATTCACGCAAAACCTAAAAAAATTGAAATTTTTATATGAAAAACTTCTTTTGCCCATATCTCCTTAAATATGCGTCCTAGAGCGAAAAGGACTTTAATTCGTGACCACCCCAAAAAATCGAAAAATCCACCCAAAACTTAAAAAAATTGAAATTCTTATATGAAAAACTTCTTTTGCCCATATCTCCTTAAATATGCGTCCTAGAGCGAAAAGGACTTTAATTCGTGACCACCCCCAAAAAATTGAAAAATCCACCCAAAACCTAAAAAAATTGAAATTTTTATATGAAAAACTTCTTTTGCCCATATCTCCTAAACTAAGCGTCCTAGAGCGAAAAGGACTTTAATTCGTGACCACCCCCAAAAAATTGAAAAATTCACCCAAAACCTAAAAAAATTGAAATTTTTATATGAAAAACTTCTTTTGCCCATATC